>NW_026991715.1:22631251-23256251 GCF_029215605.1 Mirounga angustirostris
TCCCTGATGCGTGGGTAGGCAAGACTCCTGGGCCATTTGGAGCATGGCGCTGAATCCCACAGCTCCCATAAAGACACTTTTTATGTCCATGGGGAGATGCCGAATGGTTGTTGAGGGGGAGTACAATCATAATATCTGTTTTAACAACTCAAGAAAGGGAAATATTTAGTTGAGTCATGAGAGGATATGGCAGACCTTCTACCCTTCACCGTGGCATAGAAGCTGTACCTATTTACTGGCTTTACCACCTGGGCCAGCATTGGTGGAGCCTCTCCTCCAGGCTTTGAAGATTATTAACAGAGACATTTCATGGCAAACAGTTGTTCACCAAACATAAAGTCATCAGTGAGTATGCCTATGAAAGCTGATCTTGATATTAAATTTAACCTAATACTTAGGACTTTCCTCTTCCATGGAAAAACCAGGCGATTGGGAACATTGGCTTGATATTATTATGTGGCAAGAGACTAGAGACATTGAAGGGGAGCTGTCCCTTTTATTTATTTATTTATTTGTAATTGAGATATAATTGACATATAACATTATATTAGTTTCAGGCGTACAAAACCACAATTCAATATATGTATATGTTGTGAAATGATCCCCACAGTAAGTCTAGTTAACATCCATCACCACACATAGTTGCAAAATATTTTTTTTCTTGTGATGAGAACTCCTAAGATCTACTCTTAACAACCTTCAAATATGCAATACAATATTATTAGTAGAGTCGCCATGCTGTCACTTACTTATTTTATAATGGGAAGTTTGTTCCTTTTGACCTCCTGGAGCTGTCCCTTTTACATGAGCAAACGCTCTCTGCATTTTCTCAGGCCTTCCTTGACCTGCCTACTCTCCTCATTGATCCCATGTGGCTCCTGGAGGCATTGAGTTTGTGTTCCCTGGTTTTCGTGGAGCATTCTAGTAGCAAAGGTCCAGTTGCCAGTTTTCTCTTGGACCCTTGATCTTCCTCTCTTTGAAGAAGTTTTACCACTTAATTTGTATATTTGGCTTAAGTCTTCCGATCCTAAAATGCAAGTATGTCCCTGACAAAGAGATAATCTTAGTTGTTATTATTAATCATTGGCCCTTGGCTATGAGGACTCCATTTATTGTCAAGCTAGTGGAGACAGGGCTGTAGAAGGAACACGAGGGCACCAGAGTCTGAAAGGAAGTATCCAGGGACTGCCACCAAGGAGGGAGGAGGGGTGAGGACACTGAATGGGGAAAGGGGCAACCATAACTCAGACACCCATTGCCCTCCCAACTGCCTTGAGCTGGCCTTTATTATGAATGTGTGATTCAGTTGTATTAGCTAGCTGGAAGCAAAGTGTCTGGAACAAGTGTCATTGAGATGAAATAGGGCAGACTGAGGGAAATGCCATGTGGCGGAAAACATGCTGTGGGAAAGAGTATTTGCGCAAGAATTCCATGGCTCCACAGAGAGTGGTTGAAGCAAGAGGAATGCCTTTCTAAAAACAGAAGAGCCTGGTATGGCACTTCCTGTAGAATCATCTTGCTTTCCTCGCAGACATCAACATGACAGGACCAGGAGGGAAATGATTGATCACAAACGAAGGGGCTTTCCTTCTGGTTTCTTCTCTAAACTGTATGCTGATGATTTTGAAATCCTTCTCAAACTGAACCAGTTTGGAGTTGTCCCAACAGACGGTTGTAGGCTGAGTTGTGATAAATTTGTGCTTTGGAAAATTAGAGTTTATTCCGGTGCTTATTAACTTTTTGAAAGTATGATCCATTAGAATCATGTTACTTACGTGACTTAATCTGATTTAACCTAAAGAGACAATGGGAGAGTCCATGGCCAAAATAGATAAGGCCTGTATATGTGTGGAATTAAGCTAAAAACTCTTTCCATTTTCAAACAAATGAATAGGATTATGTGCTCCACAGATGGTGTTTCAGTCCCTTGTGTGGGATCCATTACAATAGTCTATTTCAACACAAACTTTTTTTTTTCTGTAGAAGTCATTCACATTGTAGAGGAAAAGTTTAGTAGAATATTACATTAGGAGTTTTTAGTATAAGCAGTTCCCCAAATATTTATTTCTTGGGAACTTCTAAGCCGGTACCTTCATAAGTATTTGCAGAGCCCATCCATCAATGACCATAGATTCTTACGGAAATTGCCAAGCATGTACACTATTTTAGTGTTCCTTCAGACTTTTTAAAATCTGTCCTCTTCTAGAGAGGTCTTTTTGTCCTTTTTTGGTAGTTCTCCTCGCTCTCTAGTTTTGTTGTTGTTTTTAACAGCTCTACTGAGGTAAAATTGACAGAAAATAACTACAAATTGAAGTGTGTGTATGATAGATTTTGGCATGCATTTCATGTCTACAACCGTGAAACCATCCATCTCAGTCCTGATAGTGAACATACGCATCACATACAAACATTTCCTCACATGCCTTTGTAATTCCTTCCATCCACTTCTACCTGTCCCCCACTTCCTTAGGTACCTACTGATCTGCTTTCTGTCACTCGAGATTAGTTTGTATTTTCTAGAGATTTATATAAATAGAATCATACAGCATGTTTTGTGTTGTGTCTAGTCTCTTGCACTCAGCATAATCATATTGGGACTCATCCATATTTTCTTGTGTATCATTAGTTCATTCCTTCTTATTGCTGAGTAGTATTCTACTGTGTGGATGTACCACCATTTATATATTCTTTCATGTGTTTATCGACTGTTTTGGGCAATTACAAAGAACACAAGTTCTTGGTATGGATGGACATAGGCCTTTATTTCTCTTGTCTCAAACCTAGGAGCGGAGGGGGTGCATCATTTTGTTCTTATACACAAGTGTTCAGAGATGTTTATTTGTAATAGCCAAACACTGCAAACAATCCAAGCATCCGTATAAACATTTTAAGGAACTGCCAGATTTTTCCAGAGTGGTTGTCCATTTTACATTCTCACTAGCAATGTAGGAAAGTTGTAGCTCTTCCACCTCTGTGCCGTCTGTTAACACAGTCCTCTTAATTTCAGTCATTTGAATAGGTATGCAGTATTATCTTGTCATTTTAATTTGCACTGTTCTGGTGATTAATGATAATGAGCATCTTTTCATGAGCTTATTTGCCATTAGTACATCTTCTGTGATAAAGTGTTCAGATCTTTTGCCTATTAATTTATTTGTGACTGCACTGATTATTTTCTTAGTACTCTTTATGTATTCTGGATACAAGTTCTTTATCAGAAAATATTTTTTGAAAAAATTAGTTTCATCCCGTGACTTATCTTTTCATTCTCATAATGTTTTTTTGAAAAGCATAAATTTTAATTTTGTTGGACAAATTCATTAATCTGTTCTTTTGCAAATTGTGTTTTTGGTGTTGTATGTGAGAACCCTTTGTCCAACTCAAGGTCACAAAGGTTTTCTCCTCTGGGTTTCCTTCTATAGGTTTTTATACTTTTAGGTTTAGGTTTAGATTTAGGTCTATGATTCATTTTGAGTTAATTTTTGTATATGGTGTGCAATTTCCCACATTAATTTATTTGTATATGGATATTCAATTTTTCCAGCATTGTTTCTTTCTTCAGTGAGGCCTTTTTAAAAGGCCTTTGTACCTCTGTGAAAAGATAATTGTCCATACATGTGTAAATTAATTTCTGGACTCTCTTTTCCATTCCACTGATCTGTTTGTCTATATTTACATCAACATCACATGTCTTTGTAAGCATTGTAAGTCTTAAAGCAAGTAGTATTTGTATTTCTTTTTCAAAGTTGTTTTGGCCCTTGTAGGCACTTTGCATTAACATATAAATTTTAAATCAGCTTGTCAATATTTATAGGAAAAACTGCTGGGATTTTGACTGTGTTGAATCTATGATCTATTTGGAAGGGAACTGATATCTTAACAATATTGAATCATCTGACTTATAAACAAGGTCTATCTCTGTTTGGAGAGAGTATGTATGTTCTGCTGCTGTGGAATGAGTTCTGTAAGTGTCAAATAAGTCAAATTGATTGATAGTTTTGTTCAATTCTTTACTTTCAGAAGTGATGTTAATTCTTAGTGTATATGTCTTTCACATTTTTGGTCAGACTCACCCTTTTTTGATGCTATTGTAGGTGGCTTTTAAAATTTCAGTGTCTGCTTGTCCATTGCTAGTATATAGAAATATATTTTTTGTATATTGGTTTTTTTTTTAAAGATTTTATTTATTTATTCATGAGAGACAGAGAGAGAGAGAGAAAGAGGCAGAGGGAGAAGCAGGCTCCCAAGGAGCAGGAAGCCTGATGCGGGACTCGATCCCAGGATCCTGAGATCATGACCCGAGCCTAAGGCAGTCGCTTAACCATCTGAGCCACCCAGGCACCCTGTATATTGGTTTTATTATCTGCAACTTTGTAAAACTCTTATTATTTTTAGTAGCTTTTTTGTAGATTCATCAGATATTCTACATACATAGATATATTTACGTAATCTATAAATAAAAGCAGATTTACCTTTCTCTTCCCAGTCTGGATATCTTTTATTTCTTTTTTTATTGTGTTATTATACTTGCTAGAGTCTCTAGTGTAATGCTGAATAGAAATTGTAAGAGCAGACTTCCTTGTCTTCTTAATCTTGTGTGTGTGTGTGGGGGGGTGGGGGTAGAACATTAATTCTTTTACTATTATTTGACTGTATTAGTAGTAGGTTTTTCATATTTGCCTTTTATTAGGTTGAGAAAGTGCCTTTTTTGTTCCTAGTTCCCAGAAAATTTTTATTCATTAATGGATATTGGATTTTGCCAAATTCTTTTTCAGCTTTTTTTGAGATAATCATTTTCTGCTCTTATTTTTATTTTTTTTTAATTGAAGAACTGACTCACCTGAAAGATCTCCTGAAAGGGCAGTTTTAGTTAGGAATCATGTTTGGCTGCAATAAATAGATACTTGAAAAACAGAAACATGTACAGGGGTTTATTGTCATTATGTAACGAGAAGTCTGGAAGTGGTTGATTCATGGCATGCATTCATCCATATAAGGAATCCAGAGCAAAGGGTTCCATGATTCTCTGGGCCCTTCTTCAAGGTCATGATAGTATTTGCAGATTCAACCATTTTGTCCACACACCAGGCATCAGAATGGAGAAAGAGAAGGGGAATGACTCTAATTAAGTCTGTCCCCTATACGGTCTTCCACCTGGATGCTTCAATCCAGAAAGACGGCTGGGAAATGTAGTTAATTACTGGTCACATTATTGTCCCTGGTGAAGGTGGGATGGAAGGAAGAATAGACATTAGGTATACAACTCGAGATGTTTGCTGAAGACGTTACTAGTAGGCACTCTTTGTACTTGTCCTTAAGAGCCATGAAAGCTCTATTAGGAATGTAGGGAAAAGGAATTTGAGATAAATGTTTTTTTAATTACGTTTATTAAATGCAGATTTCTAGGCTCGCCATGTTCTCTCACTTTCCATGACTGATCAGCCATCTCTGCAGGTCATCTATGGACCACTGGTGCTGGGGGGGCAAGAGCCCTGACCCCAAATGGTGGGTTTTGCAACTTTGGGAATGGGATGGAAGGAGAAAGGAGTATGAAACTCAGTGTTGGCCACTCTTTCCTGCAACTGTATTACAAACGTGTCCACTTCCTCTGTTCAGATGTTCTTTTCATGAGAACCTCCTTGATCTCACTTCAGTTGCAATTAACTGCTCTTTCCTGCAGCCCTCGCAGTATTTTTTGACAGCTTTATTGAGATATAATTCTCATACCTTACAATTCATCCTTTGAAAGTATACAATTTAGTGGTTCTTAGTATATTCACAGAGTTGTGCAACCATCACACAATCAACTTTCGAACATTTTCATCCCCTCAGAAAAACCCTATAACCATGAACCACATCCACACCAAGTCCCTCCGAGTCCTAGACAACTAATGCACTGTCTGTCTTTATAGATTTACCTTTGGGACATTTCATGGGAATGGAATTGTTGAATATGCTCTCACAGTATTTTGTTCATACCCCTGCATTCTGCTCTGGGTCTGTTGAGTTTGAGGAGCTTGTATTTGACTTTCTGTGAAGAGGGAGAGTTCCTGGTCTGCTGTCTCTGTATCCACAGTAGTCCCTAAAAATGTGCCTGCTAACGTCAGTGAACATTAAATTGAAGGGAAGAGAACTCCCTTCCCCTTTCTAAACAAACACAGTGGGGTAGGCTGCAATGTAATATAGATGTAGGAAAACAAGATTATTCCTGTCTGCACCTGAACACTGTAACAGCAATTAGAGTTTTGTAATGACTATATAGTTGGCCTCAAACAAAAATATGGCGTGGATACAGTTTATCTTACAAGTCAACCCTCTGCTTTCTCTCTCTTCCTCATTTGAAGCTTCTAACTTATGACTCCTAGCCATCTAGTTCACCTGCCCTAGTATGGGACCCAGCATCACCTCTACCATCCCTTTCACACTGTCCCACACCTCTCTTAAAACCCATCATAAGTTTTGGTCTACTGCGAGTCAGGTACTAGAGTTTAATCCTACTTTTGCCTCTAACACCAGCTACGAATGTTGGGAAAACCATTCCATGTACCTACCCTCGGATTCCTTGTCTGAAAAAAATGTGGCAATTATGTTCAGTAAAGGCAACTTTAACTCTAAAAATAGATGTTCCTCTATAGCAACTCAGCGTAAAGAGTGCAAGCAAGATTTGTGATCTATGCTATTCATTTATAATATCAGAATAAAAGGAATTTCTGAGGAAAGATGGGTTAGCTGGAAGGTTTGTATTTCTTCTGGATAGTTATTTTCAAGAGATACTTGGATCATGGAAACATTTTTCAAATTAAATGAATTGATTATAGTATGTCCATTAGAACAACAATAAGTACTGTATTAGGAGATATAATTGGTTTATAAAGGAATCTTTAGTCTGCCCACTCTTTTTTTTTTTTTTTTGCCATACCCTAGGTGTAAATCCAAAGTGAAATGTATGTGGCAGAAGAGAAAACTATTGAGTATAGTTAGTGGCTCTTGGTATTAAAGCCAAGTATTTACAAGTGAAGGGAATGAGGTCCATGGCACTGGTAAATGGGATTTAAATGAATTTAGGAACTAAGGCTGAAATAGGAGCCTAATTAGAGAAGATCCTAGGGTCATCATGTCAGTCTTCACCTGTCCGTCGGGCAGACAGACTGTCCACAGCTTTCACTTCAAAGATGTGGCATGTTCTTCTCATCAGTATCTCTTGCCTGCTAGTTCTTGAGGGGGAAGATGCCTTGGCTGCCCCTCACAAGTCATGAGTCTGTACCCGTGCATTTAGTGGGGTGCAGGGTTATATCAGGTCTCTAAAAAAGACAACTAAAAACTCAGACTATGAAATGTGATGATTTTCTTAAAGGGAGGTGTGAAAAATAAATCATATTGAATAGATATTTTCCTGATTGTAATTGCCCTTCTAAAAATAAGAAGAAAGGACCTGAATAGGGAATAAAATGACTGTTTTCCATTGTTGTGAGAGCCACACTTATGATGGGTCTTTTGTACCTATTCTTTTTTTTTTTTTTTTGTACCTATTCTTGAAATCTAAGTGATTAAACATTGGTTAAGAGGGACCTCTGTTCCTTTTCTCTTTCTAGTTCACTTTGGGATTTTCTACAGGACAAATCGATGTCTTTATCTTACTTTGGTTTCTCACGTGGAGTTTGTTAGTTATGGAAGCTGGGTCTCCAGAGTAGGTGGCATCTGAAGCTAAATGAGGAAAGATGAGACTAGGGTAGGGATCGAGCTCCACTGATGTCCTCGGGGGAGGGTCTGTGCTTGTCCGTACATATGCCATAGTGAGCGTTCCTGCCATTTGGCAAATTGGGACGTTTGAGGACATAGAGTTTTATAGCTTACTCTCTTTTCATCTGATGTCTCCCTTTGCTCCTGCTGGGCTAGCTGTTACTGGGTGAAGTCTCTTGCTAGATGTGGGGGTCCAACCTGGTGGGTTAAGGAAGGACATGGAACGCACACGGCACTGTGTGACAGAGTCTAATGTTGTGGGAAGATCCTGCACTGTGGCTATAGAATTTGTGTTCTTTCCATTTGGAATCTATGCCCAACAATATTTCCCATTACTCAGTTAATTATTTGACTTGAGGCTTCAATGCTCAGAGGTGATTCCATTGGCTTTAGTTTTAATTAAGAAAAAAAAATCATTAGGAATGCAGAGTCCCCCTTCCAGTTTCTCATTAATTTACAGATCAATTTGTTTGCTGCTAACTATCTACTGACAGTTTGCTCCAGACTTTGGCCAAATGTTAGTTCAAGGCTTCTATAAAATAATCTGGATTTTTCAATTACCATCGCAGGACTTTTGTTTTATCTATTCCAACTGACTGGACTTCTTGGTATTCATTTCATAAAACACCAAGTTTGTCCCATCAGGAATCAAACATGAGAGCATTCGTATGATTACTCAGCGATCTCAAAACTTTGGAATTTGAGGCGATGGGTGACACTTCTTTTCTTCAACCGCCATGACCGATTTCTGCATTTTCTTTTAAATGCACAGTACCAGACAATGCTTCTTTCATAGTAGAGGCGACTAGTATTGGATCTTTAAAACTCGAGATTCGCAAATGGAGTTTTAAATAGTTTTAGTATCTTGAATGAGGAGAAATGGGTAAATGTGGGTCTGAAGACTGATGTTTGCAATTATGTTGCAAACAGAGATGTCAAGTGAGACAAAGCGCTTTCACATTTACATATTACGGTGGGCGTCGGTGTTGCCAGTAAGGTGGGAGTGTCCTGGGGTGTGCATGCTGCCATAGCGCCCAGTGTGATCCAGAATATGCCCCCGGCACGGTTAGACCTGAGCTTTTCGTGGCATTTAATGGACCCTTCCATACTCCAGTTATGGTAGTTTGCTGGCTTGTATGTGCACAGCTACACTTCAAAGAACAGTACGGAGCTATGACCTTCCAAATGAACGGCACATCTACAATATCAAACATGGGCATGGAAATGGGAAGAGAGAGTGGACCCTGAGGTTGGCATCTATTGACTTAACCTGGCCGCATGTGTCAGCCTTTGTCGAGCCGGTGTGTTCATATGTTACAAGCTGATCTTACTTTTACTTACAATCTAATATATGATTGTCTGAATCCAGTATTGGGGAGTTGTAAGCATCTCCTTGAAATGCTAGTGTCAATATCTCTACTCTGGCCCGAGGCCCCAAGTTCACTTGGCCTGGCATCCGTCCCCAATGGCCTGAGGGCTAAATAATTATCCTGGTGAAGGAAGTGAGCCTTTAGTTCCTTAAGTTTATGGTCGCTTTATTCCCTTGTGATATCCTCTACCTGCTTGTTGTAATAATTCTGTATATTTCATTAGAGTATTCCCAGTTAATTCTCAGAATAAAGTCCTAACACCTTAGTTTGGTTTTCAAAGTCTGTATCTTTCCAAAGCTTTTGCTCCCAACGTTGCACCCAAGCAGATCTTCTCATTTCCATTTGACTTCTTTCTACCCCTTCTTTTTGCTTTCTTTTCATCTAAAATGCCTTCTATTATCTCTGCATGTCTGAATTTTTTTGATAAATACCTTAGAAGTGGTTATTGGTTTGGGTCCAGAAAATATATAATATATAATTATACACACACACACACATATATATACACATGTAAATATATATACTATACATGTATATATATCATGGTATGTACACTATATATACAGTATATATACACAATATAAATTATAATCATACAACACTGCTTAAATCACCTAAAATAATATTTAATGACATGGAAAGATTTTCACCATTATATTGAGTGGAAAGGAAAATTGAAAAATATTATGATCCTTTTTTTTTCCCCCCCTTGAGGAGAGAAAAATATAGGGAAATTTTCCTGAAAGGATCTGCATAAACAGAAATGTTATGAGTTGATGGAATCAGAGATAGGTTTATTTTGCTTTTTGGTATTTCACATTTAGACAGTAAATCTGTTTTACTATTGTAATAAGGTATGCATTAATAAAACTTATCTGTAAAGCATAGGATACCTTATCCCATCCTTACATAAAATTTTAGAATATCTGAACCCCCAACTATGCCATGTGGTTCTCACAATTACTCATATTTCAAGGTACTTTAAAGAATGTTTAATCAAAGTGAGTGGTGCTAACGTTGAAGGCAATGTTAACATTTAGCACAGTATATATTTGATGTTCCTTTCTATGGGGCCATGGACCTTTGCTTTAGAAACCCTCAGACGACCCATCCACTCATGTTTGCAATGATAACCCTGACTTCCCCGGGGTGGGTCACACCTGAGGTATTCACTAATGAAAGAGAAATCAGAATTGACTACTTCCTAAAGACCTGGGTGACAGTTTTGAATACTTTTGTCAATAGAAAAAGAGTGCCTGTTTCTGCTGTGTCATAGTTGTGAATGACATGTGCCCAAAGAAATTTGACTTTTGTTTCCAGTGAAGGTATCATGTGAGGGCAATACCCCTCCGTCTACTCTGCCATTTCAGAGTCCTCATATCTTGCTTTGGGTTTGGTTTGGTCCCTGTATCCACATATGCTCCTCCTGAAACAAAAAGTTCAAGTAGTCATTGACAATTGACTCTTGGATAGTCATTGATCTTTTTTTTTTTTTTTTTTTAATGTGGGCTGGGCAGTTTTCCTTGAAACTTCTTTCCTAATTTGGCATGAAGTAGAATTAAATAGTAGAAATGAAGGAATTTATTTGGAGATCTCAAAATAAGAAGGGGAATTGTTTGGTCACACAGCAGACCACGAGAGGGCCAAGGAATGGACTGAAGGAAATTATCAAGCATGCATGTTGTTTTTAAGTGATACTTGACACTGGGATGTGAAACAGCTGTGTTGTTGGTTTGTTGTTTGTTTTTTTTTTTCTTGTGCCAACTTTCCTTATTTGATTGATTTTCTCTCTGACAGCCCACTGTGCTGATAAATGTGTCCACGGTCGCTGCATTGCTCCAAACACCTGTCAGTGTGAGCCTGGCTGGGGTGGGATCAACTGCTCCAGTGGTAAGTTTCCACCTGCTCTTGTCTGTCTCGGCGCGTTTTTGCTGTATGGGCTCCCTTGTCTGCAGATTATCCTGAACCCCTGGTTTCCCTCTTGTTCCCTATGCAGAATATGGTATGGATTCTGAGTCCAGCTCAGGAATACAGTTTCTTTTAAATCAGTATATGTGTTATATACAGAACTGTTGTTAATTGAGGATAAAGAAAAGGACTTGGAAAGAAGGAGATTTCAATAATCTGATGCGGATACATCTGTAAATATGAATATGATTTCCAGAGTAGGGTCCAGAATTGAGGTTCCTTAGTTCAGTAAAGCAGTTTTCTGGTTACATAACTATTCTATCCTAACTGCTGTGTTTACAGGTTCATTTATCTCGCATTCTTCCTTGGTGATTAAAATGTATCACCTGTTGGCTTTAAGTCAGAAGTAAAATTGATATTTTCAATGCTTAATATATTTATTTACCTCTGAATTCTGAGATGCAAGTAATGAGTACTCATTCAGAAAACATGGAGGAGAAATATTGGTAATAACTGAAAATTTATGAACATTTTGGTATTAAATCAAATTGTAATATGGTATATAATTTGTCTCCATTATGTTAGAATTTATATAATTCTAACATATTTATACAGTTAGAATATATATATATAATCTAATTGTATTTATATAATTTATATAATTCTAACATAATGATATTTTGGACTGTAAGCAGCTTGCACTTAAAACCTCCTATTCTTTATTAAGAGGATTAAGCAGTGGAATGTCATGTAATACAGTTGCTTTTCTAAATTTCACAGTTAAAACTTTCAGTTTTCTGGCTAACTCGTTGCTGCATGTGTAATTGTGGATACTTCCTGTTTCTTTGTACTGCTTTTTTGCTTTGAAAAATGTGAGGGGGAGTCCAAGTGCAACTGAATTCTGATGCATGAAATTTTACATTGAGAGAAAGGAAATCATAGTTTTAAAAAATCAGCAGGATCTCATGACAACACAAATTCGTCCTCATTTCTACTGCACAATTTTCCGCAACTAGTCCAAAGGGATTTCAAGCCAACTAGATAAACTGGCTTTAAGAATTCTTTCTTGCTTATATTTGGAATTGGGGAGATTACTGTGTATCTTGTAAAAACTGCTTGTTTTAAGCTTGTGATCTCTTGGCTGTCCCTAAAACAGCATCTCCAGGGGTAGCCCTTGTGCTGTCTGTGCACAGAACATTCTGTGTGAAAGAGCCTTTTTATTGTGTCTTAAACAGGGAGTGTGTATGTGTGTGTGTGTGTGTTTCTGCCCCTGAAAAGCTTCCAATTCCAATGGATAACTGTCTTGCAGGGTTTTGTTTTGCTTCTGCTGGAGATCAGGAGGAGAGTGGGCATTTTGTTCACATGCCGCGGAGGCAAAATGTTTGGGATGTGGGATTTGGCTCACAGCCATTTTTCTGGCCCACTGACCTCAAATGCAATGTTGCTTTCATTAACTTTTCCAGCTTAAAAATCAGTTGTGCCTACACATTTTGAAGAAAAATAACATTATTCTATCAACTAGCAGGAATGAAAGGAGTGGATGTATTCTTCGTTTGAAAAGTGAGGTTTGTGCCTAATTCCAGGGCGAGTATGCTGTGGGATAGAATAGTTGCAGTCGTATTCAGAGTTAGTGTCCTAAGGAGCCCACAGCCCGCCTCCAGCTGAGAGATCAGACTGATGAGTGTTTGTGTGAAGAAAACAAAAGGCTACATGAGTTTCAGGCTCTCCAGAATTGATTCAGGCCTTCTAGAAAACAAACTGTTTCTTTATTTTGGAGTTTAGGGTTGCTAGAAAATAACTTGTTGCTTGCTTTTGGAGTTTACTGATTTTTTAATGAAGCCTCTAGAATTCTGAGGACACATATTCTTTCCATCCTAGAATATGATATTGATGCAATCTTCAGTCTCTTCTTTACAACTTCTGTTTTGGCTCTATAATGACCAAAAGCGTAAATAAACACTGGTAGATAGCTGAGGTCTTTAAAGATGCTCTGAGAAAAACATTTCTGACCCTTTGTTTAAACACCTGAGCAAATGCTGTTCTGAGCTGGAGCACTGGGTGTGGTTTACCTGGGCTTTGTCTGCAGCAGTTCCTCTAATTATCACTTGTTAGAAAGTGTGTCATTTAATTATTCTAAGCCAAGTAATTCTTGAAACAAAATGCAGGTTTGAGTAATCTACTAGGTAGCGCAGTTTAAATTAAGACCTCATTTTGGGGGCCTGGGTGGCTCAGTCCGTTAAGCATCTGACTCTTGATTTCGGCTCAGGTCATGATCTCAGGGTCTTGGGATCCAGCTAGGTATCAGACTCTACGCTCAGTGGGGAGTCTGCTTGAGATTGTCTCTCTCCCTCTCCCTCTGCCCCTTCCCCCCTCATGTGCACTCTCTCTCTCTCAAATACATAAATCTTTAAAAAAATAAATGACCTCATTTCCAAGGGTTCTATTTCCCTGTTCTCTCCCTCTCTGGTTATGGTTATGAATATATTGGATGATGTTTGTTAGGTCCATAGAATGACTGCCTTGATAATCAGACTAGGTGCTTGCATCAGTCAGGGTCCCATCAGGAGACAGAAACCACAATAAATTTTTTTAAGGCAAACCTTTTATTTTGGAACCATTTTAGATTTACAGAAGAGTTGCAAGGATAGCAGAGAGTTACCATGTACCTGCATCCAGTTTTTCCCTTGTTAACATCTTACCATTAGTTTGTCAAATTGAGAAACTGACATTAGTACATTACTATTAATTAAACCTCAGACTTTGGATTTCATTGTTTTTTCCATTAATGTCCTTTATCTGTTCCAGGATCCAATCCAGGGCACCATATTGCATTTCATTCTCATGTCTGCCCAGTCTCCCATGGTTTATGACAATTGCCATCTTTGGCTTTTCCTAACCTTGACAATCTTGAGGAGTGCTGGCCAAGTATCCTGTGGACTGTCCCCTGGTCTATGTTTATCTAGTGTTTTTTCTCATGATTAGGCTAGGGTTATGTGTTTTGAAAAGAATACCCCAGAGCTGAAATACCCTGCTCATCACATCATATCAGGGGTATCATAAGGTTCATGTGACATCACTGATGATGTCATCACTTGGTTAAACTTCATCATTTGCTGATGCATAGTGTACACCATGTTTCTCCACATAAAGTTAATATTTTCCCTTTTCCTAGTCTTTGGAAGCGAGTCTAAGTCTAGGCTACCCTCAAGGGTGAAGGGCAGGAATTACATTCATGTCTTTGAGGGGGAGTCCCTATATATGTTCTTTAGAATTCTTCTGTCAGGAAGATTTGTCTTTCTCCCACTTATTCAAGCTTTATGTCAATATGGACTCTAGATATTTATATGGAATTTTGGTTTATAAGCCAATATTATGTGATTTTGTTTTTCAAATTGTTCCTGCTTTGGAGATTGGGAGCTATTTCAGGTCACTCTTGTGTCCTTTTGACGTGCCCCTATCCTTTTTCTGTCTGTTTGGTTTTTGTTTGTTTGTTTTGTTTGTTGAGCACTTCCTTCCTTACTGGTACTATAGAATACTCCAAGGCCATGTTGTATTTTTCTGCCTCAGCCCTCGACTGCTATTGGAATATGGCATTTGGAAAGGAGAATCTTGCCAGGTATGCTCATTGCTCCTAGGACACAGAGTAACTTGGACAAGGAAAGTTGATGAACTGTTATTAACTGTACCGGGGGATTGGAGTAATGAAGACTTGGTTAGTAGAATTCATAGCACTTGGAAGAAGAGAGGAAGAGCAGATTTAAGGAGCAGGCTACTTCCAGGGCTGAGATAGGATGCCCAAAAGGAACCCCCACTAGGGCTGTGATCCAGACTTCATTAGAGAAGGCACACCACATCTCACTGAACGGCGAGAGGCTGCATAGTGCTACTCTAGCAGAACTTGATGGACATCTGCCCTCTGGAACTTGCTAGAAATCTGCCCTATAGGGTGCTTGGGCAATCTCTTCATGGAGAAGCGTCTGATTAGAAGTACTGTGCTACAGAAAAGCCCCAGAGGGTTGCCAGGGGAAGCTGCTGGCTGATGGGTGGCTGCTGGGTACTACTGTTCTGCTTTCCTGGTGCTGAGAAGCTTTCCATGCTACAGGAGCCTGGAGCTGCGATGGAGAAGCTGGTTCTGTTGCAGGAACTGGGCACCATGCAAGATGGAGGTGCTCCGCAGCCGGATGCTGGAGAGGCCCCTCCCTCTGTGCTTGCAGGGCAGGAAGCTGAGGCTGGAGAAGCCACCTGCCCTGCGGCAGTCACTTGGGATGGCACTGGAACCACCATGGAAAACCTTGCTGCAACTTTGTTGTCTGTTGACCTTTATTTCTGGGCATGGAGTACTTCTTAGAAACCCACGGAGTCTCTTGGCTTTCAGACATAGTTCTCCTTTTTCCTGTTGTGTAGTAGCAGCCCAGTTTCTGCCTGATGATCAGGACCATTCACTCCAGCCAGAAGAGTAACTCCTTTTATTTACATTAAGAGCCTAAAATGAGCACATGGCAATAAATCGTTAACTGTCACACACAGCTATCTCTCTGTTTGTTTGGTTTTTTTCTTTCCTAATATACATGGGAGAAAAATGGACTAACAGGTCCCTTCACGTGTACAGGATTACGAAGACTTCCCTCGGAGATTTGATCTGACCGTTTGCCTTGTCCATGGAGGGACGGATTCCTGTGTTTGATATATAGTCAGTCTTCCTGGGTCTCAATGTATTCTCTGTATAAAAAAACCAGGTGTGTCAGAGGACTGTACAAAGTTTGTTCCCCTGGAGTGCAGTTATGATTTATTTCTCTAAACTCAGACATATTGCTTCTTTTTAAATTTGATTAAATGATTTTTTTAAAAACACACACTCATATTTTACTTTTATTGGCAGCCTAATGCATACCCTAGCCTATATGCCATCAATCTAGCCTACCTCCAACTCTCTCTTCCCTTCTCTTCCCTGCTCTCTCTCTTCCTCCCCCCATCAATCTCTCCATCCCTCCATCAATCCCCTATTCCTCTTCCTCCTTCAGGGGATGATAAACCACTCGTGGAAGGCAGGCGCTTTGTGTTATTAATCTCGTTAGCCTCCATTGTGGCTGGCATGTGGTTGGAGCGGAATAAATGCTTGTTCCATTTAATTAGATTGAATGAACTGTATGATTCTGTGAAGGTCATTCACATGTTCATGGTGTGAACTTTCAATGAGTGATTACTGGATGCCAGGAACTGTATTGGATGCTGGCGATAAGGAAACGCATAAGGAGCCGTGGCTGGCCTCACAGAGCTCACAGCTTGGAGACAGGTAGACAGAAGTACAAATGTCTCATCCTGAGGAAGAGAACAGTCTCGGCAGAAGAGGTGGTTGGAGAAAGCCAAAAATGGAGCTGGGCATGGGATGAGAATTGGATACAGCAGGAGGAGGAAAGAGTGGCCAACAGGATGCCAAGAGGTTTCTAGTATCGGGGCACTAGTGGGCAAAGGCAAGGAGAACTCGAGGGGGTTCATATCTGATGACCTTTCTTCTCTTGGTAAACTGGGAGCAGAGACAGCATGCTGAGCCGAAGGGGGGCAGGAGTTGGGTCATGTTGATGACGACGATGACGGTAATAGTTCTGCTTAGATGAGCCCTTGGTATGTGCCTAACATCACTGTAAGGGTTTGACAGAGGTTACATTTAATACTCCCGGCACACAGTGAGATGGTTGTAAATCTTGATCCGATTTTATTGATGAGGAAAGAGAGGTGCAGAGCAATTACATGACTTGCCTGAGTTTCAACATCTACTGAATGGTGGAGACACACCCGCATCCCCTTCATGGCCAGTCGTTTTAACCACGAAGGTACGGTGCCTCCTGCAATAGGAAAGGAGGTTTGGTGAAAGTGGCCAGGGTCACGGTCCCGAGGGGGATAAGAGCAGGAGACAGGGGCTGAGAGCCCCAGACAAATGTTAGAATGACTATCCTGAGAGATATCAAGGGCATGCTCTCAGAGATGATGAATTTTAAATGGCACCAATTGGGATGGACTCATTTGTAGTTTATTTCCTCATTTGTACTATGAAGACTGTTGGGCAGATTATATTTGCAATCCCTTTCCACCCTGTGAGTCTATGTGTGGTTTACTCTAGTGGATACATATATGCAATCCCTGAGACCTTTCTTTGTGTTGGAAACCCTTTGAATCTTCTGTATGAGTAGCAGTAACACATTTGTTCTCTCAACCTATATAATCCTGTTTATGATTTTCTAAACATCTATAAAGAAATGTATTCCTCCTCTGGCTATAGGGCACTTGCAGAATGCAAGGGGGAGTCCTAAATCAACCAGAGCCAGCAAATAGCTTTCAATAACATGTCCTGCAGGCTTTTGACTTTAGTACCAAGTAGAGGCAAACATGGAAATTAATTTTGGTTTAAAAAACTCCAAACTGGGCCTTCTTTAGTCACCAGTAGCATTTCTGGTTAAATGTACTTGGAGGGAGTAAAAATATGCCTGGGAGGCAAGACAAGTTGAAACGTTTTCAGGTACAACATTAGGAACACTGATAACCTTTTATATAAAGCAGGCACGCTGTGCAGCACTGAGTAAATAATAAGACTTTGCCTGCGGGATATTCCAATCGGGGAATCCATTTGAAGGATATTACAAGCCAGAAATCATAAGACACAAAAAGCTGACTTATTCCCTGGCAAGGTCTGCTGTAAATCTCTATTGACTGGACACAATAGTCGGATCGATGGTGTCTGGCAAGAGAAGACACTCAGAACCCAGTCCTCACAGCGAGTCATTAACATACCCATCGCGCTGTCAGAATTACTTGAGAAATCAGGTTGATGAAGCAGCAAGAATAAGAGTAAAATCATTCGGGGTCCCTGGCGTGGGGGTGGGCAGGGCATTGATGATAGGTGGGAAGGACTGAGCTGGGGATGGTTCATCACACCTGCCTGAAGGCAATTTCACTGATGGACTGCCCAAATATTTTGATAGAGGTCGCAAACACAAGCTGCTGATGTTGCCTTTCTGAAGGAGTCTGAAATCCGGGCTGTGCTTGGTTTCTCTCTGGAGGGCCAGGGAACCTTCTCCACCGGCTTCCTCCAAAAGCCAGGCTGGACCTGAATTGCAAGGGTCCTGGCTGCAATCCTTTCTGTGCTCTTCTTGGGTCTCATTGGGTCTCATTGTCCTCCTGCTTCAATAAGGATAAGAGTATCTAACTTCATATGCTCACGAGGATCATGAGGTGCTCAGCATCGTGCCTGGCTCAGTAAATGGTCCTTCCTTGCAGTTCCTTGTGTGACAAACGGCTTCCCCCAGACTTCTTCAAATCAGTGTGGTGTTTGGACCGGACAGTGGATGGGAAGGCTCCTTGTGGACATCTTGTTTAGTCCTGGGGGCCACCCCCTTCTTTAGCAGAAGCCTCCCTCTGTCCACAGTTGCTTGGCAGGAGGCTCCCCAGACAGAGCCCTGTTGTAGTTTTCTGCATTATTCCCAACCCCCGACCCTGGATGTCCTTCCCAGATGGATTCATGTCTGGTTTATGTTGCTTCTGGCACAGCGAGAGCACTGTCGACGTCTCAGTTCCTCGCGCCTGTCAGTTCTCGGGCAGGGGCTGCAAACACCAGGCTGGGCTGTCACGTCATTAACTCTGTTCCACATCATTTATTCATTTGCCTGCTTTTCCTTTTTCTTTTGTCACTGCGTGTAATATCCGCCTGCATCTATTTATCAGAAAATCTTGGTTCAACCTCAAAATAGAACAAAATCTAAGCTTTTTTCATCATCTCTGCTGCTCCCTCTCCAAGCCCCATCACAACTCACTTTTAGTCGGTGATCACAAGAGTCTCCTTGCTGCTACATCTCACTGGACCCCACTGGGATCCGTTCTCTGCAGTGAGACCAGAGGGACCTTCAAAAACTGTAAATACTGCTCCCTTTTCTGAACCCCCCGGTATTTCCCATGATAGAATAATCGCCAAAGCCCTTTTTGACTTGTCCTGACCTATCTCCCTGATCCCTGTCATCCCACTCCTGTTCTGGGTATCACACTGCCCAACTTCCACCTTCCTCTCATGGGACATGTTGGTTTCATTTCCGTCTTTGCACTTTATCTTTCTGCAGCCTGGAATACTCTTCTCCCTAGATCTTGGCATGGCTGGCTTCTCTAGGTCACTGAAGTCTCAGCTTAACCACCACCACCATGAGAGGTTCTTGCTCTAAGCTTTATATATAGAGTATTCTCCATTATTCTGGATTGCATTTCTTTTTTAAGTTCTTTTTGGCACTATATGAAAATATTTTGGTTTTTTTCTTTTGCTTTTGCTCTGTCTTTCCTTCTAGGATGTAGGCCCCATAAAATTTTGTCTGTGCTTTTTTTTTTTTTTTTCCACTGCTATCTAGCTGATTTATTCACTTAAAGTCCAGCGTGGTGCTGGGCACACCATAATGCTCAATACATATTTGTGGAAGGAAAGAATGAAGACATCAATGTTTCAGGAACAGTTGTGGATATAAAAATGAGACATGAGAGATGAATAAGACTCTGCCTCTTTGTTCAAGGAGCTTTCAGTTGAACAGAGGGGTTGGAAGTATGTGCACAAACATAGAAGGAAAGTATCCAGAGAAGTTGAGGAAGTAGTCATAGATTTTCTAGAGAAAGGGTATGCCCTAAAGTCTTTCCTTCAGTGGCCTTGAGGTAGCTCAGTCTCATGTGGCTCCTCGATTGACCTTAGCTATGTGTACTGGGGGCCTGTTCTTCCTCCGTGACTTAGCCAAGATTCTTCATCCATAAATGGGCAGCTGCAATGAAATTGTTAGAAGTCAGGTGAGCTATGTTAGATAGGGTTTTCCATGAACAATGAGGAAATGTGGATGTGGGAGCTCCTTACCCTCAAGAGAGGGAAAGGTATTGTAATAAAATTCAAGGTTACTGTAGAAGGATGAAGCTTCTGACATGGTGGCCCCAAGACTAAGAAAGGTGTTTGAAAGTCAACCCTCATTTGAATGGGGAATGCTTAATGGTTCTGCCATCTGAACTTCTACATATTCCTTCTCAAGGTGGAAATTTTATATGACAATGTAGAACTTAGCTGTTAAATTAGTATCAAAGTGGAGTATGAGCAGTAAGAAATTAGGCAAAGAAATTCAGACTATGAATTATTCCAAATCATATAGCAACCATTTTCTGACAGCAAAAATGTATTTCCTGGCTGTTCTGCTTAGAGTGAAATAATGATATGTATTAGGTGGTCCTGGAGGCTCATTTGTTATGTGACCTGTAAAATACCTGATTTTAGTAGAGCTACAGACATTTCATCATATGTTGTTAATTGGATGAAATTAAGTGGGATGGTATATTATACAGTCCAGTATCTTTCATGGTTATATCTGATTTCTTATGTTTGTGAATGTATCAGAGAATTTTTTAAAACACTTGAAAGTTTCTTCAGGGCACACAAGAAAAAGGGCTAATCACTGTTTTTCCTTCTTCGGTCAAAATATCTTTTAATTTGTTAACAACCTCAGCGATTTTTTTTAAGATTTTTATTTATTTATTGAGAGAGAAAGAATGATAGAGAGAGAGCATGAGAGGGTGGAGGGTCACAGGGAGAAGCAGACTCCCTGCTGAGCAGGGAGCCCGATGCAGGACTCGATCCTGGGACTCCAGGATCATGACCTGAGCCGAAGGCAGTCGCTTAACCGACTGAGCCACCCAGGCGCCCCAGAGATTTTTATTATTATTTTTTTCTTCTTTCAAAGATTTTATTTATTTGAGAGAGAGAGAGTAGGAGCAGGGGGGCGCAGAGGGAGAAGCAGGCTCCCCACTGAGCAGAGAGCCTGACGTGGGGCTCATTCCCAGGACCCTGGGATCCTGACATCAGCTGAAGTCAGACGCTTAACCAACTGAGCCACCCAGGTATCTGAAAAACCTCAGTGATTTTTAAAATTTCAAACCCCTATTTGTACCTGTATACTGGAGCAAATTAATCATGTTTGCCATGTATAAAACTAAAAAAGTGTAGAAAGTAATAAAATGATAAAGACTATTTCAATAGAGTGAGGTTGCAAGAGCCTAGCTCTTGGACCATAAATGAGGGGATCATCTTAAAATTCCATGAAAACCTAATGTTTCAACTCACTACTGTTACAAAGAACTAGTGGAAGTAACTGCCAAAGTTTAAATTTTAATGGAACTGATTTGAACTGGATGTTGGTATATAACTGTGAAGTTTTGTTCATTAAAGAAAAGCAGCCACTTAAAAAAAAAAAACCTTGTGTTATAAAATTAATATTATGTAAATCAGATTTATCCATGTTATAAATCAGTGCTTAAAATAAGTAGATCACATCAAAGTTAAAAACTTCAAGACAGAAGATATCGTAAGTCAAGTTAAAAGAGAAACAAGAATGGGAAAAGATTTTTGCAATATATAAAACAAGTGATTAGTATATAGAATTCGTAAAGAATTTCCATAAATCAATAAGAAAAAAAACCCCTCAACTTTAGAATAGGCAAAGGATGCAGTAAAATAATTTAGAGGTTAGGAAACCTGATTGACTGATAAGCATATGAGAATATACTTCTCTTTGTAATAATCAGTGACATGCATACTGAATGAACAAGATGTCATTTTTTGCCATCACACTGGCAAAAGTGAAGAACTCTGACAATCCCACGTATTGGCAAGGATGTGAAAGGAAGGTTCCATACACTGCTCTCATGAGGGTAAATTGGCAGAGTAACGTCAGAGAGCAATTTGCCTGTCTCTAGAGTAAAATTTTAATTTGCATACACCATGTGATCCAGTAATTTTTCTTCTACTTCTTTATAATTTGTCCATATACCTTGCAGAAACCTTTGCTTTCAGGTACTGGGGGATATATTCTTTGCATCTTTGTACAAGTGGAAATTTGGCAACAACTGAAAGTGGCCATGAATAAGGGAAAAGAGAAATTTATTAGAGACTGTTAATAGAGGAATGCCGTGTAGCCATTCATGCCTCTAAATTGATACACAGTATTCCACTATATTAGCAGATGTAGCAATAGTAATAGATCTCAATATCATAATATTGGGCGGAAAAACAAGATGCACAGTGACAGACACATTTTATGTTAAACTAATGAATACGTAAAATGATACAATGTATTATTTCTGGATACACACTGGCTAGAAGGATGCACATTAAAATCATGATGGTGGTTACCTCTGAGGAAGGAGTAAGGGAAAGAGCTGGGAGCCAGGCACAAGAAGACACAGGGGACTTATCTGGCAGGTTTTATTTCTTGCATCAAATGATGAACCAATGGTGATGCAGTGTTTACAACAGTTAATTCTAAGTTGTGTGTACATGGGCCTTCGTTATGGTATTACTTGTAGTCTCCTATAGTTAAAAAAAACTTTTTTTCAGGAAACCTGTATTCAATTTTTCAGACCATCCAAGTAGCATGGAGGGCTTGGGGGCCTAGTTTCTTTACTGTGGGATTTTAAGCAAACATTTAAGGCTTCCTCCCTTTGGCCCCCCACATCCAGAATGAAGATAATTAGTTGCACAGTGGTGGTCCCGAGTACTTAGCCTGCGATGCTCAGCTGAAGCCACACTTCGCCTTCTCCCCGTCCCTTCTCTCCTCTGCCCAAAGGTGTAGCGCACTTAACAGAGACCCTCTGTGTCCCTCGAGCATCCTGTGTACTGCAACGCTTAGCACGGTGCTTTGTGATGCGTCTCACCGTGGACCAGTCTCTCCTGGGAGAGAAAGAAATCTGGCTGTAGATCATGTGAGGCAGGAGCAAGTAAGTAGTATATGCTCAACAAACTGAACTTAGTAACCATAGAATGCTAAATACATTCTTAATGAAAATTTACATGAGCCAGCTTTGCGCAGTGGCAGTATCATAGCCAATGAGGTTTATCCGAGGCGCGATTATTGCTAATTGAAAATATACATGAGGGGTGCCTGGGTGGCTCAGTCGGTTAGGCGACTGCCTTCGGCTCAGGTCATGATCCTGGAGTCCTGGGATCAAGTCCCGCATGGGGCTCCCTGCTCGGCGGGGAGTCTGCTTCTCCCTCTGACCCTCCTCCCTCTCATGTGCTCTCTCTCATTCTCTCTCTCTCAAATAAATAAATAAAATCTTTAAAAAAAAAAAAGAAAATATACATGAGCCAAAGAACGAAAACATGACAAGACTTGATAAAGCAGGACACCCCGCAGTGGCTCCCGGTTCTTATTATTCTTTTGACGTCAGTGAATAAATGTAATCCCCCTAAATCCTTTACTTAATCTCAGCCTACAATGTATATCCTTGAGATTTTCCCGCCCTGTGAATAGGGTCATCAATAGGCTCTCATTGAGAGACATCAACATTTATATTTAGACACATTAAAGAATAAACATTTCACGCCCTTTTTTCTGCTTCATAATTTGAGATAAGCATACGCTGAGGTTCTAAAATGACATTTCATGCTTTGAAAATTCATTTAACAAACATTTTTTTTTTTTTTTAAAGAAGAATAAAGGTTTTCTCTTAGCCACTGAATAATATTACTATCAACAGTGCTGGGTGGTTGTCCACAGTGACTGTTGGCACTCTGTCAACTCTCCAGTGGGGTTTTTGACATGTGAAGGACATGAGGTTTTAGTGCTTTCAGAGGATCTGGAAAATACATTTTTATTGTTCTTCTTCATGGATGGAGAAGCTTTACAAAGTTGTTTTATTTTTAAAGCACTTGATGTTTTGAATGAGGATCTTTTCTTCTACATTAACAAAGGGAATGACACACCAATGCCTTGTTAGCCTGAAGCACAAGGAATGAAATCACAGGGAGATAAAAGACCCTGAGGGCACCAAAGCTTAGGAAGAAAGGGTGTATATTTCAAGAAGAGCCATGTTTTTCTATCCTTTGAGACTGTGGAAGATTATTTTGGTCCCTTCTGAAAGATACTCATTCTGTAGAGAGATTTTCCTGAAAGTGACTTACTTATGCTTTGTCTGTATATTAGAATATGAAGGGCTGAATTTCCATCCCTATTAATTTCTTTCGTGGTCCCAAATTTTCCTATGTTTAAAGCCAATGGTGAACAT
Organism: Mirounga angustirostris; assembly: GCF_029215605.1. Classification (NCBI taxonomy): domain Eukaryota; kingdom Metazoa; phylum Chordata; class Mammalia; order Carnivora; family Phocidae; genus Mirounga; species Mirounga angustirostris. The sequence continues at coordinate 22,655,335 of NW_026991715.1, forward strand.
TACAGCAAAACGGCACAAAAAATCTATTTTCAAGTCAGTGTGGCTGACTGCTGTATCCTAACAGGTACTTGACATTTAAATGTTAAGGACGCTTAAAGAGTCTTAGTTACTTTGAACAGCAACCCTGGTGAGGGTAGTTATGTATTATAAGCTGACATCACTTTCCCTCTGATAAAGCTGAGTTCCAAGATTCAGTGCTATCCTGCTGTAAGTGTTTGGTAGAGATGTATCCGCAAGCTTCTGGAACCCCATGTAATTCTAGAGTTTGACTCCTCAGATGCTAGAGATATTAAACCAAGACCAACAAAACCAAAATAAAATGACAACCAAACATGGACTGCTCATTTCATCTAGGATTTCTTTGGACCTAACACAAGTACAACAGAATTGGTTCTCTGTAATTTAGAGCCAGTTGCTTTAGAAAAGCGTCTTAAAGTTCAAAGTGCATTTGAAGCTTGCTTCTGTTGTCTTAGTGGGCATAGATAAGCTGAAGTAAAATCAAATCTGTGGGGTGGGTGCCTACTAATATGGCAAGATTCCCCAGATTTTATTTATGACCACCTATTTCTTCATGCTAACGGGAGGATTACTAAGAAGTTCATGCGTTTTTTCCTAAATTCCTCCTTTTACATTTCTGGGCTCCATGCACAAGCCTACTCCTCTGGACACACTGATCATCTGCAAGCAGGGGAAATTTCTAAATCCAGTTCTTAGTTGGCAATTAAGAATAGGATGTGACATAACAACTGGGTTTCACTGTGGGCCTGAGCTTTTTCCAGTTGGCTTTATGGAAACGGTTGAAAGGGATGATACCAGAGCTTGTTTTTTTCTTTAGGGAGTTAGTGGGCAATTTGTTTTTGAAACTTACATTGTGAGAACCAAAGTGTCCTTTTTGTCATGAATGATTCATGCAAGACAAACAAATAATACAAACCAGCAACAGGCCTGTCATCTTGCTTTATGTACAGCTGAAGGATGTCTTTCTAGGGTGTTCTTTTTTCCTGGGGTGGGATGTTCTACTGTGCCAGAATAAAATTTCTGGTACACTTGATATGTGTTGTGTCACACATACGAACAAGTACTTTTTGTGTGATTAGTATGTTCAACCATTCCTATGTGGCAAAGAGAAGATTAAGTGTAACGAAGGTTGGGGACTTGCTCAAGGTTCTATGGCTATGAAGTGACAGGTCAGCTAGGGTCCAGGTCTGTCTGATGCTAAATGATTATACCCTTCCTTGAGCCAGCTAGTGATTGATGACTTTTGTAACAAGGTGAACTTGATGGTAAACGTTACTCCTTAATCTAAGGGAAAAATGACTTCATCCTTTCCTTTTTGTTGTTGTTGTTGGGGAATGTTTAGGTTGAGGCAATGTATTAATGTGCCCTTGTTCTTTCCTCCAGAGCATCTCTCAATTTGGCATTTCTGTTTATCTCTCATTGTGCTCCTTTTCTTATTCTTCCTCTACACAAAGGCACAAGATTTACTAAACTATCTGCCATTTGTTCATTTGTTCCGATGCCTTGTTTTTCTCAGCGTGTGTGTGTCTGTGGACCTGTGGAGACATTCCATATCAAAACCATTCTGATGACGCTGCTGTTAGCACTTTAAAGCCTGAGAAATACCACTTTTAGGCAAAAAAAATTTATTTTTCAAACACCTGTGATACTTTTGTCTTAGAATGTTCTCCTTTGAAAGTCAGGGAGCTGCAGTGAATGTAATTGAAGGGCATGAGTTGCTTGGGATGGTCTACCATTTTGGGGGGGCAGGGCAAGATCACAACTTTAGAGGCATTGACAGGTTTGGGTGATTCACTTGCATTTGCCACTTGAATGGTAAGTGACTTAGCAAATTATCAACTGAGTCCATTTTGCCCACGAAATGGTGGAATGATTATAGCTATCTCATTGAGTTCTGGTGATATTTGAAGAAAATCGTGTTTGCAACTTGATGTGTCTTACAACCCCTTCACTCTCTTCCCATCCTTTGAATGGGAAATTGGACTGAGGGTTTAAAGTGGGTCAGGAGAGGAGAGTGTTCCTAGAAGTGTTAAAGTGGTTGAACAGGTTTGTTTGCTTGGGAAAGTTAGTTATAGTGCTCTGCATTCATGATCATTTTCATTCATTCACCAAACAGACCTTGGACTCTGGCCATGTGCCACGTGGGTCTAGTGTTCAGTTCGGTGTGCTCCTAAAGCTAATGACATCATTGCTGTTTTCACAGTGAGTTTATTGGCTTTTTTGTTTGCATACAGTCATTATCAACTCATGGAAGCTCTTCAGATCTGACATCTTCATTTTATTTTCTCTTCAAGAAATGCCCTATGTCCTCATGACTGAGGTGATTTCCTATTTTCAGTGCCCCTAAATATTGAGTCATTGGCTGACCCCATAGGCTTGCTCAGGGACAGGTCTTATCATTTGCTGCTCTGCCTCAGAGGATCATATCTGATGAAATCATGGGACATTCTGTTTGACCAAAACATATAATTTCACTCCTTTAGGAGCCAGATGGCCACATGAAAAAAGCTTGGACTTTTGTTCACAGAAATTCTTGGGTTTGAATACTGATGCTACCACTTACCAGCCAGGTGTTTGGGGACATTTTACCTAAATGGTCTCATCCTAAACATCCTCTGTGTGCTGAATGCGATAATGATACCAACCTTGTTGTAATTGCTGTGATGACTAGAAAGAGGTGTCTAAAGCATGGATCACAGAACCTGGCACAATAGAAATGCTCAGCAGATCAAACCATTTAAAAAAAAAAAACATTTTTCTGCATGCTCTTCTCTTATTGCCAAAGGATATCCAATGATTGCAAAAAATTTAGAAAAGCTGGTTGATCTAAATGAGCAAAAGAAAAATCGAGCATATTCTTAAGACCCAGAGATTCCTAATGGTACCATTGACCATAGAGCCTTTCAATATGTCTGTCTGTCTGTCTGCCTCTTTCTGTTTTTGTCGTGCTCTCTCTTCTCCCCTCCTTCCCAGATATTAGGTTCAGCCATATACAGTTGCTGATATTTGGCCTCTTTTAAACCTAAGTCAATAGTAGTTTCATCTGGTTCATTCTAATATATCACTAAAATTGGATCGTGTGGTGCCTATCATTTTTTTTTAAGATTTTATTTATTTATTTGAGAGAGAGAGAATGAGAGACAGAGAGCACGAGAGGGAAGAGGGCAGAGGGAGAAGCAGACCCCCTGCTGAGCAGGGAACCCGATGCGGGACTTGATCCCGGGACTCCAGGATCATGACCCGAGCCGAAGGCAGTCGCCCAACCAACTGAGCCACCCAGGCACCCTGCCTATCATTTTTAATCTACTTTTTGTAATTAAGATATTGTTAACGTCTTTCAAGTTCATTAAATATTCTTCTCTAATATCACTTTTAGTTGATGCATAATATTCCATTACATGATTATACCAATCCTTTTTACCTATCTTCTATTACTAGAAAATTAGATTTTGTCAATTTTGTTACTATCAACAGTACTGGGATAAACATGATAGCTTTGGAGGGAGTAAAATATAGTGGTTTAAAAAACAGACTGAAGACAGGAGGTCTGGCTTCACTGCTTACTGCCCATGTACCTTTAGCAAAAGCCACCTGGATCTCCGTTTCTTCATCCATAAAATAGGGACTACCATAGTACCCACTTCACAGGGCCATTGCGAGAGTTCATCTATCTCCAGGCTTAGATGGGTGTCTATGGGCACATTGTAAATATTTTTAATGAGTGAACTATTGTGAATTGTTACTGTGTTTACACCCATATGTTTATTTGTGTTGGAAAAATTTCTGAAGAGGAATTTATGACTAAAGAGCTTTTGATAATCCATTCCAGATTAAGGTCTAAAACAGACGTGGTAATCTGCTCTCCCATAGATGAGCATCAAAGTCCTGGTTTTCATGAAAAGAGAGAGGTTATCACCATCCCTGTAAATATCAGGCTCATCATTGTTGGTACCCTACTTCCTGACTGAGGGTGCACAGTTTTTTCCCAGTTTAATATCCCTGAAATCAGAACGCTTCTAACCATCAGAGTCTACTGGGTGGCTGCCATGACATGGGGTGAAAGCTTCTGTCGACAATGATTGAGATCAAGAAAGGCTGTCAGTGTGTCTTAACACCTGTAAATTCAAGTTTATTTGATAGGGAACAAAGCAAATATGTATAAAAAAAGATGAGTTTCATGGAAAATATATACTGATGTCTTTTTCAGAAAGCATCTCAGATTGGGTCTGGAAAAAAAATGTACCTGAGGGACAGAGAAGCTCTGGGCTGAGCTTGGAAGACTGGGGAGAACTGATGGAGGGAGAGGGCATCTCTCCATGTCTACTTATTTCTATACTTCCTTCTTTTGTTGTGCACAGGAAGATGATAGTGGCCATGATGCAATAGAAGAAGGCATTCATGGGCATTTGCTATTTCAAAGCCTTGTGACTGTTTTATGTATCATTCTCTCTGAATATAGTACCTCCTGCAGGTTCCCCCCTCCGCTTTCCATTTCCCCTCTTTCTATATACAAATCCTCCACCCTTTACCTAAATAGGGCACACTCTGTCTTTAGGTCTCAGCCTAGACATCATTTTAGCTGGAGAGCCTTTCATAATTCAGCAACACTGGTTAGGGGTCCTCCCTGTATTTTCTGTCATACTGTCCATACCCTTACCCTACTGCTTATCGCAGGGTATTTTATTGTCTAATAACTTAAGGCCTCTGCCGATGACCTATAAGCTTCTAGAAGCAGGCGTTCTACCATTCTCCTTTGAACTCTAAGCCTAGTACTATGGTTGGCACATGGCGGGCCCTTGAGAGATATAAATTGAATGAATTTCAGTACTCAGCCCATAGATGTAACCTGTGGTTCCTGGTGTCCCTGGAAGTTGTAGCTGTAAGGGTGAGCGCATTGTCTTGCGAGGATCCAATGCTCCAGTAGTTGTCACTGACGGTTGGAGCATGGACTCTATACTTCTGATATTACACAGTAGTTTAACCTTCCTTTTATTTCCATCGTCTTGTGAGAGCTTATTAGGGCACTCTATCTGTGCTGCCTGAGACCCTCATTAAGCTGCCCCCTGAAAGAGCTGCATGAATCTGGGTATACTGTGTCTAGAGCCCATTTCTAGCTGTTAACACATCTCAACAAGAAATGAAACCAGAAGGTGAAAATGAGTTCCTTATGAGCATTAGGGTTCTTTTCAGTTTCATCTGAAACAAAAGTTGGTTCCTATACCCTTTCCTATTAGAGTATTCCAGCTACTGCCATATTAATGTTAATTACTTTTTTTTTTTTAAGTTGTCAGTGACAGTAACCAACCCAGTCACTTTTTCTTCAGGAGTGAACCACTTGCCCCTTGAGATTAGAGTGAGGTATTAAGTAAAAGTTGTGAAATGATTTGACTTCAGAGTCTCCAAACTGTCTTTCCAATCACAGTACATGAATTCAGGATAACTGGTCAAATTTGGTGTTCAAAAGGAACAAATTCTGCCTCTAGTCTAGACGGTCAACATACCCTTGTGTTTGGAGAAATCAGGCTTTTGTGTGATAAGCTATAAAAATGGATGTGTTGCAGTAGTTAAATATGACAAAGAAGAAAGGAAAGGAAGTCCCAGTGATGCCTAAATTCAAGCCAGGCTTCCGTGTCCCACTTGTTCTACTTCCTGCTTATTTGTCTGTACACTTTTGTATGTGGATTTTTCCCTCAGCACAACTTATGTTGATGCCCAGTATTCACATTGTGAGGCCCATGTATCAGTGGCATGTTAGGGAAACACAGCCCCAAGGAGAGACGCTGTCACTTCAAAGCATGCCACAGTGCTTAGATAGAACCAGGAAATTAACCATGTCGGCATGATAATATTTCCTTAAAAGCCTGAAACGCTTTCTTTGATGCCAAGAGTTATCAATTTCTGCTATGAACTTGTTTCTGTCATGAGGAGGCGTCTTAAGGGTTTTTGGTTTTTTTGTCTTTTGCATTTATCTCACCCCCCAAAAATAGAAGTGGTCTCTGCCTGAATGCTCTTCTGAGAGAGAAATTGTTGAATGCAATGTGGAAATTTGGCACAGGAAGAAGAGAGACCAGTTCTGTCCCCTCAGTACCTTGACTTCTTCCTACCACTTTCCTGATGTTGTAAAACATATTCTATAAAATGTGTGTGCTCTAGCCCACCCTTATCCCAGTGTCACAGTGGGGAAAAAGAACTCTAATCCATCATGGTTGTTGCTTTCTAAATGCTTCTGACACAATCTGGATGTCCTTATCAAGGTAGTTTTATTAGCTAGGATTGTGTTTTGTGTTGATCAGTTAATCTTCCATGATACATTAAGAAAAAAATGAGTATTTCATTCAGTATCTGAGGTTCCCAGAAGTTGAGAGGAATATGAAAACTTTAGGGAGGGTTCAGCAAAGAAAACAAGTGAAATTGAACAGGCTTTTAAAAATTAAGTAAAAATATTGAGTGTTGGAGTATTTAGCCTGCAAAGAGCAGGGTCAAGAATGCAGTCACGTTTCAGGAATAAAATCACTTATAGTACAGACAACAGTGATGAACCACATCAGATATACCATGATGAGCACAGGAGAAAAAAGGATCAGATTCTAAGATAACGGATTTGGCTTACATGGAATGAAGATTTTCCTTACTCTTAGGCTTGATGAACCAGGGAACAAGTTACAAAGGACTATGTAACTTACTTGGGTGTACTTTAAAAACAGGAGAAATTCTTCTATACCTGGGTTACCTGAGGGCATTTAAAGAAGCATACAGTGTAAGTTTTTATTTTTAAAGAATAGATCCTAGACTGGAAGAGTTGTAATTGAAAAAAAATTCTTTGACCATATCCATAGGCAATAAAGAAGCAACTATATGAATAACAATTAGGCTTAAATCTCAAACTACTACCTAATCTTATTCTGTGAAAGAAGATTGTGAGTTCTTAGGTAATTGTTTTCTTCATCTGCTTTAGGTTCCATATAATCCTCTCATTGTTTTTAATTGTGTTAAAGTATGTTTATTAAAGTACTAATGAGAACAAAGCCATACTGATTAAAAACAAAATTATTCATTTAAACCTTTTGATATTATGAAATGGAAGGTAGGTTCTACTGTTGGAAGATGAATCCTGCATGTCTAATAAGTTGTTTGCTGTGTGCCTGGTTTTGTTTCTTTTTTCTTTTTTTTCAACAGTTTATCCTAGATCTGTTGAAGTTACTGAATTTTTATGACGTGAAACTGGTTTTTAAATCATAAAAGCAGTTTATCCTAAGAGCTCCAGGCAGAGTGCATCTTCCCTAGTGATTTTTATAGCATCTAATTAATAAATAAATATGCAGCTGGCTAGGCAATGAATATTAAGAGTTGGTTTTGCTTATCATCACCCTTTATAATTTTTAGAATGTTTGGGATTGAGGATTTTTCCTTTCCTGCTCCCCTCTTCCTGCTCATCAACTTGAATTACACCCACTCTTCCTTTTCTTTGGAACTATACTTTTAAATCTGTCTCTCCAGAGCTGTTTTCTGTTACTGTCTTACTGGTTTCGTATGCTTGTTGTCGGTTTTTTTGTTTGTTTGTTTTGTTTTGGGGGGAGAGAGAGTGCTTGAGTTCCTGCATGTGTGAGCCAGTTAGTGGGAGGGGTGAGGGGGAGCAGCGAGGGAGAGGGAGAGGAAGGGCAGAGCCCCACACAGGGCTGGATCTCACACCCCTGAAATCATGCCTAGTGTCGTTTTTTCTTTGCTGTCCATTTTCAGTTTCATGTTTGTCTTATTTTTTAAGGAAGTCAGTGAGTTTCGGGTTCGACTCACTTACTTTCCGTCTTTTCTGATTACCTCCCAATCCATGCATCTTTGACTGATACCTTGAAAGCAGATCAGCACTTTTGCTTTGGATTGCTCTGGCCTAGACCTATAGCAGGGTCCATCCGCTTCACAGTAGGTCAGCCTGTCGGACCCCTCTTGGTCTTCACCATCACTGCCCAGAGGCCAGATCCCTGAATCTCACTTACTTCCTGATCTGCTGCCATTCTTCTTGCCCTGTCCCCCTGCCTCTCATTGTGAGCTCCTTCCTGCCCCTTCCTCAGACTGTAGCCTCAGATTTTAAACAGTGTCTCTCACTGTTTAAAATCCTTTACGATCAATTCCTTATTCACCTTGCATTCAAGATGCAATCCAACTCCTCAGTGTGCATTAAAGCCTGTGCCTGAGCTGAACCTTCCCTTCTGGGGATCTGGCCTCCCTCTCCCCCTGCACTACTTACATCCTCCCATAGCCACATCAGACTCAACACTCCAGGGGCAGAAAACAGGCTAAGCAAAGGCATGAAGCTGGAAAATGTGGCCCTGCTTCAGCAATGGAATGACTGACAGTGGCCCATTTAGTGCTGATCACGTTTATGAGGCATTGTCCTGGGCTGGTGCAGAGCCCTGCTGTCCAGCTACGGAATGGTGATGACGGGATCATCAAGCCCTTCTTGTCAAGAGCAGAGGAAAGCTGGTTCTGAAGAGCTTGCCATTGCCCACATCCCTACTCTGATGTCCCCTATTGTTTCTCCCCCTTTCAGCCTGTGATGGTGATCACTGGGGACCCCACTGCAGCAGCCGATGCCAATGCAAAAATGGGGCTCTGTGCAACCCCATCACGGGGGCTTGCCACTGCGCCGCAGGCTTCCGGGGCTGGCGTTGCGAGGACCGCTGTGAGCAGGGCACCTACGGTAATGACTGTCACCAGAGATGCCAGTGTCAGAATGGAGCCACCTGCGACCACATCACGGGGGGATGCCGCTGTCCACCAGGCTACACTGGAGCCTTGTAAGTAACATGCTGCTGAGCAGCGGGCAACGTCCGCTCACCTTCTCCATTCATGTTGCTGCCCCCATCATATTCCTGTTCCTATTGCTGCCTGAAGTCACTGAAAGGCCGGGGCTCTGGGCACAGAGCGGGGAGATCAGCAGTGACAGCCCCGAGATGGGCCTGCTCTTTGGCTCTTGAACCTCAGACTCCAGCTGGAGTCTAAGGTCCAGCTTCCATGCTTTCCTTTGAGCAGGGCAGGGATAGAGAGGACCAGACTGTTGCATTGAGTGCTAATACTGGGGGGTTGTGGGGGCAGATTTGATGTTCTGCTTCAGTTGCCCCACAGTTGCATTTATTGTTAATGGTCCATGTTGTTCTGCTCTGTGTGGTGACTATTTAGCTGGATAAACCTGGGTGGGTTCAGTGCCATACAAAAAAGAAAAAAAGGAAGATGTTAGAGACAGTCCGTGGTAAAAGGTTAACTGGGTTATTTAATGACTGTGGATACATACGTTGCTTTGGGAAGGTAAAAGAAATGTATCACATCTGTGTAGGATATGTGCACGCAGATAGTTTAATTCTTTCTGGATACAACTGAAGCAACTTCTTAACCTCCACTACTTTATTTTGTGTGAAGGACATTGTTCAGTTGGCTTGTCTTAGCAAACAGAGTAAGAGGCAGAATTTGCCAAAAAAAAAAAAAAAAAAAAAAAGGAAATAGAAAAATCTTGTTCCCTTACTGAGAAAATTACACTTGTAAATCACAGAACTAAAACTTGAAAAAATGCGGCTGATTAAGTAAATACTTCCTGCCAACAGTATTAACAGCTATAAAGTAGAGCTAAAAAAAAAAAACTGCATTAGCCTAGAAAGCCCTCATTTTCAGAAGAATGAATGGTCATCTCAAACTACTTAATTGTTAATATTGCTTTTATGGGTTTTTATCAAGGCCACAATTGAATAGGGCTTTGGAAAACTTGGAGCAGTTTTACGGGAGCACAAACAAGACAATTAAAGGCTTAGAGAAGAAGGTTCATTCATAGGAAAAGGCTGGGGGCTAAGGGCATGGAAAATGATGAGCGTCAAGAAGAGAATGTTGAAAATTGTTTATGAAGAATATGTGTACAAAGCAGGGGATGTGCAAACGTTTCAGTCTCCTCTGAGGCTGGAACAAACCCACCAGCAAAAGCAGACTTCAGACGTAACACAGGAGCTTTATAATAGTTACATGGAAAATTCCTGTCACCAAGGAGTGTTTGGCTGAGAAGAATCATCCTTGGTGCTCTCAGATAGGACACATTCTCTTCAAATTGAAATAGTTTCATTAGAAAATACCCCAAAAGAAAGGAAAGATCTAGACCACCCCTCAAAGACCTTTCTTTTTTTTTTTTTTTTAAAGATTTTATTTATTTATTTGAGACAGAGAGAATGAGAGAGACAGAGCACATGAGAGGGGGGAGGGTCAGAGGGAGAAGCAGGCTCCCCACTGAGCAGGGAGCCCAATGTGGGACTCGATCCCGGGACTCCAGGATCATGACCTGAGCCGAAGGCAGTTGCTTAACCAACTGAGCCACCCAGGCGCCCGCTCAAAGACCTTTCTAGCCAATGTGACTAATGCTTTGATGTTAATGAAATCAAGAATGTTGAGCAGAGAAAGCTGTCTGTTTTAGGGCCCTGGGTGCTGTTGTGTCTGTGAACCTGAGGGTCGTGTGGCTGGGTAAATAACGATATCCTTTGTCACACATCAACTCCTCAGCTGTGAGGATCTTTGTCCCCCTGGCAAGCATGGTCCACAGTGCGAGCAGAGATGTCCCTGTCAAAATGGAGGAGTCTGTCATCACGTCACTGGAGAATGCTCTTGTCCTGCCGGCTGGCTGGTAAGCTCCCTTCCTCCCCTCCCAAAGTCACCTATTCCAGGATGCTCAAGTGAAAACACACTTGGAAGACTTTAGCACAAAGGAAAGTTACACTGATGGTTAAAGATTGCAAAATTGGAGGTGGCTGACCGTTTTCAAAGCTGGTGTCCTTCAGTCCATCTTCAGGCAGAAGGCAATTAAATCTTGACGTGCACTAAGGGTCCTCATGGAAAACATAGTGGCCATCTGTCCTGCACTTTCCCTCAGGAAAAAAAAAAAGGGAAATACCTCATCACATGTATGACAGACAATGCTGTCAAATACTGGAAGTTTCTAAATATAGGTGTACCTCGGAGATACTTTGGGTTTGGTTCCAGAGCTCTGCCATAAAGTGAATATCACAATAAAGTGAGTCAAATGAATTTTTTGGTTTCCTCCTACACATAAACGTTGTTTTATACTGTACTGTAGTCTATGAAGAGTATAATGACATTATGTCTAAAAAACCAGTGTACATACTAAAACAATTACAGTGTTAACATCAGAGATCACAACGAACATAGTAATAGTGAAGATGCTTTGCAAATATCACAAGGATTACCAAAATACGACTCAGATACATGAAAGGAATAAATGTTGTTAGAAAAATGGCACTACTGGACATGCTCAATGCAGGATTGTCACAGACCTTCAATTTATTTAAAAAACAATATATCTGTGAAACACAATAAAGCAAAGCAGAATAAAGTGAAATATGTCTATAATTATATTGTTTATATAATTAAGTTCCACAGATCACTATTGTTCTTTGAGAACATTATTCTCAACAGAATAAGTGTTGTGTGAAAATTATCTGGTCATGTACATCCAGAGACACATTGAGGTGAACCCATTTACCGAATATTGCAGAGCTTCTCAAAGCGTTTAGTGTGAAAATCCAAGAGGAGCTGTAACTCACCACATTTCCCAAACTTTGACCATGTCACACTTTCTTCATGTAGTATGTCACAGGCTTGGTGTTACGTGACACACTCAATGTCAAAGCTCGTTTGCTAACCAGATTTCTCCGAAACCTGGGACAAACCATTGGTTTGTACGTACATGTGCTTAAAGGCACAAAAGTGAATGACCAATGTCTGTTTCCTTCATTAACAAATAAAATTTAAGAGAGCAATTTACTTCACTATCACCTGCTATCTCCAGGAGCTGTAGTGAAGCTGAGTTTGTAGGATCATAACAGACTTCCTAATTACCAAATCCAGTAATGACCCTTCTGTTCTCATGCTGCTTGATTTCACCAAAGCATACGACCCCATTGCTCATCCACCTCCCTCTTTCATAATCTTTTTGTCCATGTCTCTGCTAACCCTCTACCTGTGTTACTGAAGATCTCTTTTCCTAACCCCCTTCTACATACTGCTTTATTACAGTATTTCCTAGGTTTCAGTCTTCTTGTTCTTCTCTTTTCTCACTATAAGTCCAGTCTGGAAATCTCACCCAGATCCATGGCTTTAATGGTCATCCTGTGATTTTTCTAAATCTTGGCCTTCCCTCACCTGAGCCCAGACATGTATTTGTCAATATCCTGTTAGACTCTCATCCTACATGACCTGTAGACATGAAGCCACCCTCTGATGGGGCTACACCCAAGCTGGAGCCTTAGGAGCCAGCTCTGGGATGGACTGGGTCTGCTAATGTCCTTGTTGTAGTCCTGAAGCAAAGGAGAACTGGAGTCCATTTCCCAGTGAGAATCATGGGAAGAAAGGGAGAACTCAAGATGTGAAGGCCACAGAGACAAGTAGAAAAGAAATATCAGACCCAAGGTGAGAGTTAGAAAGGTAAGCAGATGAGACAAGATCTGGCTCGAGAGGCAGAGCCTGGAGAAACTCCATGAAGCAATGGAGTCAGAGTGAGGGGGCCTTTTATTGAGTGCCTCATGAGGGGGTGAACAAGGGAGCTGTTGAGGAATGCAAGCCCATCAAAGTCAGTGTTAACAGAAGCAAACTTGTCATACACCCAAGCTTCTCTTAAGGTACTCCTTTTTGGATTTTTAAAAATCTTAGTTAAAACCAGCATTTCTTTCTTAGTTGCTTGAAATAGTGAATTATCTTTGACTCCTTCTCTTCTTCATTTCTTGTGTGCAGCCTTTTGCCATGTTGGCCATTGTTTGGTCCTTGGCAAGGGAAGGATTTTGTTGGGGCATCAGAGTGTCCAGAGTATCCAGAGAGCTCCATGTTGTTTGGATGAAGAGCTGTAGGCATTCCACTCTTAGTACTGTTGTATAGACATTGTTGGTAGAGTTGCCTCATCTTGAGACTGAAGGTTTCTTCTTGATTGAGGTGGTTATGATGTAGGATAGTGGCAATCACAGGTTTGGATCATGAGTTCCAGCAACTGGGTGGAAGGATCCATCAGCCAAGTGGAGCCTCCCCTCCACCACTTTCTCTATACTCTGGGCCCCCTACCTTAACAGAAGTTTCTTATTGAATGCTTCAGGTCATTTCTCAATCTGCATAGCTTAGCTTCTAACTTATACTTCTTTCTACAGCATTCTATTTGTGCTATCTCTCTAGGTGCTTTTCAAAGATGAATATATATTCCTTTTATACATACACACACATGTATTTCAACTCATAAGAACAATGTCTTATTTAAAGCTATTTGCTCACATTAATCTTCATTCATAAACAATATTTCAACAGCATCTCTGAAGCTGATGTGGGACCATTATAAATGTGGCTAGAGTCAGTCCCGGAGAGAATACGAATTTTCCACCCGAACTCCTGCTTACCACAAATTGGCCCTTGGCATACTATTTTTTCAGGCATCTTGGTAGTTGTACTAGAATGGAGGGATTAGAGCTATTTTTGCATCTATTTCCCCCACCACATTGTGAACAAATTAAAGGTTGTGACCTTATCTTTGATTCTCAGAGCTTAGCTCTATATGCCTGACGCATAGATGATTTTCAGTGAGGCATTGATTTGAATCATCTCTCAAAGGCTTTTTAGGTTCCAAGAGTCTGTGGAAGAACTTTCCCTGTTTGTAGATAGCTAGAAACCACCAGAGGAGACTTAATTAGCACACCAACTGCCTTTGTGGGTAGCCAGGAGTTAGAGGAAATGTATTTTCTTATGCTATCCAGAATAAACATTTACAAAACCATCTGGTGTTCGCTAGCCTCCAATTTCAGAGTGCCCACAGTCTGCCTTTTTTTAGAGAGAAGGAGGACAAAGCAACAGCTTGCAACAGTTAAAAAAACAGTTTAAAAATCCCTGTTATTTGGGATATGTTGTTTGTGCTAACAATAACTCCAATAAACAGATGATAAACTACAAGCCCAAGTTATATAGCCAAGTGAAGTAGAAAATCATAGAGTATTTCATTGACTTATTGGTACTTATTCTTATAAACATAGGATTGGAATAAATATAATGACAGTGCCTGACAAGATGGGCAGCCTCTAGGGTGAGGAGACATGTCCAAGTTACTCTCTTGATTTTTCTTCCCAAGAAATAAGCTTTCCTATTGATCTTGGCCCAGCAATATTTGTTCAACCTGCTGAAAATAAAAGTGTTTTTCTTCTGAAATAAAATATCTAGGTTCATTCTTACAGGACTACTGTCTTACGTGATGTTACTGTTAATTCAGGTACACAAAATTTCCATCTCATGCTCCATTATGCCTTATAAGAAATAAAACCAATGATAATGTATATTTTCTTTAGAACATATGGTAAAGCATTTGGATATTCCATTTGCACCAGATGTTGCCATTTCTGTAATGGATGTTCAATAAGTATTGTTGGCTTATTGTACATGTAAGGACACACGGAAGAACACTTAGGAGGATTTATAAATTCCTCAGGTTACCATAATAATTTCATGTAACTTTATCTTAAACTTTAGTTTTTTGGTTTTTTTTTTAAAGATTTTATTTATTTGAGAGAGAGAGAGAATGAGAGAGAGCACAGGAGAGGGGGGAGGGTCAGAGGGAGAAGCAGACTCCCCGCCGAGCAGGGAGCCCGATGCGGGACTCGATCCAGGGACTCCAGGATCATGACCTGAGCCGAAGGCAGTCGCTTAACCAACTGAGCCACCCAGGCGCCCCTTAAACTTCAGTTTTTTAATATGGGTATTTCTTAAGATTATTCTGCCATCTTTGAACGTATCTTGAGATACAGGCTTTCCAAGTAAATAAGTCAATTTAAAATTTCTAACATTTTTAAGATGATGAACGGAGTGCATGTGTTCTAAGATCCCCTTCATCTAATGCTCTTGCAGCCCTGTTCCCCTATACCTTCCTCCCTTTCTGTGTCCTCTCTTCTTTCCCTCCTCCTTTGGCCCTTCCCTGGCTGGAGGCCCATGTAATTTTCCAAGTCTCTTTGAATGCAGGGCACAGTGTGTGGTCAGCCTTGCCCCGAGGGTCGCTTCGGAAAGAACTGTTCACAAGAATGTCAGTGCCATAATGGAGGGACGTGTGATGCTGCCACAGGCCAATGTCACTGCAGTCCCGGATACACAGGGGAACGGTAAGGGAGAGTCTCGTCTTTATCTGACTGCTTGTAATGGCATGAAAGGAAAGCTCGAAGAGCCCAGGGAACACCTTTGCTACCACATGTCTGTGAATATTCTGTAACATTCCAGAGGCATCTATAAAGTATCAGTGTGTTTCACAGGTTGTTTTCCAACTCAGTGTGTAGAAAGGGAGCCACAGACAGCAAGGGTGAATTGAAGATACACAGAAAGCCTTCAAAAAAATAAATAAAATATCAGCTATCCAGAATCCATGTCGAATATGTCAGGCTCAACAGTCCAGTGGTTGGACAGCCATTTCAAAGAGCAAAACTTTTTCTATTTTAAACATTTTTTGATAGATTTCAGAAGTGGATGTGTACCTGGTTACCTGGTTATCTTTAGCAAGTATGTGGGGCATGAAGTTACCGTCTTAGGATTCAGTAGTCTATTAAGAGCGCCGTGAATTGTGTAAGACTGTTGAATCACAGACCTGTACCTCTGAAACAAATAATACATTATATGTTTAAAAAAAAGAAGATAATAGGAAGGGTAAAATGAAGGGGGTGGGAATAGGAGGCGGAGACAAACCAGGAGAGACTATGGACTCTGAGAAACAAACGGAGGGTTCTAGAGGGGAGAGGGGTGGGGGGATGGGTTAGCCCGGTGATGGGTATTAAAGAGGGCACGTTCTGCATGGAGCACTGGGTGTTATATGCAAACAATGAATCATGGAACATTATATCAAAAACTAATGATGTACTATATGGTGACTAACATAACATAATAAAATTTAAAAAAGAAGAAGAAGATAGTAGGAAGGGTAAAATGAAGGGGGGGAAATTGGTGGGGGAGACGAACCATGAGAGACTATGGATTCTGAGAAACAAACTGAGGGTTCTAGAGGGGAGGGGGTGAGAGGATGGGTTAGCCTGGTGATGGGTATTAAAGAGGGCACGTTTGCATGGAGCACTGGGTGTTATATGCAAACAATGAATCATGGAACATTACATCTAAAACTAATGATGTAATGTGTGGTGATTAACATAACATAATAAAATTTTTTTTAAATTTTGGGCACCTGGGTGGCTCAGTTGGTTAAGCGACTGCCTTCAGCTCAGGTCATGATCCTGGAGTCCCAGGATCGAGTCCCACATTGGGCTCCCCGCTCTGCAGGGAGTCTGCTCCTCCCCCTGACCCTCCCCCCTCTCATGTGCTCTCTCTCTCATTCTATCTCAAATAAATAAATAAAAATCTTTAAAAAAAATTTTTTTTAATTAAAAAAAAAAAAGAGAAGAATATTAGTCATTTTCCCGTGCAGTAGTGACCAAAGAAGATCCGATGGGATTTCTAGGGCTCATTGGTCCCACATGAAATAAGAGCGAATGCATGGCTGTGCTCACGTGACTCTTCCACCCTCTGTCATTTTTCGTATTAGATAGTAAAGTGTTACCCCAGACGGCTTTGCTCACCTTACACCTTCTAATTTGCTCTTTCATTTCTTACATCCTGAAAGACCAGATAACCCAGCTTAGTGGCTGTGTGTGTAAAATTAAAGAGAAAAGACTGGAGAGGTAGGGGACTATACTGGCTCAAAACAAAGATTTGTGGAACCTATGTCCTTAGATACATCCTTATTGGTAATATTCAAATAATAATTCTACTCTCCTTTGGGGTTGTTATCAGGATTGAATACGTACATTAAAGCAGTTATAACAGTGTGGAAGCTTACAAACATTAATTCTTATTAGAGTTGAGTAATTTCCCTGAACTGTGTAAATACCAGCGATTATCAATTTTAGTGATGTCTAGGAACTGAATAAAAATTAGTTATCATTAATTTTTAGTGAGACCCATGACCTAAGAATTTCTTCAACCTTCCTCCCCATCCCAACTTAGGATTTCTTGTTAAATTGATTTCTCAGTCATTTGTATTTTTTGGAAAATCTCATTTCTGTTTCTAATTGGCTATTTCAGGATAAAGAAAAACTTGACTGTGAGTGTTTTTTATTTAGCCTCTCTACCAAAATTTTAGATTAATTCTAATGTTATTTTTAGCAAATACCAAAGTTATTTCATCATTTACAAAAAAAAAAGATATTGCCTATACTTTTCAATATTTGTAATGATCATCTCATTTCTTGAAATGATTGCATTAATTTAAGTCTTTAAATCAGTGCAGACAAATAGAGGTTAAAGCAGAAATTCTGTCTTGTTCTTAATTTTATTAAAAATGGTTTCAGTGTAGTTTCATGTTTGTTACTAGTTTTTAGTAAACTTCTTTGTGCTTAAGTGCTTTTTAAAATCCCTGTTGTTGTTTTTTTTAAAGATTTTATTTATTCACCTGACAGAGAGAGAGAGGGAACACAAGCAGGGGGAGTGGGAGAGGGAGAAGCAGGAACCCCGCAGAGCAGGGAGCCGATGCGGGGCTCGATCCCAGGACCCCGGGATCATGACCCAAGCCGAAGGCAGATGCTTAACGACTGAGCCACCCAGGCGCCCCTAAAATCCCTGTTTTTATTAGGAACTTCTGTTAGTAGTATCTGTTTAACTTCATTAAAAGGCATTTCATCTTTTGTTAATATAGTTATATATTTTACATTTAATTTTTTGGTGTTACAAATTATCAACACCCTTCAGAGCTTGGTTTTTGTAATATAGGGCTTCTCAGAAAGTTTTTGTGACCTACATCCTGGCTTATGGTTGTGTTTTGGATAGATGTTGTTAGATGAGTTCTGGACTTACTATTTTATTTAGAAAGATGGGTCGGGAAAGGAGAGGCATGGGACCAAGCAGAATCCCAAATAATAGCTTTGTCTAATATTTCAGGGCACTAAAAAATTAAATACAGTTGACCCTTGAAAAACTCAGGGGTTTGGGGCACTGACCCCCCATGTAGTCAAAAACCACAGGTAACTTTGTCTCCCCCAAAACTGTTTAGGAAGCCTTCCTGATAATATAGACAGTCAATTAGCACATATTTTGTATGTTATATGTATTATATACTGTATTCTTACAATAAAGTGAGCTGGAGAAAAGAAAATGTTAAGAGAATCATAAGGAAGACAAAATATATTCACAGTACCGCATGTATCAAAAAAAGTCTGCATGCAAGTGACGTTGTACAGTCCAAACCTGTGTTATTCGAGGATCAGATGTATAATTGTTTTTCTTGTCCTCTCACAGTTTAAGTCTCAAACTTGAGGCAACACAGAAAACAACAAACATGTAAGGCAAGCTTATACTTACCGGATTTAGAATGCAGGGAAGGAGAGTAACAGCTGATTTCCAGGTGAATTTCAGATTAAGGCAAGGAGGGCAAGGAGCCAGAGAAAGACACAGGGAAGTGAAGAGGAAACTTCTTCTTGAGTCGTTGTTCTGATAACTATTGTTTTGCCAGTGAACCGACGACATGATTTCTGTTTTCAATTATACCATCCCCATCTGGGTTCTAGACACACACAAACACACACACGCACACACTGACAACATGCACATTCATCACTACGATAGGGAAAAATGAGTAGCTATGGGGCAGTTTGTGGCAGGAGGTGTGGTGAAGGCAGCTTTGAGGGCCTGGGGTCTTGGCGTTTCCCTGTTTTGAGAAGTCAGCGGAACTCGATCCCTGAGGTTAGACCAGAGCACTGCTCCCTGAAGGAGCAGGTAGCACCCCAGGCAGCTACGAGCAAAGCATTCCCAGGCTGTGGGGACGGCCCTCCCAGCCAGAGTGAAGACAGGACAAACAAAACAGACACCTTGTAGGCAGGCAGAGCAGCTCATGGGATGCCCAAATAACAGTCTTGGGGGTTTGTGGAAAGGTTGAGAGGACATTGTGGTGGGGAAATGTAATGTGGCACGGTCAAGCAAGAGGGAAGAGAGGGTGGTTTCCAGAGCCTCACAGAAATTCCTCTGAAGGGGTTAACAGAGTGTTCTTCATGCTAATGGGTTGCCATGGAATTGCTCAGGCCTTTGGGGTCCAGGCACGTAACTGGTGCTCCCTAAGAGTGAGCTGGAGGGAGAGATCTGTGCCTCAGGCATGCTCCCTGTTAAGGCGAAGGCAGGACGGTCTGGCCATGCCTGTGTTCCATAGAACCTGCAAGTGAAAAAGGAATGAGGGTCAAAGGAGGTAAAGTCAGACCTGACAGACAGGAACTGGAGGGATGCAGCATTGGTCTCCAATGGGGGAACTTTCCTGAATCTAGGATTGTGGAAAAGTTGGCTATTTTCCAGTGCTTTTTCTGTTTCCCCCAGAGCAGCAGTTCCAGATGCTTGAAAGGCAGGCAGCAGATCCATCGAGCCCAGGTTTAATGAGGAATGTGATTCTTTCACACTAAATCATGGTTTGTTTGGCCCATTTATTCCAGGCACTGTGGGGAGGGACATGCTCAAAAGGACCAGGGAGAAAGGAGCTGCCACCCTTTGTATGCTAACTTCCTTCCCTTTCCATCCATTTGTAATAAGATACAACATAATAATCGAAATGTTATTAAAACAAGCCTGTGACCCTCAATGGTTTGGGAATTGGTGTCATATTTTATTATCTCTACTTAAAGCTTATCCATTTTTTTCTAATTCCAGAGCATTATTCAAAAACAAAAATAAAAAATAATAAAAACAAACAAACAAAAAAAATGTGTGTGTGCTCATATATATATATATATATATATATATTTCCACTGCGGCTGATATTTTTTGCTCTATCTTTAATAGCCTCTCTGCCTTCTCTCGTAAGAAAATCTATTACCTCGGGGCGCCTGGGTGGCTCAGTCGTTAAGCGTCTGCCTTCGGCTCAGGTCATGATCCCGGGGTCCTGGGATCGAGCCCCACATCGGGCTCCCTGCTCAGCGGGAAGCCTGCTTCTCCCTCTCCCACTCCCCCTGCTTGTGCTCTCTCTCTCACTATGTCTCTCTCTGTCAAATAAAAAAAAAAAAAAAAAAGAAAATCTATTACCTCTTTTACTAATTCCTAGGATAGCTTTTTTGTTGTTGTTCTGCCTGGGACCACATAAACAACATTAAGGGCTTAAAGTTCACTGAGAAATAATGCTCTTTTGGATAAAGGGGCCAAAAAGGGAGATAAGTCTGTTAGACAAAGACTTTTAACTCTGCTAACCTGAAAGGTATAAGCTACTTTACAATTACTGTTGTTGTTTTTTTTTAAGATTTTTTGCTTTTTATTTATTTGAGAGAGAGAGAGTTCATGTGCAAGAGAGAGAGCATGAGCTCGGGGTGGAGGGCAGAGGAAGAGAGAGGGAGAAGCAGACTCCCCGCTGAGCAGGGAGCCCAACGCAAGACTCGATCCCAGGACTCTGAGATCATGACCTGAGCGAAAGGCAGATGCTTAACCAACTGAGCCACCCAGGCACCCCTGCTTTTATTTTTGAGATGGAAAGAGTCTATTTCTAGAAAGATATCTTACCACCTCGGTTTGGTAGATGGAAGTAGACATCACTATTATTAACAGGATTTTCTTACATGTGCAACTCTGATGAAAAGGAAATGAGAATATGAATCAAGCTTTATGCACTGGCTACTTTATAAGGGAAATTCAAATGGCTTTTTGCCATTTATAATACAAACTAGTAGTATGTTTTATTATAGGTTCGAAAGGTAAATGTGGGTCAGGACCAGCTATTATGGATTTTGTTTTCCCAAAGAAAAGGAAGTCTCTGCCAAGACAGGATAAAATAGACACTCTGCTTGCCTGTCATTTGGCAGCAGACGTTTTTC
This sequence comes from Mirounga angustirostris, assembly GCF_029215605.1. NCBI lineage: Eukaryota > Metazoa > Chordata > Mammalia > Carnivora > Phocidae > Mirounga > Mirounga angustirostris. The sequence continues at coordinate 22,676,226 of NW_026991715.1, forward strand.
CAGGCTTCCGATCTATACTCGGTTCACCCACTTTTAGAGCCAAGCTTTTTACTAAGTTGAAATCGTGGATCCCAAAGCTTAACAGTTGGGTTTGTTTTCAAATCCATACGAGAGAGAAAGCAATGTTATTTTACCTTGTTTATCGTTTCCTTTTTGGTACTGAATCACGAGAAGATCTGGACAGACAGGCTGCAAAGATCTTACCAGCCTTCAGCAGAGCCATGACCAGGCCCAATGATTATACCTCAGTATTTCTTTCTCTAAAGTTCACATCTTTAAGGAATAAACTAAGTGGCTTGGCTTATTTAGACTTCTTACAAGTTAAAAATAGAGTGCCTTTTAAAAATACTCTGGTCTAAAAATAGGTATACTCCTGTGTAATTTTAAAGCACACATCTGATTTTATACTAAATGGTAGGTGGCTACTACAGAACTTTGCTAATGGTTTGTTGAGCAGTTGACTTGAACATTTTGCCTATTGACAAACGCATGTAAAGATGTCTTAAGCATCGGGTGGAACCGAGTTTACAAGAAGCCCCTTCCCTTGTCTCTATCACATTAACTATATGCTAGAGCCAGGGTTAACCAGAGAAGAGTCAAAGGGATCTCAAGATTTAGCTTCTCCATTTAAATAGAATCCCATCCAAACTTGGTATTGTTACTAATCACACCCTATTATTAAAAATATGCAAAGCCTTGTGGAAAATGTTTGCTTTTTAGCCCCTTTGCTACTGCCTTTAGGTATCCTTGAATTCATTATTATGCACTTGCTGCTTGCATTATACTGAGCTGAAAAAAATGCAGTGCTGACCTACATTTCTGACCATGAGTCTGGCGTGACTCGAGAGCCACATGGAAAGTGTCTGCTGATTCCTACCCACAAATTGTATCGTACTTACGGCAGGCGCTCTGCTAGACGAGACCCTGTCTCCCTCTCCTTTGGCAGGAAGTGCTCCTTCTGTTGCAGGAGGCTCCGTGAAGTCACCTTGCCAGGTCAAAGAAACTTGGCTGGCCTGACAACTGGTCATGCATTCTATGGAGTGATGATAATTTTCTCTTCACCATCACGGTTCCTTCCAGCCGTTTAGCTGCACACCTGATCCAACTTATCCAGAGCCTGTCCTGGCTCCGGGACCAGACTCTAATGTCATTTTTTAAAAGATAACGTGAATTTTTGAGACCTGATATTTTTTCCTTGCCATTTGTCAGCCCTTCTTATAAACAGAGGACAGTATCCCCCTTAATAAAAATGCTGTGCTAGGAAACTCCACGTGTCCATACACCCCCTGACAAGAGTTCCCCAGGTGGAATCGAAGAAACCTGATTGCAATAGTTCTGACTTCTCAGATCTAAAGAGGACTTTGTTTATTAAATACATAACTTTCTAAATGAGGAGCAATTTTTGCCATTCAGCTTTGAAAAGAGCAGACACATGGCTGAGATTAAATATTCAAGTCACCATGAAAGCCAAGAGAATTAACATTGTTGGAAATTTGCTACGAAGTTTTCTCTTTGAAACAGGGAAAGCGTGTATTTTAATTTCCTCATTTGGGCCATCACTCTTCTCCCTTTTCTGGTATCTCCTGGTATCTTTCTGGTATGTATATACGAGCATGGATGTATACCCTTAGCAAGCAAAGCACTAGGTGTAAAACGTGCTTCCTGTGCCAGGTCCATAATTTTATTTGGTTTTGTTTTTGTTATTCCTTTGAACAGGTCATACTGCCATTACTATTGCCTGTAGCCAGAGTGATTCAGAGTACTGCTTTTATACCCGTCAATGGGACCATCACTAAGAAATACAGCCAATGCCAAAAACACTTCCAGTTTATACATCGCAAAGCCTATCCGAATGGACTGTGTATTTGTACATGACATTACCTAATCTATCTTCTGCTCCCGCTCCCTGCGTGGTAGGTGCCAGGACGAGTGTCGTGTTGGCACATACGGAGTTCGCTGTGCTGAGACCTGCCAGTGTGTCAACGGAGGGAAATGCTATCATGTGAGCGGCTCATGCCTCTGCGAAGCGGGTTTTGCTGGTGAGCACTGTGAGGCACGCCTGTGTCCAGAAGGGCTCTACGGCATCAGATGTGACAAGCGGTGTCCCTGCCACCTGGACAACACTCATAGGTGAGGGTTGGCCACCTTGGAAGGATGTGCCCTGTTAAAGTTTGAACGGCAGTGTCCACTGTTTGGAAGGACAGATTGCCAGACAGATGCCCGCCCTGAGAGCCTTCCTGCCTCTGGGCCGTCCTGGGGAGGAACCACCAAGTCCATGGACAACTTCTTTCTATTCTCGATGAATGGTCACTGCCAAACATTAAATTTGCTGGGGTTAGTAGAACATTGCCCTAAGAGAGGGATCTGTGGCATTCCCTTAGAAGCAAAGATACAATGAGAGACATGAGTTAAGCCCAGTTTAGTGTGTGAAAATATCACAAAAACAATTCTCACTGCAGCATCTTTGACCTAACAGCACATCTGTGTAGAAAGGAAGTGTACTGGTGGAAGTTTTATATAAGGGTTTCACATGTGGCTGTCACATGTGAAATATGTTTTCAAAATTGATTACTCTGACATAAAACTCACGGGGGTCTTTTAGCCCAAAAATCTCTCAAAGAATTTAAGAACAGGAAACCATGGTCCCTACCCACCCTACTGTACCTTGTCTGTCCCTGAAAATACCTTTCCACCCCCCCTCCTTCCTCTCTCTCCCCGAAGGACCAGATACATATCACTTAGAATTCTGGGCCCCATTTGCAGACTCCTGGAAAAGTTGGGTCTGGCAAAAATGTAGTGCATTGTGTCGCAGTTCACATGTTACAAGAATTACTTAATTGCATTCAGCACAGCTGTTAACTTCATTTATGCTTCTGAAAGATAACTTGTGGCCCCTTCAAATCCTCAAAAGCACAAAAGTTAAATGTAAGCAAAAGCCTGTGGTTGGTCTCTTCTTTAAGCCATCTTTAGGAACAAAAAAAAACGGACTTTGTACCATGAGAGGGTATGTGTGTGTGTGTGTCTTTGTGTGCATGCATGCATACTTGGAATACATTTTACCGGGATATATCAAAGAAGTGCATTCTTAACGTATCTCAAGCAACTTTGCAAAGCTGCTTTAATCAACTTTGGTTTTCTTCATTGGAAAATATTGTCACTCTTTACATGACAAGGTTAAGTAAACCTTTGGGGAGTGAAAATGAATCATCTCTGCAGGGTTTTGTTTGTTTTTCAACTCTCCGGCGTTTAAGGAGCTGGCAGGATTAGGAACAAGTCATGAGTTTGGCTACTTTTCCTGTGGTGTTTAAGGCCTGTCCCAGCAAAAGGTAAGCCTCGTGTAGTGACAGCCAAGAACTTTTTAATATCAGAGTGCTGTTTCATTGTATGCAGCTTCACAGCAAATAGATGAATAAACCTATGCAAAGGAGTTGTGTTACGAGAAGAATTGGAGACACAGAGAGAATCTTGGTTGGAATTATGGACCATGTTCATAGTGGCAAGGTCCCCGTGGACAGCTATTTGACTGGCATCAATACTATGATAATTTTGACGTAGGTCACATGTATGTAAGCACGTATGCTTTACCGAAGAAGTACGGGAAATTGACAATCACATAGATCAAAAGAACACTAAAATCTGTCTAATAATGTATAACAAACAATCAGATTAAAACCAATTGACCTAGGAAGTGCTTCCCTGAAAGTTCATTTTTAAAAAGTAGCTTTTGCAAATAAATAAATAAATAAAATTTAAAAATTAAAAAATAAAAATTAGCTTTGCAAATTTCTTTTAAAACCAGTTCAGTGTTGATGATATGACTCTGTCTTGTTGAATTCACAGTTGGAACCATCCACCTGATTATTTATTAGCAATTGGTTTTTTGCTTGACTAAGCTTGGTAGTTCTTCTGCTTTCCTCCCTGTATTCAGCTAGCAGATCAGCTAGAGGTAGATGGGTTCTAGAATTCCTCCCTCACTTGTCCAGCATCTGGCTGGTTGGTGGGTGCCTGAACCACATGCCTTTAGCAGCAAACACATTAGCCTGGGCTTCTTGTCATGATGACTGGCTTCCAAAAGCAGCAAGAAACGGAGAAAACGCCAACATGCAAACATGTTTCAAACCTTTGGTTATGTCGTGTTTGGTATTGTCCCTGTGGATGAAACAGGTCATGCAACCAACTACAGGTTCAAAACACTCCACCTCCTGGTAGGAGTTGCCAAGAATTTGTAGCCATTTTTACTTTTGCAATCTATCATGGGGTTGAAATTAATTTAAATATATTTAAAGGATATTCATGTATTCGATCATAGTGCTATTATAGAGCCTGAAGACATTCACCGTGACCTGTACTTTTCAGCCAAAAACTAACTTTTATGGTGGAAATGGTTTAGAGGAGCGAAATAAAATTCGAGATTTATTAAGATTCCACATGGGAGAGGTATATTAGCTCTTGTTAACAAGGACATTTAATAGCTGTGGGCAATCAGGATGTGCCTATTTACAAATGCCACGTAATTGTCATCACATTTGAGCATTAATAACACCTAAGGAAATGAATGAAAGGAAGTTCGATGACTCGTTCTATTTTAGCCAATATTGTATTGGACTCATAATGATTCAACTCTTAAATTGAAAAATTTACTAGAATGTTTATATCTAGTTGTATATGTGTATGAAGTGATAGGTATTCCTATGTGGGTATCACCCTATTTTCATATGCACAAAGCAACCTGTTCTTCAGAAAGAAAATGAGTAGGAGTGTGTTACCCTTCAGCCTCCAATCTGCTGCTTCTAATATCAACATGTAAATCTCATTACCAATTAAGCTGCCTGCATGAGATCCCATCAAATACCTCCAAAGTGCTCTGGCTTCCTATATGTAATTACAAATTGCAGAGCACTAATTTCGGTGTCAATCAATCTGAGAACCAGTGTGTTGCACTAATATTCACTGGGGGGCATTGAATATCAATTTCTGTGTCTGCCTATAGCTTAGTCAATTCCCTGTGCCCGGATTATCTATTTTGTCTAACATTTGTGTCTTCACCAGGAATATGATTTTCTACTTTTTAATGTAAAGTAATATATTCTACTAAAAGATGTCCTTTTTTAATAGCATGTCAAAGTAAGGCAAACTACTTTAACCAATCCACGCTTAAAATATTTCTTTTCCCTTTCTCAAATGCAGGACCTTTCTGAAGTAAATTTAAATTTGTCTCTGCTTTTGCACAATACAGGCTTTTACTGGTCCTGCTAACTGGTGCTAAATCCTACACTTTAGCCATTCTTTTTCATATCTAGCCCTCCTAGCAGGCTGCGACCAAGCGTCCTTTTTTCTTTGGTGTAAAAACAAACAAATAAATCTAGGTTCAGGTTTGATTCCTCTACTACCTGTGTTGGGCTTTGAATAAATTACTCTTTCTAGGTCGCTCTTGCCTGATTTATAAAGTGGCACGATCCCCAACACTTGGAATGGCTTGTGAGGATTAAATGAAATACTGCGCACGCGGATTCCTGAGCATGACATTAACACATATTCAGTGCTCGGTAAACGCAACCCGCTATGCGAGCCTGTGGGTTGACTTACGGTATCCCCAGAAACGTCACGTAAGAGAGTATTCCCTGCAATTCAGAGTGGTTCCCGTGCAGCCACAACTTTGACATTTTAAAAATGAATTCTAGGGCACAGCTTGCCTTTCCATGCAGATGTGCAGATTATCATTCAGCGCCGCTGGATGACTCAGCGATATGGGGCGAAGCAGGTCCATGTGGGAAAGCAGGACTTCAGAGTCAGATCCCTCTGTACCTTAAATGCCATTTTCCCTAACTCACTCACTCAGTGTTTGCTGTGCGTGCACTGTGGGCTGGGGACAGGTAACAAAACGTGCCGGATTCTTGCCTTCACGGAGCTCAAGGTCTAGAGGGGAAGGAAGACATGGGTAAAATGGAGAGGCCCAGAATGGGGAAGCAGTATTCCTGGTGTATGGAATAGCCCACGTGATGCCCTTATATTGGCAACACTCAGTGCTTTTCCCAACTAAAAGAAATCCATTGCAGTTGAGCATAGTAATAAAGAGAGACCAATGACTAGAGAAGGGGTTGGGAAGTAGGCAGTGGCCAGGTAACAATGGCCTGTGGACTGCATTTAGGGTGACTTTGTGTCTAGGGTCACAGGGACTGTTTGGATTAGGGACAGTGGTCCTAATAACTCCCTCTTCACTCTTGAAAATGTCCTGGTTTAGACAGTAGATAACACAGTCCCTGTAGCTGTATTAGACGGCACAGATTATATTCTCAGTGTAGTGGGGAGTTTTTGAAGAGCTTTAAGGAGAATGATAGGCTAGCATCTACTTTTTAGGTGACAAGGCATGAGTGAGTGCAGAGGTTGCAAGACGGAAGGCTATCCCGGTTTTCTGAGTTAGAGGGCCTTGACGTGGGGTAGCGTGGTGACGGTGAGGATGGAGAGATGGGGTGGAGGCAGGATATTTTGGAGGCAGGCTATGAGGTCCTAGCGAGGAAGTGGATATGGGAAATGAGGGAGGAGTTCCCGGGAATAACTCTGAAGTTTCTGGTTTAAACAGTTGAGTGCCTGGTGGTGCCAGTGCTCCAGCGGGGTGATTGAGAGTAACCACTGAAGAAGGAAGGCCGGGAAGAACTAAGACTCGGAATTTGACATGCCCAAGTTGGAGTTGAAGGTGCCGAGTGTTTGCTCAAGGAGAGGGAGCAGATGAGTAGATCTGAGTAGGTCTAAGGAGATCAGAGACTCAAACCCTTGCCTTTTAAATCCAAACCTTTTTTTTTTTATAAGATTTTATTTGAGAGCCTGAGAGTGAGCACAAGCATGGGGAAGGGCAGAGGGAGAGGGAGAGAGAGAAGCAGACTCCCCGCTGCAGGGAGCCCGACATGGGGCTCCATCCCAGGACCCCGGGGATCATGACCTGAGCCGATGGCAGACGCTTAACCGACTGAGCCACCCAGGAGCCCCTCAAATCCAAACCTTCTATACCCAAGAAACCATGTTAAATGTAGAGTGGTACTGGGTATGTCTTCATAGCGTGTTCCCTGAGTAATGCTTGTGACAGATGCCTAGGCGTTTGCTTGTGGGTGCTCAGTTGCAGTGGGGGCACAAACCGTGCCACCCACGGGGGTGTGGCTGAGACCCGCCTGTGACACACTAGGACGTCGGGCCGGAGAGGTTGTGTGCTTTCGCTAAGGTACCCAGGTGGTGGGAGAGCTGCTGTTCCATCTCAGCCTTCCCCTCTCCCAACAAATCCTTCTTTCCAAGAGTAGAAAATCCGTGGATTGTCTCTGGACCAGAGTCACTTAACACACGGCTGGGTGAGACAGTGGATTCTGTTGAGATGGCCGTAGTTACTGGGAGGGGTTTATCTCCACCAGGGGAGGAAGACGGTCTTTCACAGCCTTCTGACTGTGAACAGAGCTGGTTTGATCGTTGAGATGTCCCTGTGGTGAGAAGCACATGTGTTTTGCGTGCCACAGAGTGCCCTATTGGGTCAGGCTCCCTAGCGCGTGCCTCCGGGCGCAGCTGATGTGTCCATTTGCTCGGGAACGACAGCTGGCTGCCTGGCCGGGCCATGCAGCTGCTGCCTCAGGTAGAGACGGTTGCTCAGCTGCCAGGTATGGAGATTCGAGAACAGAAACAGGCAAGGAAAGTCTGCTGCTTTTGGAGTGCCTTGGACCTAACCCTGGCTAACTGATTTGGTGGTGTGCACCGGACTGAGTTGTTCTTTAAACCCTCTCGTCGAGGTGACCAGTCACTGAATTATAGTGCTTTCGACCTATGAAGACTATAATGAGTTTCAGTCAAAAGGAAGCGGTTGTGATCATCTTCCGGTTGGAGCATGATGCTGATTTCACGCCACATTTCTGTGGTACCTATCGGGTTTCCGCCAATTAATTAAATCATAGCAAGCCTGGGAACGAAGTTTAAATTATTGTGCATGGAATTAGCCACCCATTCATTGCTCATGGCTGAAGCAACATTTGCATGGGCCCTGGGTGTCATGTTCACCCGGGAGTGACTTTCTCCTTTTATCCGTGTCTCTCAGCTGTCACCCCATGTCTGGAGAGTGTGCCTGCAAGCCGGGCTGGTCAGGACTCTACTGCAATGAGACATGTTCTCCTGGATTCTTCGGGGAAGCTTGCCAACAGATCTGCAGCTGCCAAAACGGGGCTGACTGTGACAGTGTGACCGGGGAGTGCACCTGTGCCCCAGGATTCAAAGTGAGTGGCTCTGGAGGAAGGAGCCTCGGGGTACCGTGTGGAGCAATGACACCACGTACCATATAGGGCCCTTCCTGAAGTACAGGGAATGTGCTAAGATCTGTCACATCATTAACAAGAAAGAGACTGAAAAGTACTAATAAGAAACAGAAGGAATTACCTTAGAACGATAACTGGAAGGCTGGTAAAACAATAAATGTAGCGTTCATATTAATTATTTAATTAATCTGTGTCATGGAATATGATGTACTTTCATTATTCCTTACGTAATTACTTTTTCCCTACATAATCATTTTGCTACATTCTATAGGCAGCAAAGAAATTACTTTTCCAAGTAATTACTGTTAACAGTTTTTGTCTCAGCTCCACGCAGTTTGAAGGCACATCATGTATCAGGTTCGCACGTATTATATATTTACGTGCGATGGTTAGCAGTATGGAAGTTTTTCAGTGCCTTGGAGAACCTAGACCTTGCAAATATGCCCGTGCGCCAACTGAGCAGAATTTTGCCCAGTTTCCAGGATTTCTTAGCTATAGATTAGGAATCCTTGTTTTAAAGGAAAACAGATTGGTCTTGATTATTTTCTCTCTTTTGAAAGAGGACAGGATTAACCAAAGAAGATGTTGATGATTATTCCAGAGCATGTAATGTGGGATGAGTAGGTGATAAAGACTCAGAGTTGAGGGGATCTTTACAGGTTTTTCTAACCTATGTCAATATTCTTTGGTGGAGCCCTTGATTTACTCTGTCTTAAGTCTCTTCTGTTTTTATTTTTATTTATTTTTAAAGATTTTACTTATTTATTTGAGAGGGAGAGAGAGAGCATGAGCAGGGGGGAAGGGCAGAGAGAGAAGCCGACTCCCCGCTGATCAGGGACCCCAAGGCGGGTCGATCCCAGGACCCTGGGATCATGACCTGAGCCGAAGGCAGATGCTTAACCAACTGAGCCACCCAGATACCCCAAGTCTCTTCTGTTTTTAAAGGCGATGACCTCCAGCCATCCCTGATAGCCCACTTCTGTGTTTTAGGTTTATTGTCAGATAATAAATTGAATCATGCTTCAGGCGGAGTGTGCGTCCCGTTGCTTTGCTTCAGCCACCAATCATATTACATATTATACAAGGAAGGCTAAGAAGCATTGCAATTTAATGTATAGTTTATGTTTATTTATGTATTGACTGTAATTGATAGTTTATTGTTCTATATCTGCTTGTCTGAGCAAGGACAAAAGGTTTTTTTGTGTGTTTGCTAGGAAAGGAAGCTCATGAAGGCAGCAGGCTTTTTTGATTGCCATTTAATACTGAATCCTAAACAGGCAAGCTAACATTGCCCTTGAATCTTTAAAATTTGTCTACTGGGGGCATTTGGCAACTTTAAAAAATACAAGTGTTAAAATTAGAGAGGGAATATCATTAGCATTGCCAAGGTGCATTTTTGTTTGTTTGTGCTGGCTTTATTTCATTCAGTGAAATTGCACGCATTTTCCTATCTGTGCCCGTCTAGGGAATTGACTGCTCTATCCCGTGCCCGCTGGGAACCTATGGAATAAACTGCTCCTCTCTCTGTGGCTGTAAGAACGACGCTGTCTGCTCACCTGTAGATGGGTCTTGTACTTGCAAGCCAGGTAAGTGGGGGAGTGAGGCTTTTATCTGCTCTTCATCCCGTCACCTCCTAAAGTCACAGGGAAGAAACCTAGACTAGGGTTCTAGCTCCATCCGTGCCAAAGTTTGGCGTCCAAACTCGGCCAGCCCCTCATCCAGGGTGGGCTCTCCTGCTTTTGTGAGCCAAGAAAAGCGGCTCACATAGGATCTCCAAAGTTGCTGCCAGCTCCCAAAGTCTGGGAGTCTCTGGGCTTTGGGTAAAGTGAGCAAGCAGACATACACCTACACCCCTCAACTGGCCTGGAGTTGCAGCAAGAAATGCAGCCAAGCACCGATTTTATGCAAAGGCCAACATGTGTCTATCTGTAGTTGTTACAACAGGCAGGGTCCTGGAAACTCACTGTTCAGGGTTCATTGGGTTTGCTTTAAAGAGGGGGTTGCTCTTCCAAACACAAACCTTCCTTTACCCTCCCGTATAAAGATGGTGCTTTCCCGACCAGAGCCGCACTCGGGGTTCTGCATTGCGCATCGCTGCACGCTCGAGGTGCCGCGCTCTGTATCTTGTCCCAGTAGCCCAGTGATGTCTCTTGCTGCTGACATCCTTGTCGATCATACGGCACACACGGATTCTGGGTACTTCGGCCGTTGCTGCTGGAGGCTCCACTCGGCAGCGCCACTGCTGTCTGTGCTGGGACTGGGGACCCCGCCGTGCACCTCCAAAATGTTTCTAAAGGGCAACGTGGCTTGGGGAGTCCGGGGGAAACTCCATGCTGCTTGTTTCCTGCATGCTCTGGCGTTCTTGTCGCGGCAGGCTGGCACGGGGTGGACTGCTCCATCAGCTGCCCCAGCGGCACTTGGGGCTTTAGCTGTAACCTGACCTGCCAGTGTCTCAACGGGGGAGCCTGCAACACCCAGGACGGGACCTGCACGTGCGCACCCGGGTGGCGCGGGGAGAAGTGTGAGCTCCCCTGCCAGGTACGGCTGAGCCGGCGCCCCAGCTGGGAAGCCATGGGGGTGGGTGCTGGGGGCAGAGTGTCCGCTCACTGCTGCCGTGTCCCTGGGGTCAGGCATGCGTGTGTGAACCCAACAAAACTATTAGAAGAACTGAGGTCTTTGAAGTCACATCGGAGATAAGATCAGAAAAGGGATAGACATGGAAATGGGTAGGTAGCTCTGCAAGAATCACTCCCTTCTTCTCCTTCATCTCTGCCCGGGCTCCCCCCCCCCCGCCCCCCCGCCCCCCACCACCCTTCCTGCTGTCTCCGTTCCTACACACCCCTCTCTCCGTGGCAACCGATGGACAGCATTTGTCAAACACCCAGCGTCTGCCTGTCAACTCTCCAAATACTGTATCTCCATTATCATGGAAATCCTCCCATCTCTGGTGGAAAGTGGCAGAGGATTGAAAGAGGGTGGGGACCGGTGTCGCAAAAATGCTCATCGAGGTGGTGAGAGGTTTAGAAACGGCCGTCTGTTAAACACAAGTGTTTCTTGAGTCACAGGAATCTCCAAAGATGTCCCTCGTTCAATGCTGGCTCCACTCCCCTGACCTACTTTGGAGGTAGTCGTGCATACAAATCCCATACCGCGTCCTACTGCAGGCAGAGGTTGCAAATGGGATATGTGTTCTATAGTAACATGCTGATTTCCCTTTCTCCCTCTGAAGCCCTTGGCCCATTTCTTGCCCTCTTTTTCATGACCTTTTCTTCCTCTCTCACTTCTTTCCTCCTGAGCCATTAAGCATTCTCTCAGGGATGTGCGTTCTCTGCCTCCAGGAGAGATGGCAAGATGACACTGTGACCCTCTGACCTGGGCCCCTCGCGGTGGGAGCAGTTTTTCCCCTGGGCTTCCTCCTCATCAAGCACAACCCATTTCCCAACTAGAGAAGATCCCACCCTGGGCTATTCCATGCCCTCCAGACCCGTAGGACAGAGTTCAGTTAGCTTTGCTGCCTCTCATCCACCAGTGAGCAAATTATCAGTCCTCTGCGATGGGCTTGAAGAGCACCTTGCACTCCCAATCAGATGGTAGACAATTCAGTGAAGTCCGATGATGGTTTAAGTGGCTTGTGTGGTGGCAAAGCCCCAGCAAACATTAGTGGGGCGTTAATTTTTTTAAATTTTAGTTAAGTTCTAGTCAAACGATGATGCTGTCAGACACCCTGTTTTATGCTGGTTCTCAGCTTCCTCGCCCTTGGTAACTGCACACCCCCTGAAGGTTTAGAGTGCCCTCCCTCAGTTCGTCAGGACCTGGCATGAAAGGGCAGGGTCACTAAGTGCAGAGCTTTCCATTACCACAGTGTGAATTGATATGAAGGGTCTAGCAAGGCTTCTGTGGCAAACTAAATGATCTCGTCCACAAAGGGGTCTCGTCTCTGCTGGACCAAAACCGATGTGCACGTGAAAATGTTCAGGCCTGGGAACAGACCCGGGAAGGGCGTGTGCCAAAAGTATGCCAGCCTTCCTTGGGATCTCGCATCAGAACGCTCATGTCATTGAGACTTCTTCAGGGAAAGGAAGATACTGACTGGGAAGAGCAGCCGAAGATTTTCACTTCTCCTAAGGATTCTTTGCATCACACTGGCCATTTACAGAAATGAACTTCATTCGATTAGTGCTATGATTTTCTTTTAACTCTAGAGCCTCTTTCTTTATGTGAGTCAAGGGCCTCTCTTTCCATGAACGAGTAGCATGCCTTGTAAGGAATGCTGAACTACTTTATAAAAATCCTTAGGAACAAAAGAAAATTTCTTTTTTTTTTTAAATGTTTTATTTATTTATTCATGAGAGTCAGAGAGAGAGAGAGAGAGAGAGAGAGGCAGAGGCAGAGGGAGAAGCAGGCTCCCCGCCTAGCAGGGAGCCTGATGCAGAACTTGATCCCAGGACCCTGGGATCATGACCCGAGCCGAAGACAGACGCTTAACCATCTGAGCCACCCAGGGCCCCCAAAAGAAAATTTCTTTATGTGCGGTGGTATATGATAAGATACAAAGGATTCTCTTAATTAATGAGCATGTTTGCATATATTTGCATATATGCATATCAGTTGGTCTCTCCGTTCATAGGACCGACCATTATGTCAGACATTTCAACTACAGTCTGAGTGATTTTTAAAACACCCCCTCCTGCATTTGGGGGACTAAGCAGATATGCGAAGAGGGGATTATCATGTGTGTGGCTGAGAGGTGTTTGGGAGGGGAGGGGGTCCTGGATCTGAGGTGGTTGCCTGAGGTCCCTGTCGTCTCTCATTGTGGATTTCCATGACCTCGTCGCTCTCTTCCACACAGGATGGCACGTATGGGCTGAACTGTGCGGAGCGCTGTGACTGTAGCCACGCTGATGGCTGTCACCCCACGACAGGCCACTGCCGCTGCCTCCCGGGATGGTCAGGTGAGCCAGGGACCGCTACTTAAAATGGGAAACATGCCAACTTACACCTAGCCCTGTTCCTTGCTGCTTTAGGGAAACACACACGGGTCACCTTTTCAGAGAAGAAGAAGTGGTAAATCCAATAACAACAGTCACATTTTTACCCAAGAGATACTGCTGCGAGACCTAATTCATCTGGGGATGACTTCTTGTGGAAGCATTCAGGAGCAGTTGTCTTGAGCCTTGACGGAAGGTCCAGCTGTCAGAATTCAGGCCAGTGAGGCGGGGCGGGGGAAGTGTGAATTGATATGAAGGGTCTAGCAAGGCTTCCGTGGCATTTTTGAGCACCGAGGAAAGAATGAGGGAAATAAACCATAAGAACATAACTAAGTTCACCTCGGTGAGGCAAAAATATTCAATATTAATATTAATATGGTTAATATGCAAGTATTAAAGTAGTCATTGCTAGACGTGAAAGTTTTAAAACTTGCTTTTTCTTACAATAATACTTAAGTCATAAAAATTCATAATACGATTGAGTACCAATTTTGTAGCTATAGGGTGGAGGTTTCTCCTTATTTATATGGATTCATGGTTCCAGCTAGGAAGTTTATCAGACTAACAGTGGTCTTGGAAAATGAACCCTGTTTTTGCTCGTGATAAATAGACTTGGGAGAGGGCACTGAATGCCCAAGGCAAATTGGGGTCCTGCTTTTCTGTTTCTTTCATGAAGTCAAGCCTATTCTAAAAAAGCAAAAACAAAACCTTACAAAACGAATGGAATTTTAAATGCTTATTTAGAAAAATTACAAATGGAAATGCACCAAGAAAGTTATTGAACATTGGGATGAGTGGACTGGGTATATTTATGAGCAGTTTCTTCTGAAAGTAAAATAAAAGGTTGACTGCTGATATGCCAATTGAGAGCCAAGTACTGTGGAACTTGGGTGCATGTTAGAGGTGGTTAAATGAACCCAAACTCTCTTTTACAATTCTCATTCATAGTCATTTGTGTATATGTGTGTTTGTGTGTGTATTTGTATATGTTGTATTTGTATCTAAATATATGTGTGTCTATATTCAGAGAAGAGAAGGAGATTTGTAGGACACAACTGTTTTCATACTGATGATGCTTCACTATCTTCCAAAATGGTTTTTTAACTTGTCTTCTAAAAGAGAAACTGGTAGTAATAAGCCAAGCATCCTCTTTAGTGATGGTTCATATTTTGAGAAGGTGGATCTTTTAGAGGAGACTCTTAATACCTCCATGCCAGAGAAGTGACATTTAGGAAATTATGGAGTCAGCGTGGTCTTACCCCTTAGCAAAAATTGTAAAAAGAAGAATGAAGAAATAATAAGTAATGCCTATTGAATGCTTATGGCAGGCTCGCAGCAACTCTGTGAGGTAGAAAATACCATTTTGTCGTTTTTATAGATGAAGAAACTGAGGCACAGACAAGTTGAGTGTCTTGATCAAGGCCCCAGGGTCAGTAAATGTGAGAGACAGGATTTGCACTAATACCCTCCTATTGCGTCTCCAGCTCTCTTCATGACTGCACCCTCTGCCGTACACGGACTTCTTCCAGAACATGCTGGGGGAAAGGGCAGTTGGGCTGAGATTAATTTTGAGCATGGATGAGGACTTCTGAGAATTATATGAGAGGACCGTGGTGATAAGTGCTGATAATCAGCACCTTCTTCATATATGTGCACGTGTGTGTGTATGTGTATGTCTATATGTGTGTGTATACACACCTAGGGAGAGAGAGAGAGAGAGAGTATATATGCATATGTTCATATGTATGCATTTATATAGAGAGAGACAGAGGCAGAGACAGAGACAGGAAGATATACCATAGAATTCACCTATTTAAATTGTATAATCCTGTGGTTTTTAGTATAGTCAAAGAATTATACAACCATCATCACTACCATTTTTAGAAGATTTTCATCATCATAAAGAAACTGCAGTAAGACTTACTATCAGTTATTCTCCATTTACCCCCAACTCACCACTAGGCAAACTCCACCTCCCCACCCTAGGCAACCACTAATCTACTTTCTGTCTCTATAGATTTACCTATTCTGATATTGTATGGATTCATGCAATATGAGGTCTTTGGCTACTGGCTTCCTTCTCTTGGTTTGTTTTCAAGGTTCATTCCTACTGGAGCGTATATCAGTACTTCATTCCTTTTGACTGGTGACAAATATTCCATGGTATGGGTAGACCACATTTTATTTGCACATTCGCCAGTTGATGGACATTTGGGTTGTTTCCACTTTTTGGCTATTTTGAAAAATGCTGTTAAGAACATTCATGTACAGGTTTTTGTGTGAATGTGTATGTTTGGTATATAAGTTAGGGATGGAATTGCTGGGTTGTGTGATAACTCTAAGTTTAACCTTTTAAAGAATTGCTACACTGTTCTCCAAAGCAGTTATACCATTTTCCATTCCCACCAATAATGTGTGAGGTGTCTGTCTCCTCACTAAAAATTTTTATTTTCTGTTTTTTTGGTTCTAGCCATCCAAGTGATGTGAAATGTTATTTCATGAGTTTTTGATTTGCATTCTCCTAATAAATGACGATGTTAAGTGTCTTTTGTATTTAGTTCGGCCATCTGTGTATATTTTTCCAGCCATCTGTATGTCTGATATCTATTCAGATACTTTGCTCATTTTTTAATTGGGTCATTTTGTGTTTTTATAATTGAATTGTAATATTTCTTTATGTATTTTATATCTATGTTCCTTATCAGATGTATGATTTGCAAATATTTTTTCCCATTCTGTTTGTTACTTTTTCACTCTCTTCATGATGTCTGTTTCTGCAGAAAAGTTTTTATTTTGACGGAGTTTAAAAAGTTTTTTTCTTTTGTTGCTTGTGTTTTTGGTGTCAAATCTATGAAACCATTGGCTAGTCCACAGTGACAAAGATTTTTACCTGTGTATTCTTCTAAGCATTTTATAGTTTTAGATTTTACATGTAGGTCTTCAATCCATTTTGAGTTTGGTTTTATATATGGTGTGAGGTAAGGGTCCAAATTCATTCTTTTGCATGCTGATATCCATCTCCATCTGTTCCAGCATCATGTGTTGAAAAGATCATTCATCCCCCTCCCTTCCCATCACCTGTGTTGTCTTGATACCTTTGCCAAAAATCAACTGACCATAAGTGGGAGAGCACTTATGTCTGGACTCTCACTTCTGTTCCACTGATCTATATCCTTATGCCAGTACCATACTGTTTTGATTACTCTAGCTTTGTAGAAAGTTTTGAAATGTGGGAAGTGTGAGTCCTTCAACTTTGGTCTTCTTCTTCAAGATCGTTTGGGCTATCCTGGGTCCCTTGAACTTCTATATGAATTTTAGGGTCAGCATATCAATTCCTGTGAAGAAACAAGGTAGATTTAATAAGGAATGAGTCTATAGATCAATATGGGGAGTACTGCTAACTTGACAATACATGTCTTCATATCCTTGAACAGAAAATGTCATCAGTGACCTCTTTAGCGGTGTCTCTCGGTCCTTTGGAATTTGTTGAGAGCTGCTTTGGCTTCTGACAGGAGTAAACTGAGATGAACTGTCATGTGCTTGATTTCTAGTGTCTGAGAGCTACCTTGGGAAACAGACCAAGGCTGGGGTAATGGACTTTATTTTCTGTCAATAGGAGTTACCCACAGACACAAGGACTCTCTTGCCCTCTAGTTTCTCCTTGACTTGCAAAAGCTAAGATAACTCTGACCTCACAGTGTGAAACTCCACCTCCCCATGTTTCCATGTGGCTCTCAGTTACTAAATGTTAAAACCACATCACGCTAAGAGTAAACTGGATTTTGTGACTTCCCTAGCGTGCTTGGACTCCTTAAATAAAATGACCAGTACCAAGTTCTCCGTGACCACAATGAAGTGAAATAGCATTTTGAACCCCCTGGCAAATTCAGAACTTTTCTAACAGAGAAGCCCTATTGTTTGTTTTGGACCATGCCCCACCAAATCTCCTCTTGTTTTCTGAATACAGAGGAAATGTGAGGTGTTCCTGAACACACCAGTCACTGCTCAAGTATCTACCTGCCTTGGTGATTTAGAGCCAGACTGTGAAAGACATACTCGTATCTACACGAGAAAAGCAGGAGATACGATTTGGCCTGAAGCCAGCCAGAAAATGTGTTTGTTGCATTCCACAGTCTGGGTCATGGGGTAAGACAAATGATCCCATCTGGCCTGAGACCTATGGAGCTCCTGCGGGAATGCACACAGCATAATCTTGTAACACTCTGTCCATCTGTGACTGGTCTGTTTCTCCAAAGGGGAAAAACTCTGCTGCTTCATGCTGCTCTCTACTTATTACCCTACTGTCTCTTTGCTTCGTGGCCCCATTGTCTCGTTTCTCTGGGTCTTCTGTGGAGGCTGTTGACCTTTGAGGATCTAAGACTGCCCTGAGACTTTTTTTTTTTTTTTAGAGAAATCATCCCCCACATTCACAGTACACACTAGGTATATGCAAACGTACATAGAGGAAAAGAAGGTTACGAACGTTCCAAAAAGCACCCTACAATTGGACCAAGAATTGGTTCATTTTCCCAGGAGGAAAGAAGAGTAGATTCTGTGTTATTTATGTAGAGCACCATTTCTTTGTCCACATTGGATAGACTCATAATTTTTCATCAACAAACTTGTTTTTGAGGAAGTACCTTGTGAGAATCTTTCTCAATATAAAGAAAGCCTTGCTTTTCATTTGGATACCAGATGCAGGGCCAGATAAATAGCATGAGTATTGGGGAAGTAAAGGATTCTGTTTCCTCTCCTCCCTGTTGCTGAGAGTGCTCTAGGTGAAATGTTAAGTATCACTGGACGGGGTGATAGTGTGTGGGGTAACGGTGAAGTTTTAGTGTTGTCTAACACAGGGACCTGGGCTCTTCCCTTGACCAAATCAGTAAGAAGGCACAGAGTCACCAACAACACCAACAATCCTAGGTCATGGAGGACAGTGTTGGTGGGGGGGGGCGGGGAGGCTCATCAGGCCTCTGGGTTTAGAGCCAGAGGTAAAGGTGGGGAGAGCTTTATTCCTCTTTACAAAGAAAATGACACACCTAAATTGAGGAAACCATCTGCTAACCTGATATACCAAGGAAATCAGCTTGTGTTCTTACTGTGGGGCTCATTACCACTCCTCATGATTTCACCCTCTTTTCTAACATTGGACTGTCTTTTTCTCCTAAAGGAACTGAGACTCTATTGCTATCATTGACCGTTCCATTTTACCTGGTTCTAAAACAGGTTTTCAAAAGGTGCTGCCATACAGATTACCCAAAGCAAAAGTTGCATCTGATATCCTAGAAACTATTTCCAAAAGAAATGTTCCATTAAAAAAAAGACATGCACTTTTATTATATATAGTTATTTAAAACCTTACTATATGGATGTTTTTAGCCTGTCGACTACTTTATCAAAAAGAGGCAGATTGCAGTTAAAAAAAATTGGGGGGGGGGAATGAAACACCATCCAAAATATAGGCTGCATCCTGGGCTCCTTCTCCCACACCTCTCCACCCGTACACGAGTCCACACGCATGCACCCACACACACATGCACACTGCTATAAAATGAGACTGGCTTTTCAAAATGGTTATTCTAAAGTCCCAGATGTCAATGAAATGGAATTAGTTGTGGGGGGGGGGGGGGCGGGGCGGGGTGTATTTCCAGAGTAGTAAAAGGAATATGCTTTATAAAGCATTTTCCCAAAACAGTAGAAACATGCTGACTTTCTTTCTTCCTTTCTGCCCTGCCTTCAGCCAGCCAGAACACCTCTTCACTGAGCATTAGAGCTAAGCAAGATCTCATTCCAGCTGTGTGGGAACAGATGCCATCTTCAGCCTGGTTCCCAGCCCTGGCTAAGATCACTGTCACCTGGGAACTTTTGTAACTTGTGTATTCCCTGTCCCCACCCCCCACCTACCGAATGACAATCTGGAGGGTGAGTGAGGAGAGGAGTGGAGCCAGTGCCAGCCCATAAAGCACCTTTTGTGCAAATTTGAAGAAGGCTTGGAAATCCTTCAGGTTGCACTTCTTGGCAGGTTGAGGGCAAGCTGGATTTCTGCCCTCCCTTAGCCCGCGGCCTGGGGCTCTTGTGCAGTATACAACCTGCACAACCTTACGTGGTGTCCTCATTTGTCTTTTCAAAAGTTGCACCGGTGGCCCATGCAGTTACCAGTCTGTAGGTTGGCCTCTGCTATGCCTTTTTACTCTGGTTATTGAAGATGTGGGGGGTCCTAGGGAGCATTTCCATGACAGAAGCCTTGTAACCAGTGCCAGAAGTCTTAGGGATGCACTCATACAAGGGAAAAAAAAAAAAACGTTAAATGTTAAACTAAGAGAAAAGAGATTAGGAAACCAAATCAACCTCTAGGGGTGGTGGGAAAGAGAGAAGAACTAGCAACCATGGATGAGGGTAAGCAGGGGCAAGAATAGGGAGAGCAATGGGGTGCTTCTCTGAGTCCAGCCAGGAGGGGGGAGGTGTTAGAAGGAGGAAAGCCTGCAGGCAAGTTTCTGAGAAGAGCCAGCTTTTCTGCTCTTCCCAGCAAGCACAGCCTGCAGTGGTCCCAGCCCCTCTCCCAAGGGACAGCCCCCTCTGTGCATTTCCCCAACAGTCCCAAGTTGGACCAGGTAAGCAAGTGAACTGCTACTGTAGGTACTCATCTGTCCCAAAGTGATCTCTCATGTGGTTTAGTGATGCCTGAATTGTTATAGTAAGGGAGGACCTACCTTTCTTTGTGCAGTGACATAAAAGTACAAATTCAAGTGCAAATGAGCTTTAATTAACATGCGTGCACCCAATCAACCAGGGTATTGGAGGGTGGACAACATTCATGCAGGAGCCCATGTGGGTCTGTCTATGAGATTTTGTGGGGAGGGAGTTCTGCAAAAGCAGAATGCGGGGTCCGTGAGGTGAGGGCAGAGGAAGGGGCTTGTGTTCCGAAAAGAAAGCCTGCAGAAACAACCAGAGCTCCCCGAGTTCTCCATCTGCCTAGCAGTCTGTTCTGTTTGCTTTTATCCAGGCCCGGACTGAGGCAGGCCATGCTCTCTGGTGCTCTTGTCTTGCAGCTGCAAATGCAAACGTCGATGATTTGTATGACTTATCAAGACTTTTTTTTTTCAACTTGGTCATCGCTAGAAAGCAGATCCACTTTTTAATCCATCTTTAAAATTCATAGCATCCAAATAGAAGGATTTAGCCACCATTTGTTGAGTGTCTCCCAAGTTGGGTGCAGCCACAGTGCTGGGTGGTGCCTGGAACGTGGGTGAAGCGTTGCCAGCCCCTGGCCTGCAGAAGCTCATGTCCTCTCAGGGCGGACCCTGAATGGGCACAGGGGGATACGCCAGTGAATACCATCTCTACGCCAACAGTAAGCAGCTGCTTTGTTAGCAAGAGGATTAGAAAAGCAGAAAAAGTATTATGATTCTATACTGTGGTTCTTCTCTTCTATAATCATCAAGCCCAATTATTATTAACAAATCTCTCTCTTCGCTCTAATATATGTTTAATAGCTTGTTGCTCAGGAACCAGACACTGAATTGAAATCACGTCCTCCGTTCACTAATGCCCCCAAAGATTGCAGAAGGAATATGAACAATTAGCAAGACGAGGAGTTTGGGTTCTATCTCTGAGAGGGAGAAGTAATGACACCCCAGATGATTTATTTTACCGTATTCATGCAATCACAAATGCCTAGTGAATGCTGGTTTCACATTGAGGCTGCTGGCATAATGCATCAGGCATGAAATGCATGAACATTTCTTTAGAGCTGCTTAGCTGAAGTTTATCACGATCATTCAGCCATTGCCTAGCAACTTGGGAAGGCTATCAAAGAACTCTTTGTCCTCAGTCCTGGCAAAAACAGTCCCTCACAGATCGCCTTATCAGCGTTAGAACGTTTATCAGGAAAAAAAGCTTCCATTGAACCAGAGATCCCCTCAAATTTAAAGATACCCCCTTCCCATTTTGTCCCCTCTTCCAAATGTGTTAGGGAGTTGCTTCCTGAAGTAATTCCTATTAGAACCTTTATGTGTTCTTTGGTAAACATTCCAAAAGAATTTCTTCAAGATGCCTCCATAATTCTTCTATTGCTTTATAATCTGGGCTAGCATTAAAAAACACAGACCTGAGCTCATGAAGGTATATCTTCTCCAAAATCTGTAAGGCAGACATTTCTACACCCTTAGATGGGAAGGGTCACCATTTTAGGCACACAAAATAGAAATATGCTGGGTTCCCTGGTTTGCATGTGCTTCTCGTCACTTCTTTCAGGAAAGAGAGAATTATATGGTTGCTCCATCCAGTTGGAAAATGGTTCTGAATATCGTGTTGGAAAGAGAGACTGTGCTTATTGATACATTCAACAAATCTTTAACACCCTCCATGTGCTAGGCACTGTAGTGAGCAAAACCCCCAACTCTCTTTCAGGGAGCTGACAGAATTCATTCATTACCCTGTGTGGAATGTGGGGGGGGCGGGGAGCAGGTATAGATTTTTCATGTCCATTCTCTCTTGCATTACTCTGGAATTTATCCTCTTTGCATTCCAACTGCCAACGACTTAGTTTAAGACTGTCATGTTTATCTTTTTTTTTTTTTTTTTTTACCTGCATAACCTACAACAGCCACCCACACAGGTCTCTCTTCCAGGCTCATTCTCCTCATACTGGCTTCTGCCCTCCTGCCAACCACAAATTTAACTATGTGCTTCTCCTACTTAATTGTCCATTTGGTCCCTGTCACCCCCAAGGGGGAAGCTCACACTCCACAGCATGGCGTTCTTGGCTTCCTTTACGTACCACGACCTGGCTGCCCAAAGACCTGTCCTGTTCTTCCCAACCCCAGTTTTAGCTGTCCTCAACTTGCCTGTACTTCTTTGGACATCTGAGTCTCACACCCACCATTCCATTAGCTTGGAACCCTTGTCCACCTTCACAAGCTATTTCCTGTTCTGACTCTGATCCCCAGACAGAGTTAGGGGTGCTTATTCCTGGGCCGTTATCATTCTACAGTTAGAGGTCTTTCTTAGAGAACCTATCACCAGTAAGCCAGTAGCCGCTGGACTTCTTGAATGTTGATTAAGTTGAATTCTTTTTTCTGTCTTTGATTAAAACAGGAAACAGCAAAATGTCTTGTAGGACTCCAGCCGAGTTTGCAAAGATTGGGGCGAAATCAGTGGAAATAATTTAAGAATAACACACACACTAAAAAAAAAATGGTTAAAGCAAACTTATAATGCCCTATCCTGAAAAAAATTGTTCTGCAGGGTTAGCCTTACACAGAGGTCACATCAGTAACCATATACCTAGTGTAATCTAGAGAAGCGATTATCCAGTTACCCACTCTCTGACCCTCACTGCCTGGTATTTCACAATTAGAGATTTATTTCTTAGGCTCCTCACATGCTTATTTCCTTAAAATATAAGTATTCTCTGGAGAAGGTAACAACTCAATAATAATCAATTTATCTCATCTCTTCTTGACTCTAAGAGGAAGGGAAAGATAACAGCTCCCCCCACAGAGCTCTGAAGGGGAGGAGTAGCAATAGGAGAAAATGGGACAGCAAGAGGAAAAAATGCAGCTTCATACTTTATGTTTGTCTACAAATAGATTAAGCATTAATATCTGAAAAATGATGACTCATTTTAACTGATGGTAGAGAAAAAGAAGAGGGATTGAATTTTTAGGGGAAGTTGGTAATAGAATTATTATAATTTACTCTTTAAAGAAAGACTTATTTGCAATCCTGAAATAAAAGATCTTTAAAAGTAAGCTTGGTTCAGCTGAAATATGCTTATACGATTGGAAACAGAAGATTTGATAGATGATCTCTAGAATTCCTTGTGATTCTCTGGAAATGAAATCATGGGTAAATCATGTGAAACAAGCATATCATTGTAATGGATCTCTTTGCTATATCATGGGCCCTGTTACTCTAGGAAAATTACCTCGATAAAGTTGATTATGACAGATGGTTATGTTATCCAGTTGGACAAACCTATTAGGGAGGACGAGTCAGATATGAAATAAAGGATCACTTTATTCAGATTTGCCAATCTGCCCTGGAGTCATTTTTCTTAACATGCTCTGATTGAGAATGTGCTAAGTCATATATAAATGATGATAATCTATAATGTAAAAAAGCAGCAGATAATTTTGACCTAAAGTGTGCTCCATTCCAACTTCACTGCATTTATTTAATGCGAAGGAGAGATTTGGCAAGAAGCTAATAACCAAATCACCATGAATGGCTAAATCTCCCCTTCCTCAAGCTCCCACCCCACAAGAATGTGCCAAAAATGAGGACTAATTTTCAGGATGATTTTCAGATGAACTCAGCTTCCACGTCTCCAAAATCCTAACTGGGATTTGCATGAATGGCTCTAAACCCAAATGGCCAGGGTTGTCTGAGTATCTGTGAAGCGGGTGTCCCCATCTTAGCTGCCATTAAATAGGAGTCCTGGCTCGTGGTCAGAGCTCAGGACCTGAATTTGAACAGAGTGAAGCCTGTCACAAGTTACCCTTGTTGATACTTCCTTCAGACTCACTAAACAAAATTTAGGTTTGCAGCCTCCTTTTGAAGTGGTTTATTCCTCAGTATGTTGGATGCTCTGCCTTGTATAGGTACCAGCCAAAACACCAGATACAACTCTATAGCTGGTGGATCACATTTGGTGAGCATAGCATTTGAATGCCATTCCACTTACCTTTTCAAAAGAGGGTTTAAAAAAAAAAAAAGATCATATGTTCGTGAACTCAAGAAAAAAAAATCACAGTAGGCCATAATTCTGTATTTTATTCTGTAGGGAATCCTTAAACCCAGGTCAGTTTATAACAGGTCTGATCTCCTCCTTCTGCCAGTAGCACAAGCTCAAATAATCGTCTATTGTTGGCTCAAGCTAGACACAATGAGGTCTGTGCGCTTTCATGCCTACTTAACAGCCTTTACCAAGTGCGAGACTTTCGGGAGGAGAAAACCGGGAACAGTCAAAAGCAGAGTTACAGCTCAGCAGAAATGACACTGGACCAATCAGCCATGTTCACGTTATGGTTTGGGGCTGCTCCTGTTTTAAGGTTTGGGCCATAGAAGCAAAAACTGTAATACAAAACATGCCTTTCTCAGCTTCCTTGGTGCTGGGTGGTGACAGCGTTCTGGAATCCCTGAGTGTGTGCGTGCTTGTTCTTCCTGTGTTTTCCCTTGGTCCGAAGCCAGCCGTCGCCAGTTCACTACCAATTACAACTCATTGCTTCTCAATGCAGAGAGCATGTCTTTGAGTTGCGGAGAATTCTGACTTACAAGAAAGAGGTGCCTGTTGTATTTCAAAAGCAAACTTACCAAAGAGACTTCTGTTGACCTCAAAAAAAACCTGGTTTTATTTTTATTTTTGTGACTTTGTTTTTTCCCTTATGTTTTCTTTAGGCATTTGTTCATTCACGACCAGCTCTAGAGTTTCTGTTCCCGGGGTGAGAGTTAAAAACCTACATATAGTATCCTAATAATCAATAACTTAGACAACAGCTATAAATAACATCAGTTGTGATATTCTGCCTTTATCTGCCCCGTGTCAGATGAAATTTTTAAAGAGGAATTTACTGGCACCAAGGAGTGTATCTTCCCATGCTATACAATGTATCATCAAAATGTTTTAAGGTGGTGTCTGCTCCAGGGCGAAGGTTGTCTTTACGTAAAACAATTTAACCACTTTTTACTCCTCTTTATCTTTTTACGCTTTGTTCATTTCTCTGTAAAGATAAAGGATGGTGGTGGGGGGGAGAAGGAAATTGCTGAGGGCTCAATGATAAAATATTTTTTGATAAATTTTGCCTTTAATAGAAAGAGCCTTTGGGCTTCCCATTTGCTCCCTCCATCTAAAAAAAGGAAAATCAGTATAACAAAGGTGTTGTGTTTTTTTTTTAAAGATTTTATTTATTTATTCATGAGAGACAGAGAGAGAGACAGAGGCAGAGGGAGAAGCAGGCTCCCCGTGGAGCAGGGAGCCCGATGCGGGACTCGATCCCAGGACCCTGGGATCATGACCTGAGCCGAAGGCAGAGGCTCAACCGACTGAGCCACCCAGGCGTCCCTAACAAAGGTGTTTTATTCCTGCTCTTTTATGACTCCATGGAAAACCATCCTGGGATTATTTTAATGTTATGGTGACACAATACATGATTACACCACATATGATGATGTACTGACGTCTGTAAGTGAATTTTAAACCTTACGCCATCTCCGCTCACTGTTGCCTGGGATCACTCAGCTTGGGGACCATGACCGTGGTCCTCGTCTGGGACTTCGCATCCCAGAGGCGCTGCCTCTCAGTCAGCCTTGCTCGTGTGCATTGTTTCAGGCATCCACTGTGACAGCGTGTGTGCTGAGGGGCGCTGGGGCCCCAACTGCTCTCTGCCCTGCTACTGTAAAAACGGGGCTTCGTGCTCCCCGGACGACGGCATCTGTGAGTGTGCGCCAGGGTTCCGAGGCACCACTTGTCAGAGAAGTAAGTATCTCATGAGGGGGAGATGTCTGCCTTCCCTTCTCAGGCACCGTCCACCCCTCAGCGCATGGTGCTGTTCTGTTGCAGTCGAGGGCAGAGGATACTAGGTCTCCCTGTCCCTTGCGGAGCTGTCCTGGATAGCACTGCCCCAAGAGCTTTATTCATTCCAACCTGCAGGACGAGCCTAACAGATGGGGCTTTAGCCGTTCCTTCTCAGGAATGATTTCGATGCCTCCCTGGCATCATCGTCAGGATAGGTCTCTTGATCCTGCCTTAAATCTTACAAATGGTGTTCCAGAAATCCATTGACCTGTGAATATTTGATTCAGCAGTTTTGGCATTGGCCTTACCTCAATTACCAGAAGTCAACATCAGCCAAACCTTGCGGCAAATCCTACATCCTGCTAGTAGTCTTCCAGCCGGTGCTGTGGGGAAAATAGCACTGTGGAGGTAAAAATGGGGGCTGGTGACATGGGCCAATAGGACTTTGAAGTTAGGAAGGGATCCAGAAGATTTTACTAAATTTTTCAGTAAATGTAATCAAGAAAAGAGTACATGACTATAAGATATCTTATCCTAATTTTTAAATGACTTTTTTTTTTTTTCATTAAAAGCCCTATGCATTCATCTTGTATTTAAATCTGAGGAACGGCTTGAGAAGGACCTAATTATGTAGGCTTTGTTGCTTGATCCCCTTTCAATCACCATGATTTATCTGGACCACGTTGAGGAGGAACAATCCTTTAAATGCAGACCGGAGATCTATTTATAGCCAGTAATGACTCTTAAAGAATAAAGGATCGATACATGGCTTGAGAGTTATTTATTTGGGGTTTTAGAATTGTATTTCCTTTCGTTTGTTTCTTCAACAAAAATTCTTCAAGCTCCCGTTCTGTGTCATGCCTCAAGTTAACTAGGACCATAACTGAGAAAATTGAGAGGACTGAGACATTTGCCTGCCCTCGAGCAATCCCATCTAGTGGTTTCTTTTCATTATTAAAGGGTATCCTTCTTCCTTCCATGGTGGTGGTTTTATACTTGGAAAATTCTCAATATTGTTAAAAAAAAATTTTTTTTTTTTTTTGCCCCAAACTGGAACTAGATGCTGATGTGGAATTTGAGAGGCACATATCCCAGGAACGATAACTGTTGATTTCCATTCTACTTTCAGTCTGCTCCCCTGGTTTCTATGGGCATCGCTGCAGCCAGACGTGCCCACAATGTGTGCATAGCAGTGGGCCCTGCCACCACATCACGGGCCTGTGTGACTGCCTACCTGGCTTCACAGGTGCCCTCTGCAATGAAGGTGAGGCATGCAAGTATTTTGGAGAGATGTGCGGCGATGGGTGAACCGCACGCAGTCTGTCCTTGGGCTTCCCCGGGGTCACATTTTCCGCTCTCAGCTCTCGGGGCCTGCTGGTGCACGGTGTCTTCAAGTTCTGCAAATATGACTAGGAGCTCCCGAAAAGCTAGCTTGCTTTTCCGGCAGAATCTCTTCATTCAGTATTAATTGGAAACAGCCTGCCATGAAAAATCCATAGAGGGAAGAAGGGTTTTGACTCTCTGAAGCGAGCGGCCATGAGGTCAGATTTCTAGACATGTGATGATGTCTCCTGGTTTGGGATGCCTTCATGAGAATCTTCGGCTTCATATATCTGCAAAAATGAGCCCACTCAAGATGAAGGATGCTGTTGAGTGGAGACAGTCAGTGAACGGGCTGCTGGGAGGACGGCTTTCAAAGTCGTTTCCTGCCCCAGGACTAGAGTTCCATGAGCTGAGATGTAATTGTGCATTACTGACCGATATAACTTATTCACAGTGTGTCCCAGTGGCAGATTTGGGAAAAACTGCGCAGGAGTTTGTACCTGTACCAACAATGGAACCTGTAACCCCATTGACCGATCTTGTCAGTGTTACCCGGGTTGGATCGGCAGTGACTGCTCTCAACGTGAGTCTTGTTTGAGAACAACTGTGTACCTTTGTTTGTTTTCACATTCCTTAGGATGGAAGTATGAGTGTTTCTGTAATCAGGAAATAATATATGAATAATTATAATATACATTATTTTAATTTTAAGTGGCTTTTTTCCCCATTAAGAACTCTATGCAATGTTCCTATGTTAAATCCAAGTATGTCTTAGGAAGAACCTAGATAGGTAGCATTTTGCTTATTCACTTTTCAGGGCTTCTTTGTCTGTAAAATGAGGGTACTGTATAAGGAAAGTCCATTCTCAGTTTTATTTCAGACTTCAAGTGTCAGCTATTAATTTTCCCTTGTTGGGCAAAAATGGTGCACACACTCATGGGAGAATTTTTTTTTTTCCATTTTTTAAAATTCCTTCAGATGTATTATCTTTATGGGGCCATATGCCCTACTGGGTAACCAAATAGAAATTCTAGATGGTCCTCCTTTTTTTCCCCTCTGGTTTTATTGAGAAGTAATTGACATACATCACTATATAAACTTAAGGTGTACAGCATGATGATTTGATGTGGATATATCGTGAAATGATCACCACAGTAGGTTCAGCTAACATCTGTTGTCTTGTGTAGATCCAATGGTGGTCCTCATTTAAAGCAATTATATTCTTAAAGCATTGGTATAAATAAAAAGGTGTTTTGTGGGGGTTTTTTTTGTTTGTTTGCTTTTGGTAAATCAGATCATTTTATGCCATAATGTTACACAATTTCACAGACACTTTATCTGAAGTTATTGCTCTTCATTGGGCAGTGACCCCCAACGATTCTGTTTTCTTATTTTCTGCATCATCCAATTAAGAGTTTTTATGAGTAAACTGATTCTTACATATAATTGAAACCTTAAAATTTAAACAAGTCTCTAGTGACAACTCTGGGGTAGAGCATGACTTTATGTGACCCTGGGTCCCCTAGTTTCTCTTGAGTCCCATCATTAGCCCATCTGATCTCTGCTTAAATGTCCTCTCTTCAGAGAAACCTTCCCTGAAGGATTAGCTCTGGTCATTCTTCCCCCATTACCCTGTTTTATTTTTTCTCATAGTACTTGTTGCCACTGTGTTCTCTGTTGACTGGCTGGCTGGTTGGTTGGCTGGTTTGCCTGCCTGCCTCCCCTACTAAAATATAAGGTTTCAGAGGGTGGTCTGGACCTTGTCTTGTCCTGCTATCCCTTCTGTGTCTAGAATGGTGCTGGGCACAAAGGAGCTCAATGTGCAGTTGTTAAGGAACTAGATCGATACGCTTGAGATGATTGTTGCTCTGAGCACCTTACTCTGCAGTCTGTTGATGAGTACAATGTAATGATGGTTGCTCTTGCAGTCAGCCTTGCCATCTGGGGATCAGATTCGGAGCCCCGTGCTTTCTTAGTCCTGAGGCACACTGCTAACCTCTCGCATGCTAGGAGATGCGGCAGGAGAACGGAGCTCTCTCTGCTGGGTGCTGACCTCCGGGCTCTAACAGAACTCTCCATGCGTGCTGTGATTTCAGCTTGTCCACCTGCGCACTGGGGCCCGAACTGCATCCACACATGCAACTGCCACAACGGAGCTTTCTGCAGCGCCTACGACGGGGAATGTAAATGCACTCCCGGCTGGACGGGGCTCTACTGCACTCAGAGTAAGCGACCAGCCTTCTGAGGCTCCCCAAGGGGAGCCACCGCCCAGGAGGTTGCAGCCTCGCCCTTTGCATGCCCAAGCGGAGCTCAGCCAGGACTCCTGGCACTGGAACCTTCCCTCTCCCTGATGACCGCTAGACGTTTAAATGTCTCTGTGTGGTTACGAGCTGTCACGTCCCAAGTTTTCTGTCAGTATGTCCTATCTATCAGGACACTGAGGTGGAGCAGTGCTAGATGCGATGCTGTGCGGCTTCTCTCCTAACTCTTTTTTTTTTTTTAAGATTATTTATTCATTTGAGAGAGAGAGAGAGCATGAGCAGGGAGAGAGGCAGAGGGAAAGGGAGAAGCAGGCTCCCCGCCGAGCCAGGAGCCCGATGTGGGGCTCGATCCCAGGACCCCGGGATCATGACCTGAGCCGAAGGCAGATGCTTAACCATCTGAGCCACCTAGGTGCCCCCTCTCCTAACTCTTTTTTAACCAGACCCTGTTTATATGCACCCAGCTCCCTATCATTTATATATACATGTTTATGTGTGTGCATATATATGTATATGTATATACACAAACATACACTGTTTTTAGTATGTGATTCCTTTTATATGAAGATCAAAAACAAATCGATCTGTTAAGATTATTGATTGGGAAGGAGCATGGAGAGTGATGAAAATGTTCTATATA
Source organism: Mirounga angustirostris (assembly GCF_029215605.1). Classification (NCBI taxonomy): domain Eukaryota; kingdom Metazoa; phylum Chordata; class Mammalia; order Carnivora; family Phocidae; genus Mirounga; species Mirounga angustirostris. The sequence goes on from NW_026991715.1 coordinate 22,706,237, forward strand.
TTTTTTCAAATTGGGGTGGTGGTTACGTGGATGGACACCCTGTCATTTATTCTAATAACACAAAGGTTGGGGTAAGAGACAGTGACTAGAAGGCAGTGAAGATGACAAGCCTCACTCCCTAACATAATGCGTGCTCTTGGAGAAGAGTGCATTCTGTGGTTCTCAAACTTGAGCGAGCTTCGGGATCACCAGGTGGCTCGATACACACAGACTGCTGGCCCCACTCCCAGAGTGATTCACTGGGGCTGGGGTGGGACCTGAGATTTCACATTTCTGACAACTTTCCACAGCTGATGCCAGGCTGGGATCATGCCCTAAGAACCACTAGTTCTTTTTTCCATTTTATTTCCCATAATGTCCTAATCGTTTCTTCTTCTGCGAGGTTTTTACCATCATAGCATATAATGTGCAAAGTACTCCACAGCTCAGCACTGTTGGGGGGGGGGAAAGACTCTTCTCTGTCCTCTTGTCTTCAAATTAATAAGGGAGACAAGACAGGAAAGCACAAATTATGGTTATTATTAATGAAAATTTATAATTTATTCTTTAAAAAAATTTTTAATAATAACATAATTGTAAGTCACAGAAATGAGCTGAGAAGGAAAGATGGGTCAGGAATTAGACAATTCTTGTTGAATACTCATTAGAGAACATAATTAGAGAAGAGGTTGTACAAGAATTTTGGAACTTTCTGGAAGGGGGTGTAGACCTTGAACCATGATTCTCTAGGGAGATTCGAAAGGGAGAGTTGGCTAAGAGAGAGCTTGTGTCGAGCATATTCTGCCAAGATTGTACATGCAGAAAGGTTTTCGAGCTCATTAGAGAAAAGTGCTTATAAGTTATTATTTATCATCCCAAAATTCGGGTCTACCTCAATCAGAGGACCTTTTTAAGTGGACGTAGCAGAAGACGGTGGGAAGAGCGTGGGGTCTGGAGCCAGACTTGCCTGCATTTTTATCATGGCCAGGCTGCCACTTGCTGGCTCTGTGACTGAGGGGGCCCTCAGGGCTTAGTTCCCGTCTACAGGTAGGACTACCGTACAGATTCAGTAAGAGGACGCATGGAAAGCACCTGGCACAGAGTGCGTGCTGGATAAAAACATGGCGATGGTAATGTCCACGCATGCTGACCTCTGTGCTGTGCCTCTATTTCTTGAGAGTTGAACTTTCATTAAAAGGTCTCCAAGAAAAAGGGAAAGTAAAAATCCCATGTGATACTTAGAGATGGCCCTACACGCAGGCCGTACTGAAGCTTGCATTATGCCAGGGAGCCCTGAACACCCTTGCTGGGCAACTGCTGGTCCATGACAGCTCACAGGCCTCGTGCACGTCCTCAGCCCAAAGGCCCCAGAGGTCTGTCTGGGTTTTGGAAATCAGGCAGCGGTGTAAGGTTTATTGCTTTTTTACAAAGCACCTGTGAAGTGCAGGGGTTTTTTTTGTTTTTTGTTTTGTAAGTTTAGCATCCTACTACACACCTTTGGTGAAGGAACCAATATTATCTAAGTTAGTGACAGATGCAGGGGACGGAGCTATAGCGGACTTAAAGACACTCTGTACTATAGTAAAAGCGTACGCGTGATTTTAATATAAAGTGCTCATTTCGGTCCACCGCACTTGAGTCCTGGAGTCTAGTAGTTGAGTCAGAGAACACACGGAAACGCCCCGATACTTCCGTGGGGTCGAAGGCATGCCTTGCTAGAAGATACTCGTCTTGTCTCCGGGAGCACCAGCAAGGGTTAAACTGTCAGGTGTAGAACTGTTCTGCTTCCCGCTCATGAATTATGACCTCCTTGCAGGAGCCCCATCCTGGGACTTCAAAGAAGCCTTTGTGACAAGCTGAGATCTGCGTTATTGTCTTTATTCACTCTCCAGTGGCTCAGCGTCCTTCAGGTTTAAACACAAACAGTTGGAAGCAAGAGCTTTTCTCTTGTTTCCTCAGCAGCCTCCTGACTTTGATGTCCTTCCCTCTCCAACACAGGATGTCCTCTGGGGTTTTATGGAAAGGATTGTGCATTGATATGTCACTGTCAAAATGGAGCCGACTGTGACCACATCTCGGGACAGTGCACGTGCCGCACCGGCTTCATGGGGAAGCACTGCGAACAGAGTGAGTATGTGAGCGTGACACGTCCAGGTGGTATTTCCCCCTAGAACCCGTTTTCCCACCCGCCTGAAAAATACGAAGGCAGGACCTGCAACTTTTAAGTTGTTTGAGCTGATGGCCGGTCACTTCCCAGCACAGCTGACCCGTTCCCCTCCCAGAGACCTGGCCACCTGGGGGTCCTTGCTGACTGTCTTTTCCCTCAAACTTCTTCTGGGTAAGTCATCAGCACTCTGGGTGGAGGGGGTGTGACTCCAAGGATGAAGACAGAATTCAAGTTTTCCATCTGTTCACCCTGGCTCTCTCTGACTCTCCTGCTTATTTTTGGAACGGGGCTGCTCAGAGCTTTACGAGCCAGTCAGGTTTTCGTTGTGGCAGAGACAGAGCCTGGAGTGCACCCTGGACGAAAGTGCATTGTCTGGGGCCAGGCTGAGTGCACGGGGGTGGGGGCATGTGGGCTCCCAGCCCCACTGTGGGTGTAGAACCAGGTCCATGCAAACGTTGCCCCCCTTCTGACAACTTTCTCTAGATAGTACTTTGATACCGTTTCCCCTAGCAACTTCACATCTTAATCTTTACAACTTTCAAGACAATATATTGCCTAAAAATTTTTTGTTGTAAGAATTGCACTCCTGAAGAATATGCTCTGTTGCAGTTACGCATCCTTGTCTTGCCATTTTTGCCCCTACAGCTATGCATCGGTAGGGTTATAAGAAAAGTAGTGTTAGGCTGAGTATTTCAAAGTAGTCGATTGTTCCTTTCCTCTGTGACTTTCATTCAATATTCGGAATGAATAGATAGGGTCTTAGAGCTGTATGGGGCTCAGCCTCTTATCATAGATGGCAGGAAAGGGGCAGGACCTTTCTTGCTTATCAGAGGGGGCGCTCCTGGGAAGGATGCAGCAAAGATTATATGGCTGTAGGAGCAATGTAGCCTGGAAAGGTGAATCAGCATAACAGGACTTTGGCAGTAAACGATCACCCTCTCTCCACCCCAGCAGCACCTCACAGCACCCCTAGACAGCAAGGTTGTCTTGGTCTTGTGTGCTGAACTCTTGAAATATTTTTGCATATTTTCCTATCTAGCACACAACAGGACTGACCTCCAGGAATCAGCCTGGACAGAGATGACCCAATTTGAGTTTTGCACTGGTATTCATTTCATCCTGAAACCCATACTGAGTCATACAGTTGCCTGCACACCCCTTGTGTATGGGAATATTTTGCATCTGTGTGTATAAATGTCTAAACATACGTTCACATACGTATATGCATAGAAACCAGAACAAACTCTAAACTGACTTTCCCTTGGAAACCCAGACCAGTTATGGTCTTATTAAATAAAAGCTGCTTAAGTCCTTCCGTGATTACTTTGAACATCAAATCAAAAGGTTCCTATTTTTGGAGACCCCTCCTGATGCTCATTTGTAAACAGAAACACTGGGTTTGACAGAGAACTCCAATAACAATAGCACATTGCCCCCTGCTGCCCACTTTGCAGAAAACATCAGTATTTGGGGATGATGTTTAGATCTGACATGCCTATGCTCTTCTTTGAAACCCACACCCAGCTCTTATTAAGAGTGCCTCATAGGGCGCCTGGGTGGCTCAGTTGGTTAAGCGATTGCCTTCGGCTCAGGTCATGATCCTGGAGTCCCGGGATCGAGTCCCACGTCGGGCTCCCTGCTCGGCGGGGAGTCTGCTTCTCCCTCTCCCACTCCCCGTTTGTGTTCCCTCTCTCGCTGTGTCTTTCTCTGTCAAATAAATAAATAAAATCTTTTAAAAAAAAAAAAAGAGTGCCTCATAAAAATCTCTCCATTTGAGTCTCTCCGGCTTCAACCTGCTCATCCCAATTTTGAGCCATTCTATGGTAAAAGAAGTTCTCACCTAGAACATTACCAAAACTTGCCCCTCCCTTGTCCCCTGCTCCCAACTAATCCAAGTCAGAATGTGCCCATAGGAGGATCACTGAGCCTTCAGTACGATGCTCATGTTCTCAAGGATGCGGCTCTGGTTTATAGTCTTCAGCCTTCTGTCCCACCGTTTTGCCCAGTGGGGTCATCTCAGATTGCCCTTGCCGATGATCTTCATCCGTCCCACTGGGTTCTACAGACTCCCCTACTTACCCCTCGGAAGTGGGTGCATAAAAGCTGAAGGAGTCAGGAGCTGTGGCCAGGAGCTCAGTCTCTGGCCCTGTGCATGGGAGGCCCCCCCCCCACGAGTCGGGGAATTCTTGCCAGCTCTAGGACTCCCTGAGTGCTTCCGCCTGCACAAGGATGCCCTGGAAGGCCTGCCCTCTAGATACACGGGGTCAAATAGTAAGAGACGGCCTTGCCCAGCTGCCCCAGGCTGGCGAGCTTACATTGGACTTTCATCTCCTTCTCAGAGTGCCCTGCAGGAACGTATGGCTATGGCTGTCGCCAGATATGTGACTGTCTGAACAACTCCACCTGTGACCACATCACCGGCACCTGTTACTGCAGCCCAGGCTGGAAGGGGGCACGATGCGATCAAGGTAAGGACACGAGTGCCTCGCACTGCGTAACCACCACATACCAGCCAACGTCAAGTATTTGCTCCTACAGTATCTGATGTAACACCCCTCAGGACACTGCAAGGCACAGCTGGTTATTTAGCTGCCAGAAGGATGCCTTCTCATTGCTGCCCTTCGGGTGAGGAAATGAAAGCTCAGAGAGGCTGAGTGATTTGCCCAAGGTTGCACAGCTAATATGGAGTACATAGCTGTATGTAGGTCAGGGCTTAGATGCCAGGTTTTTCTGATTCCAAAGCTCATGAGCTTTCCGCTGTGCCTACGCATGTTTTCACCTTTATGGAGGTATAACTAACCTATAAAAAGCAACACGTGTAGGCTAGTATACTACAGATAGATAGATAGATAGATAGACAGACACACACGTATACATATATATATACGACACGTATAACGTAAGGTGTACAACCTGATGAAATCTGACATATACACCCGTGAAACCCCAACCACAATAAAGACAGTGAATGTAGCCATCACCCCCAAATGGTACCTCATACTCTTCCCTGCACCACTGCCCCCTAGGCCCCAGGCAACCACCGATCTAGTTTCTGTCACTCGGGATGAGTTTGTATTGCTTAGGATTTCATGTAAATAGAATCACACTGTGCTCTTTTGTCTGGGTTTGTTTGCTCAGCATAATCATTTTGAGGCTGAACCGTATTGTTGTATATATCAACGCTTCAGTTCTTTTTATTGCTGGGTAGTATTCCATTGCATGGGTATATCGTAATTTGTTTACTTACTCACCTCTAGATGGACATTTGGATTGTTTCCAGTTTGGGGCTATTATAGATAAAGCTCATATGAACAATAGTGTATCAAGTCTTTGTATGGAGATATCTATAGTGCCGTTTGTCTTGGGTAAATTTATAGGTGTAGAATGATCGGCTCGTATGATTAGGTATGTGCTTAACTTTTTAAAAAACTTGTGCCCGTGGTTTTTAACTAGGGCGCGTATCACAATAATCTGAGAATAGTTGTCTTATACATAATCCTACGTGGGCAATTCTGATTCTGGGGTGGATGGGGCCTTTGAGAAAGTTCTTCTGATGGTTCCGAAGCATGGCTCCCAGAGAGCTCCTGATGTGTGGGGCTTTCCTCAGGAGGCAACACTCTAGGGGCTTTAGAAAATTCATATAATGTTGTAGGTGCCATCACCTTAAAGTATGCACTAAAGTGCGCATTCCTAGTTCATTTCCTTTCATTAAGTAACTTCTACATGCTCGTGATTTGTATTTGTCCTGACAATAGGATGTGTTATATTCCACAATCACATCATTATGACACATGCCTTGTGACCACACGGCGCTGGCCTCCATGCTCTGTGTTTTGGGGCAGGCTGTCTAATAAGGAAGTCTAAACCTCAGAATCATAAAGTCACAGAGACGTTTGAGCTGGAAGCACCTGGTTGGAGGCCAGTTTCCTCCCTTATAGATAGATGGTGAAATTCCGACCTAAGTGCTTAAAGGAAAATTCAGGATCTCTGGATCAATTTTTTAGACACCCAGTTTCTTGACTCACAGTTCATATCTTTCCTGTCCTCATTGGATGGAATGCGAGAAAGAATTATGTAAAGCTACAGTTTAAATTTTAATGAGTAAGCTTTTTGGGTGATCTTGTCAGGTGTTACTAGGACAGACCTTTCTGTCATAGAAAATAACTGCATAGAACAATATCTCCTGGGGTAAAAAGCCCACTAAAATTAGGATAAGGCAGCCCTATCTCATCTTGGACCAGATTTACAATGGAGTTATCCTTGCTTGGAAGGACAATTACTCTTAGAAATGCTAAAGATAGACATAAAATTAAGTTAGGCAGTTGAGGCATTTAGAAGTTAGCCCTTCAGGGGCGCCTGGGTGGCTCAGTCGGTTAAGTGTCTGCCTTCGGCTCAGGTCATGGTCTCAGGGTCCTGGGATCGAGCCCCGCATCGGGCTCCCTGCTTGGCAGGAAGCCTGCTTCTCCCTCTCCCTCTGCTGCTCCCCCTGTTTGTGCTGTCCCTCTCTCTCTGTCAAATAAATAAATAAAATTAAAAAAAAAAAAAAGAAGTTAGCCCTTCATAAGCTTACTACTGCTCAATAAATAAAGCATGGTAAAAACTAGATAAATTATTACCCCCAGTGAATTCCTGGTTTGGTCTGAGTGTTTATTTAGTGTTTTCATGCGAGAAGCTCCCAAGCCCTACCATGAAGTCTTTGGGCAGGAAATCCAATCCCATTTTTGAGGCTTAGAGCGGCCTTTTTCTGGGCACAGACAAGCCAACAACACCCGCAAAGGAAGAATGTTTGTTTTTCCTTCCTGCAGTTTCTAAAAGTTTCCAAATTAACCTTTCATGAACTGAAAATATCCCAGAAGGAGCCCAGTGGGAGAATTTCGTAAATAGAGTTCAGGCGTTTATCCGGCACCCTGTCGTCCTTACTCAGATCTCTTCTCCCTTTGCTAGCCAGTGTCATCATAGTTGGAAATCTGAACAGCTTAAGCAGGACCAGTACGGCTCTCCCGGCTGATTCCTACCAGATCGGCGCGATCGTGGGCATCATCATTCTTGTCCTGGTGGTTCTCTTCCTGCTGGCCTTGTTCATTATTTATAGACAAAAGCAGAAGGGAAAGGAATCGAGCATGCCAGCAGTAACCTACACCCCTGCTCTGAGGGTCATGAATGCAGACTATGCCATTTCAGGTAAGACTGCTCCCTGGCGCCATCTTATTCCTAGAGAAGGAAGGTTTCATCCTGGTTCTTTGAAACTGGGGCTTGTGGCTAGGCTGTCCGTTGCTGCTGTCCGTTAGCCTTGAAGAAAACTTTGTGTTTGGAAAAGATACATTGGTATGGACGTGCTTTATAGCTTAGCAGTAGGAAAATCGTCACTGTTGTCTTCCATGAGGGTTTTTAAATTGGATTCATTATGAGGTTGCTTTAGACTTGGGGAATTTCAGCCTGCGGGAAGATTTGCTGGGCACCTAAACTTTTGTCATATGTCGGGACTGGGAGCGGAGAGGAGGAGGCACCCATAAGTTTGGTAAGGTCATGGTGCAAATCAGGGATGAGAACCAGGTCTTCTGTCTCTGGCCTTGGGCTCTTAACAGAGTGCCTTCTAACCTGCCCCTGGGCCCATACAAATCATTAAGCACAAAGTGATATAAGAAACAGTTTTGTTGTATTAGCAAGAACCAAAGCTGTTCTTTAAGAAAACTCTTTAAAATCTTTCTGTCACATGTCCCCAGAAATGTAAATTTTTAAGCGACATGCTCCTTCATCAGAGGAAGTAACCACTTAGGGGCGCTTGGGTGGCTCAGTCGGTTTAAGCGTCCGACTCCTGATTTTGGCTCAGGTTGTGATCTCAGGGTTTTGAGATCAAGCCCCGCATCAGGTTCTACATTGAGCATTGAGTCTGCTTAAGATTCTCTCTCTGCGCCTCCCCCCTCCCCGACTCTCACACATGCTCACTCCCTCTAAAAGAAGAAGAAGGAGAAGAAAAAGAGGAAGAAGGAGGAGGAGGTAGAGAGGAAGGAGAAGAAGAAGAAGAGGAAGGAGAAGAAGAGAAGGAGAAGAAAGAGAAGGAGAAGAAGAAACTACTTAAACTAAGGAATTTGTACACTTAAAGTATTTATTATTTTGGGCAATTACTGCAGGATTTCAGATGGGTTACATGTTTATAAATACACCGATTCTAGGGGAATACTTAAAGCAGCTGATTTGCTTAATAGTGTGTTTCTAGCACAGAATATTATGGTGAAAGCTTAAGTGTCTAAAAAAAAAAAAAAGAGGCAGGTTATAGCAGAAGTAGCTTCAAAGTGATGGCTTCCCAGGTGTATGAGCCCCAGAGCAAAGAGGAGTTGTCTGAGGACACTTGCAGTTTTCTAGGAGGCAGGTAGGAAGGCAGGCACCTGCTGCTTCTAGAAGCTTTGCTGAGTATGCTGGGCAGGAGGGGATTCTGCCCAGCCTGTGATATGGAAGTGGTACAGACATTCATTCTGGGTATTTGGCTTCCCTTTCATCCACACAGACTTAGGGGATCCTGTCGCCTTAACCGTTTCCTTCTCTTCTTACAGAAACCCTTCCCCACAGCAACGGGGGAAGTGCGAACAGCCATTACTTCACCAACCCCAGTTACCACACGCTTACCCAGTGCGCCACATCCCCTCATGTCAACAACAGGGACAGGATGACCATCGCCAAGGTGAGAGGAAGTGACTCCCAGGCCCTGAAGGTGGGCAGGGGAGAGCGGACAGGAAGGAGCATGGAGGGAGAGGGGCTGTTGGCCAGATGCGGCTCTCCGCACTTTATATCTCTTATCTTGTTGACTGTGTATTAATTAGAATCTCAAGTTTACTGGTGAAAAACCCGAGCAATGGGGGGTTTCATTCACTTCAAAACAGAGCTCCCTAGTTCGTGAGGGAGGCGGTTGCAGCCTGAGTCACGGTCTCCTTGTCTCCAATTTGCCAGTGTAGCTCCCTGGAAAAATGTTTCTAATATTGCCTGAGGTTTTAAAATGATGTCTCAGAGCCGACCTTAGCAGACTCCATCCCGGGTCTTTTCCTGTGTCTTTTCTGACCACCTGCCTTCTAGTGCCCTATTGGGCCCTCCTGTCCTTTCCTCCCCAAAACAAACTCCATGCAATGATTTAGGTTGAACTACACGTTGTGTAGGTCAAAAGTGATCCAATAGAAACCATGTGCCAAGCATTTCTAACCAGTCTGCAAATATAAATTCATCTAACCTTCACACCGATCCCGTGACTCAAGAGTGATTGTTATCCTCAGTTTATAGGCACCCAGAGAGGGTGGACACCCAGGGATACTCCTCCCATACCACTCACCTCACCCCCAGTCTCCTCGAGAATCCTTGGAAATCCCAAGCATTTCTTCCGACGGTCCCAAATTATGTATTTCCAATCTCCATTGTCTCATTCTAGCTCTCTGCTAGAAGAAAACCAAGCTAATCAAATTAATTCCGTTGCAATTAAATTAATGCAGCTGGATTTTAATTATAGCGCCTAATCATTAAATAGCACTTCCCATACCCTAGAGACTTTTGTGTTCATCATTGCATTTGTTCTCCTACATATTCAGGGAAGGAGGCAAAGTACGTAATCTTACCCTCATGTTTATTGCTAAGAAAACTGCTCAGAGTCACTGGTGACTCATAAAAAATCATACCGTGTTTGACAGGAGAGCTCAAACCAAGAGTTTAACTTTTTTTAATTCAAAGTTCCACGTACGTTAACTCAAGTAAAGTCGAATGGGCACAGAGTGACTAAACGAAATGAAGAATTTGAGGAAGTAGGGGAATAGTTGGGGCCAAGCGACATGTATTCCTGCTGCCCTTACGGCCCATCCGATAGTCACCTCTGCCCCCTGCATGGCCTCGTTGAAGAACCAGCCCTTGATCCATGCTACGGACGAGCTTTCCCACATCTGTAACACTGTGTTCTCTTTTTACATCCTTGACGGTTTATATTCTTAACAGTCGAAGAACAATCAGCTGTTTGTGAATCTGAAAAATGTGAATCCTGGGAAAAGAGGCCCAGTGGCAGACTGCACGGGAACACTGCCGGCGGACTGGAAACATGGTGGCTACCTCAATGAGCTTGGCAAGTTCTCTCTCAACATCCGTCTTCAACAAGCTCCCTTATCTTTTAGTCCCCTCAGATAGTCATAGATTCATGATGTGCCAAAGCGACCTATTGGAAATATGCGTGAAAAAAACAGAATGATAGAATTAAACCTAATGCCTATATGGGGCTTATTACTGTCTTACTTGCTTTATTCATCCAACAAACATTTATTAAGGTCCTAGTGTGTGCCAGGAATTGATAAAAAGAGACGAGAATCTCTGCCTGCTTGTAGCTCCCATTCTAACTCTACATATATTAATTTACATGATTCTCACAAGTACTCTGATAAGTAGGTACTGTAATTATCATCATGTCCATGTAACAGTTGAGAAACTGAGTCACAGAGAGGGTAAGTCTCTTGAGAAAAGTCTCAAAGCCTATTAAATGGTAGAGCCGGGATCTGAATCCTGTCAGGGTGGGTACCAGGATGTGCGTTCCCCTTTGCTCTCTTTTAATTCGGGGACCCATACTTGAGGGCCCCTTCCCTGAAGATATTAACAGGAAGATAGTAAGTCAGGGCTTCTCGAACATTTTGGAATCAGGACCCCTTCACACTCTTGAAAGTTATCAGGAACCCTGAAGAGCTTCTTTCAATATGCGTTACGTCTATTGATACCATGTTACAAATTAACACTGAGACCATTTGAAATAGTTATTTATTGCTTTGTTTATAATAACAGTAATCTAATATCATGATAACGTAAAACACATTTTTACGAAAAAAAATAACTACATTTTCTAAAACAAAAACAAATTAGTGAGAGGAGTGGCACTGTTTTACATTTGTTGGATCTCTTTAACATCTGGCTTCAGAGAAGATGGACTCTCATATCTGCTTCTCCATTCAGTCATTGGGGATCCCACACTTAGTGCAGCTCTTAGACAACCACCACGCACTTGAGAGAGAATAAGAGTGAAAGAGACAAGTAATGTCATTGTATTATTATGAGAATAGTTTTGATCTCGTGGCCCTCCTGAAAAGGGGGTAGGGCCTCCTGGACCAGCCTTAAAAAGCTGCTGTGGTACCCCACTGAGTGAACTGTGCCATCGCCAAGCAGTTGCCCCTGATTTCAGGGAGGCACTTGATGATGCCGTAACTGATATGTGCAAGCCCTTTCATTTGTATTTATTTGATGGTAGGGTGGCTGGGAAACCCAGTCAAATCTGAATTTCAGATAAGCAGCAAATATTTTTAGTATAAATATATCCCAAAAGTTGCATGGGGCATACCCACCCTAAAAATTATTTGTTGTTTCTCTGAAATTCAAATTGAAACGTCCTTCCTTTGTTTTTATTTGGTGAATCTGACAACCCTACTGGGTAGGCCCTTCCATGAATCTTGGTTTTTTAAAGGAATAAACTGGGAAGCACAGAGAGGTTGCCCAGGATTTCATGGAAGGAAGAGGGTAAAATCAGGTCTCAAAGTTCGTCTTCCAACTACTCCTCCCCTGCTCTTTCTGGGAACACCATATATGCCAAATCACCTGAGCCAGATGTAGGAACTAATCCTTATGGGCTCTGGAATCCCCTATTACTATAGAAATGCAAATGTTAAAGTAGGAAAATGAATACAAATTCTTAACTTCTATCTGCATTCTATATCCACATTATCAAATAGCTGGGCATTTCTGAACACAAATTATTTAGATACCAGATTCACAGTATACTTATAGGTCAAATCATTTAACATCAGAGATTTTTTTTTTTTTAAGTCTACATGACATTAGTAATGTAGCATCAAAAGATACATGAATTGATATTAGTAAAGTACTACCTGGCACTAATGAAAGCAAAGTTCTCTTATTCCACCTTCACCTGCTACACTTGGTCCAGACTCTAGAACACAGTCACGGCAGTGGTCACATATAAACTTCTCTGCTTTTTGTCTCAGTAAGACGCACCAGACTGATTGTTGAGAATGTAAAATCTTCATTGGAAATTCTGGGTCTCCTTCACATGTTTCCATCCAAGAGCAATTCTGCATGTAATGTCCCTTTACAGTTGTTGCCCAGAAAGTCTTCCTTTACAAAGGACACACTATGGATCTCTAAGTCCTTGGAATATCCCAGCCAGTAAGAGTGTTTCTGTCTACCACACTATGGATAAGGCACACTATGGATGCTGAAATGTGTAGGTGTTTGACATGATGGCAAAGTTGTTGGGATGCTGTCTGAAAGAGCTCCGAGCCTGACACAAAAGCCCTAAGGTTGATTCCTGGTTCTGTTCTATGACGCCGGGCTCATCAATCCCACGAAGCGGATCAGTTCATTTGTGACACAGAGACAGTGATCATGTTGTGACTCATTGTATGAATTAGATTAAGCCAAGCATTTGGAAGCATCTATCCAGGGATTGGAACATATGGGAGTTTATATGAGGAAAACCGCCTGCTCCCTCATTAAAACAGCCCCCAGAGAAAACCTGGCAGGGGTACTGGTATGACAATGCCACTCTTGTTCCCTAATTTACTCTCCACCTCAGGCTGCTCCTCTCCTTAGCCTCTTGGGGAATGCTAGCCGTTGCACAGTTAAGACCAAGACAGACAACTAACAAGGTTTTGCTACAGTTTGGAGACAGCTGAGTGAATCTGGCAGAGTAGCAAAGACAGAGTTCCCTGATAGGGAGCTCTCAGAGGCCACAGGTCCTACCCATCTTCATGTGGTCCCTTTACAAAGTCTGGGAATCCCTAAGACCACCCTCAGGATCCATAATTCCACAGAAAGACTCACAGAACTCACTGCAAGCTGTCAGACTCATGGTTAGAGTTTATCACAGCCAAAGGATACAGAAGAAAATCAGCCAAGGGAAGAGACACAGTGGGCAGAGTCAAGGGAAGTTCCAAGCCAGAAACTTCCAGTTGTCCTTTCCCAGTGGAATCATGGAAAGTGCTAACTTTTCCTGGTTACAGTATATGACAAGACGCATGAAGTATTGCCAGCCAAGGAAGCTGGCTTCAGCCTTGGTGTCTAGAGTTTTTATGAGAGTTTGGTTAGGTCAGCATGGTTGACCACCCATGTGGTTGACCTTTCAACTGGCCCATCTGGAGATGGAGCTGACACTAAGTGGCCCAAACCCCCTCTCATAAATCACTTTGTTACATTATCCAGTGTAGCCCTAGGCCCCAGGTAAACAAAAACACTCTTACTGGGTGGGATATTCCAAGGACTTAGAGATCACCTCCCAGGAACTAAGGGCAAGGGCCAGACCTCACTTTCATTAGGTTAATTCACTATTCATCCTTATCCCGCCTCCCTGCATAACAGGGCACCTTTCCCACCAGGTGGGAGCTTGGCTAGACTTCACAACGCAGATCCGAGAGAGGAAAACATTCTCTGAGAAAGGAGGACATTCCTATTTCCTATCCCACGATATTAGACACACCCTCTCCCCTTAAGGGATGCTCCCTCTTTCTTCACAGAAGTGTGTCCCCCAGGACATCCTAACTTGAGTCTACTATCACTCTAAGGGGCACATGCACAGTGGCAGGTGATTGTCTCCTTACCATTCTCCTACTTATTTGAATATTTGTCATAAGTCATTACTTTACTCTCTATTTCTAATGTAAGTCTATAGCATTCCATTTAAAAGATCAGGAAAGGGGCGCCTGGGTGGCTCAGTTGGTTAAGCGACTGCCTTCGGCTCAGGTCATGATCCTGGAGTCCCTGGATCGAGTCCCGCATCGGGCTCCCTGCTCAGCAGGGAGTCTGCTTCTCCCTCTGACCCTCCCCCCTCTCATGTGCTCTCTCTGATTCTCTCTCTCTCAAATAAATAAATAAAATCTTTAAAAAAAAAAAAAAAAGATAAAAGATCAGGAAAGAGGCCTTGGAATGCTTGCATGTAGACTGGAGCTGGGGTCGTAGGACACATTTAGTGTTACAGTCACTGAAACACCATTCATTTATACAGCACCTCAGAGTTTACAATGCCTTTTCGTGTGCCCTAGTTCACTTAATGATCACACCAGCCCTGTAAAGTTTGGAAGGCAGATTTTGTTTTCTTCATTTTAGGGATAAGAAAATTGACCCAGAGAGAGTTGAACATCTTGCCCAAAGTCATGCGGTGAGCGAGTGATGAAATCAAAGTCCTTTGTCTCAATGCTAGTCCTAGCTGTGTCCTTTCCATGGTGTGACCTTGAATCAAGTGTACCGATTCGCCCATGCCTTATTTTCTACTTGTACTGATCAGCCTTTCCCAAAGTCACTATAAATGAGCAGGAGGATGATCAGAATGATATATATATGTACTTTAAATTCTAAGTGCTGAAGACATCAAGCATGAGCGACCTGGTGCAAAGGTTTGAAAAGCAACAGCCTTGGTTATTTCCTGCAGTGGGGAGATAGTGGGTGCCCAAACCATCCTCCTCCATGACCTTGGAATATTAGATGGGTTTTCTCTTGTTTCCAGATCTCACTGCAGATTTTTTTCTTCTTTATCACAGGAGCTTTTGGACTTGACAGAAGTTATATGGGAAAATCCTTGAAAGGTATGGTGTAAATTTAAGGAAGAAATACATCTATCAGAGCCACAATTTTAAAAACAATTTATTTCAGAGACTGAAATAGTTGGCTAAACAAGCAAGAGTGGCAGTGTAGAGAAAATGTACAGTTGTTGGTGTGGTTAATTACCCCACCAAACACACAAACATGTTTGACTGAGGTCAAGAGCGTGACCATGGGTGCATGGCGTTAGAGCATAAGTCTAGGGGAACAAAGGTTTCCGTTTGCTGGGGAAACACTCATATTTCTTTGAAAAGATGTAAGACTTACGGAGAGAGAGAAATACACACACACACAAAAGGAAATAGCAGGAAAACAAGAGCTCAGCATGGTTACATGAATAACTTCATGTGCCCAGTCCTGAGGTTTTACAAGGAAGTCTCACGTCACAAAAGCCTCCCTCACCACCATGATAGAACTTTCTTGTGCTCCCAGGGGTATCCACAGGTGGTTTCTTGACTGAAACCTCTGAGAATTCAGAGACAATTAGTAAGTTAGAATGGAATTAATTTTGAGTGTGAAACGAAATCAAAATGAAATCAAATCCACAATGTTCACATAGATACTCACCTGAGAGAGGAGCTAAAATTACTTTATAGATGGGTAATTTTACAGCAGATTCTCTCCAAAATAAGTGGAAATGTATGGTATTGTTGTCGGTATATGTAATTATAGAAATCTAGCTACAAAGAGAAAGAAGTAACCTGTCCGAGTGAATTACCCCCAAGAAAAAAATTAATGTTGTCCATAAAATAGTATTTGCTTTTCTCCCCCATCTCTCTTTACAGATTTGGGCAAGAATTCTGAATATAATTCAAGTAACTGCTCCCTAAGCAGTTCTGAAAATCCATATGCCACTATTAAAGACCCACCTGTACTTATCCCGAAAAACTCAGAGTGTGGCTATGTGGAGATGAAGTCGCCAGCACGGAGAGATTCCCCCTATGCAGAGATCAATAACTCAACTTCAGCCAACAAGAATGTCTATGAAGTTGGTGAGTTCCCCTAACCAAAGGAAGAACCTAATATAGGAATTTTTTTAAATGGTTTAAAAGTCCTTGAGCATATAATAACAGTTCGTATAAACATTATTGAAGACACTGGTCCGTATTTTCAGTGCGACCTGTGTTTTCAGTGATCCTATTAATTGGTGTCAAATAAATTTTTAAGGGAAATAGCATTTAGAAAATTTAAAGTAAATTTTCCTTATCTCTCACCTGGCTGTCCACCTTTTGTTTTGTAACCATAGTGACTCTTTGAGCACACCTGTGGAATAGCATATGTCTCACATTAGCTCTTGTGTTGAGTTAGCCTAAGCAAATGGTTCAAGGGCATGAAACAGGTGGTTCCATTTCCTGGTTGCATATTCATTACGTTAATATAATGCTTTTAGCAGGATGGAAACATTTTACTTTTAAATTTGTCTGATATATTGCTCATATTCTTGGATGTGAATGGGCTGGAAATTAATAAGAATTCAATTTAAAATTAGAATTGTTTTGATTGCTCCTTACAAATACCATTTCAGGAAAGTTAAAACACATCAGAGCTGTCACTGGGTGGGTAGAGTAGGGCTATGTATTTTAATTTTTTTTCCCTCTCTCTCAAGTTTATGATTTAAACTTTAAAAACTTCTCTATTACTTATAAATGAAGTGGCTAATTTAACTCTAGTCACTAGTACTTAATTTATGCCACAGACATGACACTGAAAAGATGAATAACTATTCTTATGAGTTAAGACAGCTTTTTAAAAAAAAAAAAAAAATGGAAGGTGTAGTGAGTGACCTAAGTTCATTTTTAAAAGTCAGTCACAAACCCCCTGAGCCATCTGGTAAACCCAACACTTTAATATGGGAACGCAACTGCGAGCCTGGGTCCTGAGTCCTAAAGTGAACTTGTTAAGCATTTCCATGAATTGAGTTACCCTGAAAGGACCTCAGTCTCACCTATGGGATAAAGGCTCTGGACTAGATTACCTACAAGGTGCTTTTCAGACGATGATTCACATCCAGGGTTTCTGTCTTGTCCCTGGATGTCTTCATCCCAACCCTACGGTCACCTTATTGTTCAGAACGCCATTGTGTGCATCAGCTGGTCTAACAGCCATGGAGTACCCACCTCGATGTGATTATAAAACCATCCTTTGTTTCTTAAAATAGTGTTTCTTTACATTTTTGGAAGTGCTCCTCTTATATGTTTGAGATTCGCAAGAAATGCCATATTCTATTCTGTTTAAAATATTCCATTGCTGATAAATTAATGTGTCCCTGGTTGTCACAGAACCTACAGTGAGTGTTGTCCAAGGAATATTCAGCAATAATGGGCATCTCACCCAGGATCCATACGACCTCCCAAAGAACAGTCACATCCCTTGCCATTATGACCTGCTGCCAGTCCGAGACAGTTCCTCCTCCCCCAAGCGAGAGGACAGTGGCAGCAGCAGCAGCATCAGCAGCGAATGACACCAAAGGACGGCTCGGTAGCCGCTGGAACAGTTTCCAGAACTGCACTTCGGTTCTTCTCCATCCTCAAGTTTGCCACCTTAGGTGAATGTTAATCTACTTGGTAGGCAACTGTCGGACATGAACCAGAAAGCTCAAAGCTGAGGCTGACTGACCGTAGGTCCTCCTTATACAGGTGGCTCAGAAGGAGATATCAATGTGACTTCCTCTTCTTCTTAGTTTTAGAACTGCACTCGTGAAGCGCAAATTCCTATAAAATCTGGGCTAAAAGCATGAACGTGCAGAGGTCCTTGGGAGGGAGTCATGGGGTGCGGTGGCCGTTGGCAGTATGGTTTGAACGATGACAATTTCAATATTTTCTTTCTCATTTGCATTGCAGAGCTGTACCAAGGATTGTGCAGTTTGTCGTAAAATCTAGTGTGAATCACTAAGCGTGTAGAAGAGAAGGGGCATATTATCGAGTCCTTATGTTTATTTTTTTTCAGCTGGACTCAGAATTATAGGGATAATATGAACCCAGGAAGAAATGTTCTGTCAAGTGGCATACCTGGAGAGACTTTGAGTAAACTCTAGAATTGGTTAGCACATTTAAATATGAAGACTTTAGACCTGTTTTAGGATGAAGAAATGAAAAATTAGAATTATTTTAGAAATAGTATAATTATTTCAGGAATCAGTATACAGGTGTGGCTGGCAGAGGGTTGTCTTCTTCGACCCTTGGCCCACTTTTGATCCATGAGGTCATTCTGATCACTGTCCCCATCGTACATATTCACCACTTAAGGTCCATAACATATCAATAATTATTTCATAAATATGGAAATGAAATAGTTTTATTTTTGAGAGACTGGATTGAACAAGTGTATAATGATTGGAAAAGGTTGTAAATTTTAAGTGTAAGAAGATGCTTCGGTTTTGTAAACCATTAGTAACTCATACTGTAATATAGAATTAGTAGAAAGTTTTGATTAATTTTTC
Source organism: Mirounga angustirostris (assembly GCF_029215605.1). NCBI lineage: Eukaryota > Metazoa > Chordata > Mammalia > Carnivora > Phocidae > Mirounga > Mirounga angustirostris. Next base: position 22,724,437 of record NW_026991715.1, read on the forward strand.
CTTAGAAGTGACTGGAATATTTTTGTGCATATTTGAGAAAAGGGCACTTTCCTTTTATTAATTGTTGATTTATGCTTAAGCTGGTCTTTTGCATTGCTAATATGACATGTACCCCATTTTTCATTAATTTGTATTTCCATTTTTAAGTTGTATATTCTATGTTTTGTAGTGCTTGGATTGTTAATGAAAAAAATTATATTATATGTCCATTGGTTCTTGTATTATTGCCACTTATCTTTTTGCTTGATAAAAATGCATTGTTCTTTTTTTCTTTTGGAGGGAGGAGACGTAAGTATATAAATCAAACCTATTAAAAATCGGTCATTACTTAAATAGTAAAGTAACCATAGATGAATGGCTTATAATTGAACTAGAGAAGCTTTTTAATATTCCAAAATGGAGCTCCTTTTGATCTGTGGGTTCTGAGTCTTGGCTAAGCCAGGGGGTTAGGGGAGGCAGGAGCTGTTGGTTATTGAGCAAGTACTGGTCTTAATGAAGACCTTCACTGGGATGATCCCACAACTGATCATCCAAACTGGGACACTTTTGAGTGTAAATGAGGGCATTATTAATATTTAACCTGCAATGGGCTTAAATCTGGACTGTCCCAAGCAAACCAGAATGGATACTCAACCTGTGCACACCTGTCACGCAGTAACATTTTTCATTTCAAGGTGGTTGTCTCGAGAATGCCAACCTGATGCAAAAAAGCCAGCTTCTCTTTGACTTACCTGAGTAAGCAGAAGGGCTGAAAGGCTGCATGAGGAAGCAACTTCATGAGCGGAAACTGTGGCTGTGAATCTTTAAAGACAGGAAACCCTATATGGTGTCTCAGTGAATCAGTTGACATATATGTATTGTGCACCCATTCTGCCGGTAATATACATACATAAGGCATTGTCCCTGCCAGTTATCAAGTTGCGGTATCCAATGAGTTCACATCACACACCTGCCCCTGTGGTGGTGATTTGATCAGGGAGATGATAGAACAAACACACCTCGAACATTCACTCCTTTGATGGTTGTTTCTTATTGAGAACCCCAAAGTTAATTCAAGGACATATGAAATTACCTGGAACACATCTTAGAAACAATTGATTCATTCCAACAGTTATCCTTTCGCTGACCCTTGGCTCAGGGGGTGGGTAGGCATCTAACTGAGACACTTGTGGGTCACTAGCCACGAAAAGTCCTTTCTGGTAAGAAAAAAAGTCTTTTTCCCCTTCTCGTTTAAGCATCATCTCTTTACTGTTCCATGATACATTTGAGTCTCCCCATAATGTCCTCGATAGAGTTAAAAAAAAAAAATTTTTTTTTCTCATTACACTACAAAAAAAACCCCAAAAAACAAAAACACTAAAACCCTGAAAGCTTCCTGTGCAAAGACAAGAGCATCTCAAGCAGAAAGCCTGAGCAGCAGATGTGGACTCCGAACGGGCACTGATATCGCTTCCTGTGCATTCTCTCTGGTAGACCAGTTGCTCGGGATTGATGCTGTCCTGACACCACATTTGTATCAGAGGTGAGTTTTGCTCACCAGAGTTCACTCAAGATTTTTCAAACACCAGAACCCATATAGCATTTTGGATATTGTAAAAATGACATAGTGTATTTGGAGAGGTACAGTTGAGAAGTCAAAGCTTCCTAGATATTTTGATCTAGGTTTGGGTAAAGAGAGAACTTCATTTGTCGAAATGAAAATTAAAAGACAAAAGGACCTGGCAAGTTTTTTTTCCCCCCTGAAATTGCCACCTTTGGACCCTTCCAGATATATCTAATGTAATTTAATGGTGAGGTAATTCTTTATACACCGTGACTCTATTCTCTTGACCTTTGAGCTCATTCATTGGGACCCTAAAATTAATTTCTTCCTCATATCCTACAGTGGTCAGAGCAGTGAATGAGCTTGGCAATACCAAGGAAAAGCCATTCATGTAGGAATGTCAGCCAAACTCTTCTTTCCCTAGAGGATGGTATGTCAGAAAATTTATAAACTATTTTTATTTATCTATAAATACATCAAAAGTGGCCCAGCTAGGGCACCTGGGTGGCTCAGATGGTTAAGCGTCTGCCTTCGGCTCAGGTCATGATCCCAGGGTCCTGGGATCGAGTCCCACATCGGGCTCCCTGCTCCTTGGGAGCCTGTTTCTCCCTCTGCTTCTCTCTATCTCTCTCTCTCTGTCTCTCGTGAATAAATAAATAAAATCTTTAAAAAAAAAAAAAGTGGCCCAGCTAATAGCTTATGTACTTGCTGTAATTTGGAGAATATGTTATTTATAGTGAATTATATGATAAGGAATATTTCATAATTATTTACAATGCTTGATATAAATTCCTCTCACATGCTACAGTCGTTATGCCAAGAGAGCATGTAATATGTTTAGCATTATCTCTATGGTAAATTATATTCACCAATTTTAGGAAAGCCAATGTAGAATTTTGTAAGATAGTTATAACCTGTCCCAACCAATTCTGTTAGCACAACCACTGTGTGCTGTGAGAAATGCAAACCACCTTATGAAAATGTGGTCCATCCAAAGAGCTACAGAAGTACTTCACAATTATTGGGGGGTTTTAAACCATAAATACTGAAAAAGTTGCACGGGAGCATTACACTACTAACTCATGTCAACATTAGAAGTCCAGTTACCACTTAGAATAAGATGAAGTCATAAAAATTGCATTTTAAGGTTATGTTTTTTAAAATAACAAATCTCCTATCTTCGGGTAATGTCTTTATTATCCAACTCAGTATTTAATAGATATTTTGATCTTAAAGGCTTTACGTCATTGAAGTGTATACAGATGTGCCCGTGTGAGTCACATGGTGTGGATGAGTGCTTATTTCTTCACTAAAGATGTACGGCAAACGAGCCTTCTAGGGTCCTCTGACTAGTGGTGACCTAACACCAGGTCTGCTTGTTTTCATTCAGTATTTAATCCAGGATCCTTTTGATATGAGCAAATTGCAACATATATTTTTAAAAGGAAAAAAAAAACCAAATACGTTAGAATTTTCCTGATTGTAGCAAATACAAAAATGCTTTCAGTGTGAAAATATCTCTATTTTCCAAAGATGGTAAACTTCGGTCAGTATTAGCTTACATTGTCATTTATATCACCAAATGAGGATAGATTAATGCAATAAACTTTCTAATAAAAAAACCTTTAAAGTAGTGTTTATTTCTATGTCTGATTCCATTGTTAATTAATGAGAAGCGAAAACCTTATGATCTTACTGGAAAAATTAATATTTTTTCACGGGTAACACCATAGCACTTTATATAGGCATTAAGAACAATTGCATTTTATTATATTTAACTGTTCACATATCTGCTTTCCCTTCAGACTGCTTGTTCTTTAAGGACAGAGGCAATATTTTGTACATATTTGGATTCCAGCAACCCGGGTCAGTGGCCGAGAGTCAAGTCCTCTGTATAAATAACTTTAGGTCATCTTATGTGAATTTGTTTCTTAAATCTTGGTAGATTGTTAATTCCTTATTTTATAGTTAAAACATTTCTGGAGCATCCACTTTATAGCACTGTTTTCTAGAGATCAAGTATGAATAAAACATTGCTTCTCTCAATTACTGTTTATTTACTGAGGGCCTGAGTGCCAAGCACAGTTGGGGATGCAAGAAAATATGATACATGAGCTATTTTAAAGTAGCTCATTATTTAATTAAGGAAATAAATAATTTTACTAGCCGTGTGACTTTGGTAAGTTACTTAACTTCCCAAAGCCTTGGTTCCTATATTATAATATGTTGGAAAGAATGGTACCTATTTCATAGGGGTTCCTGAGAATTTAATAACTTTATGCATACACAACACCTACTTCAGGGCCTGACACGTAGTAGATAGCTGGTAAATGTTAGCTATCATTACTATTATGAAAAGTTAGCTAATAACTGGAGCCATTTTATAGTAACCAGATGAGTGATGAGGCTGGTAAATCAAAAGTGAGCATTTAATGAATATTACAAAAGCTACATATTTGTGTGACCTTATCCCAATCTATTTTTGTACTACCACACAATTCCATATATATTTTATTTCTAGAGTGGTGATTTAGGAAAGCAATAATAATACGATTTCATCTTCCAGCAGCGTGTTATCTTCCTAAGAACTGAGAATGCTTTTAAAATGTGTGGATGTGAGTTTCTGGAAAGATGGTGACCTGGCTTCACATTCCCATCCTGGAGAATACAGCCATCCAGAAAAAGTCAGGGGCTGACCTTGGCAAACCAACGAGGTTCCACACACAGTGAGATATCAAGTTCCTGAAAGAAGGTGCAAATGGGGGGCAAAATGTAAATGGGAGTTGCTGGAATTGATGGGCGTTGACTATGGAGGGGGTGCATGGGAAGGGCCGGCTGACCTGGGGGAAGGAAAGAACGTCTCTTCTGTTTGCAGGATGCATCGGTGAGAGGCTGTCCCTTGCCTGACGGCATCTTAGGAGGGGTAGTTTCCATGTTGAGCTAAGGTCAGCCTATCCCTCCTTGGATTTGTGAACTGAGAGGCTTTCACAAAGTGACCATGGGGATCGCTGGGTAACCACCGAAGGAAAAATCCCTCCCCTGCCTGTCAGTATGCAGGAAAGAACCAGAGAGACGCACAGGTGTTGAAAGCCAGCACACTGTCATGTGAAGAGACAGAGAAACGTCACAACCACGTCATGGGAACATTGCAGCTCAGATGAAAGCAAAAGAGGCTGACATGGTGGAAAACGACAATAAACCTCTGTTATGGAGGCGGAGCCAACATGGAAAATGGAGGAAAATCTGGATAGAATATGATTTAAACTCTTGTAGGGATATTATTAGAAGACCAGAGAGAGTTTCCTAGAACTGAAAACAGGGGTTCCCCAATTTAAAAATTCAATAGAGGAACATGAGATTCAGCTAAGGCTGAATTCGGGTTTCGGAGAATGAACTACAACCATGAGAAAAACAGGAAAACTCATCCAGGAGACCCAACGTAGAAACAGTTGCTAATACAGAAGGGGAAAAAGGCGCCATGGCGAAGTAGTAATTAAAGAAATAATCAAAGAAAACTTCCAGAAAATTTGCCCTTCCATAATGTGAATCTTTCAGATCTTTAGATCTTCCTTTCAGTTGTAAAAGGACCTACTGGGCTAATGAAACAGAATTGATGAAAAACAATATGGAGGGAGAGAAATCGACCTTCCCAAACTCTAAGGCTAGAAAAACAAACTTAAAATGGCACGAGCAAAAGTGGTAGATTGGTTACAAGGGAAAGATAATTCGATTGAACGGAGGAAGTGTCCAGTGGGGACAGGGAAGGGCAGGGAAAGGGGTGTGTAGCTGCCTGCTATTCTCCGGCTGCAGCATCAGCTGCCCATCCTGTCCTCCTAGGACAGCATGGCTACCCACCAGCAGATTGGTTAATAGCCTGTCTTCCATTCTGCTTGAAACCTCTGCCCCGACTAGCATGGGCCAGGAAGAGACAGGGCCACAGGATTTGGGAAAGGAGCTTGTGTGATAGACTGGCATAGGATTCACTGGAAATACTGAAGCACCAGTTTACCACCCTTCATTGAATTTGCTGTGAAGGAATCACCGAAGTGTGATCAGAAAGAAAATCAGAAGCCTTGCATGGCTGTAGGCTTATGAAAGACTGCTCTTCCTCCTATATTGGTGGCCTGGACTTCCTTAATGGTGAAAAAGCAAGAGAAAAATCCACATATGCCACAAAGTGGCCAATCTGCCCTGGTCTACTTGATTATTAGCAGAGGATTGAGACACTTCTGGAACAAGTGATCCTGAAATACCTAAAAGCAGATTTCTTGTAACCTCTCCTAAATACAACACAGAACAGAGAATATACTACTTAACTAACATTTGAACCTTTTATTTTAGTGGCAGCTTGGACATGGGGACACTTAGGAGAACAGACAGGAACAGTGTCCTCTCTGCAGTTGTAGCCATGATCAGGGATTTGAGACATAGCTTCCCAAGTGTTTACAGTAGAACCTACCCTGAAATTAAGGTAAAGAATTTAGTGATTGTAGACCAAAGCCAAAGTAGATTGCCATAGTAGGACTATTACATATCACAGGCAGGTTTGGAGGCTTTGTGCTTGACTTCTACGAAGTATGACATGCTACAGAGGATTACGAAGAAAGCAGAGCTAGTATTTGTCATCATGTTCCAGTGATTGGAGTCATGTTATAAAATTGATTTTTATAATTAATGGGAAAGAGATCACCTTTTTTTTTTTAAAGATTTTATTTATTTATTTGACACAGAGAGAGAGATGGCGAGAGCAGGAACACAAGCAGGGGGAGTAGGAGAGGGAGAAGCAGGCTTTCTGCCGAGCAGGGAGCCCAAAAGATGTGGGACTCAATCCCAGGACCCTGGGATCATGACCTGAGCCGAAGGCAGACACTTAACGACTGAGCCACCCAGGCGCCCGGGAAAGAGATCATCTTTCTTATTATGTATTTCGTATAGATGGCTGGTAAACCTGGCTTGACAATAATATAATATTTTTATATGATACAATAATTGAGTCACTATGTCAAAGCCAAAATGATGAATTATTTTGCTTCAGGTTAAATATCTAAATCCTGTGTGTAACAAAAAAGGAAGAGGGTTTTAGTTCTTTCTGGGCCTCTCATATTTTGTATATGAGCTACCTTATCAACCTTATTATCCAAAATCAGATGGAATTTAATAACTCAAGATAGTAATGCTTAAATTGTAGAAACCTAAATGTGCAAGAACTTTTTTATTTTGCACATTTTATATCTTGAGAGAAAATAAAAGGAGTAACTTGTTTTTAAAGAAAAAAAGTAAAAAATTTAAAAATCCCTGTGGTCTTGTTTACATATTCATAGGATTCTAATTATCACTATTTTAAAAAATTTACTATTTTCCCCAAAAATATTGCAGGGATTTTTTTTTTTTAATAACAATTGCCCTTGGAACAAAGAAACTAGCATAGACTATTCTGCTTCAATGTATTTATCTGTAATCTGCTAGCTCTTGAGCAGATGGTAGATAGAGAATGAGGTCAATATCAAGTGGATGTTGTGTTAGTTGACATGCAATTATTCTGAGCCAGGAGGAACTAGAATAGCTGGAGTCAAATTACACTCTTCATCAGGAAAGGAGAAAACTCTAATCATGGCTATTGCTCAATCATTACTTCTTGAGAAAGACCTTTCCTAACCACTTGTGTGGGATGAAATCATCATCCCGTATCCTATGACCCTGCTTGATTGCCTTCAAGGATTGATCTCTGAAGTTACATATTATTCAATCTCTTTGTTTATTCCTTTATTGTTTGTCTGTTCAACTGGAACGTAAGCTCCATGAGGGGAAGATCTTTTCTGAATGGTTCACTGCTGTATCACCAGAACACTAATGTCTAGCTGATGACAGTTGATGACAATAAAGATTGATTGATTGAGGGGCGCCTGAGTGGCTCAGTAGGTTGAATGTCTGACTCTTGATTTCGGCTCAGGTCATGATCTCTTGATCATCAGATCAAGTCCCTTGTCGGGCTCTGCACTCAATGGAAGTCTGCTTCTCTCTCTCTGCTCTGCGCCCCCCTCCCCATTCTCTTTCTCTTTCATAAATAAATAAATCTTTAAAAAAAAGATTGATTGAATAAATGAATAAATGGCTTCTGCTTACTTGGACAATGTGGGTTTGACTTTGCTCTTCCTTGGTATTCTTCTTGGGTGACTTAGAAATGTTGCTCCTTCCATCCCATCCTACCATTGCACTCATTCATGATGACAGCTGCAGATTCAGGAGGCTGGTAACCTGAAGGGATGTAGGATAAGAGCTTGTCTATCTAGCAAAATATTTTCTTTCATATTTCACCTGCAAAGCTGAGAGTACCAGCTCCAGAGATTTTGGATGTCAAGAGCATATCCATTGTATTTTTAAGTAGATGTTTCGAAGGAGTGGATTTTAATTAAACCTGTGATAATCAGCATCACCCACCCTTTGCTTCTATTGAACCCTGTTTCACAACCACGTTATTTCTGTTTGCTGGCCTCCAGTCTCCTCCTCAGCTCCCACCATTTTTTTCCCTGCACTTGCCCATCTCTCTCTTTGTCCCCATGCCTACCTCTACGACATGGGCCCAAGGCCATGCTTCCAATAGGCTGCTCTCACACAGGGATTAAGTGTAGGAGGTCAGTTAAAGAAAACTTTTTTTCTGTGACATGAGGGATTCCTTTGGCAGGTGATTTTGGCTCAAAGAATCCTTATTGGCCTGACCTAAACTTTGTTAGAATTGTGCTTGCATTGTAGACTCTTCCTTCTCTCTCCTTCACAGGACCAAACTCATTATCACACAATCATATAGTATTTCCACAATACAAGCACAATAGATGTCAATGACCTCAAGATCATAACTAATAGTAAAAGGTAGTGAAATAATTAAAATTGTTGAGTTTTGAGTATTTACTGCCTATAAAAATAGAAATTACTGAATTGTAAGTTTATATACTTCAATTTTAATAATGGCTGGGTTTGGGGTGCCTGGGTGGCTCAGTCAGTTAAGCATCTGCCTCCGGCTCAGGTCATGATCCCAGGGTCCTGGGATCGAGCTCCACATCGGGCTTCTTGCTCAGCGGGGAGTCTGCTTCTCCCTCTGCCCCTCTCCCTGTTTGTGCTCTCTCTGTCTCTCTCTCTCTATCTCAAATGAATAAATAAAATCTTTAAAAAAATAATAGCTGGGTTTAACAGCTGGCTCACAAAATTCTGTAAAATTTAATAACTGGCTCTCACAAGCCTGTATGAAATGCTTTAACACCGCATTACCACAACCCTGACTTCCAATTGTCCAAGCAAGGGGTCCACAAGCTCTAGTCAAAACACTGACACTGGCTCATACAATGTAGGAGCTGGAAGGAGTTGCTCAGAGCACATTTCTCTCCCCCGTTTTCATTTCACATCTGGAAAAACCGAAGTCCAGCAAGTTTATATGTTCAAGTAAGCACTGTGTACTAAAAATACAATTAGCTGGGTCTCCTCCAACACATATATTTCTGTTGTACTCATTTTACCAGAAAAAAACAATAGGAACTGGATTCCCTCTTTCTTAGGAGATTTTCAGGCTAATTATTTGGCTGTGAAGGAGTCCTCTCTTCGGTTTTGTAAGAAGCACTGAATGGGCAGGTGACCTTACTCAAGGGTCCTAGGCTCCATGTAATAGATGAACTCTAAGCATGAGGATCTATCTATGAATTGCCATTTAGGAAAAATGCACTGATGCACAAAGCTATTTCATTACTATTGTTTATAGCTCTACACAGACAGGCTTCCTTACCCTGGTAAGTGGGTAGCAGAACCCACGTGAGGCTTCTGGATGCACGCCAACTCACTGAGGCCATTCGTAAGGGACAACTATGTTATAAGAACTGGATTGACTGATTTCTTCATATAGCACTAGTTTTAAAAAGAAATGCTTTAATATTGCTGCTCACTAAGTAGCTGGGGGACAGATACATAGCAATTGTTGGGCTTTATGCTTGAATTGTGACTGCAAATCAAGTTAAAAAAAAAAAGTTCCCGAATATTTTATTTGTACTGCAGGTAGATTTTATTTCTAGCAGAAAACAAACTAGGATTGAGTCGCTTGACAAAGGTAATTTTAAAACAGCAGGATGAAAGGCAGGGTTTTCCGTGCTTGCCTGAGATATTGAAAGAGAATTTTGACAGGCTACACTGAAATGTTGATCTCTGGGAGAATGTATTATTTAAAGAGTAGAGTAAAGGAGGGAAAGGCTAGGAAAAAAAGATGCAGAGGCTCAAAATATTGCTATTTCCCCACACAGAGAAAAGTATAAGGTGACTGGCAGGGAATACCATTAAACCTGGAATGAGGAACCATGTGGCCAAATTAATTACTAAAAAATGTCTTTTTGGTTATTAAGAGTGCCCTTTCTCTTAGGAAGGCATCTGATTCTTCGATGAGCTCAGCACCTAGTATATATAAGATAGGTTTCCATTAAATGATTTTGATTAAATGAACAAATACAAGAACATTGTGTTCTTCATTAAATGCTTTAGACACTTTCAAAGCAAAGTCAGTTTTAAATGGCACACATAATACAAAGCCACAGGGCCATTAAACAAAAGCTCAATGCCTAAGCATAATGTACTAAAACATTGTCATGTCACTCTGTATATAACATAATACAAGACGATGATAATACAATTCCTTTTTGAATTTCACTGGTTCTATAGACAGACTGACTTAATCCAAGACAGCCTCTCTTAAAATAATCTTGTCACCACCCAAGGTGATTACTTCAAGGAAAACATTTGCTTGGATGTTTACGTCCTGAATTAGTCAATTTTTTAGAAACTAGACTCACCACTTAATAGAGCTCTTAGATTGTTATAAATTGGTTCAGAGGCTAAGGGAAAAGAAGTTCTCCAAGGAAAACGTCAAAGGAATCTGGGAAAACCACCAAGTGCCCTGCGAGGGGGTGAGGGCATGGACCCTTTATCCAATGACAGAGCTGGCAGTGACCTCAGCTCTTACGGGTGTGATCAGCCAGCACCCAAATCCTCTGGTCGTGGTGGATTTCTTCTCGACATTTTGACTCACAGCTGTTCACAGCATCTTGTTACTTAAAGCCTGCCAAAGTGGAGAGACAGTTGCTTGTGAACAGCCATTGTTTTGTTCATGAGGAAAGAAGGCTTGTAGCTCTCCTAAATAGAACGTGAAGGTGTTGATTTGATTTCTCTCTGCTGGTCTGTGGGGGTCATCCCACCCTTCCTCGAGCTCCCCCACTTTCCCCACATCCTACCACGTGCAGACCACACAATCTCTTCCAAGTAATATTGCTTTATGAGGCAAAGAAGATTTTGCTATTTTTAAAAAAGATTTTATTTATTTGTCTGAGAAAGCATGCGAGTGGGGGGGAGGGGCAGAGGGAGAGGGAGAGAGAGAATCTCAAGCAGACTGCGCTGAACACAAAGCCCTGATGCAGGGCGTGATCCCACAACCCCAGGATCATGACCTGAGTCGAAACCAGGACTTGGATGCTCAACCAACTGAGCCACCCAGGTACCCCATTTTGCTATTATTTTTAAGGAATTCTGATCTCATTTAATGGTGAGTCACAGTTATTATTTGTCTCCATAGTTATTTATTTTACCTTCTCTCTTTATACCTTACTATCTTCGTTGTTTATTTTTGCAGTGCTGTAGATGTGGTTATTATTATGACTGTAAATTCTTGTAGGATTGAGAGGAACGTCCTTTAAATCAATATCATTTGAGAATGATAGAAACAAGAGGGAATATGGAGTTGGCAGGATGGGTGACGATTTCCAGTTTTGACACCTTGTGTGATCTTGGTCAAGGTAATTCATTTCACTTGACTCTAGTTTATTCAACCAAAAAGAAAACATATTGACACATATCGACACTGTTCTTTCCCATAGAATTGGCATAACATGTAATATGTATAGCATTTGAAAAGTCCAAATATTGGAAAATAATATAAAACAGCTTTAAGAGTTATTGAAATATTTTGTCAAAGCTTGAATTTACCAAAATTATCATTGTAGAAGGATCCAGAAGGAAGAGACGTAGATGCAATTTTCTACAGTTAGCAGAATGACATAAAATACATGGCTGGGCTGACTCGCCATTCAGTAGATTCTTACAGGATAGGGTCATGGGTGTAAACATGGAAAGGGTAAATTAGTAATTTCAAATCCTGATTTAACCTGCTCGGCTGATGAAGCTTCCGGGCAGCTCTGTTTAAATCACTTTACCTTCTACTGTATGAGTAACATCTGGAGTTTCCAGCAGATGACCGCACCAGAGAAATAACGATGGGAAAAAAAATGTCCATGAGATAATTTCCAGAAAAGCTCTAACCTTTTTTGGAATAATGTTGCTATAAAAATGGCAAATATTTTTTAATACAGGAATAATCTCATGGAAGTAAAATATTATTTTTAATAAATAATGAACTTTATTTCTTAGAGCAATTTTATGTTGACAGCAAAACTGAGCAGAAAGTACAGAGAGTTCCCATATACGCCCTGCCCCCCAGCATGCACAATCCCAATATTGACATCCCACACCAAAGTGATTTATTTGTTGCAATCGACAAACCTACAATGACGCACCGTTATGACCCAAAGTCCATAGAGTACATTCAGGTCCACTCTTGGTGCTGTAGATTCTATGGGTTTTGACTAGTGTTTAATGACAAGTATCCATCATTGTAGTATCGTACAGAATAGTTTTACTGCCCTAAAAATCCTCTGTGCTCTGCCTAGTCATCCTCCTTCCCCTCTAACCCCTGGAAACCATTGATCCTTTTAATGCCTCTAGCATTTTGCTCTTTCCATAATATCATATAACTGGAACGATATAGCATGAAGCTTTCTCAGATTGGCTTCTTTCACTTAGTAATACGAATTTAAGATTTCTTTTCGTGGCTTGATAGCTCATTTCCGTTTAGTGCGGAATCATAGTCCATTGTCTGGTTGTACCACGGTTTATCCACTCGCTGGCTGAAGAACATCTTGGTTGCTTCCAAGTTTTGTCAGTTATGAATAAATATCCGTGGTGCAGGTTGTTGTGTGGAAATAAGTTCCCGATTCATCTGGGTAAATGCCAACGAGTGCAATCGCTGGATTGTATGGCAAGTGTGTTTCGGTTTGTAAGAAACCGCCAAACTATCTTTGAAAGTGGCTGTGCCATTTGGCATTGTCACCAACAGTGAATGAACGTCCCTGTTACTCCACATCCTCAGCAGTATTTGGTGTTGTCAGTGTTCCAGATTTGGCCATTCTAATAGGTGGGAAGAGGTTATCTGGTTGTTGCTTTAATCTGTAATTAAACATTGGAACATCTTTTCATCCACGTATTTGCCATCTGCATAGCTTCTTTGGTGAGGTGTCTGTTAAGATCTTTGGTCCAGGGGCACCTGGATGGCTCAGTCTTTAAGCGTCTGCCTTCGGCTCAGGTCATGATCCCAGGGTCCTGGGATCGAGCCCCGCATCAGGCTCCCTGCTCCGCGGGAAGCCTGCTTCTCCCCCTGCTGTGTTCCCTCTCTCGCAGTCTCTCTCTCTCTGTCTGTCAAATAAATAAATAAAAATCTTAAAAAAAAAAGATCTTTGGTCCATTTTTTAATCATTTGTTTTCCTACTGTTTAGTTTTAAGAGTTCTTTGTATGTTTTGAAGGACAGTTCTTTGCCAGATGTGTCTTTTATCAGTGATCGCTTTCACAGATTAGACCGTGATGATGTAAGAAGTCTTCATCATATCCACGGTCATGCAGGGTTTGTCCTATGTTCTCTTCTAGGAGTTTTATAGTCTTGGATTCTATGTTTGGGTCTGTGATCCATTTTGGATTAATGTTGGTGAAGGGCATATGGTCTGTGTCTAGATTTATTTATTCTTTTTACATGGCTGTCTAGTTTTTCCAGTAGAATTTGAAGACTCTTCTTGCTCCATTATATTGCCCTTTGTTCCTTCGTCAAAGATCAGTTTACTCTATTTATATGGGATATTTCTGGCATCTCTATTCTGTTCCAATTGACTTGTCTATTGTTTCACCAACTTTTTCTGTTTTATCTGCGGTTTAGTGTGTGACATTAATTTGGGGGAAATTCTCAGTCATTATTGCTTAACTATTGTTCTGTTCCCTTTTCTCCTTTCCTTGTCTTCCGCTGTTCCCATTATGTGTATTTACAACTTTTACAGTTCTCCCACAGTTCTTGGATGTCCTGTTGTGGCTTTTATCTCTTTTTTCTCTTTGCTTTTCAGTTTTAGGATTTTCTATAGTCCAATCCTCAATCTCAGAGATTCTCTCCTAGCTTTCTCCAGGACACCATGAGCCCATCAAATGCATATTTCATTTCTTTTATAGTGTTCTTGATCTTTGCCACCTCTTTTCTGTTCTTAGAATTTCCATCTCTCTGCTTAACATTATCCACCTGTTCTTGCATCTTGTCTACTGTTCTGTTAAATCCCTTAGCATGTTAATCATAGCTTTTTAATTTCTGGTCTGGTAATTCCAAAATGTGTGCCCTGACTCTAGTTCTGATGTTTGCTCAGTCTTTTCAAACTTGGTTGTTGCTCTCTACTGTTCCCTATAATTTTGTTGAAAGGTGGAAGTGATGCATCAGGTAAAAGGAACTAGGGTAAACAGGCCTTCAGTAATGTAGTGGTGAGTAAGGGGGAGGGAAGCGTTCTGTGGTCCTGTGATTGGTCTCAGCTTTTCATGAGCCTGTGTCCTTGGGCTGTGCACTTCACAGGTGCTTCTCAGTGTCCTTGCCCCTCCTTTTAGGTGGGATAGGATGGCTAGAAGGGGGTGGAGTTGGGTATGTCCCTTCCCCCAAGTCAGTCTCTGATAAAAGCCCAGCCGGTTAGACTCTCGTTAACTAGTTTCCCCTGAGGTCAGGTCTTGTTAAGAAGAAGCGTTCTGGCGCATTTCAGAATGGTTCCTTTTCCCCTCATTTGCTGTAAGTAGGAGAGGATTTGCCTCTGAGGCTCCCTGAGAGAAACTGGTTTGCGCTCCTGGAGGCGAAACTCACCAGAGCATGGGGACTGTGTGTGACTGGGTCCCAATGGAGTTTTTAATTCTCAGACTTGGCCACACGGAGCCTGCAGCAATTCGCTCATCGCCCTTCAGGTATGTTTACCTTGGCACGAGTTCCTGCACAGGTGTCCACGCTGGGAAGCTGTGATTATCTTTATCCACCTGTCTTGTCGGCTTGGGGAGCAGTGCTTTGCCCTGTGACCTCCCTCCTCTGACGGATCTCGTAAGAGTCGATCTGAGTGTGTCCGCTTTTTAGTGGTCGTCAGGGTGGAGCGGGGATGTCTCGCCTCCTTACACGCTGGACTCAAAACTGGAAGTCTGAACTATCATTTTTATTTCAAGTAAATGATGACTTCCGAAAATTAGGAGTGCAAAATTGCGCTGCAGAATCCATACCAAATTCTTGCTTTCTTCTTGATTAAGCAAAAGACGTTGAATTCCTGGTTCAAAACCGCACTTAGATGGGCTTACTTTGTATTACTGGAAATAGTCAATGATGAGCATGTCAGCCGTTTTCTTGTAATAATAGAAGACATGCGCATTTTGAAAGTTCCATTTTTCTTACTTCCTATCATGCTTTTTCCTATAGAGGGCGCAGTGTGGACTATTGTGTGGTAAAAAACATCACCGTCAGGGCGCCTGGGTGGCTCAGCCCTTAAGCGTCTGCCTTCGGCTCAGGTCATGATCTCAGGGTCCTGGGATCGAGTCCCACGTCGGGCTCTCTGCTCGGCGGGAAGCCTGGTTCTCCCTCTCCCACTCCCCCTGCTTGTGTTCCCTCTCTCACTGTGTCTCTCTCTCTGTCAAATAAATAAAATCTTAAAAACAAAAAACATCACCGTCACCCTTTGGGAGCCTCCAGTCCAAACTGAACTCTCTTCCTTGTACATACCAACTCTTCTCATGAGTGATGGCAAAGCCAGGAGAAGTATGAAGAGCTTTCGTCAGTACTTGCTAGTCTTAGAATCCATGGAAAGTTCTAAAATATTAAAAATGCATCCTAAGAACAAGTTTCATGATATTAAAATAGTCTTTAAAGTCAGTGTAACAGGCATTTTTGCATTTTTGCACTGTTCATGTCTGATTGCTGCCTATTCGCTCAAAAGGATCTAAAATTCGTTCAAACTGCCCAATTCTATGTTTTTGGGGTTTTTTTCCTTCTGCTTTTCTCATCCAAACATGTATGGATTAATGGCTGAATCCTTCCCTGTCAAGACCTTGCTAGGCAATAAATCACTTTCTATTTTAAGCAATAAGTGATTTCATTTATCTCTCATCAAGGCACCCAAATAGTTGCATAAATTGCTAAGACAAACCTAAAAGAAATAAGGGTTGGGTCCTGCAGTTAACCTTTTATTTCTTTGCAATTATTTTCAGATCCCTCGTTCAGTGGTCTCATTACTTTTCAATATTTGTTATCATCTCTGTTCCTGCTATCAGAAAATGTTTTGTCCAGATTCCACATCATATGTGATCTATCCTAAGTTGTTTTTTTTTTTAAGTATGTCCATGGCTTACTTAAAGTGGAGTATGGCCATTTATCACTTTTGAGAGCTAAAGATTTGTTCACAACCTTTCAGCACATCCGTGCGATGGGGCTCGGCTTTGAAACAAGCAGTCCACATCTCAGAACTTACCCTTGGAGTGTGATGCATTATCACATCTGCACAGCTAGATGCCTTCTGTGAGGCAGCCCATACAAAATGCAGAGTCCAAGTGCTTGATAACTTGACATTTTCCATAGAGGGCTTTGAGGTCTCCTAGATCAAAGCTTCGGTCAGAAACCAAAGGAGTTGCACAGGAAATGGAATTCTGCCTCAGTACAAGCTCAGGAAGGAGCAGGAATTCTTCCAAGTTTGCAGTGAAGCACCTGAGCTCCTGCACGGATTTGCATTCAAAGGGGAAACTCCACATGGATAAGTAACCCAATTTGCAGAGGTAGCCTGTGAAACTCTATAGCGTGTTCTGTAACCCAGCAAACATTCACATGTGTGGATGTCCCTGTCAGGGATGTGTCAGAGAGGGAAAAGGCAGTTTGCCCTGAGCCTCTGCTCAGGCCAATTCTGGCTTAGCTACAAGCATGTACGTTTGAACTGGAATGGATTGTAAAGAGACGCTTCCGTCTGAAGAGCTTCTTAGATGTCTGGCTTTGTGAAAATGTCAGTAATGAACGCTTTATTCTCTTAGTGCCCCAAGTGCTAATATAATTAATAATGCATCATTTTTTTATTGCATACAATACATCGGGATTAATTTCCAATGACATTATAATGTTTCAGCAGGTATACACAGATACACTTTTGACAGATTATAGGTTACAGGTTTAAGTATGAAAAAATAATTTGGGTGTACTGATAATCATTTTTCCTCCCAGATTCCTTTAATTGAGGTGTAATTGACATATAACATTTTATTAGTTTCAGGTGTACAACATAATGACTCTGTGTATGTTGTGAAATGATCACTATAACGAGTCTAGTTAACATCCATCACACTTTTTACAAGAACTTTTAATATCTACCCTCTTAACTGTCACTTATACAATACAGTATTAACTCTAGTTCACCATGCTGTCCATTAGATCCTCATGACTCATTTATTTTATAACTGGGAGTTCGTACCTTTTGACCCCATTTTGGCAATCACCAATCTAGTGTCTGTATTTATGAGCTTGTTTTTTTGGTGGTGGTGGTGA
This sequence comes from Mirounga angustirostris, assembly GCF_029215605.1. Classification (NCBI taxonomy): domain Eukaryota; kingdom Metazoa; phylum Chordata; class Mammalia; order Carnivora; family Phocidae; genus Mirounga; species Mirounga angustirostris. The sequence continues at coordinate 22,741,690 of NW_026991715.1, forward strand.
AGGGTTAGATTCCACATATAAGTGAGATCATGTGGTTTTTGTTTTTCTCTTTCTGGTTTATTTCACTTAGTATAATGCCCTCGATGCAACTTGTTACAGATGACAAGACTTATTTTTTTCATGGCTGAGTAATAATCCATTGTGAATATATACCACATTTTAAAAGTCATTTACCCATCAATTGACACTTAGATTGTTTCCATGTTGTGGCTTTGGTAAATAATGCTGCATGGAATATGGGGTGCACGCTTCTATTTTTAATTTTTTGGGCAAGCTCCCTACTCTTTTCATAGTGGCTGCACCCATTTACATTCCCACCAACAGTGCACAAGGTCTCCCTTTTCTCCACATCCTTGCCTACACTTATTTCTTATCATTTGGATAATAGCCATTCTGACAGATGGGAGGTGATATCTCATTGTAGTTTTGATTTGCATTTTCTTGATGATGAGTTATGTTGAGCACCTTTTCGGGCATCTGTCGACCATTTAAAAGTCATCTTTGGAAAAATGTTAAGATCCTCTGCCCATTTTTTTAAATCAAATGTTTTGTTTTGTTTGTTTGTTTTGCTATTGAGTTGTATGGGTTCTTGATATATTTTGGATATTAACATCTTATCAAATATATGATTTAAAAATTTTATTCTGCTTGGTAAGTTGCCTTTTCATTTTCTTAGGGTGTCCTTGCTTTATGAAGGCATAGAAGTTTGATGGAGTTCCATTTGTTTATTTTTGTTTTTGTTGCCTTTGTTTTTGGTGTCAAATCCAAAGAATTATTGCCAAGACCCGTGTCAAGAGCAGCTTATTGCCTGTGTTTTCTTCTAGGAGTTTTATGGTTTCAGGTCTAACATTCAAGTCTTTAATCCATTTTGAGTTGATTTTTGTGTATGGTGTAAGAAAATACCAGTTTCATTGTTTTACATGTGGCTGTCCAGTGTTCCTGAAACCATGTGTTGAAGAGGCTGTCCTTTCCCCATTGTATACACTTGGCTCCTTTGTTGTAAATTAATTGGCCATACGTGTGTGGGTTTCTTTCTGGCCTCTCTTTTCTATTAAACTATCTGTTGCTTTTATGCCAATACCACATTGTTTTGATGATGATAGCTTTGTAATATAGTTTGAAATCAGCCAGTGTGATGCCTCCAGCTTTGTTCTTTTTTCTCAAGATGGCTTTGGCTATTTAGAGTCTTTCGTAGTTGCATACAAATTTTAGGACTGTTTGTTCTATTTCTGTGAAAAATGCCATTGGAATTATGATAGGGATTGCATTAAATCTGTAGATAGTTGAGTCTGAAGAGTTTCTCAGATATGTGGCCTTGTGATATTTGGAATTAAAGTCTTTGGATAGAATATAAATGTTATAGGGCGCCTGGGTGGCTCAGTCGGTTGAGCGACTGCCTTTGGCTCAGGTCATGATCCCGGAGTCCCGGGATCGAGTCCCGCATTGGGCTCCCCGCTCGGTGGGGAGTCTGCTTCTCCCTCTGACCCTCCCCCTCTCATGTGCTCTCTCTCTCTCATTCTCTCTGTCAAATAATAAATAAAATCTTAAAAAAAAAAGAATATAAATGTTATAAACCACAACAATGTAGAAGTAGTGATCTGACTAACAGATACAGGTTGGTAGCGTGAGAAGGAAAAGATGATACATAATAACTTTAAGTATATTGATTGAAACATCTTTCACAGTGGGGGATGTGTTAAAAAGATACTGTCTCTAGGGATAGAGACAGTATCAGCTTTTCTTATAGCTCAAGAAGAGAATATTATAATATGTTAAAGATAAAAGGGAGAAGAACTGAAAGTAACATAATGAGCAAAAATCAGATGGTGAAGTTGGGGGAATGTCTCATCTCAGTGGAGGTTGAGAATAGAATATCTGTTCTTCATTTTCATAGTGGAAAGTTAGCAGATGCTGCCTGAAGGGGACAAATCAAGAAATAAAGACTTAAGTAAATTATATCCAATTATAAAAGTTATGATTCAATGGAGAAAAAAGCAAATTCTCAATTATTAGAAGGGAAATAAAGACCCACAAAAGTAAACAAAACACGTTCTATAGAGCAAAAGACTAAAATCTAAAGAACTATTAAAAATAAGACATGTAAAACAAAATGGCAGAAAAAAAGATTGAATATATATGTCATATACAAATGTAAATAGTCTAAAATATTTGTTAAACATAAAACTTTAGGACCAAATAAAAAATAAAATCCAGCTGTGTTTGATATGCATAATGCATATTAACATAAGTAACTCCAAAATGTTCAAAGTAAAAGGAAGAGCAAAATACGTGTCAAGAAAAATTATAAAAATCAGGAATTTTGATGTTAATATCAGAAAATGCTTATTTTAGGGTAGTAAGCATTAAATGAGATAAGAAAGACAATTTATATCAATAACTGCTTCAACAAACTATCAAAACATATATACAATCAAAATTCCTAAGTCAAAATGATAAGAAATAAAAGAAGAAAAAGGAAGAAACCACAATATTAGGAGACTTTACTCTTCAATTCAGTCTGTGACAGACCAAATAGACAAATAGGTGAGGAGAGAAAGGACCTAAAGAACTCAATGAATAAGAAGATACGTTGAACTCTGTACTCTAAAAGCAGAGAACATACCTTAAATTCTACCCCTGTAATCTTTTACAAAATTATTTGCTATTCTACAAAATGCCTTATAAAATACAAGTGGATTTTATATATATATATATATGCGCGCTATGGTGTGAATGTTTGTGTCCCACCAAAACTCATATGTTGAAGCCCTAATTCCCAAAATGATAGTATTTGGAGGTGGGGCCTTTGGGGGTGATTAAGTCATTGAGAGTAGAGCCCTCTTGAACAGCTTGAGTGCCTTTATAAGGAGAGAGACGAGAGATGTGGGTGATCTCTCTCTCTACCACATAAGGATATACCAAGAAGTTGACGGTCTGCTAACTGGGAAAGCGGCTCTCCCCCAGGTACCATACCAGTGGGCACCCTAATCTTGGACTTCTCAGCCTACAGAACTGTGAGCAATAAATGTATGTTGTTAAAGCCACCCTGTCTATGTTATTTCTGTGATAGCACCCCAGGCTGACTAAGACAACATATTTTTAAATGTTCAAATTTATCCATAGTTTTTTAAAAACACAAATTTATTTTTAAAGGATTTTATTTATTTATTAGAGAGCAAGAGAGCAAGAGAGCAAGAGAGTATGAGCATGAGCGGGGGGAGAGGCAGATGGTGAGGGAGAAGCAGGCTCCCCACTGAGCAGGGAGCCCAACGCGGGGCTCCATCCCAGGACCCTGAGATCATGACCTGAGCGGAAGGCACACTGAGCCACCCAGGCGCCCCCCAAAAACACAAATTTAGACAAGATGCTGTGTTTCATTTATCAGATTGGAAAAGGTCATCAGGTGTAGTGGTATACAGCACTAAGATGTGGGGAAAATATCATACATTGTTGATGGATTTTGGAAATTTAACATATAGGGGAACTCAAATATACGCTCAAAGGAACAAGTAGGATGTTTATTGAGGTTTTGTTTATAACAAAAACAGAAACAATGTACATGTCTGTTCCTAAGATATCAGTTAAATAAATATGTCCGATCTAGAAAAAGGAATGTCATGCTATTATTCAGAAGGAGGAGGTTAATCATAGGGTCATGTGGAAAACTTTGTTGAAAACACTGTTCAAGGGAAATAAATAATGCTCAGAATAAGTTTTGTAACAGTGCCACCTTGTTACAAACATGTGTGTGCACCGAAAATCTCTTGAAGGACGTGCACAGAAAAACCAATCACGGTTGCTTCTAGTGAACAGACAGAGTTGTTCTGGAGTAGGGAGGAACGTTGTTTTTCATTATATATACTTCTACTCTGATTTTTTTTTTTAACCGTGTCCAAATATTAGGTTTGCAAATTTTAAAAGAATAGAAATAAAGAAACGAGGGACATCATAGTGCCCATGAGCTTAGAGGCTACTGAAGGAGACAAACATTGGCTTTAAAATTACAATGCAGTGTGAACAGTGATAAAATAGATTCGTGCAGATGGAGCAGAGAGGAAGCGCCTAACTGCAGTAGCTACTTTCTTTAAAAAAAAAAAAAAAATAGGAGAAAGTATTGCATAATGGTACCCCCCTTTTTTTCCTTCTTAAATTGTTTGCATCCAACTTCTTTGGAAAAGAGGCCTCATTTGCCGATCGGAAACATGGAATTCTGTTGTGCCAGATTCTCATGAACAAAGGAAGCAAATGCAGACAAAACCCAAGAGGAATTATTTCTGAATAGACTATGCCATTCTCGCCATGGGGAAGGATCATTCTTCGACAACGTCTTCTCCAATCATTTTTCCCCATTCCTGCCTTTTCCCTCCAGCCATCTTGCAGGCAGGGTTGAGAATCGTGTTCATGGTTTGCTGCTATCAGTAAGTAAAGTTTGTCCCAAGAGCTGGGTCATGGACTGCGTTTGTATCGGAAGGGAATTCTCCCATCCAGGGCAGCGGCCCCGCCCAGTGGCTCTCTGTCCCCTGTGGCAATGGCTTTGCCAGCATGTGACATGGTGGTGACCGTGCTGTGGCCGTTGGCACAATGTGACCTGCCTCCTTGCTTTGTGCATTTCCTGGGGCTTTGATGATGTGGCCCATTGTTAGAAACAAGGGACCACTTCATCTTGACACGGACAAAAGGAGTGAATTACTGAAAAGCTTGAAGGACTTAAGTTTCGCATGATAAACGAATAGTCTGGGAAGCAAAGGCAGCAATGTAATCCTTTAGAGACACACTGATCTTTGGGTTTCTGTTCATTGTCTGCTGGAGTTCAGAATCCCATGCTTGGGGCAGAAAAAAAAAAGGATTATTTAAATGTATGAAACGGAATAGCTTACGTAAGGGTAGAAGCACTGTGTGTGCAGGTCCCCACTTGACAGATAACCCTCAAAAGTTTTGGGAATGTCATGTTGAGCTTCAAGGCCTTTAATTCTGAAATGTACTAGCAATTCCAAAGTCAATGCATTTTTGCATCGTTGCAAAAAGATGCTCGATTGGTTTTTGTCTCTGCATGCCTCTTTCTTTCCTGCTTTCTTAGAAGTGTTTGAGAGTGCATTTATTTTCTGTCCTTGGAGCTTTTCTCAATTGTTACTAAGAAAAATAATTTTGTGAATTGATCTAGTCAGTGAATAGGGAAACTATCCCACTGTCTGATAAATGGATTCTCCCACGACCCCTTTAAGCTTTATAGATTGTAAAAGTGGCAAAACCTTAGAGCGGGCAATTCATAATGTTTCAGCATTATTGAGCAACCAGTTCACAACAGAAGACAAAGGAGAAAGGGAAACAAAGTAAACAGGGACTTCAAAATCTTCCGAACGAAGCTCCGAATTTATCAGCATTATATTCCGCACTTCCAAAGAGGTGTGTCACTTAAAATGAAGGTTGTAAAAATGACAATTAAACTCAACTGAGAATTATTCATTATTCCACACTTTATTTTTGTTTCTGATCTTTTCTAATATTAGAAAGCTTCCATTTCAACATGAAACTCTAGCTCCTTGCTCCTTCTGTATTCCACTGTGGGTAAGAGTTTCGACGGTGTTAAAAAACCAAGTTACTGTAACATCGTTTTATCATTGCAACTACCTTCTGAGAAGGTGAATTCCAACAATACAAAGAATGTAAACAAACCTGTGTGTGTTAAAAATAAATTTTAACTTCATGTACATTAAGAATTTAGTTTGGGGGCGCCTGGGTGGCTCAGTCAGTTAAGCATCCGCCTTTGGCTCAGGTCATGATCTCAGGGTCCTGGGATCCAGCCCCGCGTTGGGCTTCTGGCTCAGCAGGGAGTCTGCTTCTCCCTCTGCCTCTGCCCTCCCACCCCCCTCCTGCAAGCTCTCTCGCTCTCTCTCTCTTTCAAAATAAATAAAAATAAAATCTTTAAAAAAAATTTAGTTTCATGTAATAGTAGAACAGGTTCTTGATTTAACCCTTCCCTCTATAAAAATGATTTTACACTGATGTTGAATTTGTTTCATTTGAGAACATGCACTGATGCTGACTTTCCTCCCTCTGCATTACATACTTGGTGAATTCTCTATGACCAAGTGATCCAGATTGGCTTTCCCTTACCGAGCTATGTCCTGATTCTATGATAGACTGTTGTCTTCATAAAATGAAAGATCGTTTTAATGCTGACTTCAGTAAGAAACCCTAAGACAAACTGACCACCTACAGATAACACGATGTTCTTTAAAGCCAAATGGAAATGTTGTCGGATCATCTTCTGTTTGCGATTATTGATACCACCACTCCTTTTTATCACTCCAGGGAATGAGAGCTTAATGTACTTCCCTTAAATGCGTCAGAGGTAATTTGATGGTTTACATCAAGATTTTTGCCAAGTTGTCTTTAGTTTCTATTCCTATCCAGCCGTTAATCTCTGCTGTCTGACAAATATTTGGCTCAAGATGAGTTTCCCACATATTTGTTAGAAGTACCCCATTCGACTTCCTATTTCCGATACTTAACCCATGGCCTGGCCAGTAGGAGATGCTTGTCTTTGTAGTTACTGCGTATATGGCAGATGTTACTCCAAGCCCTACGTGTATTAACTCATTTAATACTCACAACAAGGAGTATTAACGTTAAGAAATATTATCATCGGGGCGCCTGGGTGGCTCAGTTGGTTAAGCGACTGCCTTCGGCTCAGGTCATGATCCTGGAGTCCCGGGATTGAGTCCCACATCAGGCTCCCTGCTCAGCAGGGAGTCTGCTTCTCCCTCTGACCCTCCTCCCTCATGCTCTCTGTCTCTCATTCTCTCTCTTGCAAATAAATAAAATCTTAAAAAAAAAAATTTAAAAAAAGAAAAAGAAATATTATCACCATTTTACAGATGACAAAACCGTTTAAATAATAGTCCAAGGTCATCTGACTAGAAACTTACATTCAGGCAGTGTGGATTCAGATGCTGTGTTCATAACCACTGAGCTATACATACTCAAGCAATAGTAATTTCACAGAACTGACTGTGTTGAGAACTTTCACAGATTCCAGGACCAAAATACTGGTGAAGGGATGAGTGAAATCTGGTAACTCAGCAGATGGGGCAGCTAGACTGCACTCTCACTCACCTTCTAAAGTATTTTGTGCTCCGTTAAATACCAGGGAAACATTTCTTCTGCGTGTGTCTGACATACTTGCAGTTTATAATTCTCCCAGAACATCATACGCAGTTTAGGTTTGCTATTTTCATCATTAAGTTTATTTCTTTTTAAATGAAATGTTCACTTTAATTAGCGTGCAAGTCACATCCTCTCCAAATGTTCTTTACTGCATTTCCATGAAATCATAAAAGTACACCCTTTCAAATGTTTTCTGTTCAACAAATATTGATGCAGTGTGGAATAAAACATATTTTAGATTTGTATGATTCGCTGAAATTAATAAAGCCCTTCTATGTAAACAGTTTTTACAACTCCGCAAAGTAAGTAGAGTGGATGTGGCACTTCATATTATAAATAAGTAAAATGAAGTTAAGGCACTTAGGTGTGTAGCACCCAAAGTAGCATTTTTCCCCCCATACACTGTGTTTATAAATAATACTGTTATGTGGTTGGCTGTGGATACATGTCATTTTCCTCAAAATTCTAGGTAATCCAATAGCTATTATTGAATGGGGACCTGCTATGCCATAAGACAGATGTTAAATAATGTAGTATTATTGTTCAGAGAAGAGAGTAATTATTTTTGGATGAAGGAGTAGGGTGTGGGAAGCAAGACCCAAGGAAGAATAGAACATAGACTTAAAAAAAAACAAAAACAAAAACAAAGATGCAGAAGACTGTTCCAGGTAGAAGGATAATCAAAGAAGGATTTCTCTAGTTTCCAAAACATGGTAGACACAGCTAATGTGGGACCTCTCCTGCCACAAACACCTGAAGATTCTGGGGGAAAAAAAGTTTAAAATAATTAAATACATGACTGATGTTGCAAAAGAAAAAAAAAAACAAAACTAGAAGGGGCAATCCTCTTGGTGTCAGAACAAAGGGGGCAGTAGAGACTGATACTGCTGTGGTCAGGAGGTGTGATATCAGACCCACAATTAGGTTTTAGACACTTTGAAGCTCAAGACCTAATGTCCACACAGAAAGAGAAGTCAAAGCTTTCATGTGCCATGAAGATAAGAGCTGAAATTCTGCATGAAGATAGGAAAGGTTGCTCACACCATGAAAGGAAGCTAGAAAAATCACATCTTCAGGACCAAGGATGGTGAAGAATGTCCTGAGCAATGTGCAGGAAAAAAATCTCCAGGAAATAACTCCCTTGGTAAAACAATCTTCAAGATGAAAATTTAGTATAAAATCATTGTGAGGCCAGTGATACCCCTATGGTATCAGATATTGTAAAAAATTAATACTCTTCAGGGATGTCATTTCTACAACCCAGGCCACTTAGGATTATCAAAGATAAAATAGTTCCTACTAAAGATGAGCTCACAATAAGTATTAGAAAACATCAGGAAATGATACACCCTGAGTGAAAACCAGCAAGCCTAAAGTAAACGGAAGAGTAATACCTCCAAGAAGTTGAGGTAATAAAGCAACCTGAAAGAACAAAGTAATGATGCTTTTATTACATAGAGGGATAAACAAAGGAATGGAATCCATAAGGAAAACAAAGACATCAAGACAAAACATTTCAGAAAGAATAAAAAGAAATTTCTAGAAATGAAGCAGAGTGTCCTTGAAATTGTCAGGGTTGAGCAGCAGATTATACACAGCTGAGCAAGAAATCAGGCAGCCATGATTTTGTGCCACTCAGATCTGCTGAAGGGGGAATAAGGGTTGGGTGGCCTAGTTCTTTTACCCTGAATCTGCCATTACTTTTGTTTATGCCAAGGTGAGGCTTCCAACAGCCTGGTTCCAACCAGGGCCTGAGTGTACTAGGGAAAGTGAGGCAGACCTTGTCCTGTGATTCTCAAGACTCCAACTGATGCCAAGGCTTCCTGCTGGTCTAGCGGAAACTTTCTCAGGCTATTTAAGACACTGCTTACCCAACACTCCCTCTTTCCCTCCCTCTTTCCCAGGGGTTAGACCTGTATCCCAGTCTGTCAACTCCCCTCTCCTTCAGCACCTCCCTTTTTTCTTCACTGTCATTGCACTCAGTAGATGCCTTGTATTCTAATCCTGTCTTGATGGCTGCTTCTTATGGGTCCCAAGCAAATGCAGAACAGGATCTGAAATATAAATCTGAGAATAATCATCTGGAAGGCAAGACCATGCTATGAACTACCATCTAAAACTGAGGGCAAAGATAAGACATTATAAACAAGACATTTTACTCATAGACCCTTGCGAATGTAGTTCAGGAATAAAAACCAGTGAACCCAAAATGAAGGAATGGGCCCTAGAATCAATAGTGATAAAATGTGGATATTTTAAAATGTGGAATTAAACTTAAAAACAGCCACAACACATGATATAATTATGGGATGTTTATTTTATTTTAAGATTTTATTTATTTATTTGCCAGGGAGAGAGAGAGAGAGAGAGAGAGAACAAGCAGAGGGAGCTGCAGAGAGAAGGAGAAGCAAGCTCCCCACTGAGCAGGGAGCCTGATGTGGGGCTTGATCCCAGGACCCTGGGATCATGACCTGAGCCAAAGACAGAGGCTTAACCAACCGAGCCACCCAGGCTCCCCAGTTAGTGGGATTTTTAAAATCAATCAAAATCCTAGGCCATAATAACTTGGCAGATGGACAAAGAGGTACAGTTAAATCATTCTATGGACCTATTATTATTCAGGAAGAGGACAGAGCTATTTGAATAAATTTATCCTTCCTAAGTCAAGTAGGCATACACAAGTGAAGGTAGGATTGCTTAATAAACATGCCAGTTTGTACATATGTGTTTAGCACCACTTATTCCCCAACACCCACTAAAATGGCAACCAATGAGTGAGAAAGAAAGAACCACAAGAAAAAAGGGAACAGAGGGGATGATAGCACAGAGCCTTGTGTTTAAGGAACCGATTGGCAACATAAAGGGTAGGACCTAGAAGAATGTATTAGAGCAGGGAAAATGGAAATTCGGGAGCACCTAACACGTGAAGCCCATAAGAAAGCATCCGACTCCTGCCACAGCATCAGGAAAGGCAGAAGCAGTGGGGGCAACAGGTGTTGCTGAAGTTGGGTTTGGAGGATGGGTAAAAGAGGAGGATAGATGGAAGAACAGCACAAAGAGAGTCTGAACCTCAAAACGCCTCTGTGCTGCAAACAGACCGACTCCTCTTCCCTCACTGCAGCTGGAACTGGAGTTTAGTCTCTGAAGAATCTGGACGAGAGAAGTTGTAGAGTTGCAGGTCCTGGGCATGTCTACGAGCAGAGGAGCGGTGCTAAACATGACTATAGGCAGTTCCGTAAAGGTCCGCAAGCTCAGTCCTCAGCCGCCCAGGCTGACACTCTCAGATGGGAGATAAAAAGACTCTTCTCTAATCGAACTAACCAACCCAAAAGAACAAAAACTGGGCATTCTATATCATTTGGGGAGGACAACAGAGTGATAGAAATTCTAGTTTGCTTTTAAGGGCCTTGTTCTTAAATATGAATAGACAGCTCATGATTGCTACACATTAAAGGGAAACCCCCATCATAAAAAAAAGGAGAAATAAAAATAATTGAATAAAGAGAAAAAAAGGAATGTGGAAGATTAAGCAGATCTTTCAGTGTAACTGATTAATATTCTGTGAAACACCAAAGTTACTACAGCCTCAAAATAATAACAAGAATTTTCATTGAAAAAAAGAGAATAATAATAATAAACTTTGGAGGGCGCCTGGGTGGCTCAGTTGGTTAAGCGACTGCCTTCGGCTCAGGTCATGATCCTGGAGTCCCGGGATCAAGTCCCGCATCGGGCTCCCTGCTCGGCGGGGAGTCTGCTTCTCCCTCTGACCCTCCTCCCTCTCATGCTCTCTGTCTCTCATTCTCTCTGTCTCAAATAAATAAATAAAATCTTTAAAAAAAATAATAATAATAATAAACTTTGGAAAGGAAAAACAGAATTATCGAAAAAGTTGAAAACATATTCCGGAAAGTAGAATGAAAAGCACATATTGGCAATAGGAGAGAACAGATAAGAAAGTTAAGGAGCCAGTTCGAGAGCTCTAATATCCAAATAACAGGGGGTTTAGAAGGAGAGAACAGAAAAATCTAGAAAAGGAAAATATCAAAGGTATAATACAGAGAACTTGGAGGATGAAATGTCATGGGACTCCAGACTGGAAACGCCCCAGTGAGTACACAGTAGAATGAGTGGGGAAAATAGTTTCATAGGAATGCTGGTCACTATGAAATATCAGACCAATATATTAAGAGACAAACTTGAAGGTTTCCAGGACAAATCACACAATCAGAGAGAGAATGACATTATACCTCCCAATAGAAATATTGGAAAGTAAGATGCAATGCTTTTGAGTTGCCAAGGGAAAATGATTTTCAATTTAGAATTCCATACCTGAATACCTAGCCAAAGAATCAAATATGAGTGCAGGATAAATATATTTATTTCAGACATGCAGTTTCAGATAGAAATTGCTTCCTGGGCACTTCCTTTCTAAGTAATCTACAGAAAGATACATTGTCTCAAAACAGATGGGTGAACTAAGAACTAAGACGTCATGGGGCCTACGGGCAGGAAAACCAATATACAAATACCAGGATAAGTGTAAAGAGAAAATCCTAGGAAAATAGCCATAATGGTAATTCAATAGATAGTGTCTAAAATTTAAAAATGTAAATGTTGTTTAGAAATACAACCATTATTAGAAGAAAGACTTAAAGGTGTTCAAAGGAGATGCTTCTGGAGAGTGGGATTTTAAAATAGGAAGGCTCAGCCTACTCCTTTACATAATAAGCCTTAAACATAAGAACTTTGGGTTTTAAATTTCTTGTATTATTTTAAGAAAATTAACTTTTTCAATCAAGTGTTTCTACAAAGTATACAAACAAAGTCAGTGTGGGGAGCAGTCTGTGAAATGGAAAAGGGGAATTATGGAAATCTTTATTAATCTAATTAAAAAAAGAGAAAGAGCTTTAAAAAAATCATAAAAATAAAAGCACAAAGTAAGACCACAGAAGTAAATCTAAAATATAAATTAAAACTAAAATGGATTAAACGTGTCAGATAGAAGTCAAACAGTCATATATGAAATAATAAAACCCAGCCCTCTGCTATTTAAAAGACATATTTAAAGCATAATGATGCAGGAAAGTAGACATTTCAAATATGGGAAAAAGATATGCCAAACAAATACCAAAGGAAATTTGCTATCATGAGATTAATATCAAATCAAATAGACTGTAAGGCAAAAGATTTATTAGGGACACTAATTTTTACATACAGATAAAATAGCTGGAAACCATAATTTTGAATCCTTGTGAGCCTAAATATATAGCCCCAAATATACAAAGAAAAATTGAAAGAATTTTAAGGAAAAGTGAAAAATGTCAGAGTTTGGCAAAGTAGAACATGTTTTAAAAGCATAATTAACAACCTTGGATGAACATAAATGAGCATGTGCCTATAGATATAAATATAGGTATAGAAATGGATAAAGATACAGATATATTTTTGTCTTTATATATGATTTATTGAACTATCAAGCTTGTTGTAAAGTGCAAGGAGAAACCAGCTCATCTTTCCACTTCTAAGGACTCGCTCCTAAATGTAATCTTGACAAGTTCAGAGCTTCCAGTCCCTTAATAAATATCTAGTCCAATATGACCAAATGCACAGTCTTGCCCAATTATAGATGATTCTCTTCCTCAGCTCAGCAGTCATGGGGTCAAAAGCCTGCCGTGGAGAAGTAGGATATGGTCGTTGGCTTCTTGCTTCTTCCCCAGTCCACGCCCTTCCTCACTCCCTAGATGTGTTTGTGGTCAATGGGGGAGAGAAGGAGCATAAAAATGGGATTAAGGAAAGAGGAACAATCTTGGAAGGCTCACAGAATTACAGTCTGGTATGAAACTTTGCCCTGTATGCCACACCCATATTCTGGCTCTTTCTCTTAAGAGGCACTTCTCGGAGACTATTATTTTTTTTTAATTTTTAATTTTTTTTATTTATTTTTTTTATTCTTATGTTAATCCCCATACATTACATCATTAGTTTTAGATGAAGTGTTCCATGATTCATTGTCTGTGCATAACACCCAGTGCTCCATGCAGAACGTGCCCTCCTCAATACCCACCACCAGGCTAACCCTTCCACCCTAATTTTTAATTTTTTATTGTTATGTTAATCACCATACATTACATCATTAGTTTTTGATGCAGTGTTCCATGATTCATTGTTTGCGCATAACACCCAGTGCTCCCTGCAGTACATGCCCTCTTTAATACCCATCACCGGGCTAACCCATCCTCCCACCCCCCTCCCCTCTAGAACCCTCAGTTTGTTTTTCAGAGTCCATCGTCTCTCATGGTTCGTCTTTATTTTTTTTTAAGAGACAACCTTAAACATGCTTCTAAACCCCCAGCTTGGCCGTTAGCTTCTAACAGTTCACCCTTCTGTTGTAGTCACCTCATCCCCTCAGGTCATGCTCTTGGGGGTGTCTCCCTCTCAAGCATCTATACAATCTTGAAAGATTTCATGCATAGACATTATGCATCTGCTTTTGCTTTGATAGACTGTGAAAGTACATTCCATCTTCAGATGGATGCTTTAGCCAGGCTCATACCTTTTGAATTCATGAGTCAGGTGTCAATTACTGTGTCCCCAAATTCTAGGGAGTAGTTGTCTAGCTCTCTGATTGGTTCTCTGAGATGTGCTCCTTGATTAAAATGAGAGTGCATTAGTACCACATCTGGACAGAGAGGAGAAACACTGAGGCTCTCCTACTCTCTCGAAAGAAACATTTCCTTTCTGAACCTTTATCATCACATAACCAGTCCCCTAGGCTGGTCACACACCCCCTCGAAGTGAGTGATGACCTTACAGGTAGTAAAACCGGTTTGCCCTTCTCTCACAATATCTAGCAAAGATGTACGTGGACAAGCTCTGTGCCTTCTGCTGCAACACTAAGACAACAAAAGAAGTCCCATCTTGTGTCACATACACACACCACCCTGCACCCACAGTATAAACCCTTAGATAAAACCACAATGCAGGGAGCTCCCGGGTGGCTCAGTTGGTTAAGCGCCTGGGTGGCTCAGTCATTAAGCATCTGCCTTCAGCTCTGGTCATGATCCCAGAGTCCTGGGATCGAGCCCCCCATCGGGCTCCTTGCTCAGCGGGAAGCCCGCTTCTCCTTCTCCCTCTGCTACTCCCCCTGCTTGTGCTCTCTCTCTCTGACAAATAAGTAAATAAAATCTTAAAAAAAAGAAAAACCCACAATGCAAGTTTCAACATACAACATCAAAGAAGTGACATGATATGGACCACATTCTTGTATCTCAGTGCAATAAAATTAGAGATCAGTAAATAAAAAGATTAGAAATAATGAAATTAGAAAATAATTAGAATAATTAGAATTGCAATGAAAATCCCTGTGTATCCAAATTTGGGCATTAAAATGGAATTTAAAGAAAAAGGCAAATCTGTATATACTAGGAAAAAATTAACCCATATAAAGATTTTAACGTTTACCAAGTGGCCAGTAGGATGTTGCTTATAGATTTTATTCTATTAGATCATATATATACTCCTTATGCTTTTTTTGAAAAATGATTCATTCTTATTTTTTCGTTTTAATATTTGAGGATCTCTAAAGTTATTTCTTTTTCGTTTTTTTTAAGATTTTATTTTTGAGTAATCTCTACACCCAAAGTGGAGTTCGAACTCATAACCCCGAGATCAAGAGTCTCATGCTCCACTGACTGAGCCAGCCCAGGCACCCCTAAAGTGATTTCTTACCCTTTGCATGGTTAAATGGTGCAAGTAAATTATTCTCTAAATACTGTGATACTTTCATATTATTTTCATATTATTATAATAAGTAATTCCTTAACGGCAATTTATTTTTTTTAACCAAGTAGGTATATAAGGGCACATTACCTTCAATTGATCTTTTAAAAAGTCTAGGAAAATTCAGGGTCTTAAAGATGAAGAGTCTAGGCAGTCAAGTGCTAAAAAAAAAGTCAGAAAGAAAAAAAAAATAAGCTTTGAGCTCCCTCTTCTGGCCCAAAGAGAATATTCCCAGAAACAGACAAATTAAGTATCGATTTCACGTAAGATTTATTTAAATTTTTAAGTATTCAGATGGCTGCTTCACTTTAAGTGGAGTGTCCATGGTGCAAAGGATTCATGTGCACCCTGTTGATGTGCTGTGGTAATAGCCCATTCTTTTCACCCGTGTTACTCACGAGGCACGTTATCTCGCCCCCTAGTGGGTATTTACAAAAATGACACAAAGATATTTTCAAGCTAGGAGATTAAATTATTACAATTACAGAATTTAGAAAGCACTGGATGAGGCTCTCAGTACTGTTTAGTCCAATCTGTTATTATGTGCTTGAGAAGTAACAGCTTACTACAACAGGAAGAGATGTCTTCTCCATGTGTATATGCTGATGAATATTTATTGTTAAATAACACTTTCATGTTTCTCAATTCTTTCAGTTGCTTTTTGAATTTGCACATATTTCATTAATAAGTGAGTTAAATTGTGCTTTTAATGTTCTTAAGAATGTGTAATTGTTGCTAAAATGTCATGATCTCATTCAGTTCAAATCATCAACTATTTATTGAGTACCTGGACCCTTGAGTTACAATAATAAAGCAAAGGCCCTGTTCTTAAGGAGCTTATAGTCTAGTAGAGAGAGAGAGTCTTTTTTTAAAAAAAAGCCATGAAAGCTGAGAGGATGGTGAAAAAATAATATTTTATAGTGAATGTTTCTGTGATCAGCTGTGCTTCCTTTATGAATAACTTGATGTGGGAGTAACTCTGTTAATTTCAGAGAAAGCAGACTTGAGAGCAAGAAAAATTATCAGGGATAAAGAGGTCATAGTGAGGAAAAGTTCACTTCATCAAGTTTTTACTGTGTGCAACTAACAACAGAGCGTCAAAATACGTAAGGCAAAAACTGATAAAACTGCAAGGAGAAATAAATGAATCCACTATTACAATTAATGACTTCAGTATTCTTCTATCAGTAACTGGCACATCCAGCAGGCAGGAAATCAGCAAGGACCTAGTTGAACTGAACGGCACCATCAATCAAATTAATTTAACTGACATTTATAGAATACTTCAGCAGAATATACATTCTTCTTGAGCTCACATGGAACATTTACCAAGACTGACCACATTCTGGGCCTCAAAAGTCACTTTAACAAATTCAAAAGAAGAGAAATCATAAAATGTATCCACTCAGCCCATAGTGAAATTCAACTAGAAATCAATGAAGCAATAACCGAAAGAAAGCTGTAAAATCCCACTCTGCTTGAGATTAAGCAGCACTCTTCTAAGTAACACAAGGGTCAAGGAAATCTTAAGAGACATTTAAAATATGTTGAACTAGATGGAAATGAAAATAGAGATTAGAACCGAAATCAAGAAAATTGAGATCAAGAAATTAATAGAGAAACAGTGGATAGTGGATCACCACATCAAAAACTAATGATGTACTGTATGGTGACTAACATAACATAATGAAAATTTTTAAAAAAATTAATAGAGAACATTAATGAAATCAAAAGCTGTTTCCTTGACAAAATCAATAAAATGGTAAACTTCTAACAAGGCCAACTAAGATTAAAAGATGACACAAATTACTAATGTCAGAATGAAATAAAGGTTATCACCACAGTTTCAGGGATATTAAAAGGATAATAAAGAAGTATTAGGGACAACTCTATACCCACAACCTTGATAACCTAGGTGATATAGAACAATTCCTGAAAGACCAAATTCACCTCTTAAAAATCTAAACCCTAAATTCAAGAATGAGAGACCAAGCAACCTGATATTTAAAATTGCCAAAAGATCTGAACCGGCACACCACCAAAGAAGATATACGGATAGAAAATAAGCATCTGAAAAGATGCTCAACATCACATGTTATTAGGGAGTTGCAAATTAAAACATCCATTAGACACCACAACACACCTCTTAGAATGGCTAAAGTCCACAACACCAGCACCACCAAATGCTAACAAAGATGTGGAAGAACACAGCCGCCCTGATTCATTGCTGGTGGGACTGCAAAATGGCTTTGGAAGACAGTTGGGTGGTTTCCTGCAAAGCTAAACATGCTCTTACCTTACAGTTCAGCAATCACAGTATTTGCCCAAATGAGCTGAAAACTTTTGTCCACACAAAAGTGAATGTTTATAGCGTCATTATTCATAGTTGTCAAAACTTGGAAACAGCTAAGGTATTCTTCAATAGGTGAATATGTAAGCAAACTGTGGAACGCCCATACAACAGGATATTATTCAGTGATAAAAAGAAATGAGTCATCGAGCCATGGAAGGACAAGGAAGAACTGAAGTGCACAATACTAAGTAAAAGAAACCAGTCTGAAGAGGCTAAGTACTGTATGATTCTAACTATATGACATCCTGGAGAAGGTAAAATTATGGAGTCATTAAAAGGATGAGTGGTTGCCAGGGGATCAGGGTGAGGGAAGGACAGATGAATAGGTGGAGCACTGGGGACAGTGAAACTGTATCATCAATATCGGCTCACCACTTGTAACAAACATACTACATTAATGCAAAATATTAATATGGAGAAACTTTGGTTAGGGGGTGGTATATGGGAACTCTGTCTCTCTACTTTCTACTCAATTTTTCTATAAACCTAAAACTGCTTTAAAATACAGAGTTGTAATTAACAAGGAAAAGAGAGAGAGTTTTGAAATCTGGCAAAGATTTGAATCCTACCACTTATAATGCGTGTGGGCTTTGGCTCTTACCTTTTAGAGACTCATTGAATAGAAACATAATAACAGGAGGGGGGTTGAATGAGCTAACAACTGAAAAGCTCCTGAGAGAGCCCGGTACACATCAAGCACTCCACATTTACTAACTTCTCTAGCTTTCCTTTTCTTTGTGGATGTGAATACTTGATATTAAGTGTCAGAGGACGGGATGGGGCAAGTCCTTGCCAGGAGCAGTGCAGAATCCAAAGTAGAGTTGACGTTGCAGGAGATGATCTAATGAGATCGACCTCTGGCACTACCAAGAAGTGAAGCCCATTTTACCTCTTAATCTTCAGTTAGAGGATTGAGCTTTATGGCAAGAAGCACCCTCACTTCTACAGCGAGTAGCAGCCAAACCTCCATGCTCAAAACGTGAACTTTCCTTCCCTGACCTCCTTCACGGGCTCCCACTTGAAAAATGGTACAGAGCACTTCATTTGCATGAATAGTCTTAAAAGCAAAGTCCATTTTATTTTACTTCTCCAAACATAACTGAAAAGCGTTGCTTCCCTTCCTACCTCCCTGCTCCTCTTTCTCCAGATTTCTGAAACTCTAAGATCTCAGAATGGCCAGTTGCCGCTGATTTGACTTTTGCCTTTGCCCTGTCAGATTTTCTGCTGCAGGGACTGGGTTTTTGGCTTGTCCTAGTCTCCGGTTTTGCTTTTCAGATGAGGTAAGGGTTTAAGGTTGGTGCTACAGCCTGGAAGATGAAGAAGGCTCTTGGGAACTGTTTTAAACCAATAAATCAAATGGCACAGGTGTTTGATTTAAAAACATAAGGGTAGGTGGGGCACCTGGGTGGCTCAGTCGGTTGGGCGTCTGCCTTCAGCTCAGGTCCTGGGATCGAGCCCGAAGTGGGGCTCCCTGCTCAGTGGGGAGTTTGCTTCTCCCTCTCCCTCTGCCCCGCCCCAACCCTACTCATGCTCTCTGTCTCTGTCTCTCTCTCAAATAAATAAATAAACAAACAAACATACATACATACATATGGGGAGATACTACCGAAAATATATAACTAGCTAAAATGGGTGGGTAGCAGTAAGGAAAGGCCGTGGGCATATTCTGGTTTCATCTTTCATAGCTGCTTTATAGGGAGTCAAATATATTGCATAAAGTAGTAATTATAAGGGTAATCATCAAAACAAAAACATGAACTTTCTAAATTATCAGATAATACACACACATACAATACATTATAGATAATATAAGAAAATATTATAAAAATATAACAGAAAAGATAATATGTCAGATAAAAACTAAACATATATGTCATATAAGTAAAAGGAAGTTGATTAACTCCTCATTGAAAGAAAAAATCAACATTTGAATCATAAAGCAAAATTTAATAATATTTCCAAATTTCAAGAGATAGACCTAAAATAAAATAACTCCTAAAAATTGAAAATTAAAGAATGAGCAAAGGCCTGTCAGGCAAATGTGAAGAAAACGGTAAAGGGTACAATCCATTTTGGTGATCTCACCATTATGGACACCTATGAATCCAATAACCTTGTAGCAGCATAGTTAAAGCAAAAATTATAGGAAACACAAGAGGAAATAGAGACCTATTAGGTATTGAAGATTTTAATTCCTGCATCTCAGTTCATGACATAGCAAGGGAAGGAGAAGTGTTTGTCCATGGAATATATAAATAATGAAAGTAATAGGTATACTGGCTTTGCATAGAATTAAGTTATCATACCTTCACGTTATTTTCACGCACCCGTAAAATATTGGAATTAACAGACCATATTGTAGGACACAAACAAAAAAAAATCTTGGTTAGTTTAAGAAAGTCAGATGAGAGAAATAATAAGTGTAAATATGGGGATGCCTGGGTGGCTCAGTTGGTTAAGCATCTGCCTTCGGCTCAGGTCATGATCCCAGGGTCCTTGGATCAAGTCGCACATCAGGCTCCTTGCTCAATGGGGAGTCTGCTTCTCCCTCTGCCTGCCACTCCCTCTGCTTGTGCTCTCTCTCTGTCTGCCTCTCTCTCTGACAAATAAATAAAATCTTTAAAAAATACTTTAAGAAGTGTAAATATGGTAAAGGATGAGTAAATAAAAGCAAATCAATTCATTGGCTATTGGAAACAAGCTAGTTCTATAGGGTGAATGGTTACAAAATTGATGTGATAGAATGAATAGCCTTCCTATGTATAAGTAACACTCAATTAGGAAATGCAGTAGAAGAAAAGACTATTGGCAACAGCAAGTTAAAAAGTAAAATACCTAAGAAAAAGTTAAATACTAAAGTTCTGTATTTTGTGAAAAATCAAACACTATTGGGGCATATAAAAAGACCATTAGATAGGAAGACAAAGCATCATAAAGATGTCAGTTTTCTCTAACACAATCTATTTATAACACAGGATTCTAGTGAAAATGTCATCTTTTATTTTAATATAGATGAATTGGCTGTAAAAAGCTAATAACTTTGACTCTAGAAAGAGCAGAAATTTCTGTATGGCAACACACACATAAAACCCCACAAAGTCAAAATCCAAATTACACAGAAGACAAAATATTTGTAATATGTTTTTCATAAATAGGTCTAATTCTTTTATGGCATAAACACCTCCTATAATCTATTTTTAAAAATCAATAATATAATGTAAGATAAAGATCACTTCAAAAGAAATACAAATGACTTTCAATCGCATACAATACTTAGTCTCCCTCTTCACAAGATAAATGCAAAGAGATACATTTTCCACTTGGAAATCAGCAAAGACTCAAATACTTGATAACAAAGTGTAGTTGGAGAAGAGTTAGAGAAGCAGGCCTCATACCTAGCTAGTGAGAGGATAAACTAATAAATTCTCAATGCAGAGCAATTTGGAAGTATTTATCATTTTATCAAGTGATTCTACTTATGGGAATTCATTCAACAGAAATGCTTGTATGTATGTAAAATGATACATAACTAAGTAGAATCTGTATAGATTTGCTGGTATTAGCAAAAGACTGGAATCAACTATGTTCAGGAATTGGTGCAAGTTAAAGAAATTGTTGACAGGGCGCCTGGGTGGCTCAGTCGGTTAAGCGACTGCCTTCGGCTCAGGTCATGATCCTGGAGTCCCGGGATCGAGTCCCGCATCGGGCTCCCTGCTCGACAGGGAGTCTGCTTCTCCCTCTGACCTCCCCCCTCTCGTGCTCTCTCTCTCTCTCACTCTCTCTCTCAAATAAATAAATAAAAAAAATCTTTAAAAAAAAATTATCAGAAAGTTCTTTAAAAAAAAAAAAAAGAAATTGTTGACAAATGTAGTCCCTTTAATGGAAGGGTATGTAGCTGTTTAAAATGAAATAGCTATAAACATAGTGATAGTGGATGAGCTCCAAAATCTATGTATGTGTGTGCAAGTGTGTGTGTGTAGAGAGAGATGTGGTATTTTACACACACACACACATACCCAAGCACTAAGGTATAATATTTCCAGTTGTGTTAAAAACCCAAGAGAAAGAAGAGCATACCTGTGTGCTTAGGATACACAGAGCAGTGGTTGTCCCTGAGGAAGGGAACTAGGAGGTTGGACAACAGGCTGGTGGGAGAAACTTAACACTACACGGTTTTCGGAACCTTTGATTTTTATGCTCTGTCCATATATTACCTAGGAAAACAATACATATCAAATCAAACTTTTGAAAGTGCTTCACATGTAAAACAAAATCTGGATTTACGCTTACTAAATAAGGGAGATCTGTGCTTTTAGGATGCAGTCTCTGGAAAGAGCAAATTGCCGACTTACCTAGGGTCGGTGTTTGAGCATGGGTCCACTGTGCTACTGCCACCATCTTAGCCCCGACCTCATCATGGCTCACCTGGAAGTCTTCCTACCTTCCCATGGGCCCATGGAGCTTCACCGTGGCCAAAGCTTTAGCAGGTCTGGGACTTGATGAATATGGTTGGCGGAAGAGGGAGACCTGTCAAACAATCTTTCTGAGCACTGGATAACAGTGATAAGTATTCATGAAATGGAAAAGGCAAAATCTTAGAAAAATTTTATGCATAAGATGAGTTTATCTTTTCGCTGATTGAATTTGAGAAGATGGTGAGCTTTCTAGGTGGTTAGAAATGGGAACTGAGGTCTTAAAGAAGCGTTAGAGACAGACTTCCAGGACTGAGGGTTTCTGTTAAAGCTCTCAGAGTAGATTCTTTCTCTTGTCTACACATAGGGAATGCACACATGGGGTTGGCAGACTTTAAAAGTGGAATGTGTTGGTTGTGGGGGGCGAGGGAGCTGTAGAGGAAGATGGAGGGAGTGAGGGCCCTGAGGGATGGTACCCAGTGACTCCAGCAAGCTAGAGAGTGAAGATTTGTCAACTATGTGCTGCTTCCTGCCTGTCCCCATAGCAGGAACATGAGAGAAGTGTCTCTCTTGGCTCTCATGAGTGTGTGTCTGGGGAGAGCAGGAACAAAATGTGACCGAGCCCGGATTTAAACCTTTGTTCAGTGACTCCAGTGTATGAGCTGCATGCAAAATAGGTATTTCTCAAATAAGAAGGCAGGAGGACTAAAAGAAAAGAATAAGTTTTATAAGCCAGAAGTTGTAGTCGGAGGGAGTAGGAAAAGCAGTTAGTGTAGTTAATGGATCCAAGGGAACAGAGAGTCTCCAAAGAGAACGGCCTAGTCCCAAAAGTAATGGTGCATGACAAAACCACGGAGACCCGTCTCCTGATGGCCAGGAGCAAGGACTCCTATCCCAAAAGCTGTATGGAAAAGATCAGGTGTTTCCCACAGCACTGTATAGTTACTGTCCCACTGTTTGTGGTCTCCCTGGCATTTTGTGCAGGGTGGTTAGAAGACCCCCAGTTTTCTTCCCTGTGTTTTCATGCTCTGGGTACATTATCTTTCCTACCGACTGTGATCTCTTTCAGTGCAGGAATTAGTTCATGTTATTTTTGGCCCATGGTTTCTGGCATAGTGTTTCAGTCAGTAAACACCGGTTGAGTGAATATCTGCAAAAGCTTCCAGGAATTGTGACATCTAGAAACTTAAGCCACAGACATTACCACATGCCTATGCTGACAGATTACGCAAGGAATCTGACTGAACTCCCACCTCAGGTGGAGTTTCTGAAGCCATGTTTAACGGACCCACACTAAATAAAATGTATTTTATGTATAGGAAGTAAACAAAGAACTTGATCTCTGCAAGAGGAGTTTTAATTTGATGGAACCCAAATCGGGAGACTTTAGGAAAGAAGAGCCCTCTGCCTCATTACATCTGACCCTCAATACATCCCCATAATGTATTCGTTCATTTAACAACTGTTGCTTGCCTACGAAGTTCTGGAGGGCAGCACTGAGGGTACAGTGGTGACAAAACAGAGAAAGTTGTTCTTGAGTTCACAGACACTTACATTTATAATGCAGGCGGTGAACAAGATGCAAAGAAATATTACCATGTATATGGTAACGTCAGAAAGTGCTAAGCTTTAGGAAGGAAAATAAAGCGAGGGGTTGAGCAAGGGTCTCTCTGGGACTCAAATGACGTGAGGAAGCAAAGCAGTGTCCAGGAAGAGGGAGCGGAGGGCCCAAGGTGTGAGCGGCGTGGACGCCCTTGAGAAACAGCCCCAAGGCCACTGTGAGAGCAGATGCGCAAGGAGAAGTTTGGCGGGTGGTGACGCAGAGAGGTTCTAGAGGCTGGATCCTGCTGCACAGTGTGCAGCTCTGTGGAAAAGTACCGTAGAGGCAGGAGTGGAGACAGGTGGGCCCCTGTAGGGTGCTAGTGAAGACTTCCAGGTGACAGATGAGGAAGTCAGGGCTCAGGTGACAGGAGCGGGGGCTGTGGTCAAATTCTGACGAAGGATGTGCCCAAGGATTAGGTGTGGAGGGTGAGAGAAAGTGCAGGGTCAACGTTTCTGCAAGGTGGTGGTGATTTTAGAAATAGACTTTACTTTTCACACCAGCTTTGGATTTGCAGAAAGCTGGAGGAGATCGTCCAGAGAGTTCCCTTATACCCACACCTGGTTTCCTCAGTTATTAACCTCTGACTGAGTGTGGCACGTGTGTTATAGTGAATGAACCACTGTTGCTCCATTATTAACTGAAGTCCATACTTGCATTCAGATTTCCTTCGTTTTTAACCTCACGTCCTTTTCAGTTCCAGGATCTCAACCAGGATACCCCTGAGAGACCGAACGTACACATGGACAGTGGCCAGACCGTATATCAACCTGCCCAGAAAGCCAAACAGCCACCCTTGTAGCAATCAGCCCCGAGCGGCCAGGGTTGGATTAATAATTGACAGCTTCCGATTTAGGACCAACCAGAGAAGGCCAACTACACACCCCTAGTCAGTCACACAGAATGCCGTGCTTCCCCAATGTTCATAGCAGCAATGTCCGCAATAGCCAAACTCTGGAAAGAGCCGAGATGCCCTTCAACAGATGAATGGATAGAGAAGATGTGGTCCATATATACAATGGAATATTACTCAGCCATCAGGAAGGATGAATACCCAACTTTTACATCAACATGGATGGCCCTCCTTAATACCCAACACCGGGCTAACCCATCCCCCTTCCCCCCTCCCCTCTAGAACCCTGTTTGTTTCTCAGAGTTCATAGTCTCTCATGGTTCATCTCTCCTTCCAATCTCCACCCCCCTCATGTTTCCCTTCCTTCTCCTAATGTCCTCCATGTGAAATAAGTCAAGCAGAGAAAGTCAGTTATCATGTGGTTTCACTTATTTGTGGAACATAAGGAATAGCATGGAGGACATTAGGAGAAGGAAGGGAAACATGAGGGGGGTGGGGATTGGAGGGAGAGATGAACCATGAGAGACTATGGACTCTGAGAAACAAACTGAGGGTTTTAGAGGGGAGGGGGGTGGGGGATGGGTTAGCCCCGTGTTGGGTATTAAGGAGGGCACGTACTGCATGGAGCACTGGGTGTTACACGAAAACAATGGATCGTGGATCACCACATCAAAAACCAATGATGTATGGTGACTAACATAACATAATAAAATTAAAAAAAAAAAAAAAGAATGCCATGCTTCTAGTTGGCCCGACGGCAGCCTCCTCCTCCGGCAACCTGTAATCAGGGTGTACCCGAAGACTTCCCTTCTTGCCTCTCTAAAGCTTTCCCAGCCCACTGCCTGCCTTTGAGTCTCTGCCAAACACAAGGGGTGATGGCTGACTCCCCTTCAGCTCTGAATAAAGAGCCTTTTCTTACTCTTATTTGTGGGCATT
The DNA here is from genome assembly GCF_029215605.1 of Mirounga angustirostris. Lineage (NCBI taxonomy): Eukaryota > Metazoa > Chordata > Mammalia > Carnivora > Phocidae > Mirounga > Mirounga angustirostris. The sequence goes on from NW_026991715.1 coordinate 22,766,790, forward strand.
GCATTTGGTAGTCTTGCCTCCTTAGACTCCTCCTGGCTGTGTGTGTCTCAGGTTTTCCTTACTGGGATTGACCTTGACAGTTCAGAGGAACACTGGGCAGGTAGGTGGTAGAATTCATCTCTATTCTCATGCTTACACCAGGATTATGGGTTTGGGAGAGGAGAGTGCCATTTTCCTCACAGCAAATCAGGGGCAGAGTCTATCCACATGACTTATCGCTGTGGATGTTGACTGTGAGCCAAGGGGTTTTTGTATAAAAACCTTTTTTTGGAAAAGCAGAATTGTCAGTTGCTGACCAGGGAAGTACAGATGGGACAGTGTTGTTTTGTTTTGTTTTGTTTTAAACATTGAGAGTTTCAATTAGTCTCCTGACTAGACACCAAAGTAAAGCTACTGAATCATTGTAGAGTTTGGGAGTGTTGTTATGGCTGGAACTCTAAGCGTGGGAGAATGCTTCTAATATCTTGCCATTAAGTATGATATTTGCTGTGTTATTCCGTAGATGCCTTTTCTCAGGTTAAACATTTTTCTGAAGTGAAACCACCCTTCCATTCCTGGGGGAAAAAACCTCCTTAATCACAATATATATCATCCTCCTGCTCATCCAGTCCTCAATTCCAGGTTCTAAGATTTCATCTAGGATTTTCCATCTCTGTTGGTAAGTACAAATGTCTTAGCATTTTCTCTGCTCGTCTCGTTAGGAAGCCAACCATAATGAACATCCCCTGCAGAAATCCCTTAGCTTTCTATCCTTCACTCGTCAGGGGAGGAAATGAAAGTTCAGAGAAGGTAACCCCAGAGCTGCATTGTTAATTAGTGATAGTATTGGATTCCCAAGCCAGTGTGTTTTCCACTTTACCCTGATGACCTACTCAGAAGCAGTTCTGTGGGACCCCAGGGAGAAGGACACCGGATGCCTGTTCACAAGCAGTTGGGATGATATGTGAATTTCAGGGATTGGACCGGTTCCTCTCCTAGGCTCACGTCCCCAAATTTCACTTCTAAGCCTTGGAGAAATACTGAATTGCCCAAGGGAATGGATGCAACTTGTCAGCTTTAACCATTGTTTGAAAATGAAGGTGCTTGTAAGAACATCTGTGTTATGCTTCCTATTTTTTCTAAAGCCATAGAAAACCTACAGGGAAAAAGTGAAGTCTTCTATGAATTCAAAGACTTGAGAAACACTCCTACAAGATATAAATATTTAGGAGTTATTTTGTACTGGGAGCTGTGGGTTGAAGTTATGCAAACTTTTAACTTCGTAAAAACATGAAAGTCTAGGAAAAAATTTTAAATCCTTTGTAATATGTTATTGCATATTAACAGTGTTTCTTTCCTTGGGCAGAGAACTCATTTGGGTTGCATGGTTCCTTTTTCAAAGTGAATTTTCAAATTTTCCAAAGGAGACATAAGTGTTCTGTTTCCTAGAAGATTATTATTTTTTTTTGTAAAATCATATCTAGGGGAGAAAAAGGATTATGAAGACTTTTTGCAGGGTGTATAATATATGAAGACTTTTTGCAGGGTGTATAATATAGATCAGTCCTCATCGGAAATTCAAATCAATTCAATAAAATGTTCATAGAGTACTCTATGTAAAAATGTGAATGTATTGGGATTCTACAAACAAAGTTATTACCATCAAGGAGCTCCTAAACAAAGATGGGCTATAGACATGTACAGCCAACACTGCAAAGATGCAGTGTGAAAGGTTTTATGATGGAAGAAAACTGAGCAGATCCTTAAAAGATGAGGGGGCGCCTGGGTGGCTCAGATGATTAAGCGTCTGCCTTCAGCTCAGGTCATGATCCCAGGGTCCTGGGATCGAGCCCCACATCAGGCTTCTGACTCAGCGGGGAGTCTGCTTCTTCCTTTCCCTCTGCCTCTCCCACTGCTCATGCTCTCTCTCTCTGTATCTCTGTGTCTCAAATGAATAAATAAAATCTTTAAAAAAAAAAAGATGAGGTATATCTGTTAGTAGACGGTAGAAGTGGGGGAGCATTTCAGGCAGAGGGACTGATAGAAGCTAAGGCTTCTATATGGTTTCTGGAGGGGGCAGATGTGTGCAGCTGATGGCTGGGAATATGGAGGAAGATTCAGAAAGAGTGAAATATCTAGAAAGTAAAGGTAAGTTGGATTTTTAAGATTTTATCATTCAGGCAATGAGGAGTCCTCGAATGTTTTTATAAATATATATTTTAGAAAGAGAAGTTAGTTCTTCTTTGTAGCAAATAGAAATGGACTCTGGTAACGACCATTACATGTGTATGGTTGAGAGGCAGGTATTGAAACGTTGACACTCTAACCCACTTGTGCAAGAAGAGAAAGTTCTCTCTTTTTTTTTTAAAGATTTTATTTATTTATTTGAGAGAGAATGAGAGAGACAGAGAGCACATGAGAGGGGGGAGGGTCAGAGGGAGAAGCAGACTCCCCACCGAGCAGGGAGTCCGACGCGGGACTCGATCCCGGGACTCCAGGATCATGACCTGAGCCGAAGGCAGTCGCTTAACCAACTGAGCCACCCAGGCGCCCCAAGAAAGTTCTCTTTTTAAAGAAGAGTAACTTCTCAATATCTCTGTAACTAGAATGACCATAAGACATACTGTCCAAACTGGAACACTTTGGAGAACAAAAGGTGGGAACTTTTAATAATTCTATTAGGGCAGCAGTCCGAAATTGGGGGTGTCCTGGGCAAATTGGGAGCCTCTCTATTTATAACTAAAGGAAATTTTTAGTTGACAACAAACAAGCATATAAAACCTTTATTTGGAATTTACAACTCAACCTCACCTATATAAAATTCTTTTTGATTTAAAAGTCACTGTCGGGATGAATGGATAAAGAAGATGTGGTATATATATACAATGGAATATTATGCAGCCATCAAAAGGAATGAGATCTTGCCATTTGCAATGACGTGGATGGAACTGGAGGGTATTATGTTGAGTGAAATAAGTCAAACAGAGAAAGACATGTATCATATGATCTAACTGATATGAGGAATTCTTAATCGCAGGAAACAAACTGAGTGTTGTTGGAGTGGGGGGTGGGGTGGGAGGGATGGGGGGGCTGGGTGATGGACACTGGGGAGTGTATGTGCTCTGGTGAACGCTGTGAATTGTGCAAGACTGTTGAATCTCAGATCTGTACCTCTGAAACAAATAATGCAATATATGTTAAGAAAACAAAAAAAGAAGAAGAAGAAGGTAGCGGGAGGGGAAGAATGAAGCGGGGGAAATCGGAGGGGTAGACGAACCATGAGAGACGATGGACTCTGAAAAACAAACAGGGTTCTAGAGGGGAGGGGGGTGGGAGGATGGGTTAGCCTGGTGGTGGGTATTTAGGAGGGCACATTCTGCATGGAGCACTGGGTGTTGTGCACAAACAATGAATCATGGAACACTTCATCTAAAACTAATGTTGTAATGTAAGGGGATTAACATAAGAATAAAAAAATTAAAAAAAAAAAAAGTCACTGTCGGGTGAATACTGAGACAATTTATAAGTGAAGGAATGTGAACTAACACAGAGAGAACACTGTGTTGGGCACTGTTCACAGTTGTTGGCACTTTACACATATGAAGTCATTTAACCCCAAGCAAAAAAACTACAAGGTCAGTATTAATATAAGTTCTCATTGTATAGGTGAAGAAATCAAGGCAGAGTTTAAGTGACATGCCCAAGGCTAGCTGTTGACCTAGCAGGTACTAGAGCCAGGATTCAATCCAGGTTGGCTGGTACCAAGACTTATGTCCTAAACTCTACTGCATTGCCTTGCAGACTCTAAGTCACACCTTGCTTGCCTTCTAAATTTGAATTCCAGATAAACAATGAATAATTGTTCAGTACAAGTATGCCCCATGAAATGTTTGGGTCAACGCTTCTCCTTCCTAGTTGCTGAAAGAACTTATATATCCTGTTTGCATGGGTGTGGGCTCCTGGTCTCTGGGTTTTGGCCAGTATTCTTGGTACATCCACTAAAGTGTCCTTCGTGGTTGTGTAGCTCGTGGACCATTTTCTCAGCAGAGCCCGTGGTATTTTTTTTTTTTTTAATTTTTTTTTAAGATTTATTTATTTATTTGAGAGAGCGAGAATGAGAGAGAGAGAGTACATGAGAGGGGGGAGGGTTAGAGAGAGAAGCAGGCTCCTTGCTGAGCAGGGAGCCCGATGCGGGACTCGATCCAGGGACTCCAGGATCATGACCTGAGCTGAAGGCAGTCGCTTAACCAACTGAGCCACCCAGGCGCCCCGTATTTCTTTTTTTAAAGATTTTTATTTATTTATTTGACAGAGAGAGAGATAGCGAGAGCAGGAACACAAGCAGGGGGAGTGGGAGAGGGAGAAGCAGGCTTCCTGCCGAGCAAGGAGCCCGATGTGGGACTCGATCCCAGGACCCTGGGATCATGACCTGAGCCGAAGGCAGACGTTTAACGACTGAGCCACCCAGGCGCCCGAGCCCGTGGTATTTCTGACCAGGTTCAGTTCTGCCTTTACTCCTGGTAATGCTGTAGATGCCCGGGGTCCCAGCCTCTTCTCCTTCCCACCTAAAAATACATGCTTAGTATTCATATGAATATTATACATATTATGGACTATTTTGATAATATTTAAGAAAAGACTTTGAAGTAAGCTAGAAAAAAGTCTCAACTCGTGGGAAAATAGTTCTGTTTGCCTGTGTGTGATAAAATCAAAATTCTACCATCACACCAAATCCCTCATTATTGCTCAAAAATGGACTCTATTATATATGAGGGACTTCCTATAAGGAAAAACTTGGTGAGGTCTGTTTGCAGTAACCAAAAAAACTAAGCAGATCATTTTTCTGTCATTAGGCTGTGATTTTCTATCAGTGCCCTTCATTGTCCTCCATCTAAGACCACATTTTCTTACTACCCCAAGGCAGGCAAGCAGTTGGGGTGCAGCTAAAGAATTCTGGGTTTCAGTTCCAGATCGATACACAATTCTCAGAGCCTTAGTTTCCTTATTTCTAATTTTGGAACAATAATACTACCTGCCACACAAAGTTCTTTTGAAGTTTAAATGAAAAGCGGCAAGTAAAACATGAAATGTTTTAAATGTAATTCAAGGTGATGATCTTGCTTATTTGCTAGACTCCTGTCTCTCATGGCCCATGTAGTGGGGCAGAATAGTGGCCTCCCCAAAAGATACGTCTACCTGGAACTTGTGACTGTGAGCTTATTTGGGAGTTGGGTTTAGACCCCCAAGGGTCTTGAAATGGGATCTTGAAATGAGATCATTCTGCATTTAGGATGGACCCTCAGTGCAATGATAGGTATGCTTAGAAAGATCAAGAGAGGTTTGAGACACAGAGATACTAGGGAGAAGGCCATGTGAAGACAAGTAGAGATTACAGTTTTGCTGGTACAAGCCAAGGAACATCTGGATCCACCAGAAACTAGAGAGACATGGAAGGATTCTCTCCCAGAGCCTTTGGAGAGTTCCCAATGACCCTTGATTTTGGACTTCTGGCCCCTAGAACTGTGAGAGAAGAAAAATGACTGTTATTTTTATCTTTTTATCTTTTTAATATTTATAAATAAATATATTTTATTTATTTTTTATAAATAACATTTATTTTTGTATTTATTTTTTATAAACAATAAATTTTAAATTATAAATTTTATAAATAATAAATTATTTATTAAATAAAATAAATAAATAATATAAATAAAAATTTATATTTTCATCTAACCAGTTGTGATTTGTTGGTCAGTCTTGGGAAACTGACACAGCTCATGTTCCATCCATCAGTAAATCATGACAACTCAATCTTCAAAATGTATCTAGACCATGCATCACCTCCTCCTGCCCAGTGAGCTACACAAGCCACCAACGTGGTATTATTGGCCATCCTGTGTTAGTCCTTTTGTCCCCTAGTCACAGCAATCAGAGAGTGATTTTACACTGAAGTCAAATCTTGCCAGTCCTCTGCTCAAAACTTTCCACTTCCCGTTTCTCTCAGAATATAACCCAAAGGTCTTACCGGGGCCTGCAACGCTGATATGATCTGGCCCTGCTATCTCTCTGACCTCATTTCTTACCACCCAGTCTCAGTTTCCTTGTTGTTCTGCAAAGGTGCCAAGCACCCTCCCTTAAAGCCTTTGTGTGCCCTTCCTTCTAGCCAGATAACCACAGGCCTGCTTCCTGACAGGTCTCTGCTCAAATCCCACCTCCTCAGAGAAACCTTGCTCATCCATCCTATCCAAAGTGGCCAATTACTGTCTATAACATATCGGTTTATTGATTATCCTGAAAGTGCCCATTGGAAACCGTCTATTTTCCTGTTCATAGCCTCTCTCTCTCCTGTGTCAGGACATTGTCTGCCTTGTTCATTCCACATTTCCAGTATTAACGCTCAGTACATTGCCGCCACTAATAAATATTTGTTGAAAGAATGAAGAAACTGATAAACCTTATAGCTATTAAGGGTGTCGACCAAAGAAGATGGCGATGGTAACTACTTTCAGCCCCACCCAAACAGCGCTTTTAGAAAAGTAACCTAGGTAACTACCTACACACATTCTCTGCGGATGGAATAAGAGTCACCACCAAAAGAAACAACCCACTGTAGTTGCAAAGGAAGATCTGAAGTCAGGGCATAGTTAAATACTGTCAACTTTTTTTTTTTTTAAAGATTTTTTATTTATTTATTTGAGAGAGAGAGAGAATGAGAGAGAGTGAGCACGAGAAGGGGGAGGGTCAGAGGGAGAAGCAGACTCGCTGCTGAGCAGGGAGCCCCATGTGGGACTCGATCCCAGGACTCCAGGATCATGACCTGAGCCAAAGGCAGTCGCTTAACCAACTGAGCCACCCAGGCACCCAATACTGTCAACTTTTTAATGAGGCATTTTAGAATGCTCACAACTGTCAAGTCCAAGATCTCTATTAATGTGAAATCTATAAATGGGTTCCTAAAGGAATTTGGAAGCAACAAAAACAATTTTTCATGTGTTTAACACTCAGCAGTTTAAAAAAGTGCTTTCATACTCCTCATTTTGACTGTTACATGTCTGAATGAGAGATGGTAGATAATATTCTCATCTTACAGATGGAATTAGGGAGACAGGAGGTAACGAGGGTGCCGTTCCCGCGTGTAGGGTCGTGGAGAGCGAAGCATGACCGTGCTACTGGAAATGTTCTTGAAGGGGCCGGGGCCCACTCCCTGGGCAGCAGGACCTCAGGTCACAGGTACTCAGACGAGTTTAACCTGCGTTCCCGGGACGTGGCGGGGGCGCGACGAGGCTCCCAGAGGGCGGGGCGGGGCGGGGCGAGGCGCGGGGCGGGGCGCGGGGCGGGGCGGGGCGCGACGAGGCTCCCAGAGGGCGGGGCGGGGCGGGGCGGGGCGAGGCGCGGGGCGGGGCGAGGCGCGGGGCGGGGCGGGGCGCGACGAGGCTCCCAGGGGGCGGGGCGGGGCGGGGTGAGGCGCGGGGCGGGGCAGGGCGAGACGAGGCTCCCGGCGGGCGGGGCGGGGCGGGGTGAGGCGCGGGGCGGGGCGCGGGGCGGGGCGAGAGGAGGCTCCCGGCGGGCGGGGCGGGGCGGGGCGAGGCGCGGGGCGGGGCAGGGCGAGACGAGGCTCCCGGCGGGCGGGGCGGCGCGGGGCGGGGCGGCGCGGGGCGGGGCGGCGCGGGGCGGGGCGGCGCGGGGCGGGGCGGCGCGGGGCGGGGCGGCGCGGGGCGGGGCGGCGCGGGGCGGGGCGGCGCGGGGCGGGGCGGCGCGGGGCGGGGCGGCGCGCGGTCGACGTGGCAGGCGTAGGGGCGTGCGCCTCCGGTGGCCATTTTGGAGGCGGGGACGCGCGGCCGCGAGCTCCTGCCGGCATCTTCGTGGTCTTCTCGGAGCCGTAGTCTGAGCACCCCGAACTCTCTGTCCCGCACTTTGCAGCTGCCACGCAGACACTCTCTCGGGCCCCCCAGGTGAGCGTCAGCTTAGCAGCGACGCGGGTGCTGGCGGGCGGCGGGATGGGATGCGGGCGCCAGCGGGCGCAGTCCCTGCCAGGTGGGCGGGCCGGCCGGCCGGCGCCGCGGGATGGTTAGGGTCGCGTCGGAGCCCCGCAGTTGTCGAGTCCCGAGCGCGGGCTGTGCGAGCGTGCACGGTGCGGCCGGGGCACGGGGGCCCTTGGCCAGACAAGCAGTCCCTGCCGCGCTTAGCACTGTGGGTGCGGGTCCTGGGTCTGGTTCCGGCCCTTTGCTCCGGGGCGCGGACCCAGACCGGCGCCCCTGGCCGTTTGGCTCCGCCTTCCAGCGCGCTGGCGGCCGGAGCGGGACGGGCGGCAGGCGCCCGCTGACCTTAGCCCGGCCCAGCCCGGCCTGGAGACGTGGCAGAGCCTGCGGGGAGGCCGCTGTCTGCAGGCACAGGATTTCGGCTGTTCCCGCCTTCTCCCGACTCCTGGGTCCACACACCGGGAACGGCAGTGGGAAGTAGCTTATTCTCCCCTAGGTTCCCCCAGCTTTTGCATTCTGCTCTTTGTTCGCCCTTGGGACCGGTTTCCGGTCAAATTTGCAAGATAGCTCCTATCCTAGATTGGCAAAATTTATATCCATTTCTGCCAGTCAAGAGTAGGTGTTTTTGAGTGACAACACGTACTTGCTTGCCAGCATGACATTTTGGCGTTCCGGTCTTTTTCCTTCACAGCCACTATTTCATTCAGTTAACGTTTATGGAAGTTTATTTTGGTATCAGAGCTGAGAATGTAGAGACAAAACTCACATCCTGCTTTGGAGTTCGTTATCTGTTAGAACATCAATAATAATTGCTTTTAAGGCTTTTACTTTGATCAAAGCTGCATTATTCCATTTCTTTATGTATTCTTATAAGTAGCCATTTACTTTGTACCAGAAAAACCACAATGGAAGCAAATTGGAAGAGGAGGGTCAGCCAGAGACTGAGGACTCAATTTTCTTTTTTTTTTTTTTTTAAAGATTTTATTTATTTATTCATGAGAGACAGAGAGAGAGAGGCAGAGGGAGAAGCAGGCTCCCAAGGAGCAGGGAGCCTGATGCGCGGCTCGATCCCAGGACCCTGGGATCATGACCTGAGCCGAAGGCAGACGCTTAACCATCTGAGCCACTCAGGTGCCCTGAGGACTCAATTTTCTAAGCCGTTTTCATCACTTTCTTTAATGTTGATACATTAGTAACACTTTTTATGCTGATGAGCGGTATGCACTAAAACCTTTACCAGCTGACACTTCACTGTTACCACAGTAGCTTTCCTTCAGTAAGAAGGCATAATATTTATGCACACAAAATTTGCCTGATAACGTCATTAAGCCATTTCTTAGTGTGTCTTTTAAAGACTGAAAGAAATTGACCCTTTATTGCAGGTTATAAGTTGTTTTTATTGCACACGCTATGTGCCAACACATTCATTAATTTTAGGGATCAAGATTATCTTTAAGGACACCTGGGTGGCTCAGTCATTGGGCGTATGCCTTCGGCTCAGGTCATGATCCCAGGGTCCTGGGATCGAGTCCCACATCGGGCTCCCTGCTCGGCAGGAAGCCTGCTTCTCCCTCTCCCACTCCCCCTGCTTGTGTTCCCTCTCTCGCTCGCTCTCTCTGTCAAATAAATAATAAAATCTTTAAAAAAAAAAAAAAAAAGATTATCTTTAAATGTGACTTCCAGTGGCCAGTGTAAGGATTTGGTAGCATCTGTAAGGAGGAAAATGGGGAGATGAAAAGAGGTAGCTTTGGCAGGGAGCAATGCAGTCCCCCGAAGGCTCTTTGTGTTCCAGGTTATCTCCCTTTGGTGTAGAGATACTGAATGAAAAGATGGTGCCTCCCTGATCCCTGGTCTCTATTTAAATGCCATAGATGTTGCCTCTGCTTTCACAACTAAACTCTTTGAAAGTGTTGTGTATCTCTACCTCACCTTCTCCTACTCAGTCCAGTTGAAACTGGCTTCTAGCCCCGCTCTTTCCATGGAAACTGCTCTCACTGTGTTCGTATCTTCAGTTTGGAAAATGGACTGCATTTTTTCAGATACCACCCTGTTTTGGCATTTCTGCAGCATTTGATACTGCTGCCCCTTCCCACCTTGGAACTTCTTTGGCTTTTGGACACCACATTCTCCTGGTTTTCTCCTCTTTGGTCATCTCACTCTTCTCTGCAGGCTCATCTTTTGCCAGGCACTTTTTCAAGGATCAGTTGGGTCATCTTTTCTTTTTCACTTGGTGTTCTCTTAGATAACCTTATCCCAGAACATGACTTTAGAGACTGTCAGTAAACTGAAGAAACCTACACTTACTGCTAAACCACAGACCATGTCAGTATCTCTATTTGGGTGTTTCCAGGAGCTTAAACTCCGTATGTCCAATTTTAAACAGTGCATTAATACCCCTTCCCCAAAAAGAAGACTTCAAACATCTCGACCTTTTCCCATATTCCCTATCTTAGTGAATGCATAGCCATCTATACCGTTAGTTGTGCAAGTCATGCCCCATATCCAGTTTTTGAATCTACTCATTCTTCCCTATCTCCCCTGTCATCACACTAGTCTAGGGCAAAGCTGATCACTCTTGGCACTATTGATACGTGGGGCCAGGTAATTCTTTCTTGTGAGGGTTTTTCTGTAAATTGTGCAATTTTTAGTGGTATTCCTAGCCTCTACCTACTAGGTACCAGTAGTTGCTCTAGTTCTGACAACCAAAAATGTCTCAGACGTTGCCCAGTGACCCCTGGGAGGCAAGATCACTCTCCTCCCCTCCGGCACTTGAGAAGCACTTGTCTTGGGAGTTCTCAGTTCCTGTATGAATTACTTCTATCCTCCTTAATAGTCTCTCTGCATTTACTCTGACTGCCCTGTGTCCCAACCTGCATACTGTGGTCAAAGGAATGTTTTCAGAACACAAATATGACTTGCCAAAAACTGGAATTAGCCTAAATGTCCTTCACCAGACCAGTAGATAAACTGTGGCACATCAGTAAAATGGAATACTGTTCAGCAATTTAAAAAAAATGTAGTGATACATCCAACAACGTGGATAGGTCTCAGCATTATATTGACTAAAAACAGGCCGATCTCAAAATGTTATATGCTGTATGATTCTATTTAGGTAACATTCATTAAATGAGAAAATGATAAGAGAATAGTCCGTTGTCACAGCTTGTGGTTAGTGGGAGGCTGTGACAAAGGAGCACCATGAAGGAGTTTCTTTAGGGTGATGGGACCGTTCTGAATCCTGATTGTGGTGTTGGTTATACGAGTCTTTGTGTATGATGAAACTTTATAGAACTACACACACACAGAAACATACACAAGTAGAAACAGGTGAAAATCCAAATAAAATCGTTAGTTACTAGTATTGCATCAGTGTTAATTTCCTGGGTGTGATCACTCTACTGCAGTTAGGTAACATGCTGTCGGTGGGAGAAGCTGGGTGTAGGATACTTAGGAACTCTGGTCTATTTTTGCATCTTTTTACAAATCTAAAATTTCTTCAAAAAAGTTAAAAGACAAGTATGTCATCCCCAGCTTGAATGCTGTGTGGTGCCTTTCTCTTCTTAAAAAACCCAACTCCTTGACGTGGTTTATAAGGTTCAACACGGTCTAGGTTCTTGCCTATGTCTCCGGTCTTCATTCTTTTTTTCCTGTTCCTTGCCCACATGGGTTTTCTTGAATGTGTCTTGTCCCCTCTGCCTTACAGGGCTGGTATACATAGCGTATGTTCACTTTTTCTGGAATCCTCCCTGTTTACTTCTTTTTCCTTGCCTAATTAAATTCTATACATCTTTCAGATCTCTGTTTATATGTGACTTCTTTTCCTCACTCAACTGAAAATCGTATTCTTCTCAAATAGGATGGTGTTCTTACCCTCAGAGCACATAATTAAGGCTACAGTTCATTGTACGTTAGTGGTATTATTTGATCCTCTCCTGTACTGGACTGTAAGTTTTGTTAGTTTTTGCTTACATTGTATGTCCAGAGGCACCAGTACAGTGCTTATCAAGCAAGTGACTTTCACTGAGTATTTGTTAAATGACTAAACACATCAAAATCAAAAACAGAAGTTTTATTTAGAGGTTTTGATTTTATACTCAAGACACACTTGAAAGTTCGTAATTTTTAAGGAAGTTTTCCCCTATTTTATAATCCATTTTTATCTTAGGACTGGTGTTTAGTTACCATGTAACATTTTTGCTGAAGTTAACATTTCTAAAAAAATGAGACATATCATTTAGCCATTACTAAGTATGATTTTATTTATTTATTTATTTATTTTTAATATTTATTTATTTGAGAGAGACAGAGATAGAGAGAGCTCGAGCAGGAAGGAGGGGGAGAAGCAGACACCCTGCGGAGCAAGGAGCCCGACGCAGGGCTTGATCCCGGGACTCCAGGATCATGTCCTGAGCGGAAGGCAGAGGCTTAACCATCTGAGCCACCCAGGCGCCCCACTAAGTATGATTTTAAATGTGAACCAGGGACACTGGGAATTGAGCACATTTCAGTTTTTTTTTTTCATGTTAACAGAAATAGCCCATATATAATGTTTAACGGGGAAAGAAAAAAAAACTTAATATATTTTTATTTTAAATATAATAGTAACTGGAATGTAGATAAAAGTCTAACGTATATTCATGTAGCAGAAAATTATATTAGTGAGTTACTGTTTGAAATTTACAAATAGTTAACATAAAATTATTTCCCAATTATAAGGTATGTGTATGAAAATGTTACGTGCATATTACGTGCATATTAAACATTGTCACAGACAGTGTTTTCCTAGGAATTTGACAGATCCTTTATCCAGAAATAAGTGGCGTTATAAATCGTATAGACCTCTGTGTCTTGATGATTTCTTTCTAAAGTTATTCTTTAAAAATACACTTGATTACTGTGCAATATATGTTACATTTCTCTCTTTTTACAGTAAACCGTAACTGAAGAAAAATGATGGAAGAGAGCGGAATAGAGACAACCCCCCCGGGGACCCCTCCACCGCACCCCGCGGGACTGGCCGCAGCTGCTGTGGCTTCCACCCCGCTGCCTTTAGGTATGTGGCCGTGCTGGCACCTCGTGTGTCTGGAGGGTAGGAACGACACCGTTAACTTTTCTCAGAGTCAGTTAAAAGAAGAATACATAGATGAAAACATCTCTCATCTTTTGCCAGGATGAAGGGAAGTGACCTTTTTTATTTAAGCCTAAAAGTATATTTTGCTTTGGGTAAACTTTTGTTCTCTATAGTCATACTGACTATATATCATCTTCTTAGGACAAAACTATCCTAAAAAGCATGTGTTAGTTTTGTCTTGTGTTCGATGAGTTTGTGATGATTAACCTTCTGACCAAAATTTTTGAGTCACTGTGTAGGTTTTTATGCTGAAAGCAGCAGGGGTGAAAAACGGCTCTATTTTCTTTAAAAAGAGCAAAATGAATGAAAACAAAAAGATCTACTTACAAACAGGACTATAACAATTGTATATAACTGCTACTTTTACTTAGGGGAGTCGAAAGTCATTTGCACCTAGTCGTATGTGTTGTATATTTTAAATAACACAGTGAAAAAAAGTTATTGGGTTATGGTCTGTTAAATTTTTAAATTTTGCAATAAAAAAGTAATGAGATACTTTGAAAACTAAGTGAAAAGCATTTCCAATTTTGTGGGTTTTTTTCCTCCCCATCTTCTAGCTGCAACCAGTTCTTTCTCTTCTCCAAATGTGTCGTCCATACAGTCCTTGCCGCCACACGCGTACTCCACCCCTCAGCCATCCCTCCCTCCTGTGAGGCCTTCCGCACCCTTGCCCTTCGTGCCGCCTTCACCGGTCCCTTCTGTTCCAGCCCTTGCTACTTCCATCCCACCTCCTGTCTCTCCACCACCTGCTGCTGCCTTCAGTAATCCTCCTCTGTCCCACTTCCCGGCTTCATCTTCTGCCCCAAGCACTCTTTTATCTGCACCCTCTTCTGGTCCTCCCACGTCGGGATTTTCCGTTGGGGCAACTTACGACATTACAAGGGGACATGCAGGAAGAGCTCCCCAGACACCCCTGATGCCGTCATTCTCTGCACCTCCCGTAACAGGTAATTCTCTCTTACTGATACTTTGAAATAAATGACTACAGCTAATGTTTAAATACGTTTTTTAATAACTGCTTTATTGGTAAATAATTTACGTATCATACAATTCACCCCTTTAAAGTATACAATTCAGTAGTTGTCACAGTATTTACAGAGTTGAGCCATCGTCACTCTCATCAGTTATAGAACCTTCTAATCATCCCCAAAAAGAAGCCCTCTACCTGTTAGCAGTCACTCCCTACTTGCTCCCGATGTTCACCGCCCCAATCATTCATCTGTTTTATGTCTCCGAATATACCTATTTTGGATCTTTCATATAAATGGAATCGTACCATATATAGTCTTTTGTGAAAACTTCTTTCACTTAGTATTTTTTTTTTGAAGTTTTATTTATTTGAGAGAGCAGGTGAGCGAGCACACGAGTGTGGGGAGGGGCCGAGGGAGGAGAGGGAGAAGCAGACTCCCCACTGAGCAGGGAGCCTGATGCGGGGCTCGATCCCAGGACCCTGGGATCATGACCTGAGCCGAAGGCAGACGCTTAACCGACTGAGCCACCCAGGTTCCCCTTAGTATATTTTTAAGTTCATCCACATTGTAGCATGTGTCTGTACTCTGTTCTTTTTTATGGCTCAGTATTCCATAGTATGGATTTTTCTTCCACATTTTGTTGATTCATTTCATCCATTGATGAACTTTTGTGTTGTTTCTACTTTTTGGTATTATACTGCTTTTATGAACATTTGTGTACTGGTTTTTGTGAGGACATATTTTCATGTCTCTTGGGTATATAACTACGCATGGAATTGTTCGCTTTTAAGAAACTGCTAGACTGTTTTCCAAAGCAGTTGCACCATTTCACTTTCTCATCAGTACTGTTTGAGTGTTTCAGTATTTCTGCATTCCTTTTTTTTTTTTTTTAACTTTTTTTCTTTTTTGCTACATTACTTTTAACTCCTATCTTTGATCTCTGGAGTTTTCTGTTCTCGCGTTTTGACACTTATATTATCAAAATAAAGCTGATGTTACTAGTAAATGATAAATTTTGTGTGTTGTAAAATGTAGAGTATGTATAGTGTATGTAGTGTCAGATAAAATTCGAAATACTTGTTCTAATATTTTGTATACTTATAGAGAGACACCAGGGTGATATTTGACAGTCTTCTTTACAGCTTTTCTTAAAAGGTTATCTGGACAAGAATGGTCCAGGGAGTAGTTTTATTTAGCCAGGTAGAAATTTAAAACCAAATAAAAGCTCATGTGTGCCTTAGGTTTATGGTAATGGGCCATCTTTTCTAAGTTGGTTACACCTACCTTCTTGGCTTCCCTGGAATGGTTGTTGGAAACTAGTATCAAAACTTCGTCCTTGTCATCTTTTGCCTGTTACTTCTCATTTTAGGAAAAGAAGCAGCTTTGTTCTGATTTTTATTATCCAACTTTGCTAATCTACTTCTACAAATAAAATTTTTTGCATAGTACAGGCATTATGTCTATGTCTTTGAATATGTGAATTTTATTTTTTGAGTTAAAGTAGGGCATATGAAATAAGTAGTAATTGTTACATGCTTTTATATGATGGGCTTGGGTGCTTACATCAATTATTTTTATGCATTGAAGGGATTAGAATTATAGTTGCCCACATCCAGGTGCTAAATGGGACCAACAGGAAGTACTTTTTGATAAATATTTTGCCCATTTTCAGAATGTTTAGTTAAAAAGCCTACAAAAAGGTCAGGAAATTTCTTCAGAATTTTGTTTCATTTGTATTTTGTGAAGGTTTAGGTGATTCTTGGAGTGCATCATTCAGTCTTGAAATGCCTGAGTATATATTTACATTATTAAAGCTATTTTGAACTACTTATCTCCTATAGTGTATCTTCCTTTTATAGAAAATAGTTTATGAAATAAATTACATATATTAGAAATTTTTGCCATTTACTAGGTATGTTGCCGACTCCCATTACTCAGCAAGCCAGTTTGACATCTCTGGCCCAGGGACCGGGGACCACATCAGCCATTACTTTTCCAGAGGAGCAAGAAGATCCTCGAGTTGGTAGAGGTCAGGATGAGGCATCTGCTGGTGGACTCTGGGGTTTTATTAAGGTAAGGGGTATTTAGTTTGAAAGTTATACTGAACTTTTTAATTTTGAAACTATTAGATGTTCATTAGAATGATTTTGAAAATATAGAATGGTATAATGAAAAAATAATTCTTTTTATTATTACTAGTTTTCTATAGTTCTTCTCAGTCTTTTTTATGTGCATATCTGTGTAGGTGTAATTTTTTTAGTAAGTCAAAATGGGTAGTAACATGTGGACACTATTTTGTATCTTTTGTTTGTCTTTATCTAGCATATATCAGGAACATTTTCCCAGTCATAAATATTCTTCAGAAAATTTTTTTTTCTTTATGGCTGTTTTTGCCCTCCATGCCATGGGGCATTTATTTCCCATATTTTACTAATGTACTTTAGCGTTCTCTAATAGTAATTCTTACAAATACAACTATGATGAGCACTCTTGCATGCAGATCTTTATGCCCATCTCTGTTTTATTGAGGTTAATTCCTGATGAATGTCAGAGTGAACATTTTAAAAATTACTGATAAAAATGACTCTCCAGGAGGGTTATACCAAAATAGACTGTCCCAGCATTTTTCACTTGCCAGCACTCATAATGAATTTGAAATAGAACGTTTTCTAATTTGATAGACAAAAAAAATAACCTCGTTTTGATTTGCTTTTCTTGGTTACCAAATTTGAACATTTTTTCATATGTTTTTTTGTTTGTATTTTTTCTTTGTGAAGTCTCTAGTCGTGTTCTTTGCCCATTTTTGAATTGGGATGATTTTCCTTTCTAAATGAATTTGTAAGAGCTCCTCATGTAGAAATATTTTATTACACGCTGTCATTTATTGACGTTTTCTCTTTTATCATACATTTAAATTTTATTACCCTTTTGTGATACAAAAGCTTCTAAATTTTCAGTAGTCTTTTTTTCTTTTCATTTTTTTATGTTAAGAATGACCTTTTCCGGGGCGCCTGGGTGGCTCAGTTGGTTAAGCGACTGCCTTCGGCTCAGGTCATGATCCTGGAGTCCCGGGATCGAGTCCCGCATCGGGCTCCCTGCTGGGCGGGGAGTCTGCTTCTCCCTCTGACCCTCCCCCCTCTCATGTGCTCTCTGTCTCTCTCATTCTCTCTGTCTCAAATAAATAATAAATAAAATCTTAAAAAAAAAAAAAGAATGACCTTTTCCCACCACGGTATGTGGTAAATGTTCTGTGATTTCTTCGAATTCTTCTATGGGTTTCGTTTTTTTTTTAATACCTACCAATTTAATGTTTCTGACACTTAACTTTATTACGTAAAGTAGAAGTCAAACTTAATTTTCTTCCAACCACTTACTCAGCTGTTCCAACATCATATCCCAGTGTTTTGATATGTCATCTTTATCTTAGTTATGCAGTTGTTTGTTAATGTCAGTTTCTGGACTCTGTTCTATTCTGCTGTTTGGCCTGTCCCTGCAATAGTACCCTACTATTTTAGTTATTGTTAACTCTGTTTATTATTATACTAATACTTACTGAAAGTCTACTCTGCTCGGGTGGGATGGGGAATATGCATTGATGAGTAAAGAAAGAAAGGTCAGTTCCAAGTCTCTGCGTTCATAACGATGGATCAGTATTTAGTTTTATAAGTTTGCCAGTTTCTCTTTACTTCAGAATTTTTCTTTACTCGTTTTTTCTGTTTATTTCTCTTAATGAATTTTGGGATTACTCTGTCACATTCCTCCCAATATTCTGAGGGTTTGGCTGCAACTTAATTATATATTAAATATTTTTAAATCGGTAGGTGGCTAAATTATAACTAATTTACTACACTTGAGCTTTATGTTTCATAAAGATGGTATTTTCCTAAGCTTCTTTTTTTTTAATCCTTCTGTACTTTTTAAAGTTTTCTTCATACAGGTATTATTCCTTATTTCTCCGGTTAAGAGCATGTGTCAGTGTGTCCGTTAGCTCAGCTCGACATGTCTTGTAAATCGTTCTTTTAATACCCCGCGTAAGATTGGTTGACAGTTTTAAATACCCGTGTTACGGACTCCGCTTTTTTCTGACTCACCTTGGTTCAGTGGTAGGTTGGAAGAGGTGGAATGGTGGCCTGTTAGCCAGAGGCCATCTCAGGGGGCACGGCTCCCTTGAAGTCCTTTTTACCACCGGAGAAGTGTAGCATGTTAAGGGAAGACTCAAACCTGGTTCCTTCTGTTTAATAGTGTGGTTTTAAGAATTCAGAGGACTAGATCTGGGCTAAAAGAGAATTTGGGAATTAACACAACAAATATGAAGTAGGAAAAAAGAAGAAACATTAGTAGAAGATAGCAGAGTAATATATATTAATAGGTAACTTCTGGGGAATAAGGATGAGAAATGTTAATATTTTTATTTTTTTCTTAAGGAACCAAGTGTGAGTCTATGGAGATGACTAATTACAGTTTTTATTTGGGACCTTGATGGATAAGTTTTACCTGGTCTTTCATAGAAATAAGTAGATGTGAAATGAAATTAAAATACAGAGAAATAAAATGCGTGTGTATGTATACATGTATAAAATGAATACGTATGAATATATACATCCATAAAATGAACACACATATGTGTGTGTATACCTACTTCCCAGGTCAGTGCTCCTCACAGTGTGATCTGCAGACTGCATGGGTCTATGAGAAGGAGAGAAGGTGACAGTGAGCATTTTGAAAACTTAAGAGCAATTTGACATGGCCATAACCTTGTTTTTCTTACATTTTAACAAATTACAGGTCTGCGATGTATCAGAAACTTTAAAAAAGTTTTCTCTCACCATCAGGTGTTCTTTACTTAGAATGGGCGTTTATATGTCAATTTGTCTTGTGCAGGGTGTGGCCGGAAATCCTATGGTGAAATCTATGCTCGATAAAACAAAACATTCAGTAGAAAGCATGATTACAACGCTGGACCCTGGCATGGCTCCATATATCAGTACGTACTTAAGATAGAGCAGCATGTGCTGTATGTTTTTAAAGTATTTGCCTTTGTCAGCCTCTCACTGTGATTCCATAGTCTTGTAATCAGTGGAAATCCTTTTATGTTGTAAGTTGATTGTAAGTCTTAGTGTTGGTATTATTAATTTATCTTTTTCTTAGTCACAAATAAATTTTGAAAACTCCACAGAATGAACTTTGGGAGGAGTAAAACCAATATGCATTAGTATACTAATTAGTATACTTCAATTGTAAGTAATACATTTTAATTATAAATACAGTTAGTGTTGCTTTGTATGAATTTTATTTTATTCACTAAGGACATTTGAAATGATGCTTTGTTTATATTTGATTTTGATAATTGTCCAGTTATCTGTTTTAATTAAATGTGATTATGCTTAACCTGGGAATAATATTTTTAGAGGAAGTTAATCTATTTATTAATAATACCTGATTAGTAAGTTTGGTGGGGAAGCTATTTTAAGCACCTTTGAATCCTCCTTCCCAAGAATTCTCCGGACAGATGACATAGACATACATGCTGTCTGCCATTTAATTTTAAATGTACATGTCCAGTGTGTGAAGAAACAATTGCTTAGCAGGATCAGTGAGCAATTACTAGTCATTCTGTTAAAGATAACAACTTGGAAGCCAAAGCTGTGCACTAGAACAGAGGTACTAGAACAGAGGTTTTCAGTAGCAATAAAAAGTCAGTAGCTTTCAGGAGTCTTGGTGCTGTTGGTGGTTTACAGTTTAGTAAATGTCAAAGAATAAGACCTTAGTAAGAAGTATCATTTACTAAGTTCTTGCTCTGCCAGGCAGTACTTAGAAACTCTGCAAGGTAAGTATTTTTCTCAAGTTTGAGGTGAGGAACCCCTGGGTTCAGAGAGATCATTATCCTAGGCCACACAGCTTAGTGGAGCTAGATTGGGCCCATATTCAATTTGTTTTTGCACTTGGCCACTTTGCTTCCCTGAAAGTATAAAATTAAATCAAGTATTAAGTCATCTGAATTGTTTTTTGTGTTCATAACTACCAGAGGATTTAGAAACTGGACCCTGCCCTAGATAAGGCTTTATAATGTTCATAATAATTGAATTTGACATAATTAATGTGTCCTATATATTCTTTTCTTCACAAGCTTGTATTTTGAATGAGGGAAAGAAAGGAAATTAGTATTTTTGGAGTCCTTGCTATTTTAACGGGTACTGTGTTAGACTGTGAAAGCAGTTACTTAATCCTTAGAACAAGCCCTGTGAGGTGGCAGATACTTTACTGTGAAGAAATAAGCTCATTGACTTCCCCAAGGTAACAGAACTAATGAAGTCAGGACTCAAACCCAAGGCTTATTCTCAGGCCAGTAGTCAGCCTGACATCAAGAAAAAGGCAAAAGACGAAGGGGGTGGGGTTATAGGGGAAGATACAAAATGAAATGTCTATTAGCGAAATCATAACAATATATAGTCTTAATCAGTTAGCTATAAAAAGCAATAAAACTGATGTGAAAAAGTTGACACCTTATTGACAGGCAGCAAAAGCAAAGACTATTCTGATGTAACAAAACTTGAATTAAAGCTTAAGGTATTTTTACAGAAATATTCTAGAAATCACCGTAACAGTTTCAGATGTATCAAGAAAGCATAAGAACTGTTAGAAATGCATTTTATGGGGCGCCAGGGTGGCTCAGTTGGTTAAGCGACTGCCTTCGGCTCAGGTCATGATCCCAGCGTCCTGGGATCGAGCCCCACATCGGGCTCCCAGCTCCGCGGGAAGCCAGCTTCTCCCTCTCCCACTCCCCCTGCTGTGTTCCCTCTCTCGCTGTCTCTCTCTCTCTCTCTGTGTCAATTAAATAAATAAATAAAATCTTAAAAAAAAAAGAAATGCATTTTAACACAGTTTAGCTTCCTGTGTTCTTAGAATTACTTTTCCCGTCATCATTAAAGTTGGCACTACTTACTACAAAAAGGCTGAAAAAGCCTTTTGAGCTGAAGTTCAGTGGAACGGTACTCAGATAGGGTCAAGAGACATGTCCCACAAGGAGGAAGAAATGAGTAAAAAGTGTATTTGTTCTCTTCTCTCCTATGGGAGTCAATGCTTTTAGGTTTTAGTAACTTATGAAATTCTAGTAAAGATGGGAGCTATAGATCATCCTATTAGGAAAAAAGATACTTGATAAAAAGCCCACGTATTTTGAAGATACTATCAGCTATTCCACAACATATTAGGGAAAAGCATAGCATTGTTTCTGGGGCAAAATGGTTTACCATACAAACAGCTTTCTGGATAAATCTATTTACTAGTGATAGCCATTCATACTAAGTAGCGAAATACGCCATGCTCAGAACTAGGTCTTTGAACTCAGTATGTCACAAACTGTTAGGTAAAGATTTTTTTAAAAATTAGGTGTATTTGATCAAATTACTCTGTCTAAATGGTACATAGGTTTTAAAAATAATTGAAAATAAAAAGGTTTTAAAATCTTTATTTCATATCTTAGCCTTTTTAAATTTCAAGTTTTATATATGTTGGTATTTCCATTTCCTTATATGCTTGCATATTAGGACAGTAATAGTTGTATAATTTATAACTAAATATCCCATTTGTGGCATCTGCTGTTTTTTTTTCTTTTAATGATGTGGTTGTATGATAAAGTTGACTCCCACATTTAAACTGTTTCCTAGATAAACATTTCATGGCAGTCCTCATTTAGTGCAGGCTTCTTTACAACTCTGACAAATTACTTGTAATCATCAATAACAGTCTTCATTTTCATTTTCTCTAGTGTATCCTAAATGTGTAACTTGGATTTCACAAGCCACATAATTCATTTCTGTGATAGCTCAATAGTTGAAGGCCTAGGAACTCCAGCATCCCCATGGTATTAGAAGTTTGTGTATAATAGATGTGTGTCTTTACTAAACAACAGCAGAAAAACCATTTTGATTTGCAGCCTTAAAAAATGCAATGTTTTATCCAAAGTTTAAACTTACTAGCAAATGAGATCTTGTGAAATCAATAGAGTGATATAGTAGAAAATTAAACTTTTTTCATAGCTGTTAGAACATTATTTCCCAAATTGACATCTATGGAAAACTTTCTAGGAGTGGTTATTAGATGTTAACATATTCCATGAACACATTAAGTATGGAAAGTACTGGGTTAAAGCCATGAATTTTAACTTCTGGTTTTCTCAGAATCTTGATGTTAATGTTCATTGTGAATTTCTAAGAAAGAAACATGTAAAGTAGTTCCCAAGCTTGTTTGACCACAAAATGCTATTTTAAGGTGGGGCTACTAATACATTCTGGAACAGTATTCCATAGAAAAAAAACTGTTGTGTTCTGTGGCAGATGGGATACTCAGAACCATTAGAAGATATGTGCTATCTTCTGCCTGCAGATGAGACTCCCTCAGATAATGCATTAAGTGCTCATTTTTAAGTCAGGAAAAGTGGTAGTTTGGGTCTAAGCACTTGGAATAAGATGCTGTTAGATGAGGAGATGAAAACGTGTGTGATGGATCAGCTGTGTAGTGAAAAGAAGATTTTGGTATGTGACAGACCTAGGTTTGAGTCCCGACATCATCGCTAAGTAAGTAGCTGTGTTACCTTAGGCAAGGCCTTATCAATCTTAGTTTCCTCAGCCTATAAAAAAGTTCATCATCTGTGTCTTGCTGTATTTTGTGAGGTCAGTAATAATTATTAATAAAATGTTAGCATATGGCATTGCTTATGAGAATCTCATTATTTTAATTTGGAATTGAAATTTTCTTCTGATCTTTGTAGAATCTGGAGGTGAACTGGATATTGTAGTGACCTCAAATAAAGAAGTAAAAGTTGCTGCCATCCGAGATGCCTTCCAGGAGGTCTTTGGCTTAGCTGTGGTCATAGGGGAAGCTGGACAGTCCAATATTGCCCCACAGCCAGTGGGCTATGCGGCTGGATTAAAAGTGAGTAATACAACACCTTTTTCAGCATAAAGAAACTGGCAGTTAATTTTTTCATAATTCTGATAATCTTTTGCTCTTTATGGAGCTAATGGGTTTTTACATTCTGAGGTATTGATCATCTTGGTTTTTATTTAGACAACTGTTGTGTAATGAAGATACAGTGGAGTTTTAATGTAAAGAAACTCAGGGTAGGTTTTGATGCTTGGGCAGGGGAGGAAACAACTTGCAGAGAACACAGAGAGAGTAGTTAGTCCTAAAAGAAATCTTAACCTAGTGCTAACCTTTAAGTCCTACTGAATTTAAAAATTTTGTACTGAAATTACAGTACCTTTAGAATTCTCTAAGCTTTTTATTACTATCACTATTAATAATACTTTACACTTACGTATTTCTTCATGGTTTTGGGGACTCTAACATATTTGAAAGTTTCAGAGTAGTAATGGAGTTCCAGTAGGCAGGTTCTAGATTGGCCCTTTTAAGTCTCCCTTTTCTCTTGTACTTGGTGAGGGGACTTAGCATTCATCCGGAAAGCTTTCTCTTGCTTTCTTGCTTTGATTCTTCCCCTTCTCCATCCTTTTAATTCCCTTGACTTAAGGACCTGACTGCCTGGCACCTTATAGGTATGTATAATACCTATATATAACCAGAGTTTGCCAAGGTCTCTTTTAATAGAGACCTATTAAATATTATCAATAATAACATCAATAGGAAGAGGCTTCCTTAGTTTTTCCATAGTGAGAGAAGAGGATCTTCTGATCAAGTCTATAGATAATAAATTCTCCATAACAGGGACAGATGATAGGGTAACTTATTTTAAAGAGAAATTTCATACAACCACATACACCACCACTTCAATATTACAGTTTGTCTTCTGGCCTGTTACCATTAAAAAACTTGTCACACATCTGCATGAAACCAGTTCCATTCCCAGTGAACTAGGTCTGGTCCCCTCAAGCCAGTGAAGGTTAAAGTTCCAAGAATCCTGTCCTCTCATACATTTTTTTACCACCAGCATATAGACACGCAAGAACAAATGAACAGTGAACAGGTCATCAGCATACAAATATTTCTCCCACTTAAAAAAGCAAACGAAAGAAATTTTGAACAAATTTTTTTTAACCTCCTCTCCTCATCATCTACCACCTTAATTTTTTTGCTGCTTTTTGCAGCAAAACTCCTCCAAAGAATTGCCAACATCTTATCTCTAATTGTTCCCTTCATATTCTCTTACACCCGGCCCCGTCAGGCACTTAGAGAATGCTGGGCAGGTCAGCAGTGTTCCCCATCTTGTTTTGCCTGTCACTGGCTTTTGAGACAGTTGTTATTCTTTAATGTTTCTTTCACTTCTGAAGTGTCATACTTTTTTTTCCTTGCCTCACTATTTGCTCACTCCCCTGTGCCTCCTTTGCTGGTTCCGCCTAATGATCTTGTCTTTACATTCCCTCCCTCGTGAGTTGATAGTGTCTGGTGGCTTTAAATACCATCTGTGTGTGGACAGTTCCAAGTTTCTATCTCCAGCACAGGCCTCTCATGTCAACTAGATTTATGTAAAAGTTGCCTCCTCAACCCCTTAACTTGAATGTCTCAAACTTAACCATGTTTAGCATCCATCTGCTTTTCTTTCCTCCAAGCCTGCTCCTCTGGCCTTGTCCATCTCCGTTCATTGATGGCAGAACTATCCTTCCATTTTCTCAGGTGAGAAACCTTGGAGTCACCCTTGACTCCTCTCTTTACCTATGTCCAGTTCATTAAGAAATCTTGTTCATCCTCCACACTTGTTCACAGTGTGTCCAGCATCTGACTCTTCTCACATGCCCACCGCCACTGCAGTGTCTTGATGGAACCTTGCCATTGACTTCTACTAGGCCATCCGATTTTAGCATTATCTGAATGGGGTAACCCTGTGGCCCTCTAGGTCCTTCTGAACGGAGTAGCCAGGTGATCCTTTCCAGTCACAGGTCAGAGCATGTCACTTGTGTTTCAGCACTTTATATTTTACCCATTGTAAACCCACATTCCTTACGGTGACTTCCACGGCCCCACACAGTCTGGCTGACGTGGTGCTTGTTCCCTGTCTGGCTGCCTCTCCGGCTGGTCTTCCCCTTGCTCACTCGTGCCAGGCACTTCAGCTCCCTTCTAGCTCTTCCTACTTGACTCGCATGCCCTCGCTTAGCCTTTTCACTAGCTCTTTCTTCTCTTGGGGACATTCTCCCTCAAATGTGTACTTGGTTGGCTCTCTTAAACCTTCTTTAAGTCTTCAGTCTTCCTTGCACGGCGTGGCCTGTCCTGACTGCCTGTTTAGTACTACATTCCACACTTCTGTACCAAGATCACCCTTCTGCGCCTCTGTTTTCTTTCCTGTAGTACTCAGCACCTTCTCCTACACTCTATCATTGTGTTTTATAGTGTTTTCCCACAAGAATTAAGGTCCTCAAGAGCAGGAATTTTGGTTTGGTTCACAGATGTGAACTCTTAGATGTCCTTTAGAATGAATATCTAGCAGTTTTATCAAAATGTCTAAACTGTAAACATCAGAATTAAAAGTGTAAGGGTATGTTTTTAAAATTAATCATTTATTTCCTCAAGTTAGCAGTCTAATACAGAAAACATTTTCATTGTAGGATCTGCTTCCAGTTTTGGTTTAACACCCTATCAGTTTCATGAGAAGAATAAAGATTTTTCACTTAATAGCACTCCAGCGGCCCACCTGTTGCAGTACCTTGATCGAACCTCCACAGTCAAACTAGTGGTCTTCAAACTGGTCTAGAAGTACCTCTTGATACACAAAGATTTTACAAGATCTGAGGAGACCCAGAGAGTTTTAAGACACCCAGCTTCTTCAGCTTCCATATGTACTCTTGCCTAAAAATTTTCTGCCCATATGTACCTGTGACTAAGGCAACTTGTTCTCCTTTCCCATCTCCCCCTTAGGAAGCCCTGTTCTCTCCCTTTGGGAAATGAAACATACCTCTTACCCACCAAATATTCACGTGATACATTGCCTCCGAACATGAAAGACTCCTGAGTGTCATCTGAAGGGACAATTCAAAATTGTTTTTGATGTTGGGAATACAAATAACATAATGACTGGGTAAAACCCTTTTGCAAGTCATATGGTTTCCAGTTGTTTGTTCCCATCAAAACTGAGGAGGGACCAGACAGAGTTGTCAGCTGATAGGTCATTAATTTTTGATGATAAATCACCATGTGATATTTGGAATATAACTTAAAATTTTCATGGTTTTTAAAACAAGTGTCTTAAATATTTTGTTATATTAAATATTATTACATAGAAGATACTTAAAATCATTAGGTGCTGCTCTTAAAAGGCTGATTGAGATTTTTTTCTAAAAGAAAAACCTCATCTTCTAGGTAATATTAATCCTTCAGTTTATGTGGTGGTTTTATTAGTGTTTGACAGATTCATTTTTGCTGTTGGTTTTTGCCCTTCAAATTCAAATATTCGGGTTTCTTTTCCATAATTTTAAATAAAAGCTTAAAATCAGAATTCATTGAAACTGATGCATGCATAGGAAAATCATTTACAAATTTATCAGCTGTTTTTTTCAGAAGCAGTAGAGGGAGCTAATGAGAAGAAAAATAATGTAGAGTCCTAGAATATTAAAATTTGAACCCAGATTTTTTACTCCCCATCAGACTTTGTTTGAAGGAAAACTTAGGTTTAAGGAAATAAATCTGCCATAAGTAACATTAGGGAGCTTCTGAAACTTATGTGCCAACCGTTAATTTCATTGCAGAGCCAGTCATAGTTATGACCACTGTTTTATAACTTACTTTACCAGAGATGTAGATAATATTTATATGCAGGTAAGAAAAAGCATGGAATTTTGATTAAACCAAATCGCTTAGTATAAACTCTTAGAGTACAGGATAAGCTCTGGGGGCCTCTCTCTATCCTTCCGTTTGAGATAATTACTTCAGTGTGGCCTCAGAACTACCTAATTCTTGATCCCTTACACTTCTGAAAATAAAGTTAAAATTTTATTCTCAAAACATTGGTGGGGACTGATCTTAAAGCGTCTATTCCAAAAGATGCCACACTTAATTAACATCAGAGAAGAGGCACATATAACCCCCTCTTCATTTTCCTTATGAAATACAAAGTCCTATGTTGTAGTATAGTAAAAAATGAACAAACTTAGTTTCCTGGAAACATTAAATCTAGGAATATTTTGTTGTTGTGCTTAGCTTAGATATCTTCAAAGAGTTAGGGATGAATCTCTTAAATATCCCACTAACTCCCTAATAGTTTTTACTGAATTAACATTTATTTAAACTTATTCATAATCAAAATTCAACCATAACTGGGAGGAAAATGATTGAGGCAAATTTACATTATCCAGTATAACATCTTATCTGTTACATTTTCTTTCAAATTCAACAGCTGCCTCCTCATTCACTGTTAGTAGATTTACATCATTCAGATTCTTAACATGAGTAATAAAAATTTTTAAGAAGGCCCTTATTTCTTCCCTTCTTTGTTTTTGCGTGTAGTGTTTTCTTACTGAATGTCTCTAGGGTTAGACAGTTGTGTGTGGTACTAGAGAGATAAGAGTGAGCAAAAATACAGTCAATATTAGTGTAGCTTAATTCATATCTTCTTTCATCCTTAATCTTTATAAGCTAATGTCTTAAATTGGTTTACCCATTTTCATGCACTGCTGACCTTCTCTTCTTTATTTCTGTTGTCTCCGAAGTAAGTCCAGTTGTCTCTAGAAGTGTCCTAGCTTTTGAAATTTTCATTTGATGAGAATTGACCACTTTTTCTCATTCACTACTTACCTCTGCTGTCCATAGGAAAAGTAGGCTAATGTATTATCCATGGTAGTTTTATTCAAAAATAGAATGCATTTTGTCTTGCTTTTTGAACACTTACTGTCACTTCTCTTATGATCACTGTTTATGAAGTGATTCAGATAAAGTAGTAAATAGCAACTTTACGAAAAACTTGTAATTTTCTACCATAAGAAATGTATTGATGATTTTGAGTTATCTATACAGTGTTCTCAGCCCCTCAGTTTTATTGCATAAATGGTAAATAAGTTTTGGTGCGATGTTTACATTTGCAGTTAAATATAAATCAGCTGCCATTTTGGTGCATATTTTAAGGCTATATTTAAAGGAAGTAAGAAGCAAGAGAAAAAAAACATTCACTTTGATACAATGGCCTACCTAGATACCTGAAGGGAAAATTAATTAAAAACTACTAGGACTGAAAAAAGATTTTTATCAGTAAGATATCCCGTTGGCAGATCAACATTAAGAAGTACATAGTTTCATTTTATTAGTAATAACCAAGTAGAACATTAATATAAAAATAACCCATTTCGTAGTAGCAACCAAAATAATAGTGTATGTGGGAATAACTTGGAATATGCTCTATAAACTGTTAATACTGAGGGGAACATGAATTGGACTTCTGTACTATTTACTCTTCATACTTCTGTATTTGAATGTTTACAATGGGTATATAGGTGTTCGTGTGTAAATGTATTTGTGTATTACTTGTATAACCATATTAGTATATTTAATACTGAATAATTAGAAATGGTTTCTAACCTACATGGTTGTCATTCAGGGTGCCCAGGAACGGATAGACAGCTTGCGTCGAACTGGAGTGATCCATGAAAAGCAGACTGCTGTGTCAGTAGAAAACTTCATTGCGGAATTGCTACCTGACAAGTAGGAGGCTTTTTTTTTTTTAACATAATTACAAATTTGTTTTCTTGTAATGAGAACTCTCAAGATCTACTCTCTTAGCAATTTTCAGATATACAGTACAGTATAAAGTGTAGTCACTGTGCTGTACATTTTATCCTCGTGACTGACTTTATAACTGAAAGTTTCTTTTAACAACACCCTTCACTCGTTTTACTTGCCCCCCTGCCCACCGCCTTTCCAACCATCAGTCTGTTCTTTGTATCTGTGAGTTCATATTTTTTTATTCCGCGTAAAAGTAGGATCATACAGTATTTTTCTGTGACTTATTTCCCTTAGTATAATGCCCTGAAGGTCCATTCATATTGTTGCAAATGGCAAGATTTCCTTCTTTTTCCATGGCTGAATAATTGTGTGTGTGTGTGTCTGTACACACCACATTTTCTTTATTCATTCTTCCATTGACAGACACTTAGGTTGTTTCCATGTCTTAGTTATTGTAAATAATGCTGCAGTGAACATGGATTGGTGGGGCGGGGGGGGGGGGGGGCGCATATATCTCTTCAAGGTAGTGTTCTCATTTCCCTCA
Source organism: Mirounga angustirostris (assembly GCF_029215605.1). Classification (NCBI taxonomy): domain Eukaryota; kingdom Metazoa; phylum Chordata; class Mammalia; order Carnivora; family Phocidae; genus Mirounga; species Mirounga angustirostris. The sequence goes on from NW_026991715.1 coordinate 22,796,052, forward strand.
GATAAATACGCAGAAGTGGAATTGCTGGATCAATATGGCTCATTTAATTTTTTAGGAACCTCCATATTGTTTTGTACCAGTTGACATTCTCATCAAAGGCTTGCTTTATCTCCATATCTTTTCCAGTACTTATTTTTTTGACTTTTTGGTAATAGCCATCCTAACAGGTGTAAGGTGATGTCCCACTGTGGTTTTGATTTGCATATCCCTGATGATGAGTGATGTTGAGCATCTTTTCATGTACATGTTGGTCATCTCTATGTCTTTGGGAAACTATTCAGAGCCTCTGCCCATTTTTTAATTGGATTGTTTTTTTGTTCTTGAGTTCGAGTTTTTTATCTATTTTATTTTTTTTATTTTTTTTAAGATTATTTATTTATTTATTTGACAGAGACACAGCGAGAGAGGGAACACAAGCAAGGGGAGTGGGAGAGGGAGAAGCAGGCTTCCCGCCGAGCAGGGAGCCCGATGCGGGGCTCGATCCCAGGACCCTGGCATCATGACCTGAGCTGAAGGCAGTCGCTTAACCAACTGAGCCTCCCAGGCGCCCTTTTTTATCTATTTTAGATGTTAAACACCTTATGAGGAATGTGATTTGTGAATGTTTTCTCCCCTTTAGTAGGTTGCCTTTTCATTTTGTTGATGGTTTCCTTTGCTGTGTAGAACCTTTTTAGTTTGATGTAGTCTTACTTACTGATTTTTGCTTTTGTTGCCTTTGCTTTTGGTGTCAAATCCAAAAAATTATCACCAAGACTGATATCAAGCAACTTACTCCCTCTTGTCCTCCAGGAGTTTTATGGTTTCCAGTCTTAAGTTCAAGTCTTGAATGCATTCGAGTTCCTTTTTGTGTATGGTGTAAGTAGTCCAATTTCCCCAGCACCATTTATTGTGCAGGCTGTCCTTTTCCCATTGTATATTCCTGGCTCTTTTGTTGTAAACTAATTGACCATATATGTGGGTTTATTCCTCAGCTCTCTGTTCTTTTGGACTGATCTTTGTGTCTGTTATTAGGCCAATACCATGCTATTTTGATGAGCATAGCTTTGTAATATAGTTTCAAATCAAAGAGTGTGATGCTGATGCTTTCCCAAGATGGCTTTGGCTATTCAGGGTCTTGTGGTTCCATACAAACTTTAGGGTTCTCTTTCTGTGAAAAATGCCATTGGAATTTTTTTTTTTTTAAAGATTTTATTTATTTATTTGACAGAGAGAGACACAGCGAGAGAGGGAACACAAGCAGGGGGAGTGGGAGAGAGAGAAGCAGGCTTCCCGCCGAGCAGGGAGCCCGATGCGGGGCTCGATCCCAGGACCCTGGGATCATGACCTGAGCCGAAGGCAGACGCTTAACGACTGAGCCACCCAGGCGCCCCGAGACTTCTTTTTTTTTTAAGATTTTATTTATTTGAGAGAGAGAAAGAGAGCAGAAGCAGGGGGAGCGGCAGGCAGAGGAAGAGGGAGAAGCAGGCTCCCCGCTAAGCAGGGAGCCCTATATGGGGCTCGATCCCAGGACCCTGGGATCATGACCTGAGCCGAAGGCAGGCGCTTAACCGACTGAGCCACCCAGGCGCCCTGCCGTTGGAATTTTGATAGAAATTGCATTGAATCTGTAGATTGCTTTATGAATAGTGTGGACATTTTAACAATTTTAATTCTTCCAATCCCTGAGTCTGGAATATTTTTCCATATATTTGAGTTTTCAGGTTTTTTCATCAATGTGTCATAGTTTTCAGAGTAGAGATCTTTCACCTTCTTGGTTAAATCTGTTCCTCAGTGTTTTTTCCTTTTGGATGTGATTGTAAGTGCTATTGTTTCCTTGTTTTCTTTTTGATAGTTTATTAGTATATAGATATTGCAACAGATTTTGGCATATTGATTTTTTATTCTGCAACTTTACTGAATTCGTTTATGAGTTCTAACTTTTTTTTTTAGTTTTGAGTGTTTTCCTGTATGTAGCATCATTGTCATCTGAAAATAGTCACAGTTTTCCTTCTTCCTTTCCAATTTGGACGCCTTTTTTTTGCTTTCCTTGCTTAATTGCTCTGGTAAGGATTTTCAATACCATATTGAATAATGGAAGTGGAAAGAATGGGCATCCTTGTCTTGTTCCTGATCTTAGGGGAAACACTTTCAGCTTTTCATTGTTGCATATGATACTAGCTATGGGCTTGTCATATGTGGCCTTTACTATTTTGAGTACATTCCTTCTAAACCTGTTTGGAGAGTTTTTATCATTAACAGTTGTTGAATTTTATCACGTGCTTTTTTTTGCATCTGTTGAGATGATCGTATGATTTTTGCCCTTGATTTTGTTAATGTGTTGTATCACATTGATATGTGGATGTGGAAACATCTCTACATCTCTGTAGAATAAATCGTAAATCATGTGTATGATCCTTTTAATGTTGAATTTGGCTTAATATTCTGTTGAAAATTTTTACTTATATGTTTCTCATGGAAATTGGCCTTTGATTCTCTTTTCTGTTGTGTCCTTGTCTGATTTTAATATCAGGGGAATGCTGGCCTTGTAAAATGAGTTTGGAAGTGTCCCTTTTCTTACTGTTTTGGAAGACTTTGAGAAGCATTGGTAGTAATTTTTCTTTAAATGTGTGGTAGAGTTTACCAGTGAAGGTGTCTGGACCTAACTTTTGTTTGTTGGGAGGTTTTTGATTACTAACTAGAATCTCCTCACTAGAAATCGGTCTGTTCAGATTTTTGATTTCTTTATGATTCAGTCTTGGTAGGTAGTAGTATGTTTCTAGAAATGTATCCATGTATTCTAGGTTGTCTAGTTTGGTGGCATATAATTATTCAGTAAGAGGCTTACCCTTTTGTTTGTCTTATGAGCAAAATACAATTGGTCCTGGGGGGCTGACACTGAATACCTAGTAAAAAAAATGTATCCTATTTTGGAGAAAATTATATTCTTGTCTAGCTATATCATTTAACTAGCTGTGTGATCTCCAAAGCTCAGCTCACATTTCTACCCAGGTTTCTCCTTTTTAATTATAAACTGGAGATAGTAATGCCTGCATTGTAAGATTGTGTGTACAATCACTGAATATGATAGCACTAAATTTAAGAGGATACAATGTTGTATTGGCTTAGAGGTAATTGATCACCAGTAACCAACATAGTCATTCACGCAGTTATTCGGCATAATGGAAGGTATGGGCAACAGGGCCTGGTGGCAGTCACCAGGTTTGAAATCTAGCAATGATGCTTATCTATTTAGTTTGGAGAATATTCAGAGAATAGGATTCGTTATGGTCTTTAAGGGCTTTGTACTTTAGATGGCTTTTTTATGGAAGAAATTATTTTTAACATGTTGAATTTATTTATACTGAAAGAGCTTCCCAACTGTTGAAATTGGTCTCTTTTGTAATCACATTTGGTTTTGTTACATTTTTTGTTTATTTAATATTGAGTAGCATTGTGCCTGGTGCTTTATGGCTATAGTATATTAAAAATGTTCTCCAACTCTGAGGTTATACTGTTGGCCGGTTGGGAGAAAATATGTACACAGATGAACAGTTTTAAGTGACTGTGTAAAATAGTGTGTAATTTTTTGCTGATAGGAAATGTTATATACAATTCGAGGAGAAATAACTGAGTGTAGAGGTAGCGTCAGATGAGATTCGTGAGTGATTGGGACTTGGACAGGATAGTGAAGAGTAGGTAAAATTTGGATAAGTGGCAGGAATAGGACATTCTGAGTGGAAGAAAAGCTTGAAGATGATGAAGAGGATTCTGGGGTCAGTGGTTACATTAGCTTTGCTGATCATTTGTTGGATTTAGGAAGTCAAGAAGTGGTTTGGGGACAGATGTGTGAAGAGCTTTGAATGCTAGGGTGAAAAGCTGCTTTCTCCAGATTGCTTTGGCTATCAAGGTCTTTTGTGGTTTTTTACATATTTTGGTATTATTTGCTCTAGTTCTGTGAAAAATACTACCAGTATTTTGATAGGGGATGCATTGAATCTGTAGATTGTTTTGGGTAGTGTGGACATTTTAATGCTATTGATTTTACTACATAAGCATGGAATATCTTTCCATTTGTGTCACCTTCCCTTTTTCTTCATTGTCTTACAGTTTTAAGAGTACAGGTCTTTCACCTTCTTTGCTAAATATATTCCTAGGTATTTTATTCATTTGATGCACTTGTAAATGGGACTGTGTTCTTAATTTCTCTTTCTCCTACTTTGTTATTAGTATAGAGAGATATACCAGATTTCCATGTGTTGATTTTGCAACTTGACTGAGTTTATTAGTTCTTTTAGTTTTTTGGTGGCATCTTTAAGTTTTCCTATACATAGTATCATATTCTCTTTCATTATTGAGGATTTGACTTCTTCCTTACCCAATTTGGATGCCTTTTATTTATTTTTTCTTGTCTGATTTCTGTGGCTAGAACTTAGTGCTCTGTTGAATAGAAGTGGTCAGAGTGGACATCTTTGTCTCAGTCTTAGGGGAAAATCTTGGTTTTTCACCATTATGATGTTACCTATGGGTTTGTCATATATGGTCTTTATTATGTTGAGGTGTGTTCCCTCTAAACCCACTTTATTGAGAATTCTTATCATGAACGGATGTTGAATTTTATCAAGTGCTCTTTCTGCATTTACTGAAATGATCATATGGTTTTTATCCCAGGTTTTGTTAATGTGATATATCACATTGATTTGCAGATGTTGAACCAGTCTTGCATCCCTGGAATAAGTCCCACTTGATTGTTGTGATTATTTTAATGTATTGTTGAATTTGGTATGCTAATGTTTTGAGGATTTTTGCATCTGTGTTCATCAGGGATATTGGCCTATAACTTCTTTTTTGTAGTGTTCTTGTCTAATTTTGCTATGAGGGTAATGCTGGCCTTGTGGAATGAATTTGGAAGTTTTCCTTCCTATTCTGTTTTTCTGGATAGACCTCTAAATAACTCAGAATTCTCTTGTGAAACTGCCTAGTCCTGGATTTTGTTTGTTGGGGGCTTTTTGATTACTTAGTTTTGTTACTAGTAAATAATCTGTTCACATTTTCTGTTTCTTCCTGATTCAGTCTTGTATGTTTTTTGGAATGTATATATTTCTTCCAGGTTGTCTAGTTTGGTGGCATATATTTTTCATAGTATTCACAAGTAGCTCTTAAAATTTTTTGACTTTTTTCTTGATTAGTCTGGCTAAAGGTTGATTTTGTTTATGGTTTCAAAGAAGTAGCTCTTGATTTTTTTTTTTTTTTTTTTTTGGTTTCTATTTCCACTCTGATCTTTATTATTTTTCTCCTTCTATGATCTTTGAGCTTTGTTTGTTCTTTTCCTAGGTCTGTTAGGTTGTAAGGTGGAACTTTTTAGTTGAGGTAGGCTTTTAGAACTGCTTTTGCTGTGTCCCAAGGATTTTCAGCCGTTGGGTTTCCATTTTCAATTGTTTCCAAGGATTTTTTGAGTTCCTCTTTGATTTTTGTGTTGACCCTTTGGTTTAGTAAGTAGCATATTGTTTGGCCTCCATGTGTTCCTGTTTTTCCTAGTTTTTTTTCCCTTGTAATTGATTTCCAGTTTGATAGCCTTATGGTAGGAAAAGGTGCTGCTTGATAGGATTTTATTCTCTGACATTTATTGAGACTTGTTTTTGACCTAACACATGATTTATCCTGGGAACATTCCATTTGCTGTTGAAAAGAATGTCTTCAGTTGGTTTTGGAAGGAATGTTGTATATAGATGTGTTAATAAATCCATCTGGTTGAAAGCCACCATTTTCTTACTGATTTTCTGTGTGGATGATCTATCCATCATTGATATAAGTGGGGGAGGGGTAAAATCCCTTAATGTTACTGTTTTACTCTCACTTTCTCCTTTGAGATCTGCAAATACTTGTTTTGCATATTTAGATATTCCAGTGTTGGATACACAGATAATTGCCTTATTCTACTCTGTTGGATTGATCCCATTATTACTATTATTATTATGTAATGCCTTCGTCTTTTATTACAGTCTTTGTTTCAAAATCTGTTTGCTCTGATACATGTCATGCTTCCCAGTTTTTGGTTTTCTTTGCTTCCATTTGCATGAAATATCTTTTTCCATCCCTTCACTTAAAAGTCTCCGTGTGTCTGTAGGTATAAAGTGAATGTCTTTTTTAGGCTGCATATAGATGGGTCTTGTTTTTTATCTAGTCACCCTATGTCTTTTGACTGGAGCATTTAGACATTTACATTTGAAGTAATTACTGATAGGTGCAGACTTCACCACCATTTCATTGTTTTGTAGTTTCTGTAGTTCTGCCATGTTCTCTTCTCTTTTATTGTGACTGATGGCTTTCTGTAGTATTATGTTGTAGTTTTATTTTTTGTGTATTTATAATAGGCTTTGGGTTTGTAGTTATCATGAGATTCCTATATAACATTTTAAGTTACGCAGTCTATGAAGTTGATCTGTTAAGTTCAGACACATTCAGAAAGCACTTTACTCATTCCTCTACCTTTTATGTATATGATGTCATATTTTGTATCTTTTTATTTTGTGAATCTCTGAATCAATTAGTGTAGATATAATTGATTTTACTACTTTTGCCTTTTAATGTTCACAATAGCTGTGTAAGTGATCTACTTCCTTTACTGTGTGTTTGCTTTTACCTGTGAAATTTTTTCCTTTTCTAGTTTTCACCTCTAGGCATGGCCTTTTCTTTTCTTAGAAAAGTCTTTTTAACATTTCCTTAAAGGTTGGTTTAGCGGTGATCAATTACTTACCTCTTCTTCAGGTAGAGTATTCCTGATTGTAGGTTTTTTTCTTTCTACTTTGACTAGATCATGCCAGTCCCTTCTGTTCTGCAAAATTTGTGTTAAGAAATCTGCTGGTAGCTTTATGGCGTTTCCCTTGTATTGTCTATAACTAGGTGCTTCCCTCTTGATGGCTTTAAGATCCTCTCTTTAATTTTTGGTATTCTGTTTATGTTTCTTGGTGTGGACCTCCTTGGGTTCGTCTTACTTTGGGTGGTGATTCTTGCACCTGGATCTGTTTCCTTCCCCAGGTTAGGGAAGTTTTTTAGCTCCTTTCTCTTTTCTGGGACCCCCATAATGCGAGTATATATATAGTATGGTTAATGTTGTCCCAGAGACCATTTAACCTATCTTCATTTTGTTTTTCTTTTTGCTCTTCAGCTTGCTTGATGATACCCTGTCTTCCAGATCACTGTTCTGCCACGTCTTCTTCTTTGCTGCTGATTCCCTCCAGTGTATTTGTCATTTCACTTATTGTATTTAACTCTGATTGGCTCTTTTTTATATTTTCTGAATTTATGCACTCTTTATCCAGTAGACTGAATCTCTGTTTCATTTAAGCATATTCCTGTCTCCTCATTTTGACTTTGTGACTTAGGTAAAACACTTAGCTCTCCCAGTCTTGGAAGGGTGACCTTTCATAGGGATGTTCCCTGTGCAGTCGACGTGTGTAAACGAGCCTTGGGGTGTCCCACTGTGCCTGGTGCTGGGGCCGCCATGGCGGGCCGACTTGAGCTGGTGTGTGCGCGCTAGGGGCACAGGGATCACTCAAGTAGCCGGCCGGCTAGAATGCCCGACTCTGCTCCTGTCTGTATTGTCAGGGTGGAAAGGGAACATAAATCATGGTGCTCCTGAGCACCTCCAACCCCAGAGAAAATTCTAACCGTTTCCCTACCTTTAGGGAGGTGTTAGTGGTGGGTTTCCTTCACTTCTCATCTAGTTGCTGAGTTCAGGCTGGGTGGCACTCAGGTCCAGCTGAAGGTCTTCACCCCACTCTGAAAGCTTTTCCCCATCCCCAGTGTTACTCCATTTTGTCCTCCTGCCCCAATTGGCTCTTTGACACCTTTAGATGCAGGAACTGTGACTGTGTACCTCATCCAGCTTTTCATTGGGAGCATTGATCTGCCATTAACTGTCCCATCATACCTAGATGTGGTATGTGGTATTTTTTCCTACCAAGTGCCTTTTGACAAGTACAGTAGCATATTAGGAAGATTAGGGAGAGTAAAAAACAGTTGACTCTTGAAAAGTATGGATTTGAACTGCACAGATCCACTTACTGGGTTTTTCTGATACAGTTCAGTACTAAAAATGTGTTTTTTCTTCCTGTGGTTTTCTTAACTATCGTAAGAATACGGTATATATGTTACATACAAAATATGTATTAATAGACTGTTATCAGTAAGAATTCTGGTTAAAAGTAGGCTGTTAGAGGTTTTTTCAGAGTCAAAAGTTAGATTTTTGACTGCACTAGGGGGTCACAGCAACCCTAACCTCCACATTGTTCAAGGGTAAACTCTAGTACTAGGAAATGCCTGGTGTCTAGTGTGGATTAAAGAGGAGAGAATGGAAGGGCTGTGACAGGAAGGTACAGAGGAGCAAGAGTGAGGACATGTGAATGGAGAGCAAAGCCAGGATCCATACCGCTTGATCATTCCTGCTTTGGCTCTTCTGTCCGCCGTGGTCCTGTGGGAAATAAGTGCACAGATAAAGTCAAAAACATGCTTACAACGGAGAAGAAACTAATCCAGGAAGAGCCAGACAGCCAAAAGAAGAGATCCCAAAATGGGTTTAGCCGTAACAAAGAATAGAGCTAGGACAGACCTGCCAGTCTTTGAATTCTGCATCAGTCCATGCTATATGAGAAAAACTAACATGACGTGTACCTTACCTGGACAAAGGCCTGTGTAAGCATGGACTATCCTTATTCTGAGTTTAACCCACCAAGTTGAAAAATCTTAGGTTGTGTGCATGGTGTGTTAAAATGTCCTTTTTTCTGAGAATTGACCGATGGTGGTAGATGATCTATCTTTTGTAAAACAGAGTGGCAGTTCCCACATTCTGTTACAAGATTTTTGCTGGTAAATGAAATCCAAGCATCTTGGAACCACAGTTCTTCTTAAGCCCTTTTTTAGTCAAAGTGACCCCTGTGGGATCGGTCAGAGTTCTTTCAGCAGCTGCTTGGAGAGGGAAAGGGAGGGAGACAGAGCCTTAGTGACTGTCCATGAATGTGGGGTGGGGCGGGGCGTGCCCGTGGAGTTGAAGGACAGTAATGAGGAGAGGAGAGCCAAGCCCAATGTTTCCCTAGCCAGCAGCACTAGTGAGAGAAATGGTAGAGGTTTTCATGGGCATGACCGTGGTTGCAGTTCTAGCTACTAAATGGGATATTCCAGTTCAGATGGTCAAGAGCACGACAATTTCAGATAACAAAGAGGACCTTCGAGTTCTTCTAATGTGTATTCACCAGCATCACGGAAGGGACTTTTACCTTCTGTGAGTCTGCTTTTCAGGAAGTCCATGCCTAACAGCTTAATCACCACGATTGTTCTCTGCTATCTGCATTATACACAAGTTACTGACTGGCTAATATGCCAAATAAAATTCATGTCTTTATTTAATGTTGTTTATTTGAAACCAAGTTTTAGGATAGGAATACTACAGACATTACCTGCTATCATTTTAATTCTTAGCAAAACTGTTATTTTGTATTTTACTTTGCTCTTTCTTTGAATATGTAAATAGAAGTTACCTAATTCATTTCGTATTTTATCACATTTCATTAGATCTACATATTCTTAAAAATAGACTGAACTTTTTTTGCTCTATATATCCTCTTGTTATCCAAACTCATGATTTCATGGCATCTGGTGGTTGCATAATTCTGGTTATCTAAAATGCTAGTGGCGTTACAGATGACTTAAGGCAATTATAAAATGTATTTTTATAATTTATGAGTAACTTTAAATGGAAGAAAGTTTTCTTGATTTCATGAAGTGTTTTCAAAGATATATTATCAAGAATAAAGATAAGATTTGTTATTTCCTCTGAATGAGCTTAATTTGCTAGTAACTTTGCAAGTGGGCTACATAGTAACCATAGAGATGGTAAAATAAAATTTCCTGTATTTTAGCAAGTGACATTTTTAAAAAGTTACCCGTGATCAAGTATTTGCATATTTAGATGAGTAACTATCTGTTGCTTTTTTGAATCCTCCTCTTTCCATCCTCCCTCAGTCTCAGCGAGGAAAACTTTACGTGGATAAGTTTCAGGTGTTTTTTCTTTGTTGTTGTCCTCCCTCCTCTTGGAATTAAGCCAACAAGTCATTTTATATATCCTTTTTTTTTTTTTTAAAGATTCTCATTTATCTATTTGACAGAGAGAGACACAGCGAGAGAGGGAACACAAGCAGGGGGAGTGGGAGAAGGAGAAGCAGGCCTCCCGCGGAGCAGGGAGCCCGATGCGGGGCTCGATCCCAGGACCCTGGGATCATGACCCGAGCCGAAGGCAGATGCTCAACGACTGAGCCACCCAGGCGCCCCTATATATACTTTTTATGTATTATCCTCTAGAAAACTGATTAGGAAAAACACTTCTTTTTTGAACTCTAATGTTTTATCTGAATGATACTAGTTGTTGTTTGGGTTTGTTCTGTCTGGTCAGTGTAACCTTTATTTGGCACATAAACAACTCAGTCCTCCTCATTCTGTTGCAGGTGGTTTGACATTGGCTGTTTGATAGTGGAGGACCCGGTCCATGGCATTCATCTAGAGACCTTCACACAGGCCACACCCGTGCCTTTGGAATTTGTACAGCAGGTTCGTTTTCTCCTTTTACATCACACTCCAGAGAAACTTGAAATACTGTCTGCAGAATACAGGTTTGTGTGAGATAGGCCGTACGTATTCTTGATTTTGCGGCTTCTTTTCACGTTCAGCCTTTTCTCTTTGCTTTTCAGTTTCCAATTTCTTTCATGTTGTGGAGTACCTTCCTCCTTTTCTCTTCCAGCTGTCTTTGAAAAGGTAATACGTGACAGGCTTAATCACTATTTTCCTCTTGTTTTTATGATTCTGTTCACTACTGTAAGAGCAGAAAAACGATTTACCTCTTCTGCTGGTGGTCTATTTACTTTTCATTATCTACCATTTTGGTTCCCCCATTACTTTCGTATCTTTTGTCTTTGTCTATTTGTTCATCTTTTGTTAACAAGTGGAAACCTGTTGAGAAACCTTACAGGAAAAGCACATGTCTTTAGGTTTGTTGAAAGCATAACTAACTCTTAGTTTACCTGTCACACAGTTTTTAGAAGAATGGAAGCATCATGTATAATGATTGGTTCCTTACCTTTCATCCTTTCTTGAACAAAATAGAATGTAAATATTGGTTTACGTGGGAGACTTAGTACTCCATGTAAAAGGGCATTTTGTTGACGTTTTCCTTTCTTCCATTTCATAAAATTTTCATCACATTTGTTCTTAAATGTCATTTCAAAACTGTCTCCTAAAGTGATTTGGGTCTTAGGCATTTGAGAATCTGATAAAAGCTATTGGATTCTCTCCCAAGAAAATACATGTACGTTCTCAAGTATAAATTTGGCTTTTATGTTTATAGAATCCCTGAAAGCAACCAATGGCTCTCTTAGGGCTTTACAGTTTCCATGAGGCTGAAGAATTCATGCTTGGAATTTTTAAATTTTATTGAACCTTTTACTTTTTATAATTTCCTTTCAAAAGTTCAGAGAAATTTATAGATGGTAACATTAAACTCATCCCAATATGAAGGTGATTTTCAGTGAATACTGTTCTATTACATCAAGAAATTAGATGAAGTGGCTGATTTTCTAGGAAAATAAAAATTGCCATTTAGGTTGAACCACATGAAACTGACTTTTTGACTTCAGAGACAGCAAATGTCAGTTTCTTCCATTCTGAAAAAATTGATAAAGTTTTCCATTTTATTTTATGAGACTAAACTACCCCCCCAAAAAAATTACAGTATACTATGACTTCAGAGCTAAATGTCAAAATTAATAGTACAATAGATAAAATTTAAAATTGTATTACAAGAACATTACAAAGGGTTCTAGACCCAATTATAATATGGGGGGGGTTCTGCCCCCCCCCCCTCCAGTGCCACCAAGCAATTTTCCAACACTGGCTGGGTGTCCTGCATTTCAACAGTCTTACACCTCTAGGATCTCTAACCCTAACCTACAGATAGCATCAGATCCTACAGGTGTAAGACTGTCTCCCCTGCCACCCACTTCAGACATCATAAGTTCAGGTTGTTAGCTGTTTGGCTATAAACCAGAAGTTCTCATGACCCTCTCTCCTTGGGTTCAATTAATTTGCTAGAGCAGCTCATAATAGCCGATTGGAAGAGATGCAAAGGGCAAGGTATGGGGAAGGGAGACAGAACTTCCATGCCCTCTGAACCCTTCGTTATTCGCAAATCTGTCATGTTCATTAACTCAGAAGCTCTTCCAAACCCATCCCCCATCCTTTTGGGGTTTTATGGAGACTTTGTTACATAGGCATGATTGAATCAGTGGCATTTGTTGACTGGGTCAACCTCCAGACCCTCTTCCACCTGCACACCCCTCCCCGACTTGTGGGGGAGAATGAGACAGAAAGTTCCAGCCCTCTAATCACATGGTGGCCTTCCTTGGCACCCATCCTTAAGACACCTTTGTCTTTCTCCCTGCTTAAAAAATTACAAGGTTGTTAGGAGTACTGTGCCACAAACTGGGGTCCAAGATCAAATATGTATTCCTTATTATAAACCATTAGCATTACACTCCAGCCCTGGTCTTCATTTTTTTTTTTTTTTTTAAGATTTTATTTATTCATTCACGAGAGACAGAGAGAGAGAGAGAAGCAGAGGGAGAAACAGGCTCCCAAGGAGCAGGGAGCCTGATGCGGGACTCGATCCCAGGACCCTGGGATCATGACCTGAGCCGAAGGCAGACGCTTAACCATCTGAGCCACCCAGGCGCCCTCCAGCCCTGGTCTTCAAACACAAATTCCTTTTAGCAGAGTAATCACAAAGGTCAAAAGATAACTTGCACGTTAAGTCAGTAATTGATGACTATCCAGTCTGTCATCACATCCTGTCAGACTGTGTCCCAGGGAAAGGCCACTCAGGTTTGTAGCCTTCTGTTTCTATTTTGTCAGGTTCCTAAAACAGGAGTGGAATCAGTAATATGGCTTCACCCTTGTACACAGGTGGAGTAATTGAGCAAAGAGACCGTGTCATCGCTTATCCTGAGTCTCTTTTGAGGGTTAGCGTAACATTCCGTTTCCCTCATTATATAACCCATTAATTCAGTCCTTTACCCACAGCTACAGGTTATCCTTTTTTCAATCTATACCCAAACTTTTCTACCTTTTGGACGCACGTTACTTTTAGTCTGTGTTGGTCTTGTTGGAGGCAGCACTACTAGGCTAGGCTGTGAGTGCCTCCCCACTCAGTCCCCTTCTGGCCGAACTACAGGCACCGCTCAGACTCTGCAGGTTTGGGTCCAACTGCGGAGACGATCAGGCCAGTATCACAATGAAGTATGGCAAATGTATTTTCAGTTTCTCAGTGCATACGGGTTATGTTTATGCTATACTATAGTCTCTTAAACCTGAAATAGCATTATATTTTAAAAAGTTCACATTTTAATTAAAAAATGTTATTGCTAAAAATTCTAACCATCATCTGAGCTTTCAGCAAGTTGTAATTACCGACCACAGATCACTGTAATAAATAAGGAAAAAGTTTGAAATATTCTGAGAATAACCTGGATATGACCAGAAGTGAACAAATGCTGTTGGAAAGGTGTGTAGCAACTCTGTTGACAGAAGTCTCTGTGAAAAATGCAGTCTCTGCAAAGCCCACTTGAGCGAGGTGCGACGGAAGGACACACGCCTGCAGTGAGCCAGCTCCGCCACAGGCCGTGTTGCTTCCTGCGCTGTGGCCCCAGTTCTGCCACACAGAGAGGCACATCCTGCCCCTCAGGCCCTTAGGAAGTGTAACATAAAGGTTAAAAACAGACAACCATTTCTTGCTTAGGAATCATCTGTTTCCCACATCTGCAACATCACATAGGGGAATGAAAAGTTGACGTGATCTGGGGAAGGAAAAAAGGTCACTTTATCAGCAGCCTCCTCCCTTTGCCAGAATTGCACAGTCCTTACCATCATCCTTGGCCACCCCCTGCCCCAGATCCACAGGAAAACAGAGGGATGTGTCCAGTAGGGACACTCCTTTTCATCCCACTCATGTTGTGTGTCACACTCCTGAAGTCATGTAAGCCAGCAGCTTCATGCCTTTCTCTTCAAGCCTTTTGCCTTTCTCCCACTTTAGACCACCAGGCTTTCAACTGCCCGGTTCCATTCTCTGTCAGAGTAGAATGAGTTGTCAGGTGTGTTCCCTGCGCTGAAGGTAGGATGCTCGGCCATCCACATTGGTACAATATCATCTTCTATTTTGGTTCTTTTATTGTGGACCCAGGTGGCCACCTAAGGCAGGGATATTGGCTTGTCCGTTACACTCACTTTCCAAACCTGGAAGTTCCAGTGGGATCGTGTCCTACTTCACTGTACCCTCAAATTCTCAGAGTGATTTGCATAGGGCTGTGCCCCATAGGGGCATCATTTTAATACGTTATGTTCCCATTACACCTTCCTGCCTGACCGTGTGGCCAGACCATTGGCCGCTGCCTCTGAGTCAGTAAAAACCGAAACATGGGGCATTTTTTCTATCACTGCTGAGAAAATAGGGTGCATTTCAGCATGCAGAGCTGATTATTTTTAGCCTTTCTCCATCAGGGTGGTGGCCTTCCATATATACTGTTGTCCGCTCACCTTGGAATTGCTGTCCACAAACCAAGCAGCTAGCTCTGTGTTGTTGAGAGTTGTTCACAGGGCACTGTCTACATGGCAGATGATTCTTACAGCTTTTCCCATGGCCTCAAAGTGAGTCCTAGAGAAAAAGAGGTGCCTTGTTCATGATGGTCTCCCTAGGCATCATGACCCTCTACATAAACCACTGCCATCCCTATTAGGATGTTCCTAGACATTATGGGTATTTCACATTTCAAAATCATTTTATGTCCTTCAGTGAAAGGGGTAGCTTTAATAATGTCTACTAGTAAATGCCCCCCAGATGGAAATATTCTACTCCCAAGCCCCAGTAGAGGTCCCTCCAGGCACACTCAGATTTTTGCCATATTCCTCAGTTAAGCTCCACATGGGGCAATGGCACAGAAAATTAGTCCCTGCTAGCATACCAGCATTGTCTTTTACTTTTACTTTAGCTATGGTAGATAACAACAACCAAGCGTTGGACTGTTTGCCTTTTTCTTAATAGTTTGCATTTATGTATTCTGTAAACCAACTTTCCAGGAGATGGCTCCATCTCTAATTTCCATTGTTAACTCTACCTTTAGTGACAGAGTGCAGCCCAGATGCTGCTCCATTCCAGCAGTGACCACCCAGCAACCAAAGGTTCTTCAGCCCTCATCCTTTCCTCCCTGCTCTTCATAAGCTACACATTTCAACGAGCCAGGGCTGGTCTAGCCAAATACCTCTTCTGACACCAACTATTGAGGTTTCGGACCCAATTCCTATGTGTGGGAGGGGTTTTTCCACACCACAATACTAGCTGGTGTCAGACATTTCATCTCAATTCTGACTCTACACCTGGAGATAGTATCCAATCCCATAGAATGAGGACTCTGTCCTACAAGACTGCCCCCTCCCCATCGCAGATGCCAGTGACCAGTCCAGATGATAAACTGGTTCTACAGATTGGTTCTGACAACCGCCTCCTTCTCAGGAAGGCTCTCTACTCACTAGGTTGCTTATTTATTATGAAAAGATATAACTCGGGAACAGCCAGATGGAAGAGATGCAGAGGGCAGGGTGCAGAGCTTCCGTGCGCTATCTAGCCTGCCACTCTGCCTGAAACTCCACATGTTCTCCCAACTCCATCCTTTTGAGGTTTTTTTGGAGGCTTCATTGTATAGTCATGATTGATTCAATCATTCATCATTGGTTATTTAATCAACTTGCAGCCTCTCTTCCTGTCCCAGAGCTGGGAGTGGGTGGGAAGACCAGATACAACCGACCTTTGAACAACATGGGTTTGAACTGCACAGGTCCATTTATAAGCAGACTCTTTACAGTAAAATACTTGGTAGTTTCTCTTTTTGATTTTCTTAACATTTTTTCTGCAGCTTCGCTGACTTTAAGAATATGGTATATAATACATATACAAAGGGGGTGTTAATTGACTTATCACTAAGGCTTCTGGTCAACAGTAGGCTATTAGTAATTAAGTTTTGGGGGAGTCAGAAGTTATAGTGTGGATTTTCAACTACACCAGGTGGTCACTCTCCCTAACCCCTACATTGTTCAAGGGTCAGGTGTATGTATTTTTAATTGTAAATCACACTATCACGAACGGAACAGCCTGGCCAAGATTGGTTTATCCCAGAAATGGCCTGATGGTTCAAGCAATAGCTCACCAATTCATGCAGTTCAAACTTGAACAAATTAAAGGAGAGAAAAGGATTTCAATAGAATTGAAATGTGTTTGCTAGAAATAGCTACCATGCTGTTAACTCTTAGCTGATTAGAATATGTATGTGCTGGAAAATCAACACAAAAATCAGACCTACGGATCAAACATTAGAACCTCAGACACCTAATGAAGTAGACAGTGTATAGGTAAAGATGTCAATGAACGGGGAGAGGAAAGATGGTGGAGGAGTAGGGGACCCTATTTCAACTGGTCCCCGGAATTGAGCTGGATATCTACCAGACCACTCCGAGCACCCACGAAATCAGCCTGAGATGTAAGATCATCTGGGTCTCTACAAACAGAATATTGCAGGCAGTTGGTTCTGAGGTACGAAGCAGGGAGCCGTGATTCCCCAGGCAGATATCAGAGGATAAACAGCAGCGGGAGGGTGCCTGGCTGTGGGGATCCTACACTGCCGGTGAGCGACAGCCTCACGCGCTGGGGACGGGGCACAGACTCGCAGACCGGTAGCGGCGGGGAAGGGACTTTAGGGCAGCCCCCGGGGCGGAAACCTGGAGCGGCTGGCAGTTTTAGAAGCACAAAGGGCAGAGACGTGCCCTGACCTGGAGGCAGGACTGGGAGCGCTGCGGAGGGGCACACAACGCAGGACGCTGCAGTTTATAGCAGCACGGACAGAAATGGAGACAGTGTGGCCTGGAGAGCTCACTGAAGAACAGACTGCAATCTCTCTGCTCTGAGGCAGAGGGTTGGAAAAGATCTCTTGGGCTCTGACTCTCGGAAGAGACGCAGAAAGCCACCAGGGGAAGCCACCAGAGGACAGAAGCCCTCAAAACTGATTCCCACTGAATCCATCCCCTGCCACAGGGGGGCAGGGCAACTCTGCCCAAATAGGCTTGCCTGAGTAACACAGGCCCCTCCCCAGAAGACAGGCTGGGAAAACAAGAGGCTAGCAACCCTAAGGTCCCGAGAAAATAGGTGCATCTTGCTTGGGCTCTGGGCAATATTTGGGACTCTATACATTCCCTCAACCACCCATCAACAGAATGACTAGGAGGAGGAACCCCCAAGATAGAAAAGACTCCGAGATTATGATTTATGCTGCAAATTTACAAATGGATGCAGATCTAACCAAGATGTCAGAGATGGAATTCAGGCTAGCAATTGTGAAGACAATAGCTAGAATGGAGAAATCAATTAATGGTAACAGAGTCTCTAAGGGCAGAAATGAAAGCTGAATTGGCAGAACTTAAAAATGCTATCAATGAGATCCAATCCAATCTAGATAATCTAACAGCTAGGGTAAGTGAGGCAGAAGAACGAATAAGCGACCTGGAAGATAATATAATAGCTAAAAAGGGAAAAGAGGAGGCCAGGGAAGAACAACTCAGAACCCATGAAAATAGAATCAGAGAAATAAGTGACACCATGAAGCGTTCCAATGTCAGAATAATTGGAATCCCGGAGGGAGTGGAGAGAGAGAGGACTAGAAGATGTATTTGAGCAAATTGTAGCTGAGAACTTCCCTAATCTGGGGAATGAAACAAACATTCATGTCCTAGAGGCAGAGAGGACCCCTCCCAAGATCAAGGAAAACAGGCCAACACCCCGGCCTGTAATAGTAAAACTTGCAAATCTTAGAACCAAGGAAACCATCTTAAGGGCAGTTAGGGGGAAGAGATTCCTTACATACAGAGGGAGGAACATCAGAATAACGTCAGACCTATCCACAGAGACCTGGCAAGCCAGAAAGGCCTGGCAAGACATTCAGGGTACTAAATGAGAAGAACATGCAGCCAAGGATACTTTATCCAGCAAGGCTGTCATTTAGAATGGATGGAGAGATGCAGAGCTTCCACGACCGGCAGAAACTGAAAGAATATGTGACCAGTAAGCCGGCCCTGCAAGAAATGTTAAGGGGGGTGTTCTATAAAAGGAGAAAGACCCCAAGAGTGATATACAACAGAAATTTACAGGGACAATCTATAAAAACAACGTCTTCACAGGCAACATGATGACAATTAATTCATATCTTTCAATAATCACTCTCAACGTGAACGGCCTAAATGCTCCCATAAAACGGCACAGGGTTGCAGATTGGATAAAAAGACAGGACCCATCCATATGCTGCCTACAAGAGACTCATTTGGATCCTAAAGATACATCCAGACTGAAAGTGAAGGATTGGAGATCCATCTTCCATGCCAGAGGACCTCAAAAGAAAGCTGGGGTAGCAATTCTTATATCAGACAAATTAGATTTTAAACTAAAGTCTGTAATTAGAGACACAGAAGGACACTATCTCATTCTTAAAGGGTCTGTCCAACAAGAAGATCTAACAATTGTAATATCTATGCCCCCAACATGGGAGCAGCCATCTACGTAAGCCAACTGTTAACCAAAATAAAGAGTCATATTGATAATACGTTAATTGTAGGAGACCTCAATACTCCACTCTCAGCAATGGACAGATCATCGAAGCAGAAAATCTACAAGGAAACAAGAGCTTTGAATGATACACTGGACCAGATGGACCTCATAGATATTTACAGAACATTCCACCCTAAAACAGAATACTCATTCTTCTCGAGTGCACATGGAACTTTCTCCAGAATAGACCACATACTGGGTCACAAATCAGGTCTCAACCTATACCAAAAGACTGAGATTATTCCCTGCATATTCTCAGACCACAATGCTTTTAAACTGGAACTCAATCACAAGAAAAAATTTGGCAGAAATTCAAACACTTGGAAGCTAAAGACCACTCTGCTCAAGAATGTTTGGGTCAACCAGGAAATCAAAGAAGAACTTAAACAATTCATGGAAATCAATGAGAATGAAAACACATCGGTCCAAAGCCTATGGGATACTGCAAAGGCGGTCCTAAGGGGGAAATACGTAGCCATCCAAGCCTCACTCAAAAAAATAGAAAAATCCCAAATTCACCAACTAACTCTACACCTTAAAGAACTAGAGAAAAAGCAACAAACGATGCCTAAGCCACGCATAAGAGAAATAATTAAGATTAGAGCAGAGATCAATGAATTAGAAACCAGAAACACAGTAGATCAGATCAATGAAACTATAAGTTGGTTCTTTGAAAGAATTAATAAGATCGATAAACCACTGGCCAGACTTATCCAAAAGAAAAGAGAAGGGACCCAAATTAATAAAATTATGAATGAAAGGGGAGAGATCACAACTAACACCAAGGAAATAGAAACAATTATTAGAAATTATTATCAGCAACTATATGCCAATAAACTGAGCAATCTGGATGAAATGGAGGCCTTCCTGGAAATGTATAAGCTGCCAAGACTGAAACAGGAAGAAATTGACAACCTGAATAGGCCAATAACCAGTAATGAGATTGAAGCAGTGATCAAAAACCTACCAAAAAACAAGAGTCCAGGGCCTGATGGATTCCCTGGGGAATTCTACCAAACATTCAAAGAAGAAATAATACCTATTCTACTGAAGCTGTTTGAAGAAATAGAAACAGAAGGAAAACTTCCAAACTCATTCTATGAGGCCAGCATTACCTTAATCCCCAAACCAGGCAAAGACCCCATCAAAAAGGAGAATTTTAGACCGATATCCCTGATGAATATGGATTCCAAAATCCTCAACAAAATCCTAGCTAATAGGATCCAACAATACATTAAAAGGATCATCCACCACGACCAAGTGGGATTTATCCCCGGGATGCGAGGGTGGTTCAACATTCGCAAATCAATCAATGTGATAGAACACATTAATAAGAGGAGGGAAAAGAACCATATGGTCCTCTAAATTGATGCAGAAAAAGCATTTGACAAAATACAGCATCCTTTCCTGATTAAAACTCTTCAGAGTATAGGGATAGAGGGAACATTCCTCAAGTTCATAAAATCATCTGTGAAAAACCCACAGCGAATATCATCCTCAATGGGGAAAAGCTGAGAGCCTTTCCCTTAAGATCAGGAACACATCAAGGATGCCCACACTCGCCACTATTGTTCAACATAGTACTAGAAGTCCTAGCAACAGCAATCAGACAACAAAAAGAAATAAAAGGTATTCAAATTGGCAAAGAAGTCAAACTCTCTCTTTTCACAGATGACATGATACTTTATGTGGAAAAACCAAAAGACTCCACCCCCAAATTCTAGAACTCTACAGCAATTCAGTAATGTGGCAGGATACAAAATCAATGCACAGAAATCAGTTGCTTTCTTATATACTAACAACACAACTGTAGAAAGAGAAATTAGAGAAACGATTCCATTTACAATAGCACCAAAAACCATAAGATACCTCGGAATAAACCTAACCAAAGAGGTAAAGGATCTATACCCTAGGAACTACAGGACACTCATGAAAGAAATTGAAGAAGACACAAAAAGATGGAAAAATATTCCATGCTCATGGATCGGAAGAATAAACATTGTTAAAATGTCTATGCTACCCAGAGCAATCTATACCTTCCACGCCATCCCGATCAAAATTCCAGTGACATTTTTCAAAGTGCTGGAACAAACAATCCTAAAATTTGTATGGAATCAGAAAAGACCCCGAATCACCAAGGAAATGTTGAAAAACAAAGCTGGGGGCATCACATTGCCCGATTTCAAGCTATATTGCAAAGCGGTGATCACCAAGACAGCATGGTACTGGCACAAAACAGACATATAAACCAATGGAACAGAATAGAGAACCCAGATATGGACCCTCAACTCTATGGTCAAATAATCTTTGACAAAGCAGGAAAAAACATGCAGTGGGAAAAAGTCTCTTCAATAAATGGTGCTGGGAAAATTGGACAGCCACATGCAGAAGAATGAAACTTGACCATTCTCTAACACCATACACAAAGATAAACTCAAAGTGGACGAAAGACCTCAATGTGAGACAGGAATCCATCAAAATCCTAGAGGATAACATAGGCAGTAACCTCTTTGACATTGCCCACAGCAACTTCTTTCAAGATACATCTCCAAAAGCTAGTGAAACAAAAGCAAAAATGAACTTTTGGGACTTCATCAACATAAAAAGCTTCTGCACAGCAAAGAAAACAGTCAACAAAACAAAGAAGTAACCCACAGAATGGGAGAAGATATTTGCAAATGACACTACAGATAAAGGGCTGGTATCTAAGATCTATAAAGAACTTCTCAGACTCAACACCCAAAAAAAACAAGTAAGTCAAAAAGTGGGCAGAAGATATGAAAAGACACTTCTGTGAAGAAGACATACAAATGGCTAACAGACACATGAAAAAATGTTCATCATCATTAGCCATCAGGGAAATTCAAATCAAAACCACATTGAGATACCACCTTAACACCAGTTAGAATGGCAAAAATGGACAGGGAAAGAAGCAACAAATGTTGGAGAGGTTGTGGAGAAAAGGGAACCCCCTTACACACTGTTGGTACAGTCACTTTGGAAAACAGTGTGGAGGTGCCTCAAAAAATTAAAAATGGAGCTACCCTATGACCCAGCAATTGCACTCCTGGGTATTTACCCCAAAGACACAGATGTAGTGAAAAGAAGGGCCATATGCACCCCAGTGTTCATAGCAGCAGTGTCCGCAATAGCCAAACTGTGGAAAGAGCCGAGATGCCCTTCAACAGATGAATGCATAAAGAAGATGTGGTCCATATATACAATGGAATATTACTCAGCCATCAGAAAGGATGAATACCCAATTTTTACATCAACATGGATGGGACTGGAGGAGATGATGCTAAGTGAAATAAGGCAAGCAGAGAAAGTCAATTATCATATGGTTTCAGTTATTTGTGGAACATAAGGAATAGCATGGAGGACATTAGGAGAAGGAAGGGAAAACTGAAGGGAGGGAAATTGGAGAGATGAACCATGAGAGACTATGGACTCTGAGAAACAAACTGAGGGTTCTAGAGGGGAGGGGGTTGGGGGGAATGGGTTAGCCCGGTGATGGGTATTAAGGAGGGCACATACTGCATGGAGCACTGGGTGTTACACGAAAACAATGGATCGCGGATCACTACATCAAAAACTAATGATGTATGGTGACTAACATAACATCATAAAATTAAAAAAAAAAAGATGTGTGAACATTTCAGATGATGGGCTCAGAAGAACACACTGATGAGGGAGGGACCGTGGAAAAGGATGGGAAGGGTTAGGGGTGGAGGCGTTGCTCTCAGCACTCCTCTTCCTCTTAACCTGAAGCAGCACGGACTTGGACTGGAACCTAAACCCTTGGACACTGAGCACTGTCAGATGGCGTTACTAGATGAAGACTGAGAGGACACTGAACAACAAAATGAGTTTACTGTGGACACTGAACTGAGGAGGTGTGTGCAGTAGTGTTCTGATTATTCTGTAGCCTTGTCACATCATAGAGCTGCCCGCATAGCTCTGTTTCTCGGGATTCGTCATCATCTATACTAAAAGTAATAAAGAGACTTTGGGATGTCACTTACAGCTAGTTCCAGTCATTTTTTTCAATGCACTATAAATCATACCCTGTTTCCTTTTTCCCTAGGCTCAAAGCCTCACTCCCCAGGACTACAGTCTGAGGTGGTCAGGCCTTCTGGTGACAGTGGGTGAAGTCCTGGAAAAGAGCTTAGTGAATGTGACGCGGACCGACTGGCACCTGACATTCACCGGCATGTCTCGCCGGCAGATGATCTACAGTGCGGCCAAAGCCATTGCCGGCATGTACAAACAGCGCCTGCCCCCCAGGACCATGTGACGGAAGACTCACCCAGGGCCCGGAGACCACTTCGCTTGGAACTTGGTGGTAAAGACTTTGTCCCATCCCCAGGTGGAGAGCTCCAGTGGATGCAGCAGTCTTGAGAATTTGCCTGTAGGCTGCACTTGATCTTTCCTAGAAAGGCACGGTGTCATTCCAGAAGCTACAAAGAAGCAGATCTTTGCCGTGGTTGTGTCATTTCACGTACCACCACAGTTCTTAGAAAACAAAATACATAAATATTTTTATAGGACAGTTTGATACACCAAATTTGTAAGGGGCAAATTCATGTGCTACGACATTTAACTTAATGATATAGGCTTAATTTTGTTGTTTAAGAAGATATGATTCGTTTAAGAACATGTCATTGTTTATTTCATGATTTCTCTCTTACTTCTCCGTCTTTGATGCTTTTTGTGTGTGCAGGTCATCTCAGGTCTGACGCTGAGCTGTGTGCTCAGTAGCTGACCCTCAGACACGTACTCGCAGAGAGATGGTGCACATTTCTATGCATACTTTTTACGTGGGCCAAAATAATGGTTTTTTTTTCGTTATCATGTACGTACACACATCATCTAAAAAAAAGTTTTTTTTAAAATAAGTTTTGGCATTTCACAGATTTAGACTCTGAAGCATTGCAGTAGTATGTTTTATTTTCCATTGCTATATGACAACTAAGTGGCCCATGATTTGAAGGTATTTTAAATCAGAAGCATTTTGGTTATTTTTATATAATACTATTCAGTATTTCCAAGTGAACTCTGACAACAGCCATTATTTCTGCCTCCACTCATACATTCTCGAGTGTCGTAGAGAAATTTTTCAGAGGAATTACTTTGTTATTTATGGAATTGTATGCCTCTTCTTTTAGTTAAGGTTACTTAATATTTAGTTTGCCTTAAACACTGCTTTTCTAACTTGGTGCCATTCTGCCTTTACTCTTTATGGAAATTTTCAGTGAAACTGTTTAATATTCAACTGGTTTATCTAGTCCATCATGTTTGTATTTAGTGAAAGCTTCCCCCCCCCCCCCAGCTAATCCCAAATAATATATTTTAGCATTTTTGGATTTATATAAATCAAAATTTAAATAGTTTGTCTTATACTTTGGACTCTATGTATGCAAGTTCCTATAACTTTTTGAAGATAGTGTCTTACACAAATGTAATTTAATTTTTATTTACTCATCTATACAGTTCTTTAGCTGTAAATTAATTAGCACAATCTTATAAAGGGTATTGAAGCTCTTATCCTGCACTGTCACTACAGGTAACGTTGGCTTTGTATTCCTTTGGGTACTTACTTGATTTTTGCTTTTTTACCCAAGGACGAGAAGCATTATTTTCACAACTATATGTTCATTTCCAAGCACCATATGATTGCTTGGTGAAATTAAGACTTGTTTGTCATTAAAAGTAAGGAGAGAAAAGACATGTAACCAGTTGCTGCGGCATAATAGGGCTAGAATGCTTTTCTCCCCTCTTTTCTTGCTATTTGTGCAACACTTTATGTTTTCTCCATCTGATTAATAAAAAAGAGAAGCCTTTCTGTACCACTTGCTTTTATCCTTTATTTTTAAAAAGCTACACTTTTCTAACAGGGTTTTATCATGGCATTGGCCTGGTGACAAATCACAATTAGGGATGAAGGATGCCCGTACTTGGAATATGCAAGTGCAGATATGTCACTTTCCCTCCCGTTATAGGGAGTCTTAGAGATCCTAAAAAAATGTCTGTTTTTCTTTTTATTTTACCAAGTCTCAATAGTTTTTGTTTTTGAAGGCTGTTTTCACAGAATCACAAACACGGACATCCCCTTAGAGGACAATTTTCCCACAGTCCTCAAATTCTTCAGTTATTCTGTAGCTTGGGTGAAGCCAGGTAATTTTCCCAGCCCTGTTCATCTGCTGAACCTTCTGCTCTTTAGAACAGTGTGAGTGGGCAAGGAGGATTAGGGAAGGGCACATGAAAAAGATAAACCCAGGATCCACTTTTGACCTCTGACGCTGCTTTTGGCCCCCAGTTACCGTTGAAAGTCATCCAAGCATGACTGACTCCACACACTCTGTTTTCCGCACCTCATGCTTATTTTTTCATCTTTAGATTTCTTTGTCGTATGAGGGGCAAGAAAAGTCACTCATTGCTTCGTACGCAGCCAAGCTGGGCAGGCCCGTGGTGAGTGTTGGCCTGAGATATATGCGAGCCCTTGGTCCGAGGCCACATTTCCCCTCACCCGTCACCCAGCCGCCCCTGGTTCTTTGCCCTTCCTGCTCATTCCCTCCTGACACTAGCATTTCTGAGGGAGAGTCAGAGTTGGGGCTCTTTGCTCTTTTGGTCCCTCAAGCTTCTCAGGAAAACCGATCTCTAACACAGGTCTTCAGCACTGTTCTTATGGTCGGGTCTGTGATATTTTGTTCCTCTGAAATGCTCCAGGAATCACTTCGTGTATTTTCTCTGCTGGTACACTTTTTTGTTTTAATTAAGCAGTGTGAAGGCCACCAGGAAAAATGCAGCAAGAGAAATGTAATGTCAACCTTAGGTGACAGAAGGAACTCCGATGACTCCATTCAAGACCCTTCGGCTAATAAGCCTGGACCAGGGCTGTGCCGCAATTGGAAAGCTTCAGGCAGTTCTAGTTTTCTCCTCCTGTCTCTTAATTACTTCCCCATTCTTTGTTCCTTTCTATCTAAAGGATTAATGAGGTAGAAAATCAAGATGACTGAATTCAAACCAAATGGTAGTATACTGGTAAGTTTAAGGAGAGTATGATATGCACGTATCAGAAATTATGCAAATTAGCAATACACTCAGGGTCAACTTACTTTATGTTGTTGAATTTACTTTGTTCCTTGACTACAAAAAATTCTCAACAGGTATTTGTATTCTCTGAAGCCAAATTGATGGTATTTTGTGATCCACAGATGTTGGGTTATGCATAAATTATTAAGAAACTTGGGTTTTTACTCCCAGAATATGATGTTCATTCTTAAGAAACTCTGCAGGATGATGTACTGGATAAGAACAGTTTTGTAAGTATGTAAATATGTCATAAATAAATAATACCTCATTTTATTTCCCAGAGTTGTAAAGTGATTTTTTAAATGCTAAGTCATATTAATATTCTATTAGAAGGAGCTACATTACTTTCATTGTCTCAGTGGGCTACTGGCTGCCAACAGTTCTTACAGAATAGCAACTTAAAACACATCTTTCAAGTGCAGTGGTAACAATTCAAATATACCAGAATCGCTAAGTTCATGTTCAGAGAACTCAGGATGTTTAGGGTAGAGAATACTCTGGAGATGGGGGTGATGGGCAAGAAGTTACGGCCTGTGTTCCTGAGGATATGTCTTGACTGGGGACTTTAATTTACCCTTAACTTCCACAAGTATCTTCTTAAAAAAAAAAAAAAAAGTTTATTATATTTGCTATTCTGAGCCTGTGATCTCAGGGCAGATATTTTTGTTTTGATTTGGTAGGCAAGGGGGTACTTTACAGAAGACCATGAAATATTCATTTGGGTGTTTTGTTTGTTTGTTCACCAAAGGAAAATAATACTGTTTTCAGTACACTAGAAAAATACCAATTCGGGACCCAGGAGAGGCCCTGTTAAGTTTATACTTTGTTTTTTAAGTTTAGGCAAGAGAAACAAAATTAGCAAGACCAATATCAAGGTCTAAAAACTCATACATAAAGGAAATTTTTGAAATTATCCTTGTCATGAATACCTAGTAAGAATTTAAAGCAGTAAGAAAAAGGAATTAAGTGAGAAATGCATAGTGCTGGTTAGGTACTGGAGTAGAAACTTTTTATAGGTGCAGTAACTGAAACAGGATCAGCTACTTACTCAGTATCATCCCAGCGAGTGAGTTACAGGCAAAGGACTGAAGTGGAGGCTGTCACTTCCCAGACCATTCGCTTATGAAACATCCTGCATACTTGCTTCACGAACTTAGGGGTACATAGCTAATCCTGTAAGTATTTGTTGAATTCAACTTAATTCAAACAACAGCTTGAGACTTTGCCCTGGTATATTTTCAATTTTACAACATTATGTTTAAGGAACACTTTTGACTCCGTATTTTTCATTTTAGTTTTAAGTGCTGCTTTGGGCTTTGCTTCTGGTATAAGAATATATTTGTGGTCACTGAATATTCTGCTCCCAAATTTAAGAAACCAGAAACTAGGTTTACATTTGAGTATCATTTTTAGGATTAGAGCCAGAAATGTTGTTACTGTCTAGTCTTCAAGCAAGATACTGACCACATACCTTGTAAAATATATTTTAATATTGAGTCCTCCTGCTCCAGGTGCCACGCTTTTGAGAACCACCGCTGTGATACCATTCCTGACTCATTCTTCACGTCCTGATACTTTAGAGAGTGAGGTCGTCAGCCAGATAGCAGCATAGGTCGCTCCTGACTTCACTCTCCCTCGCAGGAAGAGCAACTAGCAACTATTCATGGACAAGATACCACTGAGAGAATCGTAGAGCGAGGGTGTGAGGCTGAAGCAGCCCTGCGCCACAGAGACCTAGAAAGATGGTGTGAGAAGGGGAAGAGGCCCAGCTAGCCGCTTGCCTGTATTGCCCCTCCCCCCAAGGCTGGCACAGCACCACTGACAGATCCCCCCTCTGAGCCTCTGGTTCCCCCTCAGGGAAGAGAAATCCCAGGGTGGACATCTAGCTACCCCAGCATTATGGGTTGCTTCTTGGGAGCCCCCACTGTAGTCTTGATTCTGAGGAATTGCGGGCGAATCTGCAGGACTTGACCATCGTGGCCAACCGATTTCCTACCTGCAGCACCCAAGCAGTGGTCCCGATCAGCAGTTTGCTCATCTGCAGAACCAAGTGTGTGGCACAGTCTGACCCAGGAATTCAGCACGGTGCAGGTCTGCCTGCTTTGGGTCCTCTAATCAATAGCCTCCCCAGCCCCTGGATCCTGGTCTGCCCCCACCCAGGCAGGGGAGCTGAACCAGAGCCCAGCCCTCTGCTGAGTGTAACTCCTAGCCCCATCTGACCAGAAAGGCCAGCAGGAACCCCTGGAAGCTGCATAGCCTGGCAATGCTTGTGCAGAGAGAATGGCAGGCAGAGCTGATCATCCACAAAATGAAGCCAGTGCCAGGTGTGGAGGATTCCCTTGCTTTACCAGTCAGGAGCTAATGCATACTCTACTCACCATTAAGTAAAACTCCCAACACCACCAAACCAGAAAGCCAGACTCAAACACCTGGAAAGCTATGTAGCCCATCAATTCTTGAACAGAGAACCTGGAAGGCAGAGCTGATAGTCTGCAGAGCAAGGCTGGTAACCCTGTTTAGCTAGGAAATTTGAGAAATGGGTTGGCTTGAGAGAAGACAAGGCTTTCCCAGCCTTGGAGCTGGTTCTCCCTCTGTGCCAGGACAGGGAAACTAATTCACAGCCTCACTCATTGCTAAATAAAGCCTCAGCCTGCCTTCCCAGAGAAGTTAGCCATAGGAAGCTGGGTAGCCCATCCAATAGTCCATGACTTTACCCATTTATAGAAAAAAACCAGTGGCCTTGTTTGGCCAGGAAATTCAGTGTACACTTTTGCCTGATTCAGGTCCCCAGTCAATGAGTTATGCATGTCCTGGGCTCCGGCCTGCTCTCCTGCCTGGGCATGGAAGCTCTTCATAGTCCCACCAGCTGCTGAGTATAGTACCCAGTCCCAACCATCTAGTATGCCTGACCAGAGAACCAGGCAACTTGTGGAGCCCATCCTACCACTCGACTTGGGCAAGGAATCAAACCAGCAGTTTAATCCAACTATTCTCAGACAGCCACACCCCACCTTAGCCTCAGAGCTTGGGCAAGTGCCTCAACCCAAATTAGACCCTGATAGCAAGCCCCACCACCCAAGGATGTTGCTAGCAGATATTTCCAGAAAGCCATATTGAGCTTACTGGTGAAGAACTGGTCTAGGCCTACTCAAACCTGTGAAGTATGGAAAAGGAACCACTTACTTGAATGTGCAAATACCAAAATAAGGAATCCCGGATCATTAAAAATAAGATAACAGGAAGCACCAAAGAAAACCTGAAGCTCCAATAACTGACCCTAAAGAAATGGAGATCTATCAATTGTCAGACAAAAATTCTGAATTATCTTTTTTCTTTTTGTCCCCACTCTTGTTTTCCAGAATAATCCTTTTAAGAATGTTTAGTGAACAACAAGAACACACAACGTAATGAAATTTGAAAAATGCATGCACAAATGGAAAGTTCCACTTAGAAAGAAACTATCAACAACAACAAAAATCCAAACAATTCCTAGAGCTGAACAGTATGACGACTGAATTGAAGAATTCAAAAAAGAGCTTCAAAAGTAGATTTGACCGTGCAGAAGAAATAATCTGTGACTGAAAGAAGGAACATATGAAATTCTACAGTCAGAAAAAAAAATTATATGTAATTTTATATGTATATATACACACACACACACACACAAGCCTACTGTTAATTGGACACCATCAAAAGAAATGTTACCCACCATCATGGGAATTCTAGAATGAGAAGAGAAAGAGTGACAAAGTATGTTTAAGCAAAAAATGGCTGAAAACTTCCCAAAACCTGGGGAGAGAAAAAGAAATCCAGATACGTAAGAGCCAAAGGACCCAAAGTAGGTTGAGCCCGAATAGGGCTGCACAGAGACAAATGAATTAAATTGTGAAAAGTCAGAGATAAATAATTTTGAAGCTAGCAAGAGAAAAGAGGAAAGTTACATGCACGGGAACCCCCCAAAGACTCTCCATCTCTCAACAGAAATGTTCCAGGCAGGAGACAATGGGATGATATATTCAAAATATTGAAAGAAAAAACTCAACCAAGAATTCTATATCCTGGAAAGCTGTTCTTCAGAAATAGAGGAGAAATGAAGACTTTCCTGAGTCCACAAAAGCTGAGGGAGTTCATCTACATCTACCTTATAAGAAATGCTAATGGAAGTTCTTTGAGTGGAAATAAAGAGAAGCCAATTAACATCATAAAAACGAAGGTAGCATAAAACTCACTGGCACTGGTAAACATATAGTGAAAGTTAGATTCTGTAATATGGAATGTTGGTACATAATGCACTTATACTTCTAGTTTAAAAGTTTTAAAACATACTAAAAATAACTGCACTATGCTGTTACTAGATACAAAATATTTAAAAATATGCAAACTATAACATCAGTAACTTAAAATGGGGGTGTGAAAAGTGTAAAGTTTAAGATGCTATTTGAGTTGATTTTTAGTTTAAAATATAATCTTAAGATATTTTTTGTAAGCTTCATGGTAACTTCAAAAGAAAAATCTAGAGTACACAAAACAACATTACAAACAATTCAAAGCATACTGATACCAAAAGACATCAAAACACGAAACAAGAGAGGATATGAAACAATGGACAATGGATCTTCAAAAAACACCCAGAAAATAACTGACAAAATTATTTATCAAATACCAAATAATAATTATCAATAAGTATCAATAATTACTTTAAATGTAAATGGATTACATTCTCTAAAACAAAGAATGGCTCTATGGGAAAAAAATTAACAAGATCCAATGATATGTTGCCTACAAGTAAGAGACTCACTCTAGCCTTAAAGAGATATAGACTGAGAATAAAGGAATGAGAAAAGGTATTTCAAGCAAATGGTAAACAAAAAGCAGGGAAGCTCTACTTGTATCAGAGAAAATAGACTTTAAAGAAAGACTGTAATAATGAGAGACAAATGGCACAATATAATGATAAATGGATCAATTCACTGAGAAGATATAACAAATGTAAATATTACCACAATCAAGTGGAATTTTTTCCATGCATTCAAGGGTGAGTCAGTATCTACAAATCAAATCAATATGATACATCACGTTAACAAGAGAAAGGATAAAAATCTTATGATCCTCTCAACAGATGGAGAAAAAGCACTTGACAAAGTAAGACATCCATTCATAATAACTTTCAACAAAGTGCGTTGAGGGAACATACCTCAACATAATAAAGGCTGTATATGACAAACCCATAGCTAACATAATACTTGATGATGAAAACCAGACTTTTTTTCCCCCTAAAATCAAGAAAAAGACAAGGATGTCCAGTCTCACTTTTATTCAACATAGTACTGGAAGTCCTAGCCACAACAATCAGACCAGAAAAATAAATAAAAGGCATCCAAATTGTTAAGGAAGAAGTAAAACTGTCCCTATTTGTGGATAACATAGTACTATACATAGAAAACTCCAAAGACTACACCAAACAAAACAAAATAACCATTATAATTGACAAGTGAATTCAGTGAAGTTGTAGGATACTCAATACACAGAAATCAGTTGTTTCTACACACCATAATGGAGTAACAGAAGAAGAATTTAAGAAAACAATTCCATTTACAATTGCATCAAGTAAAATAAAATACCTAGGAATAAACTTAACCAAAGATGTAAAAGATCTATACTCTGAAAACTATAAAACACTGATGAAATTAACTTAAGGCAACACAAATAAATAGATATTCCATACTCATGGACTGTAAAAGGTACAGAATTCCTGTTTTAAAATAAGTCCCAAAGATAAAAATATTGCATAAGGAATAGAGACAATATTGTAATAATGTTGTATGGTGACAGTGCTTATCGTGGTGAGCCCGGAGTAATTTATAGAACTGTCAAATCAGTATGTTGCACACCTGAAACTAATACATCACTGTATGTTAATTATACCTAAATAAAAAATCCCCAAAATCTATAGTAGATACACAACAGATAAACTGAAAGGAATCTAAGCACATCACTGTGGAAAATCATCAAATCATAAAAGAAGAGCAAGAAAAGAATATAAAAACAAAGGTATTATAAAACTGGCAGAAAACCATTAACAAAATGGCATTAAGTCCATACCTAATCAATAATTACTTTAAAAGTTAATGGACTAGGGGTGACTGGCTGGCTCAGTCAGTGGAACATGGGACTCTTGATCTCAGGGTTGTTCAAGCCCCATGGTGGGTATAGAAATTACTTAAAAATAAAAAGACATTTTAAGAAAAAAGTAGGGGCACCTGGGTGGCTTAGTTGGTTGAGTGTCTGATTCTGCTCCAGTCATGATCTCAGGGTCCTGGGATCAAGCCCCATGTTGGCTCCATGCTCAAAGGAGAGTCTGCTTCTTCCTCACCTTCTCCCTCTGCCCCTCCCCCGCTTGTGCTGTCTCTGTCTCTCTCAAGTAAAAAATAAATAAATGGGCTAACTTCTCCAATTAAAAGAGTGGCTGAAATGAATTTTAAAGAAAGACATAAGTATATGCTGCCTATAAGAGACTCTCTTCAGCTATAAGGACACACGGACTGAAAGTGAAGGGATAGAAAAAGACATTCTGTGCCAAGAAAGCAGAAGAAAGCAGATATAGCTATATTTATATCAGGGAAAGAGACTTCAATACAAAGATTATATTAAGAGACAAGATCATTATACAGTAATAAAGTGATCAAATAAGAGGATTAAATACTTGTAAATATTTATGCACCCCAAATTAATTAGGAGTAATTAAATAGGCAAACATTAACAAACCAAAAGGGACAAATAAATAGTAGGGAACTTCAATACTTTACTCTCATCAATGGCAGATTATCCAGACTGAAAACCAATAAGGAAATACTGGATTAAGTGAAATATTAAGTTAGATGAACTTAATAGGTATTCACAAAACATTCCATCTAAAAGCAGTGCACATGAAACATTCTCCAGGAGGTATATATTAGGCAACAAAAAAGTGTTAATACATTTAAGGAGACTGAAATCATAACAAGTAGCTCTTCTGATTGTAACAGTTTAAAACTTTAAGATTTATTTATTTGAGAAAGAGAGCACTCGTGGTGGGGTGGAGCAGAGGAAGGAGGAGAGGGAGAGAGTCCCAAGTAGACTGTGCACTGAGCGCAGAACCCCAAGCAGGGTTCAATCCCATGACCCTGAGATCACAACCCAAGCCAAAACTGAGTCCAATGCCCAACTGACTGTACCACCCTGGCGCCCCTGATTGTAACAGTTTAGGTCAATTATAAGGAAACTTGATAATTCACAGATATGTAGAGATTAAACAACATGGTCCTGCATATCCAATGGATCAAAGAAGAAATAAAATAAAAAGTAACTTGAGACAAATGAAAATACATACCAACATATCAATACTCATGGGGTGAAGCAAAAGCCGTTCTAGGAGGTAAGGTCATAACAATAATGCCTACATCAAAAACAAGAAAGCTCTCAAATAAACAAAGAACTCTATTTTATGCCTTCATCAAACTGGAAAAAAGGAATGAAGACTGAAGTTAGTAGAAGCAAGGTTCTAACAAAGACCAGATTAATGAAATAAGGACAAAAAAGACAATAGAGAAGATCAATGAAACTAAGCTGTTTTTTTTTTTTAAGTTGACAATCCCTTATGTAGATTCATCAAAAATAAAAGTCAAATAAAATCAGAAATGAAAGAGGAGATGCTACAACCAATAGCAGGGAAATACAAAGGATCATAAGACATTACTATACTATACTATGAAACAAACTGAACAACATAGGAGAAAGAGATTCTGAAAAACATGCAAGCTACTGAGAATGAATCAGGAATAGGAAATACGAGCAGAGTAAGGAGATTGAATCAGTGATCAATAGTCTTCTAAGAATCCTAAGACCATCAGATGGCTTGACTGGTGAATTCCATCAAAGATTTAAGCAAAATTAATATTAATTCTTCTCAAACGCTTTCCAAAAATTGAAGAAGAGGGACTACTTCCAAAACCTTTCTATGAGGCCAGCATTACCTTGATAATAAAACCAGACAAGAATACCACAAGAAAATAAAATTACAGGCCAATATCCTTGATGAATATAGATGCAAAAATCTTCAAAATATAAGCATACTGGTGTGCCTATCTGGCTCAGTTGGAAGAGCATGAATTCTTGATCTCAGGGTCCTGAGTTTGAGCCCCACGTGGGGTGTGGAGATTAAAAATTAAAAATCTTTAAAAAAGAGAGAGAGAGAGAGAAAAGGGGCACCTGGGTGGTTAAATCAGTCAAGTGTCTGACTCTTGATTTCAGCTCAGGTCATGATCTCAGTCAGGGTTGTGAGATCAAGCCCCGCATTGGGCTTCCTGCTGGGCATGGAGCCTGCTTAGGATTCTCTCTCCCTCTCCTGCTCTTCCCACCTCCCTCTCAAAAAAAAAAAAAAAAAAAAAAAATTTAAAAAAGAGAGCAAAATATAAGCATACTGAATTTAATAGTACATTAAAAAGATCATACACCATGATCAAGTGGAATTCATTCCACAAATGCAAGGATAATTCACCATTCACAAACGAATGTGATGTACCACATTAACAAAATGAAAGATAAAATTACATGGTCAGCTCAGCAGGTGCAGAAAAAGAACCTGACAAAGTTCAATATACATGTATGATAAAAACACTCAACAAATTGGGTACAGGGGGAATGTATCTCAACCTAATAAATTAGTCCATATATGACAAATTCACAGTTAGCATCATATTAATGGTGAAAAGCTGACAGGTTTCCCTCCAAGAATAGGAAACTACAAGATACCCACTCTTACCAATTTTATTCAAGATGGTATTAGAATTCCTGGCCAGAGAAATTAGACAAGAAATAAATTGCATCCAAATCAAAAAGAAAGAATGAAAACTGGCACTATTTGCAGATGACATGATATTCTATATAGAAAACCCTAAAGACTTCACCAAAACCTGTTAGAACTAATTGACAAATTCAGAAAGTTGCAGGATTCAAAATCAATACAGAAAAATCTGTTGCATCTCTATAGAGTAATAATAAACTATCAGAAAGAGAAATTAAGAAAACAATCCCATTTATAACTGCATCAAAAAGAATGAAATACCTTAGCAACAAATTTTACTAAGGGGTTAAAAGACTTGTACATGCAAAACTATAAGATACTGATATGGTAAATTAAAGAAAATACAAATAGAAAAATATTTCATGCTCATGGACTGAATAATCAATATTGTTAAAATACACATAGTACCCAAAGCTAACTACAGACTGAATGCAATCCCTATCCAAATTCCAATAGCATTCATAAAAAGAGAATAGAAAATCAAAATTCTTATGGAACCACAAAAGACCCCTAACAGTCAAAACAATCTTGAGAAGGAAGATCAAAGCTAAAGGCATCACATTTCCTGATTTCAAAATGTATTACAGATCTAGTAATCAAAAAAGTATCACAAAGGCATGAAAAAACATGTAGATCTGTGTAATAGAATAGAAAGCCCAGAAATAAACTCACACATATATGATCAATTATTTTAGGATAAAGGAGGCAAGAATATACAATGAAGAAATGATAGCTTCTTCAAAAAATGGTGTTGGGAAAACTGGACAGAACTGGAAAAGAATAAAACTGAACCACTATCTTATACCATACCCAAAAACTAACTCAAGATGGATTAAAGATTTCAAGACCTGAAATCATAAAACTCCTAGAAGAAAATTGTCAGTAAGCTGCTTAACTTTGGTCTTGCCAATTATTTTTTGGATTTGACACCAAAAGCAAGACAAAAAAAGCAAAAATAAACAAGTGAGATTTTATCAAACTAAAAAGCTTCTGCACAGCAAAGGAAACCATCAACAAAATGAAAAGGCAACTTCTAGCATGGGAGAAAAATATTTGCAAATTATTTATCTAATAAGGGTTTAATATCCAAAATACATAAAGAATCATACAACTCAATAGCAAAAGGACAAATAATCCCATTAAAATAGGGCAGAGGATCTGGATGGGTATTTTTCCAAGGAACACACATGTTCAAAGAACATGAAAAGGTGTTCAACATTACTCATGATCAGGGAGAAATAAATTAAAATCAAAATGATGTATCACTTTGTACCTGTTAGAATGGCTACTATCAATAAAGACAACAAAGAACGACCAAGATGGTGACACTGGACATGCTTTATTTCACTCTCTCTCTCTCTCTCTCACACACACACACACACAATTAACAACTATTCTTGGGCAAGACACCACTGAGAGAACTCTAAAACTTGAGGGTGAGAGTGAAGCACCCCTCTGCATTAAAGAAACCCAGAAAAATAGCATTAGCAGGGCAAGAGGAGAGGCTACATGCTGATGCATTGTCCCTCCCCTAGGCTGGCACAAGAACACATGCCTTGAGGTCTTCCCTGAAGCTAGGGTTCATCCAGGGGGCAAAGAGAGCCCTATTTGGGCCTCCAGCCGCCCCCCCCCCCCCCGCCAGTGTTGTTTCTTAGGAGTCTCCTCTCAGGTCTCACCCCATGGAGATTGCAGGAGTGTCTGCAGGGCTTCACCACTGGAAATCTGATTGTGATGGAGAAGGAGAAGCTTACCGTAACTCAGATCTTGGTCAACTAACTTCCTACCTGTAGAACCCAAGTAGTAGTCCCAACCAGTAGTTTTGCTCATGATCAGAACCAAGCCATAGTACACCCAGACCAGGGAACTCTGGGGTGCAGGTCTGCCTATTTTGGATCCTCCTAAGAGGAATTTCCCAGGCCTACATCCTGGTGTTCCCCTGTCCGTGTAGGGGAGCAGTCATTGCTCCAGCCACTGATGAGTAAAGATCCCAGCCCCACCTGATAAGAAGCCAGGTAGGAATAACTGGAAAGTTACATAGTTATATATATATGAGCCTTACCTGCCTTGGAGCTGGTTCTCCTACTGCACCTTGGTAGAAAAACTAATTTATATCCCTGCCATTGCTCAATATAGCTTTCAGGCCATCCTACCAGAAAACCTAACCAAAGCATATGGTAGGCTATGCAGTGCATCCAACAGCCCTGCTTACAGTGATACTTGAATATAGAGCATAGCCTGTGGCTTTTCCCATTTGTGTAGCAGAACTGTTGGTCCTGTCTGGCCAGGGACTTCAACGCACAGTCTTGTCTGATTAGTATCAGCAAACAATAAGCTGTGCAGGGCCTGGGTTGCATCCTGCTACTCTGCCAAAGCAGAGAAGCTAATTCATAACCCCATCTACCCCTGAATATAGTACCCAGTCTGCCTGTCTGGTAAGCCTGACAAGAAAACCTGGGAAAATTCATAGCTCCTTCTATAACCTCATGTAGTCAGTAGTCCTACCCAACTGCTTTCAGCCAACAGCATGTCCTTTCTTCCTGACTTCAGAGCATTGGCAGCAACCTTGTTTAAAAATAGACCCTGAGAGCAAACCCTGCTTGCCCAAAGCCATTAGCAGCAGACACGTCTAGACACCCAACTTGAGCTGATTGGTAAAAAAAAAAGTCTCTGCCAAAGCCAACCTATAAAGTATAATAAAGGAGGCCACTTGCTTAAATGTGCAGATACTAATGTAAAAAAATCTAGAATCTTAAAAAAATGTGGTAAACATGACACCATCAAAGGAAACTTTAAAGCTCCAATAGCTGACTCTAAAGAAAGGGAGAACTATAAACTGTCCAACATAGAATTCTTAATAATTCTCTTATTTTAGTGAACTATAAGAATATACAAAGAACACAGAAATCCTAAAGCTGAAAAATACAATGACTGAACTGAAACATTCAAAAGAGAGCTTCAAAAACAGACTCAACCATTTAGTAGAAACAATCAGTGACTTTGAAAACAAGAAATCTGGTATTAGTCAGTGGAACAAAAAAAATTAGAGAAGATGAAAAAGACTGAAGAAACCTACAGGAATAATAGGATACCATCAAAAGAAACAGTATTGTGATTATGTGAATTCCAGAAGGAAAAGAGAAAGAGAATAGGATAGCAAGTATATTTAAAGAGGTGCCTGGCTGGCTTAGTTGGTAGAGGACACAACTCTTGATCTCAGGGTCGGGAGTTTGAGCCCCATGTTGGGTGTAGAGATTCAAAAAAAAAAAAAAAAAAAGAACTTTAAAGCATATATAAACAATAATGGCTGAAAACTTCCCCAAACTTGGGAGAGAAATGGACATCCAATCCATGAGGCCAAAGGACCCTAAAGAGATTGAACTGAATAGGGCTATATGAAGACACAATGTAATTAAATTGTTCAAAGACAAAGAAATAGTTTTGAAAGCATCAGGAGAAAAGAGAGAAATTACTTACAAGGGAACTCCCATAAGATTATTAGATTTCTAAGAGAAACATTTCAGACCAGGAGAGAATGTGATGATATATTCCAAATATTGAAACAGGAACCTGTCAAACAAGAAGTCTATACCTGGCAAAGCAGTCCCTCAGAAATGAAGGAGAGAGAGAGAGAAAGACTTCCCTGAAGAAACACATGTTCAAGGAATTCATCACTACTCGATCCACCTTATAAGAAATGCTAAAGGCAGTTCTTTAGTTAACATCATAAAACATAAGAAAAATATTGAAAATTTTACTGGTAATGATAAATATATAGTCAAAGTTAGATTCTGGAATACGGTACTGATACTGCCTTATTTATTTAGAGCTCTAGTTTAGAAGTTAAAAATAAACTTAGTAAAAACAAACCTAACTACAGTCTGTTATTATCTGCACAATATAAAAATATGTAAACAGTAACATCAATAGTCTGAAATGTGAGGGAAAGGAGAAGTAAAAGTATAAAATTTAGGGGCACCAATCAGTTGGGTGTCTGCCTTCGTCTCGGGTCATGATCCCAGGTCCTGGGATCGAGCCCCATGTCAGGCTCTCTGCTCAGCGGAGAGCCTGCTTCTCCCTCTCCCTCTGACCCTCCACCTGCTTGTGTTCTATTTCTCTGTTTCTCTCTCAAATAAATAGAATCTCAAAAAAAATTATAAAATTTGGAAATGTTATTGAAGTTGGTGTCAGTTAAAAATAGGATGTTATAATTTTGAGATATTTTACGTAAGCTTTGTGGTAATCACAAGGAAAACTACAGTGATTACACAAAAAAACATGATTGAGAAGTCAAAGCATACTGATACTAAAAGACATCAAAACACACACAAAAACAGTAGGGTACCAGTTTCTGTAGTACAGTGATTATCACATTCACCTCACAAAACAATGAGATGGATCTACAAAGCATCCAGAAAATGAACAAAACAACAATACTAAGTCCTTATATATTAATACTTGCCCCCAAATAAATATATTAAATTCTCCAAAGGACATCAGTCACATGACTGAATGGATAAAAAAACAAGATCCAATAATATGCAACCTACAAGAGACTTGTTTTTGCTTTAAAGACACACAGGCTATGAGTAAATGGATGAAAAAGATACTTCAAGCAGATGGAGCCCTCCAACCCCCCCAAAAAATAGGTGTAGCTGTACTTATAGGAGACAAAATGGACTTTACATGT
Source organism: Mirounga angustirostris (assembly GCF_029215605.1). Lineage (NCBI taxonomy): Eukaryota > Metazoa > Chordata > Mammalia > Carnivora > Phocidae > Mirounga > Mirounga angustirostris. Next base: position 22,835,394 of record NW_026991715.1, read on the forward strand.
GGTAAAAGAGACATAGGAGGGCATTATATAATGATAAAAGGAATTGATCCATCAATACACGCACACACATATACATGTGTATATACATACATATATATATAAAACATCTTGTTACATTTACACATATATATTTACATATTTATATCTCCACCAACATATATACGTGTGTATGTATATATATATATGAACATTTTGTTATATAAATATAACTAATGTAAATATTTATGCACCCAATGTAGGAGTACCTAAGTATATAAAGCAAAAACTAAGAACTAAAAGGAGAAATACATAGCAATAATAATTGGGGACTTTAATACTCCCTTATCAATACTGGCTAGATCACCCAGACAGAGAATCAATAAGGAAACAATGTATTTGAACAACACTATAGGCCAAATAGACCTAACAAACATAAGCAGAACATTTTATCCAATAACAACAGAATACACATTCCTTATAGATGCCTATGGAACATTTCTAAGATAGACCTATGTTAGGCTACAAAACAAGCCTCAGCAAATTCAGGAATGAAATCATACTAAGTATCTTCTCGGATTACAATGGTATGAAACTAGAAGTCAGCAACAGGAGGAAAACTAATTTCTCCAGAGAGACAAAAATGGAAACACAACATACCAAAGCTTGTGGAATGCAGCAAAAGCGGTTTTTGTTTTTTTAAAGATTTTATTTACTTATTTGACAGAGAGAGAGAGAGAGCGAGAGCAGGAACACAAGCAGGGGGAGTGGGAGAGGGAGAAGCAGGCCTCCCGCGGAGCAGGGAGCCCGATGTGGGGCTCGATCCCAGGACCCTGAGATCATGACCTGAGCTGAAGGCAGATGCTTAACGACTGAGCCACCCAGGCACCCCAGCAAAAGCTGTTCTAAAAGGGAAGTTCATACAATAAATGCCAACTTTAAGGAAAAAAAAAAAGATCTCAAATAAATAACCAAACTTTATCCCCCGAGAACTAGAGAAATAAGAACAGATGTAGCCCAGAGTTAGCACAGGGAAGGAAATAGTGATTAGAGAAGAAAAAATAAAATAGAGAACAGGAAAATAATACAAAAGATCAACACAACTAAGAGTTGATTTCTTTGGAAATATAAACCAAATTGACAATCTTTAGCTAGACTAACCAAATGGACCAAATTATAAATGAAAGAGGAGACAATACAACTGTTACCACAGAAATACAAAAGATCCTAAGAGGCTACTATGAATAAATATATGCCAACAAAGTTCATAATCTAGATGAAAAGGTAGAATTCTTAGAAACATACAATTTACCAAAACTGCAACAGGATGAAATAGAAAATTTTAACAGGCCCATTATTAGTAAAGAGATTGTATGAGTCACAGAAAAATCTTCCAACAAAGTTAAGCCCAGGACCACAGCTTCACAGACGAATATTATCAAACATTTAATGAATCAATGCCAATCCTTCTCAAACTCTTCCAAAAAAATCTTAGAGGAGGGTATATATTCAAACTAATTTTATGAGGTCAGCATTATTGACACCAAACCAGATAAGGATATTACTACAAAAAAAAAAAAAAAAAAAAAAAAACTAGAGACCAATATCCCTGATGAATGTAGATGCAAAAATTCTCAATAAAATACTAGTAAACATAATTCAGATGCACATTAAAAGGATCATTCACTAAGATCAAATGGGATGCAAGGATGGTTCAACATTCACAAATCAATCAAACTATGTAACATATTAATAGAATGCAAGATACAAATCATATGATCATCTCAATAGAAGCAGACAGAGCATCTGACAAAATTCATCATTCATTTAAGCAAAATGTCTTCACAAGTCAGGAATAGAAGCGATATACCACAACATAATACAGGCCATATACAACAAGCCCACAAGTAAACCATATTCAATGGTAAAAGATGGTAAAAGCTTTTCTTCTAAGATCAGGAACAAGACAGGGTGTCTCTTCACACTGTTCCTGTTTAACATTGTACTGGAAGTCCTAGCCAGACCCATCAGGAAAAAGAAAGAAAGAAAGAAAGAAAGAAAGGCTCAGCATTGGAAAGAAATAAAATTCTCTCTATCTGCAGAGAGATCTCTTTATACAAAGAAAATCATAAAGACCCCAGCAAAACTGCTCAGATGTCATCAATGAATTCACTAAAATTGTAACATACAAAACTCAGTAGCATTTCTATACACTGACAATAAATTATCTGAAAAAGAGATAAAGAATATGATCCCCTTTACAATAGCATCTGAAACACTTAGGAATAAATTTAAAGTAGATGAAAAATCCTGTACTCTAAAAACTATGACACCAATGAAAGAAATCAAAGACATAAATAAATGGAAAGGTGTCCCATGTTCATGGATTAGAAGAATACGGTAAAAATGTATTACTCAAAGCCATCCATAGATTCAATGCAATCTCCATCAAAATTCCAATGGCATCTCTAAAGAATCCTAACAATCTTAAAATTTATATGGAACCATAAAAGACCCCTAATAGCCAAAACAATCCTGACAAAGGAAATAAAGCAGGAGGCAGCACACTTTTTGATTTTAAGCTATTCTATCAAGCTATACTCATCCAAACCAGATGGTACTGGCATAAAAACAGACACACAAACCAGTGGAACAGAATCAACAGTTCAGAAGTAAACCCATGCATACACAGTTAACTAATATTTGATAAGGGAGCCAAGAATACCCAATGGAAGAAAGACAGTCTCGTCAATAAGTGGTGCTGAGCAAACTGGATAGTCACATGTAAAAAAAAATGAAACTAGACCCCTACCTCACATGACTCACAAAAATTAATTTGAAATATATTAAAGACCTAAATATAAGACTGAAAACCATAAATCTCCTTGAAGAAAACATAAGAAAAAAGCATCTTGACACAGGTAAAAAAAAAAAAAAGCATCTTGATAGGAGTCTTGGTAATGAGATTTTTTGGTTATCACAACTAAAATGAAAGCAACCAAATGAAAAATATAAAAGTGGGACATTAAACTAAAAAGCTTGTGCACAGCAAAATAAATGATCAACAAAATGAAAAGGCAATCTACAGAATGGGAAAATATTTGCAAACCATATATATGATAAGGAGTTAAAATCCAAAATATATAAAGAACTACAACTCAATAGCAAAAAACCAAACAATCCAATTGAAAAATGGGCAAAAGTCCTTAATAGACATTTTTCTAAAGAAGATATATGAATGGCGAACAGGTACATGAAAAGATGCTTAACATCACTAATCATTAGGGAAATGCAGATCAAAATCAAAATGATGTATCACCTCATACATGTCAGAAGGGCTAACATTAAACAGACCAGAAATAGCAAAAGCTAATGAGGATTTGGAGAGAAGAAAGCCCTCATGCACTGTTGGTGAGATTGTAAATTTGTGCATCCACTCTCGAAAACAGCATGGAGTTTCCTCCAAAAATTAAAAATAGAACTATAGTATAATCCAGCAATTCCACTTCCAGGAATATATCCGAAGAAAACAAAAACACTATGATAAAGAGATACCTGTATTCTCATGTTGATAGCAGCATTATTTATAATAGCCAAGACATGGAAATAACCTAGTGTCATTTGGTGGATGAATGGATAAAGAAAATTTGGGGTGTGTATGTGTGTGTTTGTGTGTGTATACACACGCACAATAGAATATAGTTCAGCTTTGAATAAGAGGAAAGCCTGCCATTTGTGATAATATACATGGAACTTGAGGGCATTATGATAAGTGAAATAAGTCAAAGACAAATATTCTATGATCTCACTTATATGTTGAATAAAAACAAGCCAACAAAAAATCCAACCTCTTCATAGAAAAGGGGAGATCAGATCTGTGGTTACCAGAGGCAGGGAAAGTTGAATGAAGGACATCAAAATTTCCAGTTATAAGATAAATAAGCACCAGGGATGTAATCTACAAAGTGATGGATACAGTTAACACTGCTGTAGGTCATATATGGAAGTTAAGAGTAAATCCTAAGAGTTTGCATCACAAGGAAGAAGAAATACATATTTTATCTGTATCAGATGATGGATATTAACTGAACTTACAGCAATAACTATTTCATGATTTATGCAGCTGAAATCATACTGTACACCTTGAATGTATATAGTGCTATATTTTAATTATATCCCAAAAAAACTGGAAAAAAAAAGATATAACAAGTGTTGGTGAGGATATGCAGAAAAGGGAAACCCTGTGCACTTTTGGTGGGAATATAAATTGGTGCAGCCATCATGGAAAACAGTATGGAGTTTTGACAAAAAAAATTAAAATAAAAATAGAACTACCATATTATCCAGCAATTCTACTCCTGGATATTTATCCAAAGGAAATGAAAAGACTAACTTAAAAAGGTATATACACCTCATGTCCACTGCAGCATTATTTACAATAGCCAAGACATAAAAACAATCTAAGTGTCCACTGACAGATGAATGGGTAAAGAAAATGTGGAATGTATACACAATGAAATATTACTCAGCCACAAAAAAAGAAATTGTGCCATTTGCAACATGGGTGGACACTGAGGGCAGTATGCTAAGTCAGTCAGATCTCAAAAGATAAATACTGTATGATATCACTTATGTGTGGAATCTAAAAACAGAAACAACACATCCCCAAAATCAAACTCCATAGAAAATGTATTGGTGGTTGCCAGAGCTCAGGGGTGGGGGTTGGATGAAATAGGTGAAGGGGGTCAGAAGTTACAACTTCCAGTTATAAAACAAGTAAGACATGGGGATGCAGTCTATAGCATGGTGACTATAGTTAATACTGTATTGTACATGAGAAAGTTGCTAAGAGAGTAGATCTTAAAACATGGCATCACAAGAAAAAGTTTTTTTAACTATACGTGGTGATGGATGTTAAGTAGACTACCATGGTGATCATTTCACAATATATAAAACTGTTGGAACTAATATAAGGTATGAATTACATCTCAATTTAAAAAATATTCAAGGTAGCTTCGTGTCAAGGGAAGGTAGTAGTAAAGGGTTGAGGGTACCGAGTTATGGAAAAAGGACAGAACACAGAATGATGGGGGAGAATTATGCAATGAGCACTTCCAAGTCAGAGCAGGGGTCTCTCTAAGCCAACAAGAACAACATGGGGTGAACCAGTGTAGTGTTCCAGAGCTTCTGGTCCTCACCTGTGTTTATGATGATGAATTTGGGGTTGCTACATGAACCAGCCAGACTTCCAGATTATGCAATCTACCCATTTACCGATTTTGTCGTAACTAATTGCTACGGAACTGTGGGTTGTAGCAGAATGAAAAGAACTTGATACTTGGCTTACTTGTAATCTTTAAGAAACTGTTAGGGGCTGAATTGTGCCCCCCTCCAATTTTAACTGTTGAAATCCTAACCCCTGTACCTCAAAATGAGACTGTAATTGGAAATGTCTTAAAAGAGGCAATGAAAATAAGGCCATTAGGACAAGTCCTCATCCAGTATGACTGGTGCCCTTATAAGAAGAGATTAGGACACAGAAACACAAAGGGAAAACTGTGTGAAGACACAGGGAGAAGCCAGCCATCTGCAAGCCAAGGAGAGAGACCTTAGAGGAAACCAATCCTGCCAACGTCTTGACGTCAGCACTTCCAGCCTTCAGAACTTCTAGAGAATCAGGAGAAAATACATTTCTATTGGTTAAGCCCCCCAGTCTGTGGCACTTTGTCATGACAGCCCTAGCAAACGAACACAGAAACTAATTGTCACTGTATATGAAACAGCATGTCGTAAACCAGCAGAGGCAAAGTCAAGGGCCTGCAGGGGGCAGGAAGGCAGCAGAGGTGAGCTGGGTGGAGAGACCACCCTGGAGAAGCCATAACCCACCCATGGGAGACAGGTGCTCTCAGCTTCAGCTCACTGCTGTCATGTGGGATTGCAGGCCTTCGTGTGGCCAGACCATCCAATTTTTCAAGAAAATCCACACGCCTGGGGTGTTGTATACAACTGCCCAATTCCTAAAACCCTGACTAAAGAAAATATGACAAAGGGTTGGGATCTGGCCTCTGGGCTTCCAGTTGTGACCCTACTGGAATGTAACAGATTATACAAATCTATCTTTCGATTCCCCCGAGAGCTTCAAAATGAGGAGTTGTAGGATGGTTAGGTGTGGTGAGGCCCTAAGGCGTAGGACTGTACCAACTCAACTCCAGATCTGGTTCTTGTAGAAATTGCAAGGGATGCTACATAATGTGCAGATACTGAGATCAGTTCAATTCAGTTGTCACTAAGATGACCTATTATTTTATTTTCCAATGGTTGGGCTGTTTCATCCATGCTTTCCACCAAATAACATAAAGAGGAGTTTCCTTCTGCCTTTGCAGAGTTGGTACACCCAGGACAGATTCCAACACTTTGCAGAACATTAGGACCTAGGGCAACAGCCTAAAATGGTCCCTCTTGCTTTATTCCTTATCACTGCTTCATTTAACATGAAAACAAGGGGTAGAAAAAATTCCAGTGTTTCTAACCAACAGAGCTAATGAGATTCTTAAGTCTCTTCTATAACATAAAAACTGAAATAGTTTTGAAGCTTAACCAACAGGGCTTGTCATGGAAAGAACACTTATGGAGCAAAACTTAATACCACATTTTTAGATTTGCGTAATGGTTTGTTGGCAAGCTGGGTTTTTCCCCCTGCCACGTTGCCTATGCTAAATGCCTTAAAAGGGTGTAGGCAAGTATTCTTGTCAGCGGGGGCTTATGTGTCTCCTTCCTGGACCCCTCAAGACAGTGAGACAGCCAGCCACCCAGGCGATGTTTTATGAATCTGATGCTGTGAAAAAGCAGGCAGTAAATTAGGGGATGGAGTCTCTCTGTCTCCTTTAGAATATGCCACTTTGGGTGTGTGACCTAGGTGTGGTCAGCAGGAGTTCCTGAGACAAGATGATGAAGCGGAGGTCTCTGGATAAGATTTTATTATTTTTTCAGCTGACTTCGCCCCAGTGGATATATAGAAGGGCGGGGGGGGGGGGGGGAAGTGATTCCATTGCCTAGTAGTAAAAATATACTTTCCCCCTGCTTCTTGGTAGGAAACTAAGGAATGGTAGACAAACATTTCCATGAAGTAATAATTGCCTTTTGCATAAGCGTTTATTAGTTAAAAAAAAGCAGTCTATGCCAAGTCCAAGTGAAAATGTGCATGGAATCCTGGTGGAAAATATATATTCAGCATGAGATCAGAGAGACAACTAGATGTTTCTGAGTTTCCACTGTTGCTACAGAAAGAGCAAATCCAGTGAATTATAGACATATGTATACCGTGTATCAGACGGACAGATAAAACTCCATTCAATGAGGGCCTAGTTCTAGATAAGCCTAGGCACTTCACACATATTAACTAATTTAGTCCTCACTTTCCATAGAAGGTCCTATTATCTCCTTTCTACATATGAAAAACGGAGGCTCAAAATGGTTAATTACTTGCCTAAAGGCACTCAGCTATTAAGAAGTGGCAGGAGGGCACCTGGGTGGCTCAGATGGTTAAGTGTCTGCCTTCGGCTCAGGTCTGATCCCAGGGTCCTGGGATCGAGCCCCACATCGGGCTCCCTGCTCAGCGGGGAGTCTGCTTCTCCCTCTCCCCACTGCTCCTACTCTCTCTCTCTCTCTCTCTGTATCTCTCTGTCTCAAATGAATAAATAAAAAATCCTAAAAAAAAAAAAAAAAAGAAAAGAAGCAGCAGGAAGATTCAAACCCTATCCTCACAGGCACTGAGTTTCAAGGTCCTTCTATTTTGACGGCTGAGATATTGATAAAATGAAGCTCATCTTCACAATTGTGTAATATTACATACATAGAGTGTGTGCGCATGAGTACGTGCACGCACTGCTATCTGCCAGGAAGCTCAGGCAAATCAAGTAAGAAGCCTGTTTATTATGCAAGCAGAGTAAGTCTGAGAAAGACAAAAACGCTATGATCTCACACGTGTAATCTTTAAAACAAAACAAAACAAAAACAAGACACAATCTAGCTCATACATACAAACAACAGATTGGTGGTTCCCAGAGGCAGGAGGGGGGTGGGTGTGTGGGTGGAATGCCTGAAGATCGTCAAAAGGTACAAACTTCCAGCTATAAAATAAGTCATAGGGATGTGATATATAACATAGTGACCGTAATTCTGTATCGCATCTTTCAAAGTTGCTAAGACTACATCTTAAAAAGTCCATCACTGGAAATAAATTTTTTTTAAAGATTTATTTGAGAGAGACAGAGCACAAGCGTGGGTGGGGGAGCAGCAGAGGGAGAGGGAGAGAGAGCGCGACAATCTCCAAAAGACTCCCCACTGAGTGAGGAGCCCGATGTGCGGCTCCATCTCAGGACCCTGAGATCATGACCTGAGCCGACATGGAGAGCCTGAGACTTAAATGACTGATCAACCCAGGAGCTGCAGGAAAAAAATGTTTAACTGTACGTGGTGACAGATGTTATTAACACTTATTATAGGGATCATTACACAATATACAAATCTTGAATCATTAGGTTGTACCCTGGAAACTAATATAATGTTATATGCCCCTTAGATCTTAAAAAAACATTAAAAAGCATGTTCAGTTATATTGTTCTAATAGTTTTAGCAAATTTATATGTACTGCTTTTTGAGCATCGTATTTTATCAAAATAAAGTGATTTTTAAATTTAAAAAAGAAAACAAAAAACTAGAGTTTTGCTCCGGAGGAGGTCAAAGTAGAGATAAACGCATAAGCAAGTGACAGCAAGACTCCTGTGAACAGTGCTGCCATCCCAGCAGATGGTGTGGGATCATGGGCAGGAGCCATTACGATATTGGGAATGCTTCCTGGAGGAGAGGGCATTTGCAGGACGTGAAGGATGGCCAGCGTGTGCCATGTTCTGCACAGAGGGCAAAGCATGTGTGAGCACAGCAACAGGAGCTGGGGAAAGGGAAAAAGCAGCTCAAGAAGTGACCTGGGGTCATGTCATTTTATTGTACTTTTCCCTAAGATCACCAGATAATAAATTTTCTAAACCAACCAACCAACCAACGAGGAGCCATGTAAAAGACAAATGAGAAGGGGAGAGGGCACCCAACTTGGAAGACATAAGAAAGTCACAATGCAAAATGACCAAGGCCTGAATTGAAGTGCAGTGTCCAAGACAGATGAATGGAAGAGGTTCTGTAATTTAGGGGATGAGGCTGGCTCGGAAGGAGGGTACGCTCTGCCCTGGGGGACAGGTGGGTACCAGCAGTGAAGATTGTCCTCCAGGCCTAAGCGCCATTTTGATGGGAAGGAAGACTGGACAGTGGATGCCTATGTAGGAGACTTAGGTAGATGGTCTCTGGTCTCCTGCTGGCTTGGGGGATTTCAGCTCACAGGAGGTCCATGTTCTGTTCTGGCAAGGGATTGTGCCATGTGTGAGTTCTGCCCCCTTATTCACCATTCTCAGAACCAAGAGGAACTGCGTGATTTTTGGAGCTTATCTGAATTTTCTGAGACAACATGGAAAACCTGTTTCCAGCTAGGAAGTTTCCCAGAGATACCTGGCAGAATAGTGTCCTCATCTCTGGAAGAAATCTGAACCCTCCAAGATATTTCAGACCCTTATCTTGTAAACCCAAGGACGCCTGCTGGGATTTACTTTCTGAATTACAAAGACACTCCAAAGCACCTTCTTGACTTCTGGCTCCTTCATTTTCCCGTCCCTCCCTGTAAATCTGGGGTAGGATAAATTAGGAAGAGTGGATCGCTTGAAGCTTAAAAATGAGAGGCTGCATGGCTGGAGATTACTCCCTGCCATGAGAGGGCACCAGTTGCACGTAGAATGTCTAGGTATTAACGTGCCCCACATTCTTCAAACACAGCAAAAGGTCACATGAAAAAGGCTCCCAAGGAGGTACTTTCCCACTACCCCACCCTTATTTGCTTCGTTTCTGCTACTGAGTTTATGGTGTTTTCAGATTTTTCTTTTAATTCAGAAATCCAGTAAGCTGGAGATAAACAGAAGAGAGGTTTTTCACAGACTCACATCACTACATCACGCTTCCACGCATCTGCCTCTTATGTGCTAGATGATCCGGGAAACCTATCAACTTTGCACAGGGTTCTAGTTCAGATTCTGCAACACAATAATTGGTGTGGGCAGAATGCCTCTCCTGGATAGCAAAATCGCAAAATAAGGCGCCTGGGTGGCTCAGTTGGCTAAATGTCTGCCTTCGGCCCAGGTCATGATCCTGGAGTCTCAGGATCGAGTCCCGCATCGGGCTCCCTGCTCAGAAGGGAGTCTGCTTCTCCCTCTGACCCTCCCCCCTCTCATGCTCTCTCTCCCTCTCAAATAAATACATAAAATCTTAAACAAACAAACAAACAAAAAAACCCTGCAAAATAAAATTCCCCACTCTCCACAGGTGTCTCTATGTAACCAGGCTATTGGGTTCTTCTACTGAAATTTAGCAAAGCTGCTCAGACATTTGATGTATGGAACCTTGTGAGGAGGGATGGCACAGAAATACAGGGTCATAAAGAACCTAACGGTCCAGATTCCTTCCCCTTGCTTTGCCTCCGGGGGCTGACTCTTGTGCCGAGACCTTGTTTGAGTTTATCCAAGCAAAATAAGCTCATCGTTTTACCTGTGATGTTTTCCCCAACCCAGAGCCTTGTGTTTTGGAGAAAACAGAAAGGAAGTGAGTATTCACTATGAACTATTTGCTTCTGTTGAGGACTGACAGGTACTCTGTACCGAATGGAAGTGCAGGGACCTGGCCTATCCTGGCAGCCCCCGTGTCACGTCAGCTGTAGGAGGCCCCCCTCCGGGAGAGAGGACAACATGGGCTGTGGGAGCAGGTGCATTAGGGGTTTGTGAGTGCCGTCGGGCGGCATCTTCAATCACAGAACGCCTTGTGCCATAGACTCTAAAAATGGAAATCCAACCCCTGGCTTCTCGCTACACTATGTGACGCTTGATGGATGGGCTAAGTGAACCCAGGAGAAAGGAATTAGGCCAAATAGAAGGTAAAGGGCGGGGGGCGGGCTCGGAAGTCTGAGGTTTTCCTGCCCTTCGAATCCGCACATCTCCAGGACCGGGGCAAATACATTCAAGGGGCCTCCTGGGATCAGGCAGGGGTGGCAGGAGGACAGGGTGACCTCACAGACAGAGAAACCATGCAGGGCCTGGCGCTGGGCTCGGTTTTATATCGACTCAACACCCTTAAGAAGAGAAAGTAGGATTCCTGTTTTATAGAGAAACAAATGAGGCTACGTGGATTTTCAAAACTTGTCCAAGGTCTTCCTGCTCATTAGGAAAGATAAGAGGATAAGCACTGACAGTCACCACGGACCAGGTGCATCCCCTGTACCAAGCACCGGGCTCCTCTCTGAGGTTCACGACACCGCACCGGAGAGATCGTGGTACACATTTTGTAGATGAGAAAGCCGAGGCTGCCGGAGGTTAAACCACTCACCCAAGTGCACCCCCACCACCATCTCTTCCTAGCTCTTTCCTCTCTGTTGCCACCCTCAGGCATGTTTCCAGCTCTGCTGGCTCTTTCTACAATTAAAAAAAAAACCCCAAACCCCAACCATCCTGATAAACGAACTCACACGCACACCCAGGAACAACTGTTCAAGCCGACCCGTGACCAGAATGTCCCAGGGGTCCCGCACGAAGGGCCCTGGGGCCAAACACACGTACGAAATGTAACACGCTTCTCCTCCTCCTAGAGATTCCCAGCCTTACCACGTGAAGTCCTGGGACCAGAAGAAACTTTCCGGATTTAAGGACAGCGCCTTCTACTTGCAACCCCATCTCTGCCGCAGTTACGGGACCCGGCGAGCCCGGCCCGTCCGGGAGATGACATCGTGCACGGAAAAGCGGGTCCGAACTGGTTCTCCATGAAGCGTGCGGGTGATTGCTACCATTGGCTCCACCTGTTTTAAAACGAGGCTTCTCGGGGCGCCTGGGTGGCTCAGTCGGTTAAGCGACTGCCTTCGGCTCAGGTCATGATCCTGGAGTCCCGGGATCGAGCCCCGCATCGGGCTCCCTGCTCCGCGGGGAGCCTGCTTCTCCCTCTGCCTCTGTCTCTCTGTCTCTCATGAATAAATAAATAAAAATCTTTAAAATAATAATAAAAAAAAAAAACGAGGCTTCTCGAGCACGCGGGCGATGCACTGAGGGCTGTGGTCAAGGTTGTGGGCCCTCCTTCCAGAGCCCCTTTGCCCAAGCCAAAGTGCGGTTGGGGAAAAGATAGGGATTTTCAGACAGGGATGGAGGCCGTGTGCTAGGGTCAGGGTTGTCCTGATAAGATGAGGATACAAGAGTCCCTCCCTCTTAACGTTTGTGAAGATCAAGGGAGGAAACAGCTCAACAGGTGTGAGTTGTTATTATTAGAAGCTCGAAGGAGGGCGCCTGGGTGGCTCAGTTGGTTAAGCGACTGCCTTCGGCTCAGGTCATGATGATCCTAGAGTCCCGGGATCGAGTCCCGCATCGGGCTCCCTGCTCAGCAGGGAGTCTGCTTCTCCCTCTGACCTTCCTCCTTCTCATGCTCTCTGTCTCTCATTCTCTCTCTCTCAAATAAATAAATAAAATCTTAAAAAAAAAAATTTTAGAAGCTCGAGGGAGAGCACCTGCCCAACACGAGGGTCTGAAGCAGCCGAGGAGAGAACTAACTTCAGGAGTAAGACTTTCTTCCCTTCAAAACTTTATTTGGATGAACTCGTATTTGAAGGTTAATCTCATTTCCTTCGTGGGATAAAGTATGATGAAGCAGTAAAGGAAGGAACTGACTATTAGGAAGAATGAATGAAATTTCTGGAAAAATTGCAGACAGCTCCCTCTCCTCTGGAGTAGTAAGTCTGTGAAGCGACATCAGATCCTGCCCTTTGAAAGGCCACAGGCTGCCTGGGAAGGTGTGCAGGGGACATGGGCCAAGTGAGAGCAGGGGTGTCAGGGTGAAAATGGGTGCATATAAGGGACACTGTTAATTTATCAAGATTCCCCATAATCCTTTAAATAAATTCAACCTGTTTCCGTTCAAGTAAATGTCTTACTCCATTAATGTTTAATCTGAAGGAATAATAGATATTTCTCTGGAAAAATACTGAGTAATTCCGCTTCTTGGCTTCCTCGGACCAGGTTCCCTTCCTCCGCTCCTGCTCCCTGGAAGATGGAGCAGGAAGGTTAGCAGATGTGGAGCTAGGGGAGCTGAGCTGGACTGAGTGTGAGGGCAAGGAGGTGGCCGAGGACGAATAAGACAGGGAAGGTCAGAGAATGGCATTCAGAAGGGCAGAGAAGCTGCTTTTCTCAAGATGCTTAAGCTACCCCTTATTCCCAGAGACTAATCAAGTCCTGTAAGGGGAAAGAGAGAGGGAACAAGCCACCAATAAAACTTAGCATACGAATTACAGAATGAAAAGAAAGAACATGTACGTGTGTGTGCGTGTGTGTGTGCATTTTTGTATCAAAACCAGAAAATGTACTCTGAAAATTATACAGGTACGGCAGCTTTTTAGATATGGTCGGGCATCTTAGTCATTCAGAGGACTCTGACTTCTTAAAACATTGCACTTGATACAGTGCCTTTGTTACTTAAAAAAATAAATTTCTTTTAAAAGTGAGTTCACTGGAAGCACAACAGATTTTTTCAGATGAAGTCAAGGGAAGGAATCCTTATAGTTGTTGAATAATACACGGAAAACTCTCGTCTCAAAGCAGGTGCTCAATGAATGTTAGTATATTTCTGTTTCCCTTTCTTCCCTAAAAAAAGGATGGAAAAAAAAGGGCAGGTAGGTGGGAGAAGTAGAAGAAGAAAGAATGAAGCAAGGAAGCTAAAGAAAGAAAGGAAGGTAATTTTCCTCCCAAAGGCTATGGCAGCTGAGACACGGAGGAAGTTTGTGCATTTAAGTATCGAAACATTTCTGCAGTATGTCCTGGGAGTAAAATCCCATACTATCAGGAGCCTTTTTTTTTTCTTAATTAGACTTTACAGCCAATTCACTATATAACACCAGTTGTCTACCTTAAATCAGATTAGATGTTTCTTCCTCTGCTTGTTTCTTTTCTCTGAGTAATTGTTTTAAGGGACAAAACTGTCCCTTAAAAAACTGTCCCTTTAAAAACTAACCTTTGATATTGGGCTGCAATCATCTTGTTGACCTTGGTTGGACCATATGATTCTCTTGAAAGTCCAGAGGCGTGAATAGATCTTTGTGTGCTCAGCCCTCATGCAAGCCAAGCCTGCATGGGTTTTGTTTTGGCATGCTCAAGAGCACGCCATAGACAAGAGGGTTTTGATTTACAGATACACACAAGGAGATGTGATTTCCTTTCCAGGAAAAGGGCAGGATGGGCCAATGCGCTTTAATTTACTCGCATGGGGCTCTTTTAGAAGCCTGTATTGTAGTTGGGGCTTGTTCAAAGTGGGTCCTTTGGCAGGAAACATTCCTCCCAAATGCTTACTGGTAGACAGGAAATCTGGACAACCCTCAAGACAAGGAGGTGGGAGGGGAAGACACGGATACAAGAATTTTTGAGGCCGGAACGTAAACATCTCACTGTAAAGAGTTCATAAATTTCACATGCCTCCAAATTTTATTTGGATCTGGTTTTCTTTGTTTTAGTGATTTCCTGTTTTTCAGGCGGGGGTGGTGCTTTTGCCTGGAAACACTGCTATATTTTTCCTCACATGTGGTTTTCTGAGGGATAAGATTTCTCTAATAAATGAGGTAGATTTGCTCCGATCGGCTGGGTGTCAATTTTCTGCTTGTGGACATGGTTCCTTTTCATCACCTAAGCAGAAGCCATAACTTAACCAACCTCAGAGCTCAACAGCCTTGAACAATGACTTGTTGGTTCCGCGAACACTAACTTCAGCAAAAAGATAAACAGGTAGCGCTTTTTAAAAGCATCGGGATTCCCCTCACACATTCCTGTGCACAGAGAAAAACAGTTGCATTGGCTGCACGTTGAGCCCCAAAGCCCAGGGAAACGTCTGTGTTGCTCATAGGGGGCGGCGTTAAGGAAAAGCATCCTTTGCAGCTTTTCCAGCCCCTATTCTACACATTTGTGCTTTGTTCTGACAGGCCAGAGAGACAAAGGACACTTCTATCCTTTGTTTGGTTGGCTTTTCCTTAGTGGAGCTTCCTGCTCCCAATTTGGATCCTATACTCCATTAAGACTGTTCCTGTGACCGGAAGGTGATAAAAGAAACACATTTGAAATAGTAAAAACAAGTGTCCAGGAAGGATCTTGCCAGCAGGTTCAAACAAATGAAAAAGCCAGGCCTCCAGTTTCTCGGTTGGGATCTGGAACAGCTGAGGGAGGAGAATCAGCGAGGCTCCCAGCAGCTCTCTCAGGCACAGGGAGCCTGGACGCGCCACTGTCCATGTCACCAGCTGGACCCGGGGGGTGGGGGGGGGGCGAAACATGTCCAGGGCAGCTGCTCTGTCAATGGTTTGGACAGCCCTTGCTTCCCTTTGTCCCACGTCATATGTCCCCTGCTCCTCCCCTTCTTACACTATTTCTCCCCCTCTTCCTTTTTTTGCTCTCTGCTCAAAACTCTGGACTCCTCTCACCTTCCATCCACCTAGCAAATAGCCCCAAGTCCCAACTCTTTAGTGGGTCTCCTTCTGTATAGCATCGCTAGGGTAATGACGGCTCTCAGTTACGGAGGCTGATCACGTGCTTTCCATCTCCCTTAGGTGGTCCAGCAAACTTTGAGCCGGTGTACTAATCTGCATAGACTAACTGTGGCAATATGCCGTCCCAGATTTGCAGCCAGCGTTTCTCGCTCTCGTGCCAAGTCTGCAGCCCGTGTTCCTGGTTGTGCGGCTCTCCTGGGTACTGTCCTTCAAGCAGTGAGCATGCGCTTCATTGTGCCTCAACCATCCCGAAGTCTTTTGCATAGAAGGGAGGGAGTACAGGGAAGATCACAGGGAGGTTTTAGGGGCCAGGTCTCTGGGTGCCCATATCCATATCCCACCACTTCCCCCCACATTCTTTTGCCCCCAATATCACCTATGGTTCCCCTCCAGCTGCAGGACAACCAGGAAATGGGGGGTGAAGACAAAACTTCACCGTGGGTATGGCATGGTCTCCACAAGGAGATAATGTTTCCTCCAGGTATGGGAATTGAGGCTCAAAGATTCAGAGTCATCAGCTAAATACATCATAGAACCCAGACTCCCACCCTGTGAATACAACCCCAGAACTACTTTCTTAACCTTGTGTTCTGCTTTCTTGGTCTTCCAGTAAAGTTATTCTCCATTTTATGCCAACACTTGACCTTTTACAAATTTTTACTCCCTTCCTTATCACACGGTGCTGAACCTGTGGTCCCGGTCTGTGAGTGTCCCAGGGAGAAGGAATGCTTTTCTTCATATCTGCATCATCAGCAGATTGCATGATGCCTGGCACACAGAGGGGGTCAATGAAAGTTTGATGAATGAAGAATAGCTACGGTTTGTGTGGGGGCTCATGCAAGGAGAACTGAGGCACTTTGTAGTGATTGGATTATTCACCATGCAACTTTTCTAGATTACAGTCAGGGAGTCTGGATTATTGTAACAATCATCCCCATGTCGCTATTTTCAATCCAGCCATAAGACTGATCATGTAAAAACATAAGTCAGAGTATATCTCTCTTCTGCCCAAATCCCTCCAATGATACACCTGTACTCAGATCATGGTTTCTTTCTTTCTTTTTTTTTTTAAGATTATTTATTTGAGACAGAGGGAGAGAGAGAGAGAGCATGAGCAGCAGAGGGAAGGGCAGAGGGAGAGGGAGGAGAAGGAGACTCCCCGATGAGCAGGGAGCCTGACCCGGGGCTTGATCCCAGGACCCTGAGATCATGACCTGAGCCGAAGGCAGATGCCTAACCAACTAAGCCACCTAGGTGCCCCAGATCTTGGTTTCTTAATACCATGCTCCGATTAGAGGAACCAGGGTTGCTAAGAGCAATGGCTGATTCTAGGGCTGTACAGAGAAAATTCAAGATGAGCCTGGAGTACCAAGAAATCTTGTAGGACCAAGGAAATACTACTACAACCTTGTAGTACCAAGACATGTGAATATGCTAAAAACAAAATAAGAAATGGGGGTGTGTCAAATGGACACAGGAACTAATCTGAAAGAGTTCCCAATGTCCAAAGCCAGAACAATTGGAGAAACCAAGAAATTATGATAGTCTTGGATTACAATCCAAAGAACAAAACAATTATACATGAGCCTACCCTGATATAAATAAATGAATAAATAGGGGAGAGAGGATAAATCTTCCTCAGAGAAGAATTCCAAACATCAAACATAGCAGGAATGAAGCAAACAGAAAATGACCGTTCGAACACTACTTGTTATGGTCAAGACCCACTGATAGATGCTAATACTAACAGGCAAAACTTTAAGAGGCATTCCATAGCTTCGAAGTATCTTGCAAAAGTGTGGAATACTCATTAATTACTGTGGCAGTTTTAACATCTATTCACAACTTCTTTGATAATTCTTAGTCTAGGAGGTGGGACTTAATTCACTCCATTCCAGTGTGGGCTACACCTAGGATCCACTTCCATTGAATAGACTATAGGAAGGGGAAAGAGTTTACTTTATGGTAGAGAATCCTGGCAGACAACACTTTAATCAAGGGATCAAATTTAACACCACCGGTAGTTAACCACGGTAATATCATGTGCCCCATGATATGTGAAAAGAAGGACACTCACCTCTGTGGAATCTTCCCCCAAATCCATAACCCCAACCCCTAATCATGAGAAAATGCCAGGCCAACTTAAATCAAGGGACATTTCCCAAATACCTGACCAGTACTCTTCAAACACATAAAGTCATGAAATGCAAGGGAAGGATGATAAGCTGTCCTAGATCAGAGGAGACAAAGGGGACATGACGAAGTCCAGCATGGGATCCTGAGTTGGATCCTGACAGGAAGAGAACATGAGCACAAAAAATAGTGAAATATGAGTAAGGTCTGTAGCTTAGTTAATAGCTTTGTACCAACATTAATTAGTTTGGATAAATGCCAGGGTATGTAAGATATTGATATGATGGGAAACTAGGTGAAAAGTAGATGGGGTCTTTTTGGACTACTATTGCAATACTTCCAGAAATCCAAAATTATTTAAAAATAAAATATTTCTAAAGATACTGAAGGAAAAAGCCCCACATCTCCATTTTACACTGAGTCAAACCCAAGTTCTTTTCCCTAGCCTGCAAAGTGGGATGTGATGCTCCCTGGTTCCGTCTCTGTGCATCTTCTCTCATTCCCTCCGTGCCCTCCTGCAGCTTTGGCCCTGCACGTGTCGGTCTGTCCCTCCACACTCCTAGCACTCTCTCACCTCGGGGACTTGACACTGATTGTTCTGTTTGCAGGAACGCTTTTCCCGAACACACCTTCATGGTGAGTTCCCTTATCTTTCAGAGATTTTTACTCAGCTGTCCCCTCATCAGGAGACCTTCTTGGATCAAGCCTTATAGAAGAACACACAGGTCCTGCATACCCAGTTCCTGCTCCCGCGTTGCCTTTCTCTATTGCCCTTAATATCACCTGTCGTTCAATATATTTTGTTTTCCTTAGCTATCCCCCTCACGGAAGGCAGAAGAATGGCCCCCAAAGATGTCTGCGTTCTAACCCCTAACACCTATGAATGCGTTAGGTTAACATGGCAAAGGGGAGTTAAGATTGTAGACAGATTTAAGATTGCTAATCATCTGCCCTTGAGATGGGGAGATGATCCTGGATTTGCTGGGTGGAAGAAGGAGGCAGCAAATAAGTGGGGAGTGATTCGATGTGGCTTCATCCCTGTTTGCTGTTTGGGAAATTAAAAGGAGCCATGAGCCAAGGACTGTGGGCAGCTTCTAGAAGTTGGAAAAGATGAGGAAACTCGGGCGCCTGGGTGGCTCAGTCGGTTAAATGACTGCCTTCGGCTCAGGTCATGATCCCGGAGTCCCGGGATCGAGTCCCGCATCGGGCTCCCTGCTCGGCAGGGAGTCTGCTTCTCCCTCTGCCCCTCCCCCCTCTCATGTACTCGCTCTCTCTCTCATTCTCTCTGTCTCAAATAAATAAATCTTAAAAAAAAAAAAAAAAAAAAAGATGAGGAAACTCTTTCCTACGGCCTTGAGAAACAATGCAGCCCGGCTGACATCTTGTTTTTAGTCCAGTGAGACCCACATCAGACTTTGCGTACAGAACTGTAAGGTACAAAATTTGTATTGTTTTAGGCTACCAAGTGTATGGCAATTAGTTACACCAACATAGACAACTGACTCAGCACATGAGCAAAATCAGTGACCCATCCCTGATGTCCAAATGGGATCTTGGGTCTGATGAGTGCTGTCACTTGGCCAGTGTGGGAACTGATGTACAAGGTGTAGATGGTATTTACCCATCAATCCTCCAGAGATGGTCTGCAAGTCAGTGAGGCTCCACAAAAACAGGGAATGTCTGAGGGTGTGTGCGCGTGAGGATGGGTGACGTGGTGATGTCCACTGTGGGGTTTCTGCCATACACTCAGAGACCTCACAGGCACGGTCCCCAGCTGTGGGGTAAACACCGTAAGTAAGTCCTTTACCATTTCTTGTGTTCAAGATGCAGAGTCTCTAGTGGACTTGGAAAACACTTCCAGACCCTTGCCTGAGGGCCTTGACTGCCCTGTCTGCTTTAGACAAGAGAGAAATGGTGGCCACAGCATCTTGGAGCTTCCTGTTTAGGGCTGACTCTGAGGCGTTAAAGAAACCTGACAAGAAAAAGCTGATTTACGAGGGCATGGCAAATGGTTCTGCTGATCTTATGCAGAGTCCTTCTCAACTAGAGTCAGACCTTTGAGGGGTTATAGATTGATGGGTGAATTTGCGTGTTTTTATCATGTAGAATAACAGAAGAGCCAGAAGCAATAAAACCAAAATACAAGAGAGCTTTATAAGTAAATTAGAAATAATAGATACTTGAAAGATAATGTCCCCAAGCACTTTAGAAATGACAAAAGTGCTTAGACATTTTTTAGATGAATGACTGAATTCATTTCAGAATAGGATTTTGTCACTAAATTTCTTTTCTGAGTCAGTCAGCAGAAGTTTTAACTACAGAGAAAACACAAATCCAACACCCAGAGCATCCACCATGAAGTGTTCCTTGATGTACTTAATGTAGCTATAATCAAGTCATCTCAGTAGAAATTTTGGTTTGCACATGACAAGAAAACCCGCCTCAATTCGCCTTAAACAGTAACAGGAATTTATGGGCTTATATAAGCAAGAGTCCCGAGGTAGGGCAGGCTTTGGCAGAGTTGACCCAAAAGTTTACAACGTCAATGGGACCATGCATTCGTCTCCTGCTCTTCTTTCCAAAATTTATTGGCCTTTTCCTTGGACTGGCTTCTCTGACTTCTACTGGCTCCCAGAGGGGTCAGGTTCCTTCCCCACATTTGGTGGATAGAGACCCCCTGGCTGGGAAATTCTGGGTTGTTAATAACAGAGCAGAGGTCACCAAACAAAGCCCGTGGGTGAAATCCAGCCAGCTATCTGATTTCGTAAATAAAATTTTCCCCGAAGATCGTCATGCCCATTCGGTTACATATTGCTTATGGCTCCTTTCACGCAGTAATGGCAGAGTCGAGGACTTACCACAGACACCTTATGTCTTGCAAATAGTTACTGTCTGGTCACTGACAGGAGAAGTTTGCTGACCCCCCTGAAGCAGAGTTATAGAAAATAACATTGAAGTCACACCCCGCCCAGAGGCTGTTCTCTTCTCTTCCATTTTCTCTCTTTTTCTCACCAAAGAACAGAAGGAAACTTTTTCTTAGGCAAGTACAGCAAGTGATTTTCAAAAATCATGAGCTCGACTTCCGGATGGTTTAGGATTTACATGGATCCTCCCCATAGCTAGGAGTCACGGCGATAGCTATCGTTGGAGAAATGGAATTCTTGAGGATTAGCACTAATTATCACCAAGAGCATGCACTAGAGGTCAGATTCTGTGTAAGCCCTTTGCATATATTAACTTCCCACAAAATCTCTTGAAGCATGTTCTGTAATGGTTCCCACGTTACAGATGAGACGCGGAGCACTGCAGAAATGTCCTCGTCTTACAGAACTGCTGAAGTTATGAGTGAAAGCCAGGCCGTGGGCCTCCAGAGCCCCCAGTGTTAGGGCTTAGGAAGGGAATGTCTGAACCACATCAGTGTCAGACAGAGTGAGTGCCTTGGAACATGCCCTCTAGAAGTCACTCCATAGGAAAATGGGCCTGTGGTCAACTCCCTTGTAGAAATACCCACATGCGCTAAGCTAACCCCCTAAGGGAGATTCCCAATGCCAGTGTTCTGAAACTTTAAGAAAACGCTACAGTAAAGAAATTTGTTTGTTTAACCCAGTATTTACTGAATTTATTTGACCGCTGCCCATTCTTCGTGGGTAGGTATGATGTCTATAAATATCCCAAAAAACAAACTTTGGCTCCATTTTGTTGTATAATTTAAATGCATCATTTAAATGTTTAGTATTAGGATTGATTCCGTAGCCCATCATGGGAAACTATTGCTTCTTAAGTTACCTTTTTGGGTTGTCTTTTATAATCTTAGTAAAAGAGCCCTTCCAAGGCAATTAAAATAGGAATCTGAAGTAGGTGGATCTCTGGGGGCCAGACAGAACGACCATGGAATGAGGTGAGCTTCTTTGCCCAAAGGTGCTGTGTAAAGCCCACTTATGGGAGGCCTGAACATCAGGTTCTCTCTCATTGCAATGGCGGCATCGTAAGTAGGATTGTTTTAATATACTATAATATACTACAGGGCTAAATCGTGCAGGATGACTGAGTAGGTAATCAGAGACAGAAAAAAACTGCAAATAGTACAAGTGATTAAAGTCAAAGGAATTTAAAGATGGAAGCTATCAGCACAGCATGGATTATGGCTGACGGGGGAGGGTGCATGGGAGGATGGGACAACCGAGCTGGACCTTCAAGGGTCTAGTGGATGTGGGGGGAGGGGGAGCGGGGGTCTCACACCCAGAGTTGGGGCAGCAATGTGCGTAAGGTGTCGGCCGTGGTTGGTGGGATCTGAGAGGTGAAGGGGCCGGTGTATGGAAGACCTCGAAAATCTTGCAGAACAGTGTGGATTTAATTCTGCTAATGACATCGTAGGTTTCTGAAGATGGCCAAAATGTGTGTCATCTGACATAGATCTTTCAGACTACAGCATAAAAATGGATTGGCAGAGAGGAAGCTCAAAGAGGAAGTAGAATTTCCTTATTACAGAAAAAGAAGAGATGGTTAAGGACGATCCATTTTAGTTCCATGCGTCCAAGAGGGCTAACTTCCAAATCACCGAAGTCAAAGTCATTGATTTTATTCTTTGGAAGTGTCCAGACATGGATTCTATAAGCAACTATAATTGACTGACCTGCTGTTGAATCACTACTACAATTAAGAAGATGATTTGCTTGCTTTCTTTTCTCTCTCCTTTATTTATGAGAGAAAGAGAGAGCATGAGTGGGGAGAGAGGTAAATGGAGAGGGAGAAGCAGACTCCCTGCTGAGCAGGGAGCCTGATGCTGGGCTCAACCTTAGGACCCTGACATCATGATCTGAGCCAAAGGCAGACGCTTAACCCACTGAGCCACCCCGGCGCCTCTCAGCATTCTTATTTTTAAATAGGCTTGTGAGTCTTGAGTCATGCAGTTTCTTGAACCCTCCCTGCCCACCTTCTCTGGAATGATGCTTCATTAGTCCCATTAGTCTTCTCTCTTGCTGATTTTTTTCCCCTCTCACTTAGCTTTTTTTTTTCTTTGTCTGCAGACCTTCACAAAGCCCCTTTACCCAACACCAACAAAAGGATTATCCTTTTCCTTTCTCTTTCATGTATGTGTCCTTCTCTCTTTTTCTGTCTCTGACTCTGTTCACCTCACTCCTCCTTTGACCTGAGCTGAAGGCAGTTGCTTAACCGACTGAGCCATCCAGATGCCCCTGCTTGCTTTCTTTTAAAATAATATATGTGCATATCAAAGGATTTTAACCATGTATATCATTTGTTTATCACAGCATATTTGGGAAATACAGAAAAATCCAGGGAAGAAAATAAATCATCCACAGCCAGAAATGGTTATATGTTTGGGGAGTATTTCCTCCAGGAAACAACATGGTGGGGCCTGAATGAGGTGGTGGAAGAGCGAGCAGACATGGTGGGGCTCAGCCATCGCTGTAGTGATGCTTGATGGCAGCCTGGGTCCAAGTGAGGGGAGAGGAGCAGGACGCACGGGCAGGTCACGTGGGTGCTCATCTGTCTTGCTTGTAAGCACGTGTGAGTTAGGGTTAAATGCTCTTGACTTTTAATTCTCAAGAGTAGGTCAACTGTCATCATCTCATTAATGTGACCCTTTGTCATGCCACCTAATCCGTGTCCATCAACCCCTGCTCTAAGGTCCAGCCCAAGTCAAGAGCATGTATCAAAGAGATAGTTCTGTTTTCCAAAAGTCTTGAAACGTAATGTGAGTCCTCAGTGAAGGTGTCTGAAGGGAGGTTGCATCATCTCATAACACATAACAGAACTGCCTAGAAACCTCTTTACCTGGTCGTCTCTGAAAAGCCCCACCTGGCCCAGGAGTGGCTTCTCCAAAGCTCTCCCAGCAAACGGTCTCGACACATCTGCAGGATTTGCTGGCTTTCCCTTCAGTGCTCTCGATGCTCAAGCTTACTTCCTCCTCTCCCTGCTGTTTCCGGAAGTTTTCCTTTTCGGAGAGCTCAGTCTCATTCATTCTTTCTTTCTTTCTTTGAATTTATGTGAATAAATGAAGTGTCCCTAAGTACTTGTCTTCCCTTTACCTAAAACCCTCTTTAAGAGATGAAGGCTGGGAAGCTGAGCAGTTCAAAGAATCTTCCTTACAAAGCTGAGGAGGGTAGAAGGTAGTGAATAACTAGGTTTCCATACTCTTGTACCTGCCACATCAAGAGGTGGAGGTGGTCCATTTTATTAAGAGGCCAGAGCTCCTTAATCCAGATTATCTACAGATTAACTGCAGCCAAAGATGATCTCTGGAAAGTAGAAAGCTGATTACTGCTGCAAATAAGCTCTGGGAGACGGCTGAAGAAAACTCTGACTCCTAAGTAGTTGGCTCCTTTGTGATGTTTCACTTAGAAGCACAGGTTTGGGGCGCCTGGGTGGCTCAGTTGGTTAAGCGACTGCCTTTGGCTCAGGTCCTGATCCTGGAGTCCCAGGATCGAGTCCCGCATCGGGCTACCTGCTCAGCAGGGAGTCTGCTTCTCCCTCTCCCGCTCCCCCCTCTTGTGCTCTTTCTCTCTCTCACTCTCTCTCTCTCAAATAAATAAATAAATTAAAAAAAAAAAAAAAAGAAGCACAGGTTTGGACGCCGTGATTTAAGAGGTGGGAAGGATTACACCAGCTCTGGGGACCCTGAATGTTGAACAAGGCCAGTTTGCTTCATATGGTTGTAGTTTTATGTAAAACTTTTCAGGAACTCCTGGGTGCTATTTGAGAGCTGAAATGATGGCTTCTCAGCCTTATATTCTCTCAGTGGCTATTCATATCACACCCAAAGTCTGACCATATCAGGTGCACAGTCCAGGTCCCTGGGTTAGCGTTATGACACTTAAAGATGGCTGGGCGTAGTCTCACTTCTGAAAATGTCTGTGAGTCTTTCTTGTAGTTTCCAGGTATCAGTAGCAAAATCTTTATCTCCTACCATTCCTCAGGTCTGCAGATCTGCTCTCATTTATTCCTCTCCCTGTCCCTCTGTCTGTCCTGCAGTTGTATATACTCCTGCTGTATGCAGTGGTGTCTTCTCTACTGTGGAGTTCAGCCCAGCCTTGTCTTTGTAGTTTCCTTGGGAATCTTTTGAGCACAAACAGAACCCTTCCCTTCTGCCCTAAGAGAGGAACTGTAAGGCTGGCAATGGAATTCTAAAAAAAAAAAAAAAAAAAAGGCTTTCAGCAGCTTACGGTAAAGTATTTAAGGAACAAGAACCAACTGATGGGGGTGTGTATGCAGCCATGACATGAGAGAGAGAGAGCAGGGTGTGTCTTGCTCAAGAACTTGACAATACAAGGAGCTCTGACGGTCACAAAGCACAGAATCCCTCAGGTGTGAGGGGTGGAAGACAAGGGTAGGAATGTGAATGCGCGCCCTTGCTGGAGTGTAATAGATCTTCAAAAGCCCCTGTGCCATCTCAGTTGAGCCTCCAACCAGAGAATAAAAGAGGAGGTGCCAAATACGTTAGATCCCACTTGCTAAGGAGATGGCAGAAGCTCTGTGACACAGACCAAGAATTCAGACATTTTCTTTGGAGGCAGTTTGGAGTGCTGTCATATTTCCCTTCTCCCTCCCTCACTCATCCCAAGTGTTGCTATTGAAGAGGGAAGAGTTTTCTCCCTTAAGACCAGTGAAAAGAGCTTCAAGGGACCACTCAGATAGTTTGACACACCCCATCCCCAGGCTCGAATGTGAGGCTAGGTCAGCCCAGATTTGGCAGAGCAATGGGAGAGTGCACCTCCTTGAGAGTGAACAAGATGGCAGCACAAAATGATGGTTTCCATGGATCAGATGTGGGCCTTACAGGAGAGACCTGCCCTGTCCACAAGAATAGTCTGGAGGAGTAAAAGGACCCCACGGAGGCAGAGACTTCTGAAGCCCAGAGGCCAAGGGGGTGATAGATGGCCACGAAAGAGGCATTGCTTGTTCAAGGGCACTGTGGCCAAAGGCTCCAACTGGGTTCTCCTAGAACCAGCTGACACACCCCACTGGAATCAAGCCCACCTCAGGGTACGGACACCAATTTACATCCGTAGCTTGTCTCCCTACTCCTACCCCTGGGCCTAGTCACAGAGCAATTAGAGCAGAAACTGTGCTGGAGAGAAGGGAGGACAAGAGGGAAGAGGCCCAACATTTGCTCCTCCCCCTCCTCATGGCAGAATTCCAGGGTAGAGCGGACCCGGATGGGGCGACAGCGAGAGGCTTTAACTCTGGACGAGTTTGGAGTTTTGTGACTCTCCTAGAACAGCCTGAACTCTATAATTTCCCACTGGACTGGACTCAATGTCTGAAGGTAACCAGAGAACTTTTATTATCGAAGCATGATTGGAAATCAGAAACATCCCTACAATTTTATTTCAGGGTCAGGAGAGGGCAGGTGAGGGAGTTTAATCGGCAGAGAAAAATAAAATGAAATTGGTTTCTAGATCAATTAACAAGCTGGTTCCATGACCTGAACACACATTGAGATCATGTGGATTTTGGGTTCCAAGGAAAAGGTCAAATGCCAATGACTGGTGATGGTAAGTTGCATTCTCTCTGAGACAGTGTCTGTAAATTACTTAGCATTGTGTCTGGGACTGCACAACCCTCGATAAACAATAGTAATATTATGCTAGTTCTCTTTAATTATTATTACAGGGCATGTGATTTAAGACAGATCCACTAGACTCTCAACCAGTAGGTTACAAAGCAGGGACAGTTCCAGGCATCTGAAGAGGGAGCTCTGTGGCCGTTCGTCCCCAGGCTAAGTAAGAGGTGGTGGGGACTCTCCCAGCTGTGACTTCCCTGGGAAAATGATCCAAAGGATAAGTTGGAGCCTGGTGGAAGGATTGGGCTGTCTTGAGGTGGAATCTGAGCTCCAGAGTCAATGGTGGCACAATTTATTAACCTCTCTGAAATTCAGTTTTCTCAGGTTTAAAAATCCCAAAATAATGTGTACCTACCGGAGGGGGACTGATACCTCCTTAACCAGGTTGTTGTGGTCCATAGTGGGTATTCCATTTGTTGCTTCTGTCTCCCACTTCCCCTAAGCTAGCCGTGTTTCTCTTTTAATTCTTGATACCAGGCATTCTTCAACTTTCCTGCTCTACGCCCTGTTTCCTCTACTTATTTGGGAAAGTCATCTAAGAAACTAATCTCTAATGGTAGAAAGGAGGGGTAATTGCTAAGACTGGAGATTGCCTTTTAACAGGAATGTGAAAGATGAAAAGTAGAGAAGAAATCTCCGAGCCTAAGCTTTCCTACCTGTAACAACCTGATGGGACACGGTTAGGGTCGGAAGGACCACATTAAGTACATCCACTAGGCTGGTGCTCAAATGATGGCAAAACCACCTTTTTTCCAATGTGGGAACCCAACTCTTCTAGCCGATGATGGTGACCTGCTCCATTCACCTCTGTGCCTGGCGCTGACCTCAGAGCTTTGTCAGGATCACATCGCATCTCTGTCACATCTGAAAGGGGAGGTATCGTTAGCTGAGAGTGGTGCCTACTCAAACCCCAAACCAGACAGAGTTCAAAGCAGTGTCCATCCCAGAGACACCCCCGTGAGAAGGTACTGAAGTGATTCAAGACATACATGTGTGTGTGTGGGGGGGAAACAAGATGAAAGCTTTGCAAAGAGGAGCAGAAGAGGGGAAAAAAGATGAAAAGTCCTAGTGCCAAACTTGAAATGCTTGAGATTGTCCTTGAACTCCTTATCTTCCTTCCTTGTGAGCTAATACCCATTTCTGTTGGATCAGCACACAATCTACTTTCCACAAATCTGCCAGGTACTCGACCACTGACAAGGGGTCAAAGCGTAATACGTGTGCATGTCCTTTCATCTAGAGCTGGCATTTGGCGGTGTTTGAGGGGACTTAACTTTAATTAATTGACTCCTCAGGAAGAGAGCTGACAGTTTTCCCTTCATGGATTTTAGAAAGTTGAAATTTTTTCCTCAAAGACTTTTACAGTGCTTTAAATCCCTGGACCAGCGGAGGAGGCTATCATAAAAGAGACATCTCTTATGGAGGGTCTCCTGCTTCACACAGCATGCAGTGTTCTTCATCCTTGCAGGAAAATGTAGGTCCTAAAGGATAATCACAAGGGTCTTCGGCATTGAGATAAGGGGGAAATACAAAATTTATAACTGAGGTGTGGTCTCTGAACATTCCTCCTCCTTGTCATCAGGAAACTTTCTGGTGGCTTCTCGTCTCATCCTGTTGAACTTCAGTGCACGATGCAGTCCTGCTGAAGAAATCTCAGCCCCTCCTGACCCCAGCCTCTCTCCACAGGTTCTGAGTGTACTGCCATCAGTCATCCCTACTCTGTGAAGCAAATGCGGCCTCAGGCTGGCAGTAGGGGTTGCCTCGGGAGGCTGAGCTGTGCTTGCCCCAGCATGCAGGCATGTGTGAACACATCAGGAGGGTCTGTGTTTGGGCCTGCCAGGCTCTGTTTCCCAGTCTGATCAAGGCACCCACTAGGCAAGAAGATACCCTGAAGCAAAGTGAATTCTGGGGAAGCACAATTTGACATTGCCCCAGCGGATGCTGGCCCGTGTCCAAGGGAGAAGGGCTGACGGGAGATGGGACAAAAGCTAATGAGCTCTTGGGGACAGGATACCAGCAGCACAGGCCTCCAGAGCCAGTGTTGATGGAGCGTGGCTCCCTCAGGGGGCACAGCACCTGCCTTGATGTGGCCTTGTCATAAGCTAGTGACCTGGCCAGGAAGGAGCCGGGGCGGCACTCTGGTGTTATGGGCATTGTCAATGGTGACTGAGGTGGGTTGCAGTTGGAAGTAACGCTTTGGATCAGCCATAACGAGAGAGAGTTCCACGGTGAGCAGCAGGAAATAGATGTGACTGTTGAGACAAGTGAAAACTAAAGATGGAAAAGAAGGGCTTCACCGACCACGTGCAGGACCCCTCTGAGAATTCCCACAGGTATCGTGCTACATTTTGAGGAGAGAGATACCAGAGTTCCCAGAGACCTAGTGGAGCTGAGTCGGAGAACTGTGTAATGATATTATTTCAGGACTCTTGCTACTCCCGGTTGATGTGTTATGGGGAGTCAAATCTATGTGTGTTAGGACAGTGGGTCTCTATTTGATTGTTGATGGTGGGCTATGGGGATGGGACAGAATGCTGACTGGGAATCACGTGGGTCAGGAAGTGGGAGGATGGAGAGATCTAAGGTGGTTGTTGACTTCCCTTGGCTATTCTATCAGCACCACTGAGTCAGTGGATCCTGGCCTATCCCCACACCTGTAGTGAAGTAGCACTGGGGACTCATTCTCTAAGGACTGTGCCCTAATTAAGCCATAGTAGTAAATGCCGTTGGGTGGGGGATGCAATTCTGGGCAGAACATGTTTTGGATGATTGGATACCTCTGACCCAGCTACTTTGCCATCAGGAGTAACCTTGGGATGGTGACCAAGTCTGTGCGTAGGGTAAGGAGCTGGGTCTCTATAGAGCTATAGGTCTGAGAGCAGCCTCGGTGAGACAAGACACCCAGGCAACTCTCCCCTGAATGGGGAGAAACTCCTATCGGGTCAGCATTGGCACATTTGCTGGGATTTCTTCGGTAGGCAAGGACCGTATCTGCACAGTGACAAAGAAACTACTGTAGCTGAAGCGCTTCAACTACTTGACTGACTGATACAGATTGGATATTTGTATTCTCCCAAAATTCATATCTTAAACTCCTAGCTGCCAATGTGATGATATTTGGAAGTGGGGGCCTTTGGGAGGGACTCATGCCCTTACAGTAGAGACCCCTGAAAGCTCCCTTGAGAGCTCCACCAGGTAAGGACACAGCAAGAAGACAGCCTTCTACGAACCAGGAAGAGGGCCCTCACCAGACACCACGTCTACCAGGGCCTTGAGCTTGGCAGTGCCAGGTTCCAGAACTGTGAGAAATAAGTGTTTGTTTGTAAGCCGCAGAGTCGATGGTATTTTCGTACAGCAGCCTGAACAGACCAAGACTCTGACCAAGGAGGGTGTTCTATTCTCTCTCCTGGAATAGTTGGTCATCAAAACTGGCCCATTGCACTGAGCAAACACTTCTGAGTCTAGAGACTTGTTTAGCGAAGAAAGACCCCAGGGATGGAAGAAATGCTTTCCCCCATACGTGGATTGGGGGAATTAGGGCAACTTATTTTGAACAGTAAACAGAGTGGTACCTTATTTTGTTTCCCAAGTTAGTAGAGGAGGCCAGACAATGCGATAGTACACTGTGTGGATTATTGTGTGTTCTCAGGGGTTTTCAGTGCTGATGGAATGGCCCCAAGAAGACTTCGAAAATTTTAGGAAATTAGTAGTTCCTGCTGGGAGCCATGCTCATGTAAAGATATGGAAGAACCTGCAAAGACAGGACAGACAAGTGAGAAAACAAGCCTGAAGCTCATCTTCATGAATTTATTAGAAGTGCCTGAAGTAGAAGCTAGAACCTGGTTTGAAAACTAAGAAAGTCCTGTGGTTTAGATCATTGAGCTGTCCCCCTACCATCTGACTCTAGCAATGATCCCTGAACTCGGTCTTTCTTTTCATAGTCCTTGGGAAATAATGAATCATTTCTGGAAGAAGACACCTGGATAAAATAAGAGATGAAACAAAAAATAAGAAAATGAAACATTTTCTTCCAAGAAAAACAGAACTAGGCACTTTTGCATCTCGTAAGCTTTGCTGTATAAAGTTTTCTTTCTTAACTATTTATAGCAGATATCTATTTAAGTTCTGCCATGTATCCAAGACCAAGATTTAGGAATGGTTATGGTCTTGTTTCAAGTGTTTCTTTGTTAATGCTGATCCATAATAGAATAGCTTTATTTTTAACATACTCTCTTCAGACACATCATATACTCAAAACTTCCTAAGCCAGAATAGGTTCTGGGGAGGCAAATTAGATCATGTCCAACAAGTATCAGAATGAATAAAGAATGCCTTAAAGCCTGGCAGGGAAACCATTTTGGTCTACAGGTAATAGTCCGTTGATTAGAAATTTTGTTCATGTCATTAGGAGAATCAGTGTTATCTTTAATTATTATTGCTGTCTATTGGAAAAACCAGGGAATTACAGAATCTCAGAGCCTGACTTCACCTTCTTTTCCAGTGCTAATTAACTTGACTAAATCCTGTCTTAGTTCAGGTTATCTGGAAACTGTCCTTGAAATGGAGATTGGTGTGCAGTAGATTATTGAAGCAGACTGAGGAAGAACATCTATAAGGTAGTGAGGGAAGCAGGTCCTGCATCAAACGGTACTGGATGCAGGCTGTCCTTTGGGAGGAGAAAGGCAGCCCTCTTTGGCTGAGGGCAATTCCTGGAAAGGGACACAGCTATGAGCCCTCAGCAGATAATATTCCTCTCTTACGAGTTTCTCAGTTCTAACTGGAATGGAGAGAAATGGAGGGAGAATCTGATCACTACACTACAGATCTACTGCAAGGTCCCTTATTGAACAGGTGCCTAAAACATAGTGGCTTAAAAGAACAAAACTAATTTGTTATTGCTCCTGGTTTCTATGTGTCAGGAGTTCACAAATAGTTTGGTGGGGGCGGTGGGGGGGGCGGGGGTAGGTTCTGCTTGAGGTGTCTGGTCTGAATAAGGTCAGATGGTGGCTGAAACAGCCGGGGGGCTGGCCAGGCACCTCTCTCTCTTCGTGTGGTCTTGGGGCCTCATCATGAGGTCTCTTTGTCTCTCTTGGTTTGGCTTTCCTCACAGCATGGCTGCCTGGCACTTCTTACTGACATCGAGGCTTCGGGCTCCAGGAGTGACTCTTCCAAGAGAGACTGGGAGACACTGCATGGTATTTTCTGACCTAGCCTCAGACATCATGTGGCATAACGCCTTCCACATTCTACTGGTCAGAGGCCCACCCAGCTTCGAGAGAAAGAGACATAGGTTCCATCTCTTGATAGGAAGTGACAAGATCTGTAAGATCAGGTAGGATGGGACATTTCTTTGGACAATACAAAACCTTTAAAGCTTATATTTTCTGATGGCAATAGATCCAATGCAGAAGAGTTTTAAAAGCATGGTATAACTCAAATCCTTTGGTTTTCTTTCACCTATTCAGTGTACAGTTCAGCCTAGAACATTCTGTATACGAGAGTATAGGAGACATTAGCTAAACCAGGTTCTTCCTGCATCACAAAAGCCAGCTGAGTGAATCCTACATTAGTTTTTATCCACGACCAGCCTATATTTGTACATATCATTATGCACAAACTCCAAGTCAATCCTTGGTTTTCACAGTGATGTTAGGAAATCACGAGATCAGTCCCCATGTTTCTGACATTCTGAGCGTCTATTTAGACACAGAAATACAGTTGGCTCTCCTCGTCTCACTTGGTTGAAGAAATGTGATCACCACCATGGGAACTTGGAGTCATATTCTGTTTCCAAAGGGACATAAACTTTGAAACCAGGCAAATTATGTTAGCTCTGACTAGGACAGACTCTTGGAGTCATTCGATCGATGCTAATAGGTTTGTCCCTCTGAAATTTCTTTGATATTTCCCAGGAGGAACAGAAAAATACCTCCACGTGATGCAATGCGGGGAAACAAAAAAACCAGCCTTTGTGCCTCGGAGTGCAGCTCTTTGGGTATGGAATTCAGACACTTTCAACATCTCTGTCCTTTCCTCTAATCTCTTTCAATGCTGTTCTGGGTGACCAGGATTACCAAACACCTCCAGGCAAAACAATCGAGGCAGGCACACAATCAGCGTTTGTCTTGGGGAACAAAAAGATTTGTTTTAGATTAGGAATCCACCAATTCAGGCTTTTGCAAAAACTTCTGAATTGTTTTATTATAATATCTATTGGTCTAGATAGCAAAGGCTTTTTTTTTTTTTTTAAAGATTTTATTTATTTATTTGAGAGAGAGAGAATGAGAGACAGAGAGCATGAGAGGGAGGAGGGTCAGAGGGAGAAGCAGACCCCCCGCCGAGCAGGGAGCCCGATGCGGGACTCGATCCCAGGACCCTGAGACCATGACCTGAGCCGAAGGCAGTCGCTTAACCAACTGAGCCACCCAGGCGCCCGATAGCAAAGGCTTTTTAGCGTATAATCTGTTGCCGTCAAGTGTACAATGTACAATTTAGATGATAATAAACAAGCCTCCAAATCCTTTTATGGCGCAGAGCAATTTTTTTTAGCAGCGTTTGGCAGTATAATCGATGTTGTTTTCACAACTTAAAGTAAAAAGCATTTGATGGAAAACCGCTGTTGCAGAATGACATTGTATTCCAGTGCTTTCTCCAAAAATGAACATCGTTAAAAATAACTTCTAAGAGAAATGATTCAAACCCCAAAGATATAAACTTATCTCAAAGTTGTTAAATGATGGTTATCTGTACATTTTAAACCACATCCCAAGTGTGGAGATGATATAATAAAAAAGCAAAGAATTTTCATGGTTGGACGATATTACATATTTTGTTCTCTACAGAGAGGCTTTTTCAAGTCTTTATCTCTTTGAGGCTGGGTGACTGGTGGGGAGATAAGCTTGCATCTGTATAACAAAACCTTCAGGGGGCGCCTGGATGGCTCAGTCGTTAAGCGTCTGCCTTCGGCTCAGGTCATGATCCCGGGGTCCTGGGATCGAGCCCCGCATAGGGCTCCCTGCTCTGCGGGAAACCTGCCTCTCCCTCTCCCATCCTACCCCCGCTTGAGTTCCCTCTCTCACTGTGTCTCTCTCTGTCAAATAAATTAATTTTAAAAAAAATCTTTAAAAAATAAAAAAGAAAACCTTCAGGACCTTTCTCAGTTCAGCTTCCATTTGGGCCCCAGGTCAGGGGCTCTGTGACGGGAGTTGCTGCATTGTTTCTCAAAATGCTTAAAAACACAACAAAGGGTAAGGCTTAGGAGCCTTTTTAACTGCTGAATATTATCAGCAGTGCAAGTCAATGTTGTTGATGCTTCCCCCAGTACCTAGAAGAAGGGGGAGATGGAAAGAGACAACAGGATGGGAAAGAAAGAGGAGAGAAAGTGTCCCTGGCTAGTGACAGGATGAGGTGTCACCAACTGGGGAGTGGCTTATTAATTCTTTGTTGTGAGTTTGTGTGTGTGCACTGAGGGTGTAGATTTAAGCTTGGTCATCATTGCTCAGGAGATCACTATGAAACAGGTTGGTATGACACTTCTATGCCTTTTTATTTTTTATTTTTTTTTAATTTAAGTAGGTCCCATGCCCAGCGTGGAGTCCGACACAGGGCCTGAACTCACAACCCTGAGATTAAGACCTGAGCTAAGATCGAGAGTCGGATGCTCAACCGACTGAGCCATCCAGGCTCCCCTATTTTTAATGTTAAAAAAGTACCAAAGGAGCTCGGGTAATAAGGCTGGGGCCATGGACGTCAGCTCAGAGAGCCCAGATCTCTGCCTTCTTGGCTTCACCTTGGTCAGGAGGCACCTCTTCCCGATTAACAATGATCGGGGTAAGGGTCTCCCCTTTGCTTTCTTTCGGGGTGAACTCCTAAGGGATTCTGAGGAAGTGACTTTGGTCTCTCAGAGGAAGAAGGCAGGTGGTTCTAGTTTGTGTTTTTCAACCTTTGTCCTTTGCTCTCCTCAGACTCTCTGAAATTTGTCACTTTTGTCATTTTCATTTTCAGAAAGTGACAGTTCCCTGGAGATTTTTCAATCCACATCATCTCTTGACCTTTCTCTGAGAGATCGTTTCTCATTTTGCTGCCAGCTTGCTGCAGGGCCCTTTCTTATTTGCAAGTTTTTAGGGTGAATACTTTCTTTCATGAACTTTCTGTACCCCAGGCTGTATTTTACACGGGGACCAACCCTCCCTTGTAAAAAACAAAATAAAACAAAAACGAAACAAAACAAAACTGGATAAGATGACATAATGACCTAGGTTTTCCTGCAAGCTCTTGAATTCTACCATTTGGACTTCCATATTTCAAATCTTATGCAAATTTGACTTTTCAGGATTTCTCTCTCTGTTTTGTAAGCACTTTCACTGAACCTGAAGAAATATCTGCTTCATTGAGATTATTGCAGAAATATCAAACTCCAGAGAATTTGACATTCCCGTTCTCCTTACTATTTTTTGTGTGTGTGTGTGAAAAGAAAGCCCAACATTAACAGATGATCAAAACCATGTGGCATTTTTATTTTACCTGACCTCATTATAACTAACTCACTAACTAACTAACTAACTAACTAACTAACTAACTAACTAACTAACTAACTCACTAACGTCAGGGGATAAGACGCTAAGGGAGAGTCCTTCACTCAGTGGTAGACTCTAAACTAAGAAGGAAGAAAAAAGAGTTTGGAGAATAAATGTCTCTGACAGCATGAAATTGTTCTTGAAGTTTTAATGATGGAGAAAATAGTAAGTTTTCATTTAAAATAGCTAAATGACCTCGTTTGTTGAAATGTGGTTGATTTGTACTTCATTTGAATTACCTGATTCTGTCCAAAGTAAATAGCAAAATATATATTATATTTATAATATAAATATATATTTAAGGAGGAATCTTGAAAATTAAGGTAACATTCAGGAGGTCTTACTTATATACAAAACTTCAGTTCCCATATATTCTGATAAGTATCGTTCCTATGCTGATCCTGTACGGTATGTGTGCTTACCTTTTTAAGATTGCACTTTGCCTGAGATGTTATGTCAAAACATGTTTCCATCATGGAATTTTTCAGATCATTTGGGTGAGTAAGGACATTTTTCATCTTCCTTATTCTGCTCTTAAATGAGTAGCAACTGAAGGAAAGGGCTCAGGGTAAGACCTGTTTGGGTTTCGGAAGGTGGGGGTGGGGTGGGGAGGGGATCCTGCAGCTATTCTAAGAATCAAATACCCTCACCCAAAGTAAAAGTGATACAAGGGCCTTCCCCTCTTTATTGTCCTTTATTTTTTTAGGAGCCTGGTAAACGTATTAGTTTCCTCTTACCGCTGTAATAAATTAACTTGAACCTAGTCACTCAAACAACACAGATTTCTTCTCTACTCTTCAGGAGGTCAGAAGTCAGAAATCAGTGTCATTGGGCTACACTCAAGGTTTTGGCCAGGTTGTTTCCTCCTGGAAGCTTGAACGGGGGAATCCGTGTCCTTGACTTTTTCAGCTTTTTCTCAAGGCTGCCTGCATTCCTTGATCGTGGCCCCTTCCTCCGTGCTTCAGAGCCAGAAGCATAACATCTTACTTTCTCTCTGACTCCTGCTTACACCTTCTCTCTTGGACTTCGACTCCTCCTGGTGCCTCTTTCATGAGGGCCCCTTGTGATTTCTGGGCACAAGCAGATGACAAGGATCATCTTTCCATCTCAAGTTCCTTACCGTAATCACTTCTGCAAAGTCCATTTTGTTATGTGAGGTTATATATTCCCAGGTTCTGGAGATCAGAAGGTGGACATCTTTGGGGGGCCATTACGTATCCCATTCTGTATACATTCTTGTCTCAGAGAGGGTCTCTCCAGTGAAGGTTTATTTATGGTGTTCGGGCTTAGGAACTTAGCTTTTAAACCTACGCCACTGCTTGTAAGAGAGCATGAAGGCAGGAATATCTAGATGCTGTGAAATAAATTTTAGGAGTACTTTACTCTTTTGGACTCCTTCCCAGGCAAAACAACATTTTCTATTTCCCATTTATAGTCTGTGCCATTTTGAAAATGACTTGTCAAGGCTTCTAGAGGTTGGTCAGTCAGTTTCAAATACTCTTACTGATGGACTAGATTAATTTTTACACCAAGATATTTTTCCAAAAGCATTAAATCAAGATGCAAGTACTTCTGTCAACTGTTTAGCTTTTACTCAGGTACCACACTCTATGCTGATTTTCTATTCATAAAAGGGGGGGGGGAGCATTCAATAAAAGGGTTCCTTAACTGGGCAACGGAGGGCAAGATAGGATGAATGGTCACAGTCAGAGCACCACATCCCAGACTGGCACTGGGGGTGACCCCCAATACATAGGGCTGTTTCAGAAGTCTGGGGTCATCTCAGTGGGTCTCAGGAAATGCATTCAGTCATTGTTGCCCCTCATTATCCCAAGCATAAGTCTCTATGTGCAACTTTCATGTTTTTTCATTCAGTCCCAGAGTAGCCCCCACGCTGGAATCTTATTCTGCTGATATGGACTGCCACAGGACATGAGAAGTGCTCTCCTTCCCCAGCCTGATTCCCTGTGGAGTCGTAACACAGGAAGCCACGGAAGGTTCCAGAACCAGGATAAAGTCCAGGGCAGTATCCGTCGAGTGCCCATCACTCATCAAGTTGCCAAAGATGTCATGGTCACCGCTGAGTTTTCATCAGTTTTTGTCATAATGAAATAAGCCCTGGAAAGGCAACTTTTAAGATTTTTAAGTCTCAATAAATCTGTCTGCATTTCCTCTTAATAAAAAGTTTTCAAATTAATCCTCAAAATGCCAACAAAACCCAGTTATCATAAATCTTAAGTTTATTTAAGGTAAGTAAGATTTTTTTTTTTTACCCTTCAGGTTATAAACTGACTTAGGACAGTGATTTTTAAGAAGTTAGGAATGTATTTTCCTTGTAGGAAAGTACCTATTTTGCCTGAGAAAGATCCAATATTTTTGATTATCTTCCTATGAATTAGTTCACATAAATAGTAGTGTTTCTTTTTTAGCTAATCTAAGAAATAGATTTTACTTGTTACATGGGTGTTTGTTAACTGCTTATGAAAGTGCAAATGTCAAATCCATGGTTTTCTTAAGGGTTTCTTTTTTTAATTTTTAAAGTTGTTTTTTTTTTTGGTTTGTTTTTGCTTTTTTTTTTTTTTTTTAGAGAGAGAGAGAGATGCATGTGCATATGCACACTTGCCCATGCTGGGGGGACAGGGGAGAGGGAGGGGCAGAGGGAGAGGGAGCGGGAGACAGAATCTTAAGCAGGCTCCAGGCTCAGCACAGAGCCGGAAACGGGGCTCAATCTCACCACTCTGAGATCACCACCTGAGCCGAACTCAGGAGTCAGATGCTTAACTGACTGAACCACCCAGGTGTCTCAATCTACGGTTTTCATAAACAAAAAAAACCCACTTTTTTTCCGCGATCCACAGTAAGAAGTACATTTTACAGTGCGGCCTCGCACATAGTATAGACACACATTTACATAGTTTTGCAACAAAATTTTAAGAAAAATAATTTCCTTTCTTGTAGCTATACTCTGATAATTCTGTTTTATTCTATTTCTTTTTTTTTTTTTTTAAGATTTTATTTATTTGAGAGAGAGAATGAGAGAGAGAGAGCATGAGAGGGGGGAGGGTCAGAGGGAGAAGCAGACTCCCTGCCGAGCAGGGAGCCCGATGCGGGACTCGATCCAGGGACTCCAGGATCATGACCTGAGCCGAAGGCAGTCGCTTAACCAACTGAGCCACCCAGGCGCCCTGTCTTATTCTATTTCTTTAAGAGACCACTTGTTGTGACCCACTAAGTCCATTTCATGACCAGCAGCATGAAAAACACTGTGTTATGAAACGATACAAAAATCCATTTTGAGTTGGAAAGAAAAAAAAAACATGATTCTGGGTAATTCAAATGAATTATCCGAACAAATTCTATTATAAAAAGATTAAAAGTTAAATCCTTGAATCATGAAGATTACAGTTTAAATTTTTTTGCTAAACTTATTTTTGTTAGATTTATAATGACTTCTGGAACAATGATACTGAGTGACCCAGACTATCCACAAAAATAAAAAAATTAAAAAAAAAACATTTTTTAAAAGTTGCCAAGGTGGTTTATTTAGCCCCACATTCCACTGGAATCTGTTCTACTGTTTATGAACACCTATGGTTACATTTTAGCACATAGAGAATTCCATCCAGGGTATTACACAAGCTAAATGCATGTATCTAAGGGAATCAAACCTTAGGATCTTTTTCTTTGGTGACCAGCCTCCCACCCCTCCCAGCTCCCCCCCACCCCCCCCCAAAAAAAGAAGTTACAAGGGCTATTTTTATTCTGGAAAAATACAGAGACTGCCTGCAGCTGGGGAAGCTTCCAGATTTTGTGAAAGTGTTCTCTGTTGGGTCAGAGAAGGTATGACTGGGAAAGGTAAGGTTTTGATGGATGAAGGATGGAGTTTAGATTTGCAGAAGAGCTGCATGGGTGTCTAGAAAAGCCTGGAATGACCCACCTTGAGAAATTAAAGCCCAGAAAAGATTAAGATGCTTCTCTACTCTAGAATTCCAACTGAAAACAAGACTGAACTGTGAAAGAAGCATAACAAATCCATTGAGTTCTTATGTTTCCATTGGTTAGCGCTTTAATGCCATCAACATATAAAATTGTTTCCAGTTTTTCCTCAGACCTTTTGATGCCTCTCATTTGGAAGCGCCCCAGGCACATTCTCATTATCCTGCCTGTTGCCTGCCCCAGTTGCTTCTGGAAAGAAGGGAGGTTGTAATTGTAGTTGGTGGTTGGTGGCCCCTGGGTATTTTGTAACCATGTATAAAGCGTTCCTGCTGGAGAGACACATTTTTCTTACCTTACTCCTCCAGCACATTTTTCCCGAATATAAATAACTTCAATTCATCTTCACTTTTATATTGCCTTAGTTGCTGCTTCTAAGTGCATTTCACATCAACTGAAGAGTTTTCTAAGTGGGTGACCTTCACATCCTTGTACAGGAGAAAATACAAAATGAGACCTGGGATTACCATTTTAAATGGAAGAGCTATAGGAAGAAGAAAAATAGCTCCTCCAGGCCCTTGAAGCTGAGTTGATGAGTCAGAAAGAGCTAGAGGCAGAACACATACCCTCCTGCTATATTTTCTGAATTTCTTGACTGGTTTTTAGGTTCTAGGCTTTAAAAAGGAAATCCCAAAGCAAAGAAGGGCATATGAAGAATGGGAAATAACATTTGCTTGGCATCCGGGGCTTTGCTCTGTGCTCATTTGTCTGGACCAACAATACCAGCCGTTCATTCATCACATAGTCATTGAGCACTTCCTATGTACCAGGTTCTTACACACACACACACACATACACACACACCCCACCTATATTTTATATAGGTATATATGTATCTTCCAGTAAGTGCTAGAGAAAACAATACATCAAAGAGGAGAAAAGGAGTGTGGTAGGCAGGTAAGATCACTCACTTATGGTGACCTGTGTGTGACTAGAATCTGAAAGTGAGAAGAAAGAGCCCTGTAAAGATGTTTAACACCCAGATGTGGGCGCTGCTTGGCATGTCTAAGGAACAGCAGGAAGGTCCGTGTGTCTGGAGCTAAGTGAGGGGGTTGTATGAGATGAGGCCATAGAGATAAGGCCCTATCCTCTTTCCCTCTCCCTCCCTCCCTCCCTCCCTCCCTTCCTTCCTTCCTTCCTTCTTTCCTTCCTTCCCGTCCTTGGTTCTTTCCCTTCCTTCCTTCCCTCCTTCCTTCTCTACTGTGTAGTTGTAGTATTCATTTGACCTACAGTTAGATTCATTTGTTTCAATTTGCTTTCAATGTCAATTTTATTTTTCTGTCCGCATTGATTCAATTTTATTTTCAGCTATGTAGGATATTAAGATGCTTTCAAGAACCAAAACCATACAAAATGATATACTCAGATCTCTGAGTATCCCCCCACCTGTCTTCCCTCTACCACTAACCTCATTATTTTCTGGGTTTATTGTTCTCGTGTGTGTTTTGTTAGTTTGAATTTTTTTTTGTAATAAGAAAACAGATGTATATTTTCTTATTTTCTCTTTATCCTGAAAATGCTGGCATTCTAAATATGGTCTTTTGTACTTGGCTTTTTCCACTTCCTGCTATCTCCTGGAAATCACAGCCATGTAGTATTGCACTGGGTATAGTACAATAGTTTATCTGATTAATCTCCTATACTTGAACATGTAGGAAGTTACCAGTGTTTTACACTTAAAAGTGATGCTGCAGATGAATAACTTTGTGCCGATGTATTTTTGTATTGATGAACGTGTTATCTTCAGGACGAATTTCTAGAAGTGGGACTACTGGATCAACAGTAAATCCATGGGTAATTTTGTTACTTCATGCCAAACTGCCCTCCAGTGGGGTGATACCACTTTATATTCCAAACAGCCATATATGGGAGTGCCTATTTCCCCACAGCCTTACCAAGAGATTGTATTATCAAGCTCTTGCATTTTTGCCAGTTTGATGAGTGAGAAATAGTATCTCAGTGTAGTTTTAATTTGCACTTCTTGTGAAATGAAACATCTTTTCCTATGTTTTTAACAGACATTTTTAGATCCTTTTTGTAAATCATCTGTTCATGTCTCTTGCCTAATTTTCTATAGAATATTTTCTCTCAATTAAAAAATGTATTATATATTGGGGATGAGAGCCTTTTTTTCCTGAGGTAGATGCTGCAAACATTGTCTTGCAGTTTGTCACTTGTCATTTTATTTTGTTCATAATGTCTTTTGTTGCTTTAAAGTAGATAAATTCCTGACTTTATAGTTAATTCCATTGATCTTTCTCTCAATTCATGAATTTGAATATGTTTTGAAGGTAGAAATTATAGAGTTTAGTGATGAATTTCATGTGGGTCATCAGAAAAAGAAGTCAGGCATGACTCGAAGATTTTGACCTGAACAACCAGAATGTGAGAGTTTCCACTTCCTGCAGAGAATTCAATTTTGGGGGAGAATATCAGGAGTTCTGTTTTGGTGATAAGAAGTCTGACATGCCTGTTAGACCCCCGGATGGAGATGTGAGGGGGGCAGATGGCGACAAGTACAGATTTAGGGAAAAGGTAAGAGATAGACATTTAGTGTCAGCCGTGTGGAGACAGAATTTAAAACCATAAAACTGTTAGGAGGTCTTGATGAAAGCATTATGTCCACTTTGGGGATAGATGTCCCGATATTTTGAGGGTTTAAGTCACTCATCCAAGTAAAGTGCAGATCTGGGCCATGAATCGAGGTCTTATCCTCTGATTCATTTGCTAGGGCTGCCGTAACAAAGTACCACAGACTGGGTGGCTTAACCCACAGAAATTTGTTTTCTTCTAATTCTAGAGGCTAGAAGTTCAAGATCACGATGTCATCGGGGTTGCTTTCTTCTGAAGCCTCTCTCTTTAGTTTGCAGATGGCTGTTTTCTCCTCCTTGGTATTCACATGGGCTTTTCTCTGTAGTATGTCCGTGTCCTAATCTCTTCTTATAAGGAAGGACTCTGGTCATACTGGATTAGGGTCCACCCTGAAAGCCACAGATTAACCTAATCACCTCTTTAAAGACCTTATTTCCAGATACAGCCACACTCGGAGATACCAGGGATTAGGCCTTCAAAATATAAAATTTGAGGGTACAGAATTCACCCCATAACACCCCTCTTTCCATTATACCAACTTGTTATGTATTTGAGAGGAAATAGGGATTTAGAGTCTAAAAGACTTTATCGTTTCATAAAAGACCTAAAATGATGATGACTCTGATGTTCAGGAATTAATATTTCTTCTTGATTTGGGGACTATTTAGATGGATGATATAAATGTGTATGATACTTAATATGAGCCCATGGTCCTCAGATCTGCTCCCAGGGAAAAGGCCTTGTCCTCTCTGGGAAACACAGGATCTGGAAAAGCCCCTGACACAGAAGTGCCAGCAGTAAATGTGGGTCTTGTCTGGGCTGGAGGAAAGTAGGATGAACATATTTCAGAATTAGTGCTAATGTTGATCTCAGAGAAGTCGTTCTTAGACCACTAACAAATGCGGATTAATGTAAATCAGAAACATCTTTAGGTAAAAAACATATGCCAAACTCCATCCATATACTTTCAGTTAGAAGTAACCCCAATGTTCATAGCAGCAATGTCCACAATAGCCAAACTGTGGAAGAAGCCGACATGCCCTTCAACAGATGAATGGATAAAGAAGATGTGGTCCATATATACAATGGAATATTACTCAGCCATCAGAAAGGATGAATACCCAACATTTGCATCAACATGGATGGAACTGGAGGAGATTATGCTAAATGAAATAAGTCAAACAGAAAAAGACAATTATCATATGGTTTCACGTATTTGTGGAACATAAGGAATAGCATGGAGGACATTAGGAGAAGGAAGGGAGAAATGAAGGGAGAGAAATCAGAAGGGGAGACAAACCATGAGAGACTATGGACTCTAAGAAACAAACAGGGTTTTAGAGGGGAGGGGGTGGGGGGGATGGATTAGCCCAGTGATGGGTATTAAGGAGGGCACATATTGTATGGAGCACTGGGTGTTATACGCAAACAATGAATCATGGAACACTGCATCAAAAACTAATGATGTAATGTATGGTGACTAACATAACATGATAAAAAAAACTATTAAAAAAATAAAAAAAAAAGAAGTAACCCCAAGGAGGAGAGGACAACAAGCCATAAGAGACTCTTAAAGACAGAGAACCAACTGAGGGTTGATGGAGGGAGGTGGGTGGGGGATGGGCTAGATGGGGGATGGGCATGAAGGACAGCACTTGTTGCGTTGAGCACTGGGTATTGTCTGTAAGTGATGAGTTTGCACTGTATGTTGACTGTCTAAAATTTAATTTAAATTAAAAAAGAAAAAAGAGAAGTAACCCCAAGGAAACTTCTCCTTTTAGATATAGTCTTTAGTTATACATTGAAATTGGGAGTCAAGACTTAAAAATTTTTGCAACAAATTCGTTAAACATTTGTGTATTTGGAAATACCTTAAAAAGAGAAGACTAAACCTCTATGCACTTCATGGAATGATTCCATAAATTCTCTAGTTCACCTTTACTTGTAAAGATCCTAAAAGTACTTTTCTGCATGATTTTGTAATCTGTTTTTCAATATTTTTGCCACTGGGTGATTATTCACTAGGCTATAATGTCCCGGTGCAGGAAAACATCTTTGTAAATTACAAACTGAAACGCATCAAGATTCTATGGGAGACAAATTACTTTCAGTTTGCCTTTCCAAGAATTTATAGTTATTTCCTAGTAACTTTGCCACTGACATCTGTGATAATGTTTCTGGAATTAGAATATGTTCTCTAACATTTTTACTTCTCAGAATAAATGATCTGAATGGAACAAAATCTGCTTGAAGACATTGGGCTGGAATAGAGGTTGAAGTAACTTCGATTTTAGCTGACATCTAAGCAGAATTTTTTAAATGGTAAGTTTGGAGGGCTAGTAAGATGGAACATTCCAGTGGCCTTGGGTTGCTTAGGAAGGTGACATGGGGCTATTTGGAAGATGGCAGCCTACCACCCGATATCCCGGGTGGATAATGGATAGAGGAAAGCATAGACACTGTGGAAGAAAACGAACACAAATCAGACCAAAATGTAAAGGTTAATCAGTTAATGAGGGTTAATTCCTCCTTAAAAATAAGAAAATACACCCTACCTAGAACAAAACGTGGAAAAGAAATAACTGTTCATCACATGTGCGGCCCCGTCTTAATAGGATGGATCCTCATCTTCAGTAACCTTCGGTTCTCCCCTCTGTGTGGCTCCCAGGCTTCGTTCACAAACATTGTTCAGGTAGTCACAAAGGTACACAGTCAGGACCGAACATGTAAAATGTGAACACAACACGCATCCCCCTTTTGGCATTTCTTCTTTTTTCAATAAACAGAAGTGGCCCTGGGGCTGCTCAGACCTGTCAGAGTCCTAGCAGACACCAATTACTTTATTTTTTGTTTGGTTTGGTTTTACTTTTTAGAAAGATTTATTTATTTGACAGAGAGCGAGAGAGAGAGCGCGCACACAAACAGGGGCAGCAACAGAAGGAGAGGGAGAAGCAGGCTCTTCGCGGAGCAGGGAGCCCGATGCGGGGCTCGATCCAGGACCCCGGGATCATGACCCGAGCAACCGCCCAACCGACTGAGCCACCCAGGAGCCCTGGACACTGATCACTTTAAAATACTGCCAACACACCATCAGCCTCGCTGGTCATGGACTCACTGTACTCTTTAGGTGCCATGTTCCTGAAATGAAATGGTTTCAGGAGCCGTGAGGCTTCCCCAGGCCCGAGTCCCTCTTCTCCCATGGCCCCAACTCTGCCTCCTGTAACTTTGTCACTGTGTTTTGGGGGAAAGTCACCTGGGACTTTGGTGTCCAGATGTTTTTAGTTCCCTTGTTTATGGCTGCTCTCTTTCTGGCACATTCTGACCACATAGCAAACCGATCCCAACCCAACCAACCAAAAAACGTCCAACAGGTTAAACACGGCTCTCCCTGGTTCTGCCGTGATTAACCCTT
Source organism: Mirounga angustirostris (assembly GCF_029215605.1). Classification (NCBI taxonomy): domain Eukaryota; kingdom Metazoa; phylum Chordata; class Mammalia; order Carnivora; family Phocidae; genus Mirounga; species Mirounga angustirostris. The sequence continues at coordinate 22,880,309 of NW_026991715.1, forward strand.
TCCTCAGTTGCTGTTTTTAAGACAGGCACTGACTAGCACAGCTCAGTACTTGCTTTAGAGAGTGTAAAATGGCAAAAGAAGTGTGTGTGCTGAGCCCTTTAAATGGTACCCTGTGGACATGCTGTGTCACTGGGCCACAGAGACAGAGAAACTCCAGGACCTTGCCGTGTGACCTAAACACCTAAACCATCGTTTTGGGTCAGGTTTACTTTTATTCTCCTTCCCATGGGACCCACTGAAGGGCACTGGAACCATAGCATTGCTCCCACCAGGGAGACGCGGAACACAACGGAAAGGTCCTTCTTTAAATCACACAGTCATGTTTAAGAGAAAAGTGAAAACGCCTCAATCCTCAACCGATGTGCAACCAGGAATAGGTCTTTACACGGCTTTTCCTCTAAGTTCAACTACATAGAAAATTAATGAATAGAGTCCTCATTGCAGAAATAAATGAAGACTCTCCCACAGGAGAGTAAGCAGAGTCTCTTTTTTTAAAAAAAGATTTTATTTATTTATTCATCAGAGAGAGAGAGAGAGAGCACAAGCAGGGGGGAACTGCAGGCAGAGGGAGAAGCAGACTCCCCGGTGAGCAGGGAGCCCAATGCGGGGCTCGATCCCAGCACCCTGAGATCATGACCTGAGCCGAAGGCAGACCCTTAACTGACTGAGCCACCCAGGCGCCCCCAGAGTCTATTTATTCAGAGTTTGCTAGAGCAAGGGAGCCAGCCACCATCGCTTGCCTTTAGCAGAGATTCAAAGGCAGGCAAAGGAGAGGGAAAGCCTAGCATAGGAAGAGGGAAGGCTTCATATAAGCCCTGATCAGGGGTTGCTGGTGTGTGGAAGCTGCAGGCGGGCTCATCAGAGTAGGGCATCCCATAGGATCGGTTGGGGGTACATATTTGGCTTTTTCCTGTTGGTCCAAAGATGGGAGCAGGGTTAAAATTAGGGAAGCTGCCAGTTAATAATCAAGTCTTGGCTGTTTTGGACCAATTGCTGCCCGGGGAAGTGACTTCCTGGGCTCTTGGCTACAGAGTTCTATTTTTATTTATGGTCTGATCTTTCGGTCTGTATATGGCATCTCTGACCAAAGGTAATTATTTATTCATAGGTTTCCTACATATCCTGAATAGGATCTCATTGTCTGTTGTATATCGCAAACCATAGTTTCTCCCAGACTGTTGTTTTTCATATTGGAGTTTTACGCTTTTTATGTAAGCAAATCTTTTTCTTTATGACTTTGAAAATGTGTAGCTTTCCTAAGAAGGCCATCCTCTTTATAATATGACTACATATGTCTCCTACATTTCCTTCTAATGTAATTATAGTTGAAAAGATAGCTTTGTAATCCAGATAAACCTAATTGTTATCCACAGTGTGAAAAGGAACTATAGCTTTCTTTCCTTTTCCAAATACTAGTCATTTGGAATTACACATTCTTCCCCCATTGACTCAAAAACCCCAGTGCTTGCTTCTGGGTTCTGTTCTTTGGATCTATATTTCTGCTTTAATGACTAAAACATCACAGTTTACTTTGAGGGCAATAGCCTCTTCACTTTGGTTTTAATTTCTTTCTTGAACTTGAGTCATTGAGAGAAGTATTTTTTTAAATTGCGGTTTTCATAGGCTTTGTTCCTTTCACTATTTTACAGAGTTATTGCTTCATAGCACAAGAATGTGGTCTGTGTGATTTTTGCTTTTTGATTACCGAAGATTATTTTGGTCCAGCTATGTCAATTTTTGTGAAGTTCTTACTTAAGTTATTTTGAAAATAATGTATAGTCTCTATTTCTTGGATTAAATGTAGATGTTTATTCTTGTTATGATAAACCTCGAATCCTCTATGACTTTACTGTCTTAAACAGTTTCTAAGAAATGTATCTTCAATTCTCTCAGTATGATTTTGGATTTGCCGATACCCGCCTTGAATATCTAACAGGTTTCGGTTTATATTAAAGCAATGTGATTAGTTCTGTAAATGTTCATGACTATTACAATATCTTGGTGGATGTTGGATCTAATATCTTGGATGCCTCTTTCCTAGTACTAGAAGGCAAATCCATAATGGGGAGGTAAGTGGAAATCAAAGCAGAAAGTGACTAAATGTGAATTATTTTTACCTGGACACAACTGGGGCTCATACTCTCCTCAAAAGAAAACATCTCCGTGATAAAAGTCCTTTTCCTGAGAAGCAGCCAACCTCCTCCTAGGACATACTGAATTAACACAGCCACAATGTGGCCATGAGCCCTTCCTGCCCTAATGTTTCTATTTCCACACGGTCCACTGCCCATTTAATTATTTAGTTTTAGATTTTAAGACCACTAATTAGAAAACCTTTGAGTCTGCTGGGCTTTTTTGTCTTGGCAACGTTCCTTTTATGCTCTTACTATTAAGTATTGATTTTGTAGGTCAGGCTCTCCAGTCTTGAGTACCTTTTACTATGTGCTTGTTGTACTCTCTTTAGATAAAAATGTTGGGATAGGAAAGAAGTGACTATTTAATGGCTATTAGATTGGTTTTTGAGTTGAGATGTCAAACATTCAGTGGAAGGATGCCTGTTTTCCTTTAGCCCAGAAGCCGATTTTGTACCCCTCAGTCTGGAAATCCCCTCTTAATTCCAAAGAGCTGTGATTTCTAGGTAAAAGCAAGAGGTACAGAGTACCCAGAATTATACCGGGGATGATGAGTGCCACGGCCACATACTATGATCTTAATGGAGAGTTTCGTTTTCTGGATTTTTTTTTTTCAGTAGGGGAAATTAAAAGTATAACGAATGCAATTAAATTTGTATAATGTTAGCAGGATTTATATGTAAATTAAAAAATTCTAAAAACCCATTTTTTTTATCAGACTAAGTGCCCCCATTTTTATCCAAATATATGGTAGCAAGGCACCTGGGTGGCTCAGTTGCTTAAGTGTCAGACTCCTGGCTTCAGCTCAGGTCATGACTCAGGGTCCTGAGATCCAGGCCAGCCTCCGGCTCTGTGCTCAGCAGGGAGTCTGCTTGAGATCCTCCCTGTCTCTCTCCCTCTGCCCTTTGCCCCCTTCTCTCTCTCTCTCTTTCTCTAAAATAAATAAATCTTTAAAAAAAAAGATACGGGGAAAAATATGGTAGCTCTAAAATGCTATAAACAGTAGAGAACACAGAAGAACCTGAGGAAATATTCCTTGAAGGATTAAGAGACAATTTAGGGAGAAAACACCCTCCCATAAAGACCATTAGAAAATGATAGAATACAGTATAGAATCAACTGCTATTAAAATAGCATTGTCTATAAACTTTCTGGAAGTTCAGAGAAATTTTCTTTTTATATAGATACACCTTGATTACCCCAGACAGAGCTTTTATAGACTAGGCATCCCTTCCCATTCCTATCATTTAGAGCAGGCCAGGTGATTTAAAGAGTTTGGGAGCAGGTAACATTTCTTCTCTGTCTTAGGGTCTCAACCTCTTCCAATTATGTGAAAGGAAAAGGCAAACCTACGTGTACTGAGTGCCGGCCATTTGCTGAGTACTTTTATATGTTCTGTTTCTCTTTCTCTTCATCACAAACCTGCAATATAAGTACCCATTTTACAGATGGTAAGACTTCAATTCAGATAAAGTCTCATGCTTGAATTACTGAGCTTTCAAGCAGCGGGACCAGGGTTTTATACCGAGTCAGAACTCCTGGTCTTTCAGAATCATCATCATGTCACTGGGACCTCTGATTTGTAGTTGAGTCAGACAGAAGTTGGGAGTAACCTGAGGACCTACTACTTGTGATTGGCATGTGAAGTAGGGGGGCAGCCTGCTGACCCTGGGGATGATGCTAACTCTAGACAGTTAGTGTCAGAATTGCTTGGTGTGGAGAACCACATCGCTGGTGTCAGAAGTGTTTAGTAGAGTAGAATAAATCCAGGAATGTTTTTCCTATCCGGCAACAATATGTAATTAATACATTCTTTTTTTTTTTTTTTAAGATTTTATTTATTTATCTGACAGAGAGAGAGAGACACAGCGAGAGAGGGAACAGAAGCAGGGGGAGAGGGAGAGGGAGAAGCAGGCTTCCCGCAGAGCAGGGAGCCCGATGCGGGGCTCGATCCCAGGACCCCGGGATCATGACCTGAGCTGAAGGCAGATGCTTAATGACTGAGCCCCCCAGGCGCCCCTGTAACTAATACATTCTTAACAGAGACAGGGATTCTAATGATTACTCGGTTTTGACATATGAAGAATGCTTCAGGATTCATAAGATTGGATGACTATTTATTAGCATCTATCATGTTTTCTTAATAAAACGATGTGGAGAAACACAGTAAACTATTACCCTGAGTTTCTAATGGATTGTTTAAAGTATATTCTATCCAATATCAGAGACACTAAGACATCGTGGTTAAGAGCATGGACACTGGAGCCATGAAAACTAGATTTTACGTTTTTCCAGCTACGTGACCTTGGGCGCATGATTAATCTAAGAGCCAGTTTTCCCACTTGTAAATATGCAGAGTAATCACAAGTACCTCACAGAGATTTGAAGGGATGAAATATGATAATGTATGTTCTTTGTACACTCAATGGCTTGTAGTGAATGCTCAAAAATGTCAGCTATTACCGAGCTGCTTTCAGTATTAAAAATATGTTCTGATTACATTTAAAATGGAAATTTGGCAGATAAAGGACGGAAGCTCAAACCCAAATCTTGCCAGCATGTTATATTTTGTTAATGATATTAACAGGATCAGAATGACTTTCTGTTCATCTAGACAAGTGCACAACCCCTGACACTGTGAACTTGGCTGTTGTGGAATGCTAATCATCACTAACAATGTCAGGGTCAGGCAAAGTGCCAGCTGGAGGAAATTTAACCAGGGATCCATCTTCCACATCTTTATGTTACATTTTATGTACATTTAGCATAACTGGTTTGCATGGAAACACCTTGCAACTATAGAATATTCATGAAGATGGCTTCTTACACCTCTCATGCTTTACTTCCTGGATTTATACATTCTCCCATCCCCCCCTCCCCCGCCACACACACTTTCTCTCTCTATTCAGTCAGTCATTTATTGGTTGATTCATTGAGAACTGTGGACTCCGTTGGCTAGATGTCACTCATCATGAGTTTACTCTGTAAACAGAGAAGAGAAACTGTTGTAGAAAAGGAGTTGGAGAAGAAAGGAAAATGAAAAACACTAATAGAAAATGCTAAACAGAAGAGAAAAGTCGTAATAAATAAAAATATAGAGACTAAGTGGAAGCTGTAAGAAAAATGAGTATTTGTTTGGTGTGGAAAATTAGTGCAGAAATGACTGAAGGACAAGTACTATTGAAGAATTTCTTATGACTGTCACCAGCACTTACATTTCATATTGTTTCCCCTAGCCAGTTTCTTTAAGGAAAAGAAGGCTACTGTTAATCAACAGCACTAAACGAAAGTGCACGTTTAGCTTGTAGTTAATGTTAAACATTTGCCGTAGCTTTATGTGCTTACTTTGCACAAGCACTGCTTAATTTCAGTTTGCTGGCATTGAAACTTGAAAGAGGGTGACGTATTGAGAAATAAGACGATTATCAGGGTTTCCAGGTAAATAGGGAAGCTTCCTGGTTAGAAGATCCTGTGTTACCACTGAGACACAGTTTTCCCATCGGTATGTAGAAATCATTTTATGTGTTCTTCTGTCATACCTGAATAATAAATGAGTCAATGACTGGATATGGTCAATGAGATGGAAATATATTCCTCACATTTAATACTTTAAAGCAACAAATTTCAAATGGATTCCACAACAAAACAGGGAGGCCAAGGAGGGGGCAGTAATGAGAGTTTGGACCACCAGTCTCCAGATGAAGGATATGCTGCCCACCCCACAAACAACAGACTCAGGTGAATTCATGCATATTGGATGCTGAGCGCTTGGATGCCCCACTAGGCTTCCATCGCTCAAATAGAGCAGAGAAAGATTCTCCTATGGGGAGTGTGAGCAGCCTAAAATAGACTGACATCATAGTTTTCTGACAAATGGTGCACCACACCACACGATAATGAAGCTCAAAGTCCACAAGCCTCACAAGCGTATTCAGAGCTTCCAATCAGAGAAGAACTTCAAGGTGGAAGATAAAAACCAGAACAAACAGGGAATGAACAACTCGGCAGAAAAAGAAACAGGTGAGGAAAAAGACATCTTCCAAAGCCTATTAATAAATATTTTAGATAGTTAAGAGAAGATAGTGCATCCATGCATTGAGAACAAGATGCTAGAAAGAATTCAGAAAACAAAAAACATTTTTTTTGAGATTAAAATATAAGAAAGTGAAGAGTTGAAAATAAAGTCAGAGGAACAGTTCAAAAAGTAGAGCAAAAACAACAGAAAACAGGGAGAGGAGATAAGAAATTTAGAAAACAGTCCAGAAAATCTATAATAATAGAAATTTAAGTGTGTAATAATAGAATTTTAAAAAGAACAAGAATAGAGAAAATGGAAGATAGGAAATCATCAAGAAAAGAATTGAAGGCATTTCCCCAGGACTAAAGGTCATGCATGTCCAAATTAATATGGCTCCTAGGAGGCCCAAACAATGAGTGAAAGTGGGTCTACGTAAGGCACATCAGTGTGAAATTTCAGAACTGGGCACAGGGAAGATTCTCAAGGCATCCAGATGGAAAAACCAGTCATATACAAAGTGTTAAATATCATACCAGTTCTGTAAGCTAGAAAAAGGGAGCATTTCTTCAAAACTCAGAAAGAATATAATTTCCTGTGCAGAATTTAATACAGACCCAAAATGTCAATCCAACGAGACGAGAGACTACAGATACGATCAAACATGACAGACATCATTTTCCAAAAACTGTGATCCACCCAAACTGAGGGAGCAGGATAAAAAAAACATGGGACACAGGAAACAGGAAATCCACACAGAAGAGAGGGAAAAGGGACCTCTAGGACAACAGTGAGGAGGGATTCCAAGAAGGCTGCTCTCTCCCCATCATGCAGGGTGAATGGGCCACAGCTTTAGATGGAAAATTTGTAGCCAAGGACGATGCCACCTGCTTGACTCTGTTGCCATCCCTTCCCCCACCCAGAGGGAAGAGATAGGTATACTGAAAGTCACTGAAACCACTGATGAGATCCACGATGGTATATGATGAGAACAAATGATGACATAATACAATATTATGGTGCACGCGAAAGATCGGTGTCATTTTTTTTTTAATTGAAATCTTGGTAAGAGCTTGTGGTTCCCATAGACAAAAATGAAGAAGAAAACACAATTCTGCCTGAATAAGAATAAATCTCCTTTATATGCAGTCATTCATTCTCTACTCTATTTCTCCATTAATGAGGGTTAGGTATCCTTCCGGGAATGTGTCGGTTGCCACTTTTATTTTAAGAGATCATAATAATTATGCCTCATGGAATCAAGGACTGTATCAAAGTCACTCCTGGCAGGAAATCTGGAAGGCTGGGAACGTCTGTCCCTGATGGAGCAGTGGGCGAGAACGGGGTCATTAGAACAAAGGACCAGGTCTGGGGCGCCTGGGTGGCTCAGTCATTAAGTGTCTGCCTTCAGCTCAGGTCATGATCCCAGGGTCCTGGGATCGAGCCCCACGTCGGGCTCCCTGCTCCGTGGGAAGCCTGCTTCTCCCTCTCCCACTCCCCCTGCTTGTGTTCCCTCTCTCGCTGTGTCTCTCTCTGTCAAATAAAAAAATAAAATCCTTAAGAAAAAAAAAACCAAAACTGTAGCTCAGTTTTGCTTTAAGGAATCCCCTGCTCTTTATATGGAGAACGCTGAAGGACATAGAATCTTTGGTTTTACACTGGCAACTGAGGTGTTCTCTGTGAATCTGTGATTTTCACTTCAATTCTGGGAGATTTCTCATTGCCATTCCTCACATGGGCCACTCCAAAAGCATGCCCCTGTATTTACTAGTCTTAAGATCTAGAGTCCTAGTGATTTTGTCAAAGAAATATGCAGTTATTAGATGGTTTTGGTATGTTTTCTTTTGTATAGATTAATGCTTAGTTTAACTACAGTCAGTTGTTCCAAATATGTAAGTAGTTAGGATGATACTAGTATTAGGGAATGTCTTTGAGAGTTTCCTTGGTGACCTATTGTTTTTTCTTTCTGCCTCAGCCCATCAGGAGGACATGTTATGGCCCCACCAGCCACAACGACTCCCAGAAAGTAGAACATGCCTCCACACCCAAAACGGTGGGTCTTCTCCCTTCCTAATTGATTGTGATCCATGCTCACCTTCCAAGAGAATTTGAACAATGCTGTCAAAAATAATCTATTCAGTTTATTAAAGTCTTCTCTCCTTAATTTTTGTGTTGAGATTTGACAGATAAAATAATGATAACTAATAGGAATTTTTGAAATGAAAAAGATCTTCTTTACTTTTGTTTATAAAAGTTACTAATGAAGTTTGAAGACTATTTTTGTTTTGTTAAAGAAAAAATCAATTTAAGTTTATTTTTACATGACTAGGAGAGATCAGAAATACTTCAGTTGCAATTTACCTGAATTATTTGCTGACGTAGAGGACTTGCATTGTCCCTATGACAAAGTAGTTTCTACGTTTATGTTTTATGTCCCAAATCCTGACATCAGATTTAAAAAATGTATTTCTTAGCTGCTATCTTCTGTGGCTTATCCTCAAGAAAACAGTATTTGTCATGGGCGGTTTTGTAGAGTCTCTTTGGTATATCTAGAAAACATACGCTCTAATCCTGTTATTTAGTTGAAAATCAACAATGAGACAAGACCATTGTGATACTCTCAGACAATAACTTTCACAAGGCATATGAATTAAAAGATATATCAAACTTTGCTTTTAAAGACTTAAGAGCTTTTAATGCAGCTGCTTTGCATTCACCCACCAAAACTCCTATCTTATGTACAACCACCTCTTTTGAGTACCATGTGATATTCCCAAAGTTTCTGAATATCTGCTTTGAATTTTGTAATGTGAATGAAGTGGAAAATCACACTGTCGGTTGTGTAACTTACAGTCATAAACTTCAGGGGTGAAAAATAAATGCAACTTCATTTATTTTTTAATTCTGAACTTGGAATAGAATGCTTCTGTTTTCTCATTCTGCCAAATAGAATTTTTTATCCAAGTTACTTTTAGGCAATCTGTATTACTTGTAGATTTAATCTCAGTCTCTTGGGTAAATAGTCAGATCTAAGGTTCCCACCTCCTCTTTATTTTCCCTCCTCCCCCAGGGATGAGCCATGCCCGGGGGTGGGATTGAGAGGGGTGGATGTTTTTATTCAAGTGCAAAGGCACTTGAGCCTGTCACTCAGTTGAGTGCATGTCTGTGTGTCTGTATGTCTGTGTGTCTGTATGTCTGTGTGTATACACTCAGGGAGCAAAGTACCCTGCTTAATGTATGACCCTATTACTTTGCGCTACCACTTTGGATTGGATTGTGAAGGACAATTTTATGAAATATTGTGTTTTGGAATACAAATTTGGAGTCTAATTTAAAGATCCCAGAATATGTAAAGTGGCTGAGGAGATTTCAAGTTCCTGGTCATTGAGAATTTCTAGGTTCGTCATGGAAGGAAAAACACTGCTGAGGGAGGCTGACTGGCCTATTAATGTTAAGATAAGATGATTAGAATAATCAGGGGAGCCTGGGTGGCTCAGTCATTAAGCATCTGCCTTCTGCTCAGGTCATGATCCCAGGGTCCTGGGATCGAGCCCCACATCGGGCTTCCTGCCCTGCGGGAGGCCTGCTTCTCCCTCTCCCACTCCCCCTGCTTGTGTTCCCTCTCTCACTGTCTCTCTCTCTGTCAAATAAATAAATAAAATCTTAAAAAAAAATGATTAGAATAATCAGACTACGTATACATGTATATATGAATATGAACCCACATATTAACAAATAATGGGTATTTACATATTAATATACATGGCAGATTTTCATGTTGCATACATATGTATATGTGAATTTGCATATTCATATACACACACAATTTCTATTAATTGACCTTAGAGCATTTTTATTATCTTTATTTTTTATTTTTTGAACTTAACAGCATTTTCATTTGTAACTCTATAGATGTTTGAAATCCTGTAAGATTAAATGTGTGCATATATATCATACACTCGCAGGAAGCAATTAGTTCTATCCATTTGAACATTTCCCCATTATTCAAGAGACTTAGGTGAATAGGTTTTTGGAATACCATTAGTCTAGAAGAAAACTTTGGTGAGACTCTGTGAATAATCTTCTCACTTCCCCATCGCCGCGCTGTGAAATCCATAAATGAAGTGTTAGAGTATTCCCACTTCTCATTCACACTCGCACCACCGCACCCACTCACCCCAGAAGTGTTCCTGCCGGGAGCTGTGACTAACCGGGCCAATGCCTCCCTGGCCCGTCCACTGTCCTTTCTCATGGCCTCTCCTCAGGCCCTCGGGGCCCTCTGAGGACCTATGGCCCGGCTCAAACACTGGTGCATCTCGCACTTTTCTCTACCGTCGTGTGTGTGTGCCAATGGACACAAAGATAAAAGAGAAGGAGACCCTGAATAACACAACCCCACTGCAAGCGTAGAGCCGATCGGCTGCTGCGGAAAATCCCCTGAGAAGCTACAGCCTCATCTTCTCCACTAAGCTCAGAAGGCCCCGTGTCAAGAGGTGACACACTCTTGTCCCCACCCCCCAACACCTCAGGCTTGGAGGTTTCCTCACCTGATTTTATGCAAGAGAGGAGAAAGGGAAAGCTATCAAAACTATCCTGCCTTAAAGGCTTTTATTTTTTTTTTTAACGATTTTATTTATTTATTTGACAGAGAAAGCACGAGTAGGGGGAGTGGGAGAGGGAGAAGCAGGTTCCCCGTGGAGCAGGGAGCCCGATGCCGGGCTCGATCCCAGGACTCTGGGATCATGACCTGAGCAGAAGGCAGACGCTTAACCGACTGAGCCACCCAGGCGCCCCAAGGGACTTTTAAAGAGCAAAATCCTGGAGAGAGCTCAGATTGCAGGGCCTTGAGGTGACAGGGAATTTCCCTTTGCTGTCCTGTTGGAATCGAAACCCTTCAGAAATAACATAATCTTTTCCAAGTTGTCCATTTTACCTTCCTGGCATGAAAATATAAATCATCACTACTCTATGTAAAGGGACTTTTTTTTTTTTTTTTTTTTGCCTGACCATTAGAACTCCAAAGGTTTATTTGTTATTACTGAAAGAGTGTGGGTTTTAGAGTTTCCCAGCGTACTGAATTGCTCCCACCTCGTCAATACATTTAGAGGGATCGCAGAAATGAGCTGGCCGGGCTCGGGAAGAAATACTTGATGTAATATGTCTGAAGGAGGCTGGGTCCCTTTACTCCAGGGAAAAGCGAGCTAAGTCTGGATAAAGCGTGTCCCTCTCCTGTTGTTACTCAGGTCCTGAAGTCAGTTCTCCTGTTGGGCTCCATCACCAGGCCCACTGCTCCCCACAGGCCGGTAAGGGATCCAGAAATGAATGTGGCCCTGTTAAAGCTTGAGTTCTTTTTTCCTTTCAATATCCATGAGCCTGTTTGTTGATCCCTAGGAGCATCCAGCTTACAGTAACCAAGCCTGAATGGATACAAGTATCTTAAGAATTAGACACAAAGTAGTGTTTCTGGGCAGATTGCAACACTGCATTACCATGCAGAAGGCTAGATTTTCTTCTTTACCCTCAAATCATTTTGCCCTCTTACCAGAAGAGAAAGAATTAGAAAGAGAGAGAGAGAGAGAGACTTATATTCCCTACCTTCAGCTATAAAGTAATTACTAAAATAAATTACTTCTAAATGAGTCTGTGAGAATAAATGAGACATTTTAAGCAATAAATAGTGAATTCTGGCAGAAAGAGTTTCTCTCATCAGAAAAGTCAGTGAATATAATTAAAAATGTGAGGAGCCATCCCCTTTAAATATTTTGGATATATATTTATGAAATATATTTGTCACTGTTTCTAAACAATGTCACTTTTTCTAAAGACATTTCTAAATTCTTCCTGAAAGCTTGTCTAAATAAATATATATTTATGCATGGCACACTTAAAAAAAGGAATTCTTGTTATTACAGGCATCTAGGGAAAACCTAAACACATTTGTGACTTAAGATCCATTTAAATATGTATTTTCATTGCCAATCATTTGTTTATTTAATGCAAAAATGTTCTGCCTTCATTAAAATTTTGAGCGCTCATAGGAATTTAATAGCAGTGACAAGTTCAGTTAGTAATCTCAAATACTTTTACCTGTAGTCAAGGCCAATGATTTTGCTTAACCTGAAAATTGTTTGCCCTTTTAATCACAGGAATATAAACTGAACACTGATTTATGAATTTTCTAACTATTTTCCTTGATATAGTCATTCACCACTGTTTTGTCTTTGGCTGCAACACATATTTAAAAAACATTTGCTTATGCCTTTATTAGAGACCACAGGGGCAAATTTTAACTAAGCCTGGTTGAAATATGAGCTACTTGAAAGGCAAATAAATGGTATTTTTCTCCTTTCTCACTGCAACTGATGACCTACTTATGACTGAGCCACTTATACAAGAAATTTTTTTAAATTAAGTTTTGATATTAGAAGTATAAGTGGGTTGAAATTCATGAATTGAGTAATTATGCTCATAAGTCCATGCATAGCTGAAGCATATGGCCAATGTGATGAAGTTCAGATAATTACAGCATTATTTAAATAAGTTCAACATAGAGACTTTTTATTATTTAGAATTATTACGTTAAGAGACCCTTTACAATCATAACCTTAAGAATATTGCCATGTATACTATTTGCCATGAATATTTTTCATTTACAATCTGTGTGTATAGTCATTACTATCAAGATTGTGTGTTAAGTGCTCTTCTGGGCTGGGCTATTTAGGCTAGATTTGGTGGGGAGTGAGGTGCCTCTTTCCTTATATATGAGAAACTTGAGAAAGCTCTCAGGTTGAAATATATCTCCCTCTTTGCCTACAATTCCATCTCTGATATAAGTTCATTCTTGCCATTCTGATTTTCTTCAATATAATCCTGATTAAAGCACAATATTCCAGAGAAAGTAATATGTTAAGACATTAATATCCATTAACATCATTGTACTAATCACAACTCCCTCCTAACTGACAGCTAGTTCAGGGCAGAGTGCTGATGAAGTTGGTTAAGTTTTTGTTTTTGTTTTAGATTTTTATTTATTTATTTTTATTTGAGAGAGAGAGAGAAAATGCGAGCAGGGGGAGGGGCAGAGGGAGAGGGAGTGAGAGAATCTCAGGCAGACTCCATGCTGAGTGCAGAGCCCCAAGCAGGGCTCCATCCCATGACCCTGAGATCATGACCCGAACTGAAATCAAGAGTCAGACACTTAACTGACAGAGCCACCCAGGTGCTCCTAAGGTTGTTAAGTTTTGGTGTAGGGAAATACAGAAAGCTCTTTTATAAGTCAGCATGTGAGCTGACAATACAAAGGGTCAACCCTGAAGACAGTGTCTAGGGACAATTCTGAGAGACAAAATAAGTTAAACTCAGTTCCTACACTACCCTAAATTTCAATATAAAATATAAAATCTGTGCACAGACAGACATGTTTTCAACACTTCCACTAAATAAATATTCACATTGTATCATTAAAAAAGGTGATATAATCTATCTACTTTAGTAGAAACTTACTTATTCTAGTAGGTAAACTAAGAATCATGAGAATACATATTCAGAGTAAGTAGATTTGGAAGATACCTCCACATTTTTTCAGTGGTAGCTAGCAAGATTTTAGGGTATGTATATTGTTGGAGGAGCTGTATATTTGTAGAGAGAAGATAGAAGTGTGGTTGGCCTAAGGAAGACGAAAGAAGAGCTTGCATTATGAGAGGTAGAAAATGAGCTTATACTGTGCCAAAGAAAAAGCTGCAGGTTCAAAACTGGTTGCTCCTGAAAGGCATCAAACAAACTAAATTTATTTTTCCGTTCAATTTCTAGATGAGAGGAGTGTTCCAGGACCTTATTTTTTGATTGGATTTTTCTGAGTCGTGTTCATACCTTGCTTTTCCTATAGCAAAATTTCCCAGGTTTTTGTTAGTCACCAATGCAGAGGGAGAAAAAGACTCACACAGTTTTTACAAACTCATCAAAATTTTCAAAGTTCTTTTCTCAGTTATTGGTACTGTGGGCTAGCAATCTCTAGTGAGTTTCCAAAAAAATGGGTCTAACAGGTGAACTGTCTTCCAGTATGTGAATTAGGCACAAATATATTATCTACTGTGGGAGGACCATAAATATTGGGACAGGAGATCTAATGTGTGTGGAGGGTATTTGGGGTTTTCTTCCAACTGAAGTGACCTAAGTATTTTTCCAATAAATGTTGGAGAGTGCTACCTGTTACCCCAAGTTTATTCTAACCTGGTAATTCTGAGATTTTCCCTCCTGGAATGAAAATAGTCCAGAGTTTCTATGTCTTTGGTGTTGCTAAAGTTTTAGAGGCCCTGAGACTTGTAGATAGGCACTCATTTGTATGAATTTCTAGTTGAAGTAGTGTGATTTTTTTAAAAAGTATGTAGATTTGAAAGTAAAAGATTTTGTCTTATGCCTTGCCTTAGCTCTCCTAGAGATCTTGCTATTCATTCGGAAAGAATGTATCCATGGTGATCAGGATAGTAACAAGCAGGAAACTTTCTCAACTGTCATTGAGCCCATTTCTCCCCTGGGCACCAGATAAACTCACACCACAAGTTAGCACAGTTCATTGTGGTTAAAGATGCCTAGCGGAAACCCATAAGCACCATGCAACTCTGAAGAAATCTCTTCATCTCAAGATTTTTTCTAGGTTCAAAGAAATGTAGCCTTATTTGAATTATTCTGAAAATGCTCTTCAACACTAAGGCTAGTCAAGGCACATAAACAAGCTTGAGCTTTCTTTCTTTCTATCTGGATTTGTTTTCTCTCTTGTCATGCAGAATGATAATGGGATGAAGCTGTTGCTTCCATTAACAATCATGGCTCATATCTCATCTTTTCAGTTCTGATGCTAATCACGGCGAGGCCCCAGCAGCCTGTTGAAGCAATGCTGAGCAATCCGTGTTCAACTGTGACCCGAATTCTAAAAGTGAAAAGCAAAGGTAATGTTTCCAAATAACTTACCAAGAAATGTTTGCACCGTAGTACAGTCCAATTTGAGCATCTCTTAAAGATGTGACATTTCAGTTACTTATATTCCTCTTCTTCCTTCCTCTCTCCGTCCTTGTCTCGCTTTGCACATTCCTGTGATCCTTACCATTTATACTCATTGCTGGTATTAGGAACATCTGATTTTCATGTACTTCATTGAGGAAAATAGGGTTGCTGCCTTCAGAGCACTTACAGACCAATTAAAACAGTGGTAGAGGACCGCTGGCCTGGGAGTCAGATTTGGCCCACCTGGTTTTGTCTGGCTGATGAGCTATGGCTGGTTTTACCATTTTAAATGATTGGGGGAGAAATCAAATGAAAATAGTATTTTGGGACACATGGAAAATTATATGAAAGCCAAGTTTCAGTGTCCATAGTGTAATTGGAACACAGACACAGTCATTTGCATATGTGTTAGCTACGTTCATGCTCTAACAGTGTTCCGTAGTAAATACCAAGATTGTCTGGCCCACAAAGCCGAAAATATTTCCTCTCTGGCCGTTTATGAGAAGTTTGCTGACCCCTGAATTACACTATAAAATAGTGAGTGCTAAAATGCAGACGTGAAGAAAGTGATGCCCTGAGGGGAAATGAGTTCACTGCCTTGGGGAGGTTACATTTTCCACCATCGGTTATTAGTCCTTAATATTTTGAAGACATCTCATGTTTGTGGAGTTTTTTTCCATCAATAGTATTTAACCATCACAACCAAATGCAAGCTAAGGCAGCTCTACAATTAGAGTGAGTCAGAAGGAAATGGCTTTTGCCACCGGGAATAAAAAAACTGAATCCATAGGAGAGGAGACGTTTGCTTTATATCCAAAAATGTGTGTTGCTAACAGAATTGGAGAAAAATTTTCCACCATCCCCTGTGCAGCCTTAGCAGTTCAGTGGCTGAAGAGGACTCTGGGCCTTGGGTTTTGCATCTGAAAGAATGATGGACAGAGAGGCAATGCTTCCTGAAGATTCCCCCATACAGCTGACTTCCAAATCCCCAGCCTCTTCCCCTCTACCTACTTAGCCATTTAGCATTCGACTGTGCCTCATCTTTGAGGCTGAGGATGCTTACAATGCATAAACCCATTGCAGGTTGTTTTCGGTTGAGAGGTCTTAATCACCATTTAGCTTTCAGATGGACATTTTCAATGCTTCACTCCTCTGTGAAGTTTCTGAAAGTCCTGTCTACTGGTTAATGTTACAAAAAAGAAGAAAAAGTCAGGGAGGAAGGGAAGAAAGAACCAGCTTTCAAGAATGATGATCCTGATTCCTCATTATCACCTTTTAAAAAGGCATACTCAGCTGTTGAAGTGTTCTCAGGAGTGAAGTAGGTGCAAGAACACGCTCATGGATAGCATACGGGGAGGGTTAGCACACCCATCCTCATTTCACATCTGGGAAAACTGAGGCTCGGAAACATTAGTGAATTGCCCAAGTATATAGAATTTGGAAACTGGCAGAATTGGCATTTGTACTATTGAGTGGAAATTTTGGGCTGCTTCTGTATCACAGCTACTTCGCTGTTGTAGAATATAATGAAAGCTACATGTCTAGATTTAGCTGTCTCTGTTGCACACAGGTTAAAGATATGAACTTAGCACCCTCTATTCCTGCAAGGAAGTTGCCCTTCAATGCATGATCTGACCTGTGTTGCCCAACCCAGGCCTCCTAGGAAGATCTTGAAGGCTACAGCTGACAACTTCAGCCCTTCAGCTAATGTGGTCTGGAGAGCTCCAGATTTACAAGGGCTGAGTGATAACTTTGTTTTAAAAGCAAGATACAGCCCCCCGGCAGCAGCGCTCGCCGAATCCCGGGGCCGAGGGAGCGTCCTGCATCGGGCTCCCTGCTCAGCAAGGAACCTGCTTCTCCCTCTGACCCTCCCCCCTCTCATGTGCTCTCTCTCTCGTTCTCTCTGTCTCAAATAAAAAAATAAAAAAATAAATAAAAGCAAGAGAGAGGCAGATGGCTCTCAGAAGAATGAAGACAAAGCCTTGCCAGGTGGGGACCTCTAGGGAACGCAGGGCAGACTGACCAGATGTATGGTGCAGGGGAGAAGTACCGCCAGGGGGAAACTAGTCCTAAATCAGAAGTGGAAAGATCACCTCATGGAACCCTAATTCTGGAATTACAATTAGATGGGAAAGCATCCCATAAGCCCAAATATTTATGGAGGGCCCCTTATATGCTCTAGACCAAACTCGACTTTCTGGAGGATATAAGGCTCCTCCCGGAGGTTCACATATAATTAGGAGATAGGACCTAGATTCTATAAAAGTTCATCCATTAAATAAAATCGTGCCCCTTGTAAAGGGTCTGAACTTGGGCAATTCTGCCAAGAATTGTTGTTTAAAACTGACTCGTCTGTGATTGCACAATAGTAACTATTAGCTCAGGAACTGAAATGAGGAATTTTCCAACCATATCAAGAATAGCATAGAGGATAATCAAATAGCCTCCAGAGGCCAGTTGCCCTCATTTGAATCCCTCATTCATCGCCTTCTACCTGTGTGCTATCGGGCAAGTCATATAACCAGTCTATGTCTCAGCTGCAAAATTAGGACAACAATACCTAGTTTGTGAGGATTAAATAAATTATTACATGTAAGGCATCTCTAAAGAGTTTGGCACATAGTGAAAATTTGATAAAAAGTAACTGTGACGTATGCATTAATGATTCAGAATAGACCTCAATATTTCTTTAAGGTTTCCGTTCCAACTTGAGCGTAGGCAGTAGGTTTTAAAATTATACTTGCATTTGAATTTGCTGGCTTTATGTTGAAATGAAAAATTATAATGTACTTTATCATGGGGAGATGTGTGATCATCATTGGTGCAATCAGAAGATAAAAGATGAAAGTGATATTTATAATTATATAAGAGCTTGTACTTTTATAAAAGCCTATACTCCTATGTGCCAGGAATGATTTTAAGCTCTTTTATATGAACTTAATTCACTTAATCCTTACAACAACCCTAGGAGATAGGTAGGTACTATTATTATCCCCATTTTACATATGTAAGAATACAGGCACAGGGAAATTGAGAGAGAAGAAGGACAATGCAATTATTTGAATTGCTTTATGTCTTATGTTGATGTTAACTATGAACTCTTGCTCTTCCATTAGAGTCATTCTTTTATATGTTTATAATCTATTAGTGTAATATTTTAAGTGAAGTTTTATCTATGAATTATATATTTTAAGATTTTGCTGATTGTGTATTTTATGGAAGGTCACTGGGGGACAGGGCCAAGCTAATTGATGAATGGACTACAGTGGATGAGCGGTTTCTGGAGATGATTAAGAGATAGGTCAGAGAATTGGAAAAGCCAACACAAATGACAATTGCTAACAATAGAATAATCTTGAAATTACATTATGGTTCAATATGACCAGACTTCGAACTGGTAAAGGCGCTTGAGTATAAGTACTTAGTTGTTTTATGGGGGAATCCTAATGGCAAAACCTCATTTAGCAAAGCATCATGAGAAACTTTCCACTGAGGGTACTGATGAAAGCATCATGATTTTTAATTACTCTCCAAAATGACTCTTTATATTTAGGTCTTCACAGAATATGCTTCTGCTTGAAATCCACTGAATTTATTTTCATTTTATAAATAGTAGCCTTTGAAAGGAATGTAGCTAGTGCTGTTACCAGCCACTAAGTTTGAATTGAACCAATTACTCAAATCATGATGGATTTGAATTAGTTTTCTTTGAGTTTATGAAAACATGCTTGTAGAATTGAATTTTTCTCTCCCATCATTTATCAGTAAGAAGATAGCTCAAGTACTTTGAAATAACAGTATGATTCCCTATGATTGGCTTACAGGCAACATCGAAGTATTTTGATACTCAAATGGATTATGGAAAATCCTTCTGGATGTTTGGTGTTTTCAATGGTCAAGGCAGGACTGTGTATGGACCTCATTACTGTGCTTCATCCACAATAGGCACAGGCAATATTGCAGATTTGATTTTCCCTGATATCCATCCAAGAACATGTAAGAAATCTCTCTCATCCTCCAGATGAAAATTTCCTTCTAATTTTCCTCCTGAAATACTCTACCCTGGAAAGGTGGAGTTCTTGAAGGGCTCGGGCTCCCCCCAGGTATCCTGATGGAGGTGGTGAGTGCTCTGGGAAGCCCATCCAAGCATGGAAAGACAGTGGTGGTATTTTTCTTGTGTGCATATGATAGACCTAGAATCACAACATTTTAGGTCTAGTTATAACCTCTTTAATTTAATAGCTGAGCAAAGCAGGACCCAAGGGCTAGCTTGCTTAGGATAACTGTCCCACAGTCACTGTAAGAATGCAGATCTCAGGCTTCCATGCACTGCTTTACCTCCCATAGGTCCCAACCCAAAGGACCCAGGAGACTCTCAGTAACTTTCAATTGTCTTTTCTCAGTTGTAGATTACACTGCTCTGAATGAGTTATCATGTCCAGAATTGCATAAGATTCCCTCCAAACTGCAGCTTGCTTGCATTCTGGTTATAACATGTAGCCAGAGACTCAAAGAATTTTCCCTGAAATAAAGGAACTCAATATTCTTAAACCAGCAGAACTCTGATTGCCTTATTTGTTGATACCTCCTGCAGTAAAACATCCCTGAGATGGAGTGTGGAGCTGTCTTTTGGTTCCAAGCTAATTAGAGTACAGTTTTGAGAAATGGTTTTTTTTAAAGATTTTATTAATTTATTTGAGAGAGAGAGAGAGCACACGCATGAGCAGAGGGAGGGGCAGAGGGAGAGGGAGAAGCAGACTCCCTGCTGAGCAGGGAGCCCCACGTGGGACTTGATCCCAGGACCCTGGGCAGATGCTTAACTGACTGAGCCACCCAGGTGCCCAGAGAAATGGTTTTATAATACTAAACACAAACATGAAAAATATTGATGGAAATTTCTTCTTTAAATTAAGTTATAATAAGTTTTGTGGACTTAGAAGTTAGACAATCTATTCCCCCATCCAACCCCTGACCCAATGCTTTGCTCAGTTGGATCCACCTATAATGCAATATTTGAACTCAAGAGCAAATTCAGCTGCCTCAATATAAGAGGTGGGGACAGGGAGCAAAGGACCAACAAACTCAGCTGTCCAGGAGTTGGGTTAGTGGTCTTGCCACACAGTGGCCTCTTCAAAACCCCTATTAGCCTCAGAACTATTAAATTTACACAGGAAGGTGAACGAGCCAGTCACTATCAAGAACACTGACATTAGTTGAGGGTGTTTTGTTTTGTTTCAGTTGCTCTGAGGAGCTTTTTGTTTCTGCACTCAGGAAGGCACCAGGCTTATGTTCTCCTCAGAGGACAGAGAAGCAGCAGAACCATTAAACAATGTTTATGCCTTATGGAGTCTCTAGTAGTCTAAACTAATGCTTCCATTCTTATTAAAAATGTTGCTGCTATTTTAAAATTCTGATTCTTCGGGCATCCAGGAGAGGGCATGGCCAAGGTCAGGACGGTTACAAGGATTTCACAAGTGTGCAGTTAGGAAAAAAAACAACAACAATAAAAGATGGCAGAGGAGAACAAGGAAGACAAAAATAATCTCTGATTAACAAAAAAGTTATTTTTGAACATTGCAGGTAGGTCAAAATTATGATCCTTTTCTCTAAGGATCTCAAACCCAAGAACTGGTTGGTTGCCTTATTGTGGAGATCCAGCTCACGGCCTTCCACCCACCTCCCAGTCACACCCACGCCGTGCTCTTTCCCTCCTTCTGCTGGCATAAGACATTTCTGTGACCAGAGGGTCAATGCTCAGACTCCAGATTGGATGCAGTCTCTTGTATGTCCATGTCCACTTTCCTTGCCCAAAAGAAATGAACGTTTTTCCAGAGTCCCCTATCAAACTTTGAGTTATTTAGAGACACAGCCACGTCTATGTATCTGAGGCTGTGCAGAAGCGAGGTAGGCAAAAATATTTTAAATGTGATCTTTGTGTTCTTGAGCAAATCACTTCATCTCCCCAAACCTTGTCTATGTACCTATAAAATTGGAATAATTACATTATGTGTCTTGGGATGGTATGGCCCCTGTGAGGTACTCGGTGTGATACTTGACCCATTAGGGATGGAATCTGGGTATGGGAGGAGATCTAGAAATGTCACGCTGTGACTTTGCCCATTCCCGAAAGAGTCAAAGAGTTCTGGGACTGCACTGGAAGGGCAATACGCTAAATGGATTGTCTCCTTGGGCCAAGCAAGAAAGGAGACAAGACATACTCTGAAAGAGGACCCAAGAGTTCAGAGGCTAAAAAAACCAAATGAACCCAGGCAATAAAATCCAAGCTGAGACTAGAAGCAAAGGGGAGGCAAGGAGCTTGAAGCAGGAGATCCAATTGAGGTCAGAGGGATCTGGAGCAAAGAAGGATGGGAGACAATGTTGGATGAAGCTCAAGGATGCTGAGATGAGTGACAGTTGTATGTCAGAGAAAGGTGATCATAGGCGCACCATCTATGGGAAGTCACTATGTAAGGGGTAAAACTCTAGTTAAATGTAATGGTAGATGATGTCACTGTTTGACAGAGTTCCATCTTCCTTCCTAGGGAAAAATGATACTTCTTAGCCTATTAAATTCAGATGTAGCCATGAGATTTGCTTTGTCCATATAATTTAAGCCACCTTGTAGAGGCCGTAAGAACCAGGACGTGGTTTGCCATGCTCTCTTTTCCTTCCACCTACATAGCTGGTAGAGGCTGTTTCCTTTGGGTTTTGGAATGAGGAAAATGATCACTTGGGAGCAGAATCCTCAAATGACCCTTAATGAACATGTAGCAAAAAATAACTTTTGTTATTTTTTGCCACTGAAAATGTGTTTTTTTAAATCACAGCATTATCTGGCCCATCTTGACTGATACAAATGCAGATTACTGGTTGGAAGCTAGAAATTAATGGTTATGTTTGGTTAGACTTATTTTAATACGGCAGGCAAAGTATGACAATGATGTTGCAGGGAAAAACAAGTAGGGAAAAAATACAACTGCAATGTTTATTTAGGACAATTTGTAACAGAGAATGAAATCTGTGGGTAAATTTGTTATTTCTGCTAATATCCTAGCCAGTCAAAATAAATAAATTAATTAATTAATAGGGGGCCCAGCCTTCTTTATTCTCAAATATCTTATAGTCTAATCAGAAAGTGAGAACAAATTCACACATACACAAACACACACACACACTACTTTCACTGGATAAAAACATGCAAAAGGGTACAAGTCTTGCCATTGTAAGAGTTCAAAGTCTAGGGAGAACAAAGGTACAAGATTGCTGAATTTTGTTATTGTGATTGTATTGTTATTCTAATTATTCTAATTGGTATTTTGCTGTTGCATTTGTGGTGTTAGATATAAAGAAGATAGAAAGAGAGTAGCTGTTGATTGGAGTTGCAGAAATAAGTTCCATTGTTCTTCTTTGTTGTAGTTTCCTGAGCCAGGTAGCTTTTGAATGGACCATACATGATGGGAGAAGGGTAATTTGTTGTTTGATGTAAACAGATGGCTTAGGAAAAGCTGTGGCTCTGGAATGATGGAGAAGGAGAAAGATTTTGGAGAAAAAAAAAAAAAAGATGTAAGGAGCTGTAATCAGGTAGGCAGACAAGGCATGGACTCCATCCCTAGATGGAAATCAAGACAGAGGTCTAGGAGCCAGCAAGAGCTCATCTCCAATCACAGAGGCTAATTTTCAAAGGCAGGACCAGGGAAGGGGTGACTGTTAATGATGAATAGCCTATTCTCCCATCCTGACTTGGCCTAGAAATGTGGGCAGGTGCAGGGAATGATAGAGATTTTTCTTCATCCTTTCCTCATTTGCAAACACAGCTTTTCTTGGCTTACACATTAGTAATCCCTAGTCCACTGAATATCATATTGGCATTTGACTGGAGCCCCTAACCGTATTCACAATACACAATACCAATCGCAGGGCTATTGGCAACGCTAAATGTTCATTTTTCTCAATTGGCTCCATATCCATTTCTGAATTAAGAAAAATATTGAGAACAAGAGCAAGGACCCTTCCTAAAAGTAATGCTGAAGGGCATTCTCATGAGGACAAAAGCAAATGGAAGTGAGACTGAGTTAATACCTGCTCTGCCTCACGTTATTTTAAAGGTGCTGTTCCTGAGCATTTCAAATGAAGAGTTGCCTTTTTCACAAGCTCTTTGAAAATTATTCCTGAACTAATATTCAATCTGCACTAATTACCCACACAGCTTTTTCACTTCGGTGTTAGTAATATACATTGAACCTCTTGTTATTGCATTTGTTTATAAATAATTCCTGCAAAATAAAGTTTATAAAAGACAAGTTTTTTGTTTTTTTTTTATTTGACAGAGAGAGACACAGCGAGAGAGGGAACACAAGCAGGGGGAGTGGGAGAGGGAGAAGCAGGCTTCCCGCCGAGCAGGGAGCCCGATGCGGGGCTCGATCCCAGGACCCTGGGATCATGACCTGAGCCGAAGGCAGACGCTTAATGACTGAGCCACCCAGGCGCCCCAAAAGACAAGTTTTTTCTAAGATTAGATATGGTGTCTAGTGCTTCAGCCTAAAAAGATTTTATTTTACAAAATTTGAACAAGTACATCCAGCCTTTTTTAGATCAGCAATGGGAAAATTCATTATTAATACAGAGTAACAGTGATATTCTGCTACCACTAATGATATATAATCTACTTCATAGCTTTCTTCAAACGTTCCTGAAATTTAACGGGGTATAAATACATACACATAAATGAATGAACAAAGAATAGAAGTCAGCTAAATTAATAAATACACAACACATATTAAAATAGATGACTTCTGAATGATAGGGGGAAACGGTTCAGATTTTATTGCATTGCCTGTGATTACAAGAAATCACATTTTAAGTATACCCAAGAGGTTTGAAGAGCACCTAGAAGGCTTAGCTTTACTTATAAGCAGAATAGACCAGAGTCCTCCAGGGGAGTTTCAAGGTGTTCAAGGAAGCCCCTTGTCCTCAAAGAATTATCCGCTTCCCCTAAGATGCCATCATGAGACTCATTGCCTGGGCTTTAAGCAAGGGTTTTATTTCTTTTTTAATGGTTTGCCCATACTATTCTGAGTTTTTGCCAAGTGAAATTGCACGTAGTTAACAATATGCACACAGTTAAACAGTCAAATTGCTTAGAGAGGCTTATAATGGCAAGTAGTACTCCCGTGCGCTACCCTCACCTTTCAGGTCTCACCCGAGGCAGAACCAAATTTTAACAGTTGCTCTTTTTAGTTCTCTGGTTATTTTCTCATTAACAAATTGACCCCACGCTTGTCTATTCTGTGAATGCTCACATTCTCTATTCCTACGCTACTGTCCTAAGTGACAATCTGGCTCGATCTTTACTGCTGCCTCTCTCGATAATTCCATCAGGATTCCCGGCCCACAAGGTACTGGACGGCCCCAGAAGGCAGTGGGAACACTCACTTATCCCCAGACCTGGCCCTTCTTCCTATTTGTGGCCCCACTTCCCCTTCCCGACCATAGTCTCCCGTGCCGGGCTGTCACCCTGTCCCAGCTGCAGCCCCCTCTGCATGGCGTCTGAGCTCGCTCCACCAGTCAGCCCTCCTCCGTTCATGTCCTGTCCCAGAAATCCACCGAGCTCCTCTCTGCCTCGTGTTCCCCTCTGCTGTCTTCATCACTACGGGCTTTTATTCTGGTCACTGTTCACTATCACTTTATTGGAGATAAGAAGGGGAGGAAAAAAGAGAAGATGCATGTATTTTGAATGGAAATTTCAGGCAGAGGTTCTCTAAGCAGGGTACAGCATGTGCATGTTTCTAATGATGGGTCCATGGATTTAATCCAAGAGGTCTGGGATACCTCCAGTTTTAAGCTTAAGGCTCTTCCCTCAAGGACTTAAAATGCCTAATCTTGTGCTGAGCATAGCACAATGTACAGATGGAGCTGTGCAATCACAATGTTATACCCCTGAAACTAATGTTAACATTGTCTGTCAACTATATTTCAACTAAAACTAAAACAAAATAAAATGCCTAATCTGGCCAATCGAGAAGGGAAAAAAAGACATTTAACTTTATCACTTTCCAAATGTAGACTTCATATGCCCTATGTCATTAATCATACAAGTTTCTTATTCAAAATACAGATTCTTGGTCTTACTGAATTAAAAGATGTGAGCCCGGGCCCCTCAAATCTGCATGCTTAACCAGCTCATGAGGTAATTTAGTATCACATATAATAGAAATACAGAGGATGGAGACTATTCACATGCTAAATACTTAATAGATATTATTTGCAGGCAAAATCATAGATGGTGGGCTGCTATCGAAGTTTGAAATGCAGGATCGAAGAGGAAGATGTACTCTTAACGTCTATTAATTAATCTTAATGCCTGTTACTCTTTTCTAAAGATATAATTAATTAATTAATTAATTTAGAACAGGGGGAGGAGCAGAGGAAGAGGGAGAGAGAATCTCAAGAGGATTCCTCTCCGAGCACAGAGCTGGACACGGGGCTCAATCTTACCACCCTGAGATCATGACCGGAGCTAAAATCAAGAGCTGGAGGCTTGATCCACTGAGCCACCCAGGCGCCCCCGGGGTCTGCCTTTTAAAATAATATGCTACACGACCGGACCTTTTGATTGATCCCACTGGACTACTGGAACATATGTAGAGTTAAATGGTTTTTCAAGCAGCTGTTGATTACATCATTCATAAGATGTAGCATTGAGGCAACTGGAATTTGTGCCCAAAGACCATAGATCATAACTTCTGTTTATGACCATTTTTTTCATTCGTCAGCCTCCTTTCCATCATTTCCATGAGTTGAAATATCAGAAGTTGAGACTGGCTTTTCATAAATTTTTTTAACCAGCATTTTTTATTTTTATTTTTATTATTATTATTTTTTAAGATTTTATTTATTTATTTTGACAGAGAGAGAGACAGCGAGAGAGAGAGCACAAGCAGGGGGAGTGGGAGAGGGAGAAGCAGGCTTCCCACTGAGCAGACAGCCTGATGCGGGGCTCGATCCCAGGACCCTGGGACCGTGACCTGAGCTGAAGGCAGCCGCTTAATGACTGAGTCCACCCAGGCGCCCCTAACCAGCATTTTTTAAACTGCTTCGTATGATTAGTTTTCTCCTCTGGGTGTTTTCAAATTGATTTTCAGTGGTGAGATTTTTAGTTCCAGAATTTTGTCAGGTATGAAAGTCAGGCTAACAGGTCAGTAATTCTCAGGCTCATTCTATTTCATTTTCTAAATCATCTTAATGTTTTAATCTGCTCAATCCTCAAAGTGTCCACACAGTAGAGGTCCCTTCTAAAGAGCAGCTGTTGAACAGAAAGAAGTGCCAAAATGAGAGCATAAAAATGGAGAGGGATGGTATGTATAAAACTCTAATCGGCACTTTATATGATATTTTAAAGGTATTAAGTATTTCAAAGTCATTAAAAAAATTGTCATTATTGTACAAGGCATATAAAAAGAATAAATTTACCCACCAGGCTGTTAACTCCTCGGTATGAATTTCTTTTGAACAGTGAATAATCCATAGTAACGTTCTAATACTTTCATGCTGTAATTAGAATTAATATCAAAGTTTGCAAATATTGTCTCTAAATAGAACAGGGTTGGACATCAGCTTTTTCATGATGCATTTCCTTCCTTGATGTTTTATTGTTTTGACTTAAAAGGAAAGAAATGAACAAACTTGTTCATTTCACAGGGCAAGCCTTATTACTTGCAAGTATTACATTCTATGGGTGTTTCCTTCCTTCCAAATACATTTCCACTGAGTTGCAGCATTGTTTGTTTCTCGTTTCATTTCGAATACTACTCTGTTCCAGATTCATTCGCTACTAATTGAGCATTCAACATTCTACAGAAGTGATGTGTACAGAAATGCGTTCAAGGAAAAAAAAATCAAACCAGGAGGCTGTTAATTTGCAGTTGGACTTTAACCTGCTTGCTTTTAATAATGCTTGAATATAGATCCTAATTTATGGGCTTGGTGTGAATATTATTAAACCTTCCCTACCGTTCCCTTGTGCTTTGAATGTTCACTGACCTGTGAAGATAGCTGAGTGGATAAATATATGTAGACCTGGCAAAGCAGAAGGATATTAGAACTAGAGCTCATCTTGATTAAAAAAAAACCTTTATATCACATGATATATTTATTTTTTTTTTTAAATGAAGAGGACAGAAACATAGAAATAACACAGAAACTGACTTTCACTGCTTTTTTATGAATTGAAAGTGGGGGACCCATTAATATGTATCCTAGCCTGCCTGTCTTTCCACCCTTAATTTCACAGTTGCTGGTGGTTACATGAGTTAAACTTGGCTTGAGCCTCTAAGGGGCGAATGAGAGACTATGGAGGGAGAGGAGCCAAAGGGACATCAGGGAGAGGGGTAGACCAAGAGAGAAGAGGGCTGAGATATCAGTTCTGCCACTCCACCTTACTCTGTGTGTCTTTTTATCTAGCACTTCCCTAAAGACAGTGGTCAGCTATGTCCCAGTGTTACCACAAAGAGTGAGGAAGATCAATACTGCAAGTTTGTGTTTTTTTGTTTTTTTTGCTTGAGACAATGAGAAGCCACAGATGACCTTGGGAAATCAAGTCCTGTAGAGAAATGAGGACATAATTCAGATGTCTGCTGGCTGAGCAGGGAAGGGGTGGTGAGGGAGTGGAAAACAGTGGAGGTGGGCTTATCTGCCCAGAAGCTTGGCCCCTGCGGCTGGATGTGGAGCCCCTCTGGGTCCTTCCCAGGGAGCTTCCCAGAGTTGTGCAGTGACAACCTGAACAGACAGAGGTAGGCACCGACTTCCCCGTATTTGTCATTCTTCCCCCACCCAACACAGAACATATCTGATGCTGAGTGAATGAACTTATTGAATGTTTCTTGACTACGTGAAAGAAAAATGGACACGAAGGAAGAAACTAGATTTTTACCAAGAACCTAGTGATGAACATGAAAAGAAAATCAGGTTTCTGTTTTGAAGATTCTATAAGAATCAATTTGATTTTGAGGATTCGACAAAGAAATACAATAAAGATAATGCTAATATCAACAGCTTTGTGTTGGCATAAAGCTTGATGGCTCATGAAGCATCTTTTTAAAAAAATATTCATTGTCCATTACTTTATGAAAAAGTGCAGCATGGGACATTGAGGGAAGAACTGTAATCTAGAGAATATTCAAGGGTGAGACTTGAAATTAGAATATAGAGAAAGTTCTTAAAATAGATTTCTAGTAATATTGACTCAGGATGTTGTGTGGCTAAAAAGAAAGACTGAATTAACACCCAGGAGTAACCCTGGGATCAGAATGTGTAAGAGAAGCATAGCGTGAAGTCATCCTATTCACCACAAATCCATGTGAGGGTGAGCTTTGTACAGCCCTGTGTAGCATTCTAGGTTCTCGATTTAAAGCTGGACCGGAAAGCAGAAATTTGGAGAAGAATTCAGAGGAGAGGTAAAGAGAGCATTAAAGACTAAAGAAATAGGACCAACTGTGAGATGTTCAAAGAACTCGACTTTTCATAAATCCTTATTTGCTGTTCCAGAATTCTCGATGAGTCCCATAATGTGGCTGCCTGGGGGGAAGGGCTCACTCCCATCATTTCAATTACAATTATCTTATAAAAGAACTATCCAAACTTGGCTGCAGGATCTTCACCAAATGTCCTTTGGTTTCCCTAGTTCAAGCTTCCTCGGGGGAAGAGCATTCTCACAAAATCGTGTGGTGGTTCATGACTGACTTTTTGCAACCGGGGTAGAATGAAAAGAAATGCACCATCCCATTGAGACTAAGGAAGCCACGGAGAAGTTAGTTTCAACAGAGGTTGTCAGAGTGGGGTATGGAATCTAATTCTCTGGGGAGTTTTAAAAATAGGCCAGTCTCTGTGGGACGGTTTCAGCCTGCAGAGGAGCCTCTCATGTTCCCTTCCACCTCTCCGAGTCTATAGGGTAAACACGATCTGAGGAGGCCTCCCGGGCAGGATGAGCTCGCAGTAACTCCGGCTCATTTCTAACTAGAGTGCCTTCTCGCCCCATGGAATGAGAAGTATATAAGTCCGGGTGGGGTCAGAATGTTCCCTGAGCCACACTCTGTTGGCATTACCGAGACAGGTCTCTCCCTCCACAGTGCCGTCGGCTGAAGAGCACAAAGGATACCAGTTAGTATTGAATGATAGTGCTCTGTCGGATTCCATTTGTCCCATTGTGCGTGCGTGCGTGCGTGTGTGTGTTTGTGTGAAAATATAATCAGAGAAACTCATTGGAAAGGAAATACGGTTAAAAATCTGGAAAACACATGGAGAGAGAACCTTCATATTCGAGTGAGGCTAGCTCCTAATGTCACGCATTTGATTCTGACATTAGATCATAACATTTGGCATTTACGTTTTCTGGGGTCTGAGGTCTATCCAGGATTGTTGTCTGTTGCTGGCAGGTGGAAATTTTCCTCCTAGACAATGAGCTCTCTCCCAGTCTCTTACAGCTACTGGGTAATGGCCGGCTTCTCGCAAGAGGCGAAGAAACAGCAAAGCTGACAGGCACAGTCAGAGTGAGCTTTAAATATCATGCACCCCATCATTTGGTGGGTGGGTGTTGTTGCTAACTGCGCTTCTACTTCAACAAAGAAAGTGGTGAGTTGCCAAAAAACAAGGATGTTCCATCTTAAGGATTGTGCTGAATTCTTTCCAGAGAAGCACTTTTTTTTTTTAAAGATGAATTTTATCCTAAAACATTTTCCAAATTTATTTAGGCATTCCATCCAAGGAAAATAATTTAAGTATTGTGCCATGTAACTAGAATTTGTAGAATTAGAACAACTTTCTCTCTCCAAAGGTCTATCTTTATTCATCAGTGGTCTCTGACGGCCTGCGTGGGTGGGGTACCTGTCAAGGTCACAGTCATACAGGCTGACCAACAGATACACTGGACCTGGCAACCTACAGCCTAGCACATTTACAAACAGGTGGTAAAAATATGATTTTGTGGGGTTTTTTTTTAATTGTTCTTTCCTCTTCGCCTCCCATAATTACTGCTTTCCTGAAAGGTCAATTTTGTTTTCTTTAGGAAAAAGAGCCTTCCCTTTGTTTCCCAAATACTATGTTGATGCCCTTCCTTAGGAGTCTTCCCCTTAATTAAGTTGGCCCGAAGGTCACAATCCATAATCAATATGGAGGCTGGTTGCTGCAAGGTGCTAATTGACATCCCCGAAGAGGAATAGTGTCAGCAATCAGTAGAGAAGAGCAGAACATTGGTAGATTTATGGCTTTGATTTTGAAAAGGTATGGGAATGCCCGGTGATGTTTCTCTGCTCCCCCCCTCCCCCTGCCCCCGCCCCCCGTACTCCTTTTGAATGTTAATGCTTTCTTGAAGATGATTTCCGACTCACTGCTAGGACACTGCCTCTACTCACTGAAGCAGAATCCTCTGAAGAGTTGCGGAGGCAGAACTGAAATCATGGCTTGCCACAAAGCAGCAGCTGCATTGGCCGCTAATGATGCCTCACACAGAAAGACGATGCTCCTTTAACTCGGGGGTTTTAATGGGAAGTTTCTAAGGCTGAAAGGACGGCTTTAGATCTGGGGTGTGCCATCAGCCGCTTGCAGATACCAGTCTCCTGCCTCAACACAGCCTGGTCGGGAAGAATGGAAACTAAAGAGGCTTGTAACTACCTGTAACTGTTCCACCAGGAAATGGATCAAGTGTTTGTTCAGCCAGATGCAGGTACTTGACCAACACTGTGTCTTTGATGGGCTAATTAATGCTTTTTTCTAACTTTACCATGTATGCGTGAGCGATGATGGCAGGGATGCCTTTTGCATCCAAGTTCTGAATTTAGATCTAGATGTCAGATGAAGTCTAATTAAACAATTGCTAGGTGAAGTTAATGCGAGGGGGTGAAACGGAATGATGCCTTTATGTTTAAAGCATGCTTAAGTTTATAGTGCTACCAATACTAGATAAAGGAGGAGTAAAACAGGCTCTGTTCTTTGCTAAGCTGCAGTAAATTGTTCCTGAAAGCTATTTGCCCATTACAGTTATTTCTCCATTCACCTAAAACATCCAGCCTTCCAAAATGTTACGGGGATGTTTTAATTTGTTCACAAAGGATCACAACTCAACAACTCCCAGTGATAACGCCGACTGTCCCTGGTGTCCCTGGGTGGCAAGCACGGTGCAGCCCTATCCTTTTGAGGTATCAGCAAGCACTCTTGTTCGCTAGGAAACACGCAAGGACAGAGAAGGCAAGCCGGGGATAACAGTAAGGTTTATCGTTTGAACAGAAAAGTTCCAGTTTGCTAGTGGTGCCTTTTGGTACCCCCAGTTCCCGATGCGGCACTCACGTGGGATTTTCCTGAGGTTCTCAGCCAGGCTGTAGCCTCGCCCTGCAGTCCCTTTAAAACTCTTCTAGCAGATGTTGGGAGGAAGATGAAGACAGGGAAGAAGTAAAGCTGAGGTTAGGGCTCAGGCTGAAGAGAAAGGTCTCCTGCTGACCCAGAGCTGGCAAGCCAGGACCGAGAGGGGTCCACTCCCCAACCCAAGCAGACATGTGCAGGCTGACTGGGCAGTGACAGCCCGAGGGAACGGACCTCCCTGTGCAGCAGTGGGGGCGGGCGACAGTTCCGAAACTGCCTGTTGACATTTGTAGCTGACCACATTTACTAGTGTGTCAAGCCATTGTTTTGGGGCTTTCTAGTAGCCTGGGTCTATTTGTTGGCTGTATAAAGTTCTATCTCTGTCCTTAGCCATCCTGTGAATTCTGGAGCATCAGGGCTATTGTACTGGATCAAGAGGGCTGTATTCAGAAGAGAAAAATATGGAACTTGCCATGTATTTATGTGAGGGAAAAAAAAGGGAACTATATGTTGGTTAAAATATAGGAAGTACCTAGAAAGAGCCAGGAAATCTTTACCTGAATTTCTGGGCTGGTCACCAAGAGGGCCATGAGTTCTTTGAATTTATAGGAAATATTTTGCCTCCTTGTGTGTATATCCTGGAATGCAAATCACTGTTCCCTGGGCTCATACACAGTAGTTCCACAAGATTCATAGGTAATAACTTTTGTTTATATAGTGATTTGATTCCTTAGATGAGGTAGCTTTTTTGGGGAGGCTCACGGTTAATAGGGGAAGATATGTAATAGGGTCGACTGGGATGTTTACACGTCTGGGGTGGGAGGGCTGGGATGGAGGGTGGAGTATATCTCCAGAGACTCTACTTATGCAAACAGCAATGCAGCTGAGGCTTTGTTTAGCTCAAAAAGCAGAGATGATTCTCTTTAGCCTCACTCTCAGCATATGTATTACGTTAATCATTGAAAGGCATGTTAACATTTCAACAGTCAGTTTCAGAACTGTTGCAGAATAATGCAGCACTCGGAGGAACTTCGACTCTGCTAGTCATTGCAAATTCAGTCTTGCCTACTTAGCCAATTCCCTTCCTGGTACAGTCTGCAGAGTGGTCTCACCAGTCTGCCAGATAAATATAAATAAGATACACGGGATGTCTTTGTAGGACGAAGTGTGTCCTGTCCATCACATGCGAATGTAAACTCTACAAACCTGTGGGTGTTCTTGTTCAACAGACCCACTGTTTTTGCGTCTACTTTTGAAAACACGTCAAGTCACAGAACTAGGTTTCTGGCCTAGAAGTTTTTAAAAAATGAGGTGTGGCATTTAAGTGGTTTAGAGGTACTTAAAATACAGTATTGCTTCACTGCGCCCTGCACACCATTAGCAGCTGGGGGATGGCTGACTTGCTACTCATTCCTACACGCTGGAGAGAAACTTGCGAGTCAGCAGCCTTTGGGGAATGCTTCTCTTCTGGTAACGGATTTTTATGATTTGGGGCAGTTTACTTATAATCTCCATTCCCCAGTGTGCTTGTTTGCGTAATAGAAATGAGAAAGAACCCTCATTTTGCACAGAAATGGTAGAAAGAGGAAACGCTCATTCATCCTCACGGATTTATTGAACGTTCACGATGTGCTAGGCAGGACTTCACATGCACTGCCTCGGTTATAACTATGACCCATAGTTGCAACCCATTGTGGAAGGGCGGGGGGGCGGGGGTCCATGAGCTGATGGCCACGAAAGTGAGAGGGTGGGACCAAATGCCTGTGGGCAGCTCCACAGAGCAAGGTGCCAAAGGCACCAAACTAATTCTGTTGCTGTCACTTTAAAAATAAGAAAAGCAATATATCATTGCTTTAAGGTCTGTTTTCTTCAGATAAGATAATTTCCCTTACGGTTAAGTTGTATAATACGACGCTAACAAAATGAAATGTCCAAAGGATCCAAGCTTGGGAAGGCTACATGTTGACACTTACGGTTTCCAGGTAAGACATCTGGCTTCGGGATATTTTAAACGGCTGTTCTTCCCCAGCAGCAAAGCCAGTTAGCTCCGAAAGGCTTGAGCCCTGAAACAGAAGGGCCACCGTTAATTTTTGTATTTGATGGGACCCGACCCATCAGCCTTGAAGCCAAGGACAATTTAAAAAGGCAAATAACAGCTTTTCAAATCATGAAATCGGAGACTATTAAAGTGTCACTGTGACTCAGACTATCTGTGATTCTTTGAAATAAGATCTACTTCGAACACAATGGTCTGACATCCCAGGCTGGCTGGATGATATGGGCTTTTTTACCCCTTCTTTGTCTCAGCTGGTACCTCAAAGTTTGAATTCAGTTCCTTGGATTGTAAGGGGCCGGAGATTTGATTCAACCTCTATTTTAAAAAAAAGGCAGTGACCCCAGAACAGCCAGCAATTCCTCAAGGAGGTTGCTATTTAGTAAGGGGACCGAGTTGAACACCCTGTGGAGACGGGTCCTGTGAGAGGTGCTGCCACAGAAAGCAGGTGCAGGGCTCCTGGGGGGGCCAGAGCCGGAAGCGCCCCATCCCTCTGGTGCAGGGAGAGACGGAGGCCCCACCGAGGAGGTGGCATTTGGTGCGAACCCTGGGAGGGAGGGAGCGAAACCCACAGGCGGGAATAGAGGGAGGAGGAGGGCTTCAGGCAGAGAGCGTCATGACTAAAAGCTCAGAGGTGGGAAACCTGGCGGGGTTCAAGCAACAGCTCGTGTTAGGTTGAGCTGCAGAGCAGACCAAGTGAGGACGGCCTCCTCAGGTGTCTGCAGACTCCATCCCATGTAAGTCTGTTCTTCTTGGTCCTTGTACTCCAAACCAAATGCGATTTGATCTTTGTTCCTGTTTGAACTTAGGAGAAAAAGAAATTCCTATCTTACAAAAATTCCATCGTCGGAGTATGACCTAATTTATCGTCCAGGCAATAGGACTCTCGGGTCCGGGAGGGACTCAGTGGGCCGTTAGGGTCCTTGGACGTTGGGGCACCAAGGTTTTCTGGAGGGAAGAAGTGGTAAGATCTGAGCTGAGGAGGATGGATCATGGCGCAGTATGTCGGAAGCATGAGGAAAGAAAGAGAGGCCTCTTTGTAAATTATTTTAAGTGGGGCTAGGGGCTGAGAGTGACAGTGGCTAGGGTCGAGCTGAACTGCTCATCAGGGGCTTTGTAGGTGATGCAGAGGGTTTTACACTTTGTGACGATCACAGAGTCCAGGGCGCTTGACTCTGGGGATGTGTTACAGGATTTTTGAGATTGGCTTCTTTTAATTCAGTTTTCCTTGGTCCAGTATTAAAATGAGCCTTTATTGTGTTCTGAGCACACACAGATGGAGGTCCAGGGAAGACATGCATGCGCCGTGTGATGGGGAAGCCAGTTAGGATCGAAATACGGCCGTGAGTAACTGCGGTCCTCTCGTACTTGAAAGAACCGCCTTTGGTTATTATTAACAGGACGGTTATGTCGGAAGTCCTTTGAAATAGTTTACTTGCCCAGATTTCTCTATTCGTCTGAAAGGAAGATTTCATTATTCAGGTAGAAGCCGTCGTGAACATTTTACAAGGATCATTTTTGCCAAAAGGGGACATTTCACTCCAAGGCAGACATTTTAAAAATTTTGCTGTCTTTGAATATTTGGGGACTGTGGTAGCTAAGTGATTACATTTATCTCTTTTTCTGCCTCTTCCTCTATCCATTGCTGCCTTTAACTTAAATGTGCTGTGGAGCTTTCCCAATTTGTAAATTACTGATTAGCGGATCGCGGGTTTAAAATCAAGCAGGCTCTTCGAGGGATTTCAATCAGTCCCAGGCAAAGCTGTGAAAGAGCCGGCTTTTCTTCCTGGGTCTCCGTATCCCCATATCTCTTTCTAACCATCTCCGGATCGTCTCATCTGTACCACCCATCCCCCACCCTCCCCAGGACTTCCCTACTGGGCCATCGGCCTTCAGCGCCCCATGTCTGCTCCCCCAAACCCCAGCGGCCCCTCATTTCCAGCAAGACCCATCAGCCCCCTTACTATCTACCACATTTCCCCTCCTTCAAGTAAGAGCAGTTTTCCCAGACAAATCCTTGCTAAGTTTATCAGGAAGGGGTTGGAGGGTATGTATTTATGTTTTAGCAGGCTTCTCAAAACCTGTGAGGAGGCTGCAGAGAGGGTTAACCATATTCTTGCATCTGTTTTTTAATCAGCATAGGGTGGTATCACTGCAAATTAAAACTGATTTTTATATCATTCTAAGGGTTGGCTTCCCTGGGAAGAAGCCAGGCTCCAGACTCATTTACAGGGAGACGGAAGAGGGAAATGGGGCTGATAACCTGAATCAGGATGACTAGGTTACTTGCTGGGGCTTCTTGGAATGCTCGCCCCTCCCCGCAGACCCCCCATGAATGGTGGACCAGCTCAAAAACATGAGTTAGGAGGAAGCCTAGGCAGTGTGAGATGATGAGCTAGGAGAAAAGGAATTGGCATTTTGCCTTGGACGAACGACAAGGCTGGGGAAGACTGCTCCTGGGCGTCAAGATGGCTCTCATCAAGCGGACACCGGGGGTGAGAAGGGGAGGACTGAATAAGGTATTGCTCTTTTGGCCCCCCAGCTTGTGGCTAGGGAGTCATCACAGGCTCAAATTGTCCTATGTCTAGTTGTTCACTGTTTTCAATGAACTTCACAGATCCAGAAATCTTTATGGTCATATGTTTATACAGTTAATGGGCTTCAGTTTTCCTCTAATTCCTTTCTGGATTACATCATGTTTTCGTACAGAACGTCCTGAAAATGCGTAGCTATCTCGGCCGTGTTAAGAAGAGACAAAGAAAGGGACTCTGGCCTCATTTGGGCTGGAGGGAAAATGGACATAGAGTGGGACTCTAAGTAAGTCCGTGGGGAGGGCAGGCTCAAAGGGGTGGGATGCTCAGTAGGACATGGAAGGACAAACGGGAACATGGCAGGACGGCTTAGGTATTCATTCTTTGAGCAGCACATGACTTTCTTTGCACCCAGCCCGTGGTGAATTTTATACTCAGTGTGAACAAGCCTAGTTTGGATATTTCTTGGGTGTGCAAACGGCCCTTACTGGAAGCACTAGGGGTTCCTGTGTTGGAAGCTCTGGCCACCCTTTCCTGTCCCCTCCCCTCAGCCTCGTTATCTGTCGAGAGTTAACACCCAAGGGCGGGAGGGTGCTTAAAAACAAGCAAACCAAACCCAACCCAATCCATCAGCATCCTCTATATCCCTAAGGAGCTTCTTTTTAAGAAACACCATCAAATTTTATCCCAATCTTGCTTCAAAACAGAAATGAATGATAAGCCAATCTACCGCAACTATTTCAGCCTTAAACAAAATGTAGTCACAGAGCTGCAAGATATTCTTTCCCCCCAAATTGGTAACTCCTTCCTTCCAGACACTGGTTGTAAATCCCTTTATAAACTGTGTCTTAAACTGTGATTTTATAAACTCTGAAGTGTCAACACACACGCAAACTGTTATTATGATCACGAACGCTATACTTCAAGGCAACAATTAGAAGTTAACAGTAGAGGGCACCTGGGTGGCTCAGTTGGTTAAGCGACTGCCTTCGGCTCAGGTCACGATCCTGGAGTCCCGGGATCGAGTCCCGCATCGGGCTCCCTGCTCGGCGAGGAGCCTGCTTCTCCCTCTGCCCCTGCCCCCTCTCATGTGCTCTCTCTCTCTCTCTCTCTCTCAAATAAATAAATAAAATCTTTAAAAAAAAAAAAGAAGTTAACAGTAGAAATATTGTGTTCGAGCTTTGGGTCATAATTTCTATTTTTATTTGGTTGCTTATTTTCATTGAACATCATTTCTTTTGAATCCATGTTAATTCCCATAGCTGACTACTCTCCTACGCAATTTTTCTTATAAACAGACTCATACATAGATTTAGTTCAACATCTGAAGTTTTCATGGCCTTTGTCTATACTACTCCAACTTGCCTTTAAAGACAAACAGTAATATCCATATATCTTCATTTTTCCACCAGTAAAATGGAAATGGTCTTAAGCAGTAGGAAGCTACTGTGAAGCTTTTTTAAAAAATGCAGCCAATCAATTCCTTCTCCCTAGCTCAATTCTCAAGGTGCTTCTCGGGGTCAAGTATTGAACCTGGTCTTTGTTTTCTGAAGAAAAAAGAAAAGCAGCTGGAGCTTGGTGGTCTGGGAGTCTGAGATGCCTCCTTTCTCCCTTGGCCCAGGCAAGAGAAAGCAAAGGAGAAGCATCCTGGCTTCCACGGCCATGTCTGAAGCAAAGCAACTCTTCGTTTTGTTTGTTTTTCTTTTCTGTATACTTTTCAAAGTGTTTTCGCAGACATCCATCCTCATTATGGTACCGTGAATGAGATACACAGACATTTCTGATTCCATTTTTACGGCTTCGTGAGCCCTCCAAAGGCCCATACTCATTGAGCAGTAAAATGGAGGCCAGAGACCAGGGCCCAGAATCCGATACTCCCTGAGGGTTTCTCTGCTAAGCACCATTTCCAGCCTCAGTTTCCTTCCACCGGGGCTATAGAGGTCTCTGCTGTCTCGGAGCTCGTGGTAGAGTGGCTAACCTATGTTGTGTTTAGCTACAGTCTTGGCACATAGCTGAGGTTCCATCAATGGTATCATTATGAGAATGATGTGAAAGTCATATTATTGGAGGGATTCTGGAAGAGACTTGGCAGGGGACACTGGGTTTGGATGTCAAGTTGGCAGCACACCCTGAGGTCAACATTACCTTGCACATTTCTCATCTTCTGTACTCTGTCTTCCCTGCTCAGCCCTCCTGGCCCCAGGTGCCTGCCCTGAGGACAATCTGGTAATTTCATGCAAGAGTAAAATATTCTTTCCCATAATGACACAGAACGTAGCACATCTGGTGAAAAAGTTTAGAGATTCCTCGTTTTCTCTGGCGAACAGGACCTGTGAGCTTAGAAATCCAGTTGCTCTTTGGTAGTTATCCCCTCTCCTTCCCTTTCTTTCTCCTGCAGATAACTCAGCGTCTCCACGGGGCAGCCACCATGATCTCAGCAGACTGATGATGGAAGAGAAGGAAACTGGGCGATCCCGTGCTCCTGCTTCTCTGGACGATGGATGGAGGACAGCCCGTCCCTTCACCCCTAGTGCCCCTTGAGGACGTGTCGGCAGATTCTAGCATGTCTCTAGAGCAGAAAACCACATTTGTGTTTGTGATTTTGTTGTTCATTTTCTTGGGCATCCTCATTGTCAGGTGCTTCCGGATCCTTCTGGACCCGTATCGGAGCATGCCAACCTCAACCTGGGCCGATGGACTTGAAGGGCTGGAGAAGGGGCAGTTTGACCATGCCCTTGCTTAGCAGAGGGGGGCAGGAGCCCCTCCTGAGGAGGTGAAGTGCAGCATGTCTTGGTGAGGAATTCTCTTTAGTCAATGCTCTCAACAAACCAAGTTTTAACAGCACCTGGTCCTAGACTTCCAATCCCTCATTTATTAAACATGCTGTTAGGTTAAAAGCATTTGAAGGATATTGGAGATGAAGGTTTATAACACCCTCCCAAAATAGGAGGGCTTGAATTTCCATGTTTCCTCGGTGAATGAATATTGCTGAACGTGTGCGATGGTGAAAGCAAGAGCATCAGCACTGACACAAACTTTGCCATAAAATGAAGCGCTCTCCCACCCAACCAGAGAATAAAGAATGGAAAGGATCTGAAATGAATCTGGTCACAGCACCATGAAGGGCATTCCTCGTTCTGAGCATGTCTCTCAGTTGGTTTATTTGCACTGGAATCCGGGTCCCGGGCAGAGACTGGGCTGGGTGAACCCGGAGGAGCATTGGGAAGCCAGCGGGTGGGGGGTCCTTAGCGCAAATGTTTCCACGCCTGGAAAAGATGAGTGAGGATGATCTCATTTTATTTCTCAAGTACAACTGAATTCAAAGGCTTATGGAGGTTTGAAAACTCTCCACCAGGCCAAGTACATTCTAGGTATTCATATTAATAAGCTGTGTAGAAGTAGTTATACATAACCTGAATTGACTTTCTTGACACAGATGATTGAACTAATGGGTTGTAAGTGCAGCTATGAGTTGTTGTTGTTGTTTGTTTGTTTGTTTTTAAATAAAAAGTTAATTGTTTAGAAGAGAAGACTGTCACAGTCTTAGGAGGAATGTATGTTTGTGACGGAATAGAGCAGCCAAATAAAACTTCTCAAGAAATGGTAGTGTGTCCTTTCCTGTTTCACTGAGACCAACGTATGGTGGCAGCATGTGATACCGAGCGCGGAGGACGAGCTGCGTTCTGAGAGACAGAAAAAGCTGCAAGGTCATCAAGTTCATCCCTCTCCCATTTCAGAAAGGGCTCCCACACATCGTCCTGCACACGTACAACCTATTCTAAGCACAATTTAAGACCACCGAGAAAGGAGCGATGTGAACACTTCTTATTCCAACTTCTCTTGGTAGGAAAACTTTGTGTCTACACTAGACCCCCGAGGCTGTGTTTATGATCTCTGTCTTCTAATTTTCTCCTCAGCCAGCCATCCTATTTTTTTATTAATTAAAAAAGTTCAAAAAGTCAACTATGCCTGAAAAAGCAGCCCTTAGTAAAACTGCTTCCTTGTCTTCCTTTTTTATTTTTATTTTTTTAACATTCTTTGGAGGGTCTGCTGTCTAGATTCCCCCCTCCCCATGTTCCACTTGACTTTGTTTTAAAAAAAAAAATTTTTTTTTAAAGATTTTATTTATTTATTTGACAGAGAGAGACAGCGAGAGAGGGAACACAAGCAGGGGGAGTGGGAGAGCGAGAAGCAGGCTTCCCGCAGAGCAGGGAGCCCGATGCGGGGCTCGATCCCAGGACCCTGAGATCATGACCTGAGCCGAAGGCAGACGCTTAACGACTGAGCCACCCAGGCGCCCCTAAAATTTTTTTAAATTAATTTTTAAAAAGTAATCTCTACACCCAAAGTGGGACTTGAACTCACAACCCCAAGATCAAGAGTCACACACTCTTCCAACTGAGAGAGCCAGGCATCCTCTTGACTTTTTTTATTTAAAAAAAAAAGTAACAGCTCTATTGGAATATAATTCACATACCATAAAATTTACACTTTGAAAGTGTACAATTCAGCAGCTTTTAGTACCTTTCCAGAATTGTGTGACCATCACCACTGTCTAATTCTGGAATTCTATACCCACTGGTAGCCACTTCCCACCCCCTTCCTCCCAGCCCCTGGCAATCTCGAATCCACTTTCTGTCTCTATGGGTTTGCCAATTCTGGAAATTTTATTTTATTTATTTATTTATTTTAAAGATTTTATTTATTTATTTGACAGAGAGAGACACAGCGAGAGAGGGAACACAAGCAGGGGGAGTGGGAGAGGGAGAAGCAGGCTTCCCGCTGAGCAGGGAGCCCGATGCGGGGCTCGATCCCAGGACCCCGAGATCATGACCCGAGCCGAAGGCAGACGCTCAACGACTGAGCCACCCAGGCGCCCCTGGAAATTTTATTTTAAATGGAATTATAGAACACGGGGTCTTTTGTGTCTGGCTTTTTGCACTAGCATGTTTTCAAGGTCGGTTCATCTATGTGATAGCATTCCTTTGCAGGGACAAATAATATTCTATCGTTTGGCTGTACCATGTTTTGTTGGTTTATCGGTCGTCACGGTTATCCAGCGGCTAGTATGAGTACTGCTGTGAACATTTGTGTCCACGTCTTTGTATATTTTCAGTTCTCTTGAGTATATTCCTAGAAGTGAATTTGCTGGGTTATATTCTAACTCTATGTTTAACTTTTTGAAGAAGCTGAGACTGTTTTCCAAAGCGTTGCATCATTTTACCTTCCCACCAGCAAAGTATGGGGCTTTTGGTTCTTTTCTTAACTCTCTCCAATGACCCAAATTTCTTGTTTAGCTATAGATTTTATAATGGAACACACCACTTCAAGAATGAGTCAGATTAAAAGGAGAGCATCACCTCGTGGTATCTACATGCTGCTAGTTTACTGATGCTTCCGAAGATCCTTTGCTTCCAGATCTAAAGCAAAACAGTGATGCTGATCTGAAGTCATCCCCTGGTCTGTGATGTCACCTGAATATTTTTTTCTGTCTTACTAATACATATTTCTTTAATCCACTAATTAAAAAGTTTTCTTTTTTATTCAAATGTCCCATGTCCCATGTGACCCTATTCAATTTTTTCCTGTTTTCTTGGGTCTCTTTAAACCCATTCCAGTATTTATGAACCACCTGCTTCGAGCCTGGCCTTTCTGTCACAGGGGCCAGTTCTTGCTCTTGAGTACCTTTCAACCTTGTTGGAGGCCTAAGAAATGCAAGAAGGCATGTGTCTGAATCCTTGTGACCGATATGGACTTATGGTTCCCATACTATCAAAATCATATTACAAAAATATATATGACCCCCCCACACACTAATTGTTCTTATAAAAGTTGTACATGATCATGGTAAAAATGTATAAACATCATGCAAAAATACAAGGTAAATATCCATAGTCAAAATTCTGCCTCCTTAGGTCACTCTAATTCCAGTTTCTCTAGGGGAGCTTGTTGAAAATGTAGAGTGCTACGGCCTTCCATCCCTAGAGGCTGATTCTGTGGAGCTGCGTCGGTGAACAAATGCTGTGGGAGACAGAACACGGGAGCGATGGACATGGGCCAAGACAATCAAGGAACTCTCCCGGGACACAACGAGTCAGGTGTGATGGTGCATGTTTAAATGTTTGGTACAAGGCTTTATGCAATGGAAATCATTATTATGAAATAAATTATATCTTGACCTAATAGGATGGAGATGTTTGGGGTGTATGTAAAGGAGGGAAGGAGGGAAAACAATAGAGTAAGGAAAAGGGGTGTGGGTATGGAACTTGCAGCCAGGAGGGCAGCCTGGCTGGGGAAGACGGTTGGGGCATAGCCAGAACTTGTGTAGAAGGGATAAAGGTGAACACCAGAGTGTCCTTAAAAGCAAAATGAAGTGTGGGAGTCAGTGCAGGTTGGCGAGAAAGAAAATGACACGAAGAGTGGCTGTCAGTTCCAGTTTGTGCAGGCTTCCTCGGGGCAACATGGGGATCTGCTTCTATAATGGGAACGGACTGAAATAGCCACCTGCCCTCTGAGGCTTGGAGCCGAGGACTGCCAGTAAGTGCAAGGGGGCCTCCCGAAGCCTGCTCTTCTTTCTTTCCTCCCTTCATTCCTCGCTCCATTTCTGTTTTTCCTTCTCAGATTACTGCTCCTTATTCAACCTGCCCTCACTGGGTCTCCCGTGCTCCACCCCTCCCTTGTCCAGAGCCAGAGTACCATAACAAGTGATAAAAAGCTTTGGGCTATTCAGAGTAAATCGATCCCTCTGGTGAGAAGTGCTAACTCTCTGTTTTAATTACTCACAGCTCCTTGGGGTGAACAGCGTATTCTCGAAAGGTCACATAAGCCCTCTCTTTCCCGGCTTTCTGGCTTCAGGAGTTACAGTGCAGCATTGTGCCTACCTTACAAGATATTTATAACAAGTGCAGCCGCCCTCTATCGTGTATATCTGCATCTCAGGAGGAAGAAATTACTTCCCCAAGGTCACTCTGGAGTAGAGCTGCCTTTTGATTCAGAAAAATGTGGCTAAATCATGCTCCGCCTAAGATCTATGCCCGGTCTATGCCCCCAAGGGACCCCAAGTTCTAGATCAACATTGCTCCCTCCAAGAGACCTTTTTTAAGTATCTTAAGCACGGAGCAAAGTAAGCCTGACATGGGGTGTGAAGCAGATTAACTTGACTCCTGCTGTTGAAGTAATGAACATTCCAAGCCAGATCATTCTTTTACTATTTTTAAGGGTTAAAGCTGAAACAAAATAAGCAACAGTTTTAGGAGGCAGAAGTTGGAACAGATGCTTAGGTATGTAGGAAAAATATGCATTCAAGTTCCTTTTTTATTGGCTTCATTGCATAGTGTTTTATTGAAACCCTGAAGCTTTCCTATTGTAAATATATTGATAAATTTGGGGAGATGACAAATTTTATTTGCCCACCGTAAATCATTTTTGAAAAACCCTGTAGTGAAGAAGATGTCAACTTCCCAAACTGACATGTAAAACATATTGAAACACAATTATTTTCAAAAAAAAAATATTTTAACCCCAGAGCCCTGAATAAATTCTGAGATCTGATTTATGAGATTTGAGGGGTGGGTCTTCTGAGACAAATTATGCACAGGACAGAGTCTCAATTGTTGATTAGTCACAAAGTTGTAGAGTAGAGCCATGATCTCCGAAGTCCCCAAATCACTAAATGTGTATATGCAATCTGGGATCAAGGTAACCCATGCCGGAAGTTATTTGCTCCTTGTGAGGCATCAGAGAAAGACTCCCTAATCTTGGTATCTCTTATTTCTTAAAAGAATCAATGAATGATTTCCAGAGAGATATCTACCTCTTCAAAAGCAAGGCCTCCCCATCCTACAGCGTGGGTTGACCCGATGAGCCAGGGTCCAACATTTCAGCCAGTCTAGGGTCCTTTCCAAGGTCATTTTTGAGAATAGCATTCCCTGGCTGGATTGAGTATAGAATGGAAATTTTGTTTCCAGTTTCCTGCCATAAACTACGCTCATGTCTTGTCACAAACACCACGGGATACTATTGTATCCCTCCATCCTGGAGCCTTTCCCACTATTCTGATTGATGTTGCTGTGCTTTAGGGTGGGAGAGGTTCCCTTTAAGCTATCTTTCAAAGGTGAGTTGCACCCTCACTTATTCTCTAAGCCCTATTGCCCAGCCGAAGAGCTCCAGATTTATGCCAGCTTTTAAGAAAGTGGCTCTCCCTGGATTCTTGGGAGCCTGAAAAGCTAGAGAGAAACATTGCTGCTGTCTATTTCAACCCCCTCACTTTGCTTATAAAGAAATAGAGAGGCAAAGAGGTCAAAGGCCATGTTCTGTCATCTCTACCTACTGGTTAGAGCTCCATCACTTCCCCTAAGTGGTATGAAGAGGAATTCAACCAGAATGGGCAGGTGATAAATCCGCAAAGTGAAATGATGTCCATGTTCTAACTGTCATGATGGTTATTCTTAAATAATCTCTCTCTCTCATTCTCTTTTGGAGGGGGACACAAACATTTTATTTCTTAAACAAACAAACAAAAACCCTATGGATACTATATTTTCCTTTGAGGTATTCTCAAACTTCAGATGCAGACTTCTGGACACCCAGAAGTATTTCTAGGTAATTATAAAGGATTCCTTAGCAAAGATTCTGTTTCTCAAAACACCGAATAATCAATCCAGGGTAAAGCTGCAAAGTGTCTTTATTTCCAAATAGACTTTGGAGCTGTGTTTCTTAGCTGAAGAGGCAGACGAGGGAGATTACAGCATAATGTTCATAAAGGCGTTGGCTGTGGCCCTATCTCTG
Source organism: Mirounga angustirostris (assembly GCF_029215605.1). NCBI lineage: Eukaryota > Metazoa > Chordata > Mammalia > Carnivora > Phocidae > Mirounga > Mirounga angustirostris. Next base: position 22,925,174 of record NW_026991715.1, read on the forward strand.
GTTTATCAAAGAGATATCTGATCCTCTTGGGGCCCAGACAGAGCTTCAGAAGATAGACAATGAAGTATTGCAAGCTTGAAAGTATTCTTTATCATTTTTTTGTCATGCATTTTTTCCTAGTTACTTCACTTTTTCTTTCCCTCTATTTTCTGATAAGTGGAGTGTTAGAAGAAGCTTAATGTAACATTGAATGCAGCACTTCTCTGGTATATAAATATTAATAGTCCTTAACAATCACGACAAATGGCTGCCTGGCTTCTGCCTGACCATATCCAGCTTCTTCAGGAGTCCACTGCACTTGGAGCTTGTTCTGCTTCTTGTGTCTTGTTCTGTTTTTTTTTTTTTTTTTTACTAAAACTATTTCCCTATCTACCATAAATGTGTCTTTTGGTAAATTTTCACCAACTAGACATTGTTTTTTTTTCCCCTGAAGGTACCAAATGTAGTTACTGTTGAAAACGATGGATGGATCTCTCCTCTTTCTGCTTGTCCTTCTGGAAGAGGCACTGACAGCTCTTTTTTCTTTCTCAAAGATGTGTGTTGAGAGATAGGATCTGTCATCCCCTAGGAAAATGGTTGGATGGGTTTGCTTGCACACTATTATGAAAGAGTGGGATTTCTTATGGACGAGCTTCCTCTCCTGCAACTCAACCCACAGCGTGCAGGCATTATCTGGTGTTTTTTGTGTTGCCCTGTGGGAGCTGGTGCAAGAAAATGTGGGTGTTGTAGGTGCTGTGATTGCTGTGATGTTCTCTGTCTCCAAGTCTCATGTCATCCGCCAGCATCCGTGAAACCGTATCGGGCTAAATTGTCAGCTTGCAAGTACGGTAAAACCTCAGCTCCTTCGTAGCTCTTGACATATCAGTATTCCCCCAGGATAAAAACAATTCCAGTGCCTTTAACCATCTCATAGGGTCATGTGTTTTGAATCATCTCCTGCTCTTATCAAACATTCTGGATGCTCTTCAGTTTAACTCTGTCTTTGCTGAGTAGAGAGGAAAATAATAATCCATCTGCAGTCTGACTAAAATGAGTGAAAACAAATTGTCCTTTATTTTGTTCTGAAAGCCACATGTTGTGAGACAGCCCAAGCCGAAATGATCTTTTTGGCAGCCATGTTGCTGTTGACTCATATTGAACTCACATTCAGCCTAAACTCTGGGGCCTTCTTATCTATGCCAAGATGAAAATTTATGGATGCCAGCGTTATGTCAAATATAAATTCCCATCCTATTCTTGTACAGGTTTTAAACTTTGCACCTGAGTCTAGGAATTTAAAATTTCCCTGTTGTGATTTCACTGTATTCCATTTGGACTACCATTCTAGGCTTTTTATAACTTGATTCCCTCATTATCCTATTCAGTGGGCTCACCATCTTTGTGTCATCCATAAATCGGCTGAGCAAGCCATCTATGTATTTATCCACGTTAATGATCAAACTTTGAGCATATCAGAGCTGAGGAGAGAGCCCTGGGCCACGCCACAGAGATCCACAGAGTGCATTTAAGGCATCAGTTGGCAGTGGTAATTGTAAGCAACTGTTCCCCACAGAAGCTCCACGGAGATGCTCCATGGAGATGCTCAGCAAGGGGTGAGCATGAAGCACGAGGACTCATTTAAGTCTGCAGCAGAGCTTAGGAAGACAGGCAAACCACCAAAGTGATATTTGTGTAACTTTCAGAGCTCAGCTGAAACGTTAGGGATCCAAATTGGCAAGTGGGAATCACACAAATGTCAATAAGGGACTCGATCCACATTCCCTCGAGCTTAAATCTCAGAGGCAGTGAAAAGACTTTTGGCGATGCCCAACTCTCTGCCCGGCACTGTCACTCTGGTTATACATGAAAATCATCATGTAATATCTGCCTAAGGAACACTTCTCCCGGGGGCAGAGATCATCAATCATATGTGGCTCCAGCCGAGAAGGCACAGACTATGAAGAGCGCACCTGCCTGGTTCTCTGGCAGCCTGGGTTCATGACTTGTTCCACGATGAGCGAGCTGGGAAGCTTTCTGAGTCACTTAATTCCTCTGGGCCTCACTTTCTTTACTTGTAAATGGAGATGTTTGGACTGCTAAACCTCCAAATACCCTTTTACTTCTTAAAAAAAAAAACACCTATAGCTAGAAATTTAGGCATCATTTACAGAATGCCAATATGAAAGGCACTTGAAGGACTCAGATCTTATGCCCCAGGTGGTGTGGCCGGTGGGGGGCAACGTGAACATGTGAACCCGGTTTGCCTTGAATGCTTCCCTCTCTACAAAATAGCACTAGGAGTCAGACCAAGAGTGAAAACTCTAAAACTAAGGGAAACTCCAGAAATAGAAGTCAGGTTTTCTAGAAATACTCGTTGAACCAACATTCTGCTGAAGATTTAGTTGTTATTATTGTTATTTTTAGGAAACCACCTGGAAATAAGGTTTTATGGGCTGGAAAGTGGCCTTTGCCATGGCTGGGAGGATGTCTTAATATAGTGAGTTTTGTTTTGTTTCGGATACTCAGCCTGTTCACATTCAGCCTCCAACCCTCACTAGTTTTGTGACCTTGGGAGAACGGGTTACCTTTCTTAGGGCTCATTTTTCTCATCTGTACAATAGGTATGAGATTCCTAGCATCTCCACCGCCACCCAGTTTTTGTTTTTTTTTTTTTTCCTTCACAAGGACTAAATGAGAAGTTAAGAACAGTCCTTGAATAGCAAGCTTTTAACAAATGTTGGCTTAATGACTATGACAGTGCGGGAGGGGTCTTTTACCTGCATATCTCCCTGAGATGCTAATTTAGATAGTGCCTCAAACACAAAACTCCGCCATTAAAAACTAGGCCATTGAGGGCAAATTTGATTAAATTGTGCTTTTGTGATTATTTCATTTGTTTTTCCAAGTTCAGGATATAATGAGGAAAACGTCCATTTTTAAGTGAAGATTACTTTGAACCCTGCACCTAATATAATAAAAGCTTTAACTTTGGAACCAGCATAGACCTCTAGGCATTGAGACACAAGCTTTCTCTTTTTTCATTCCCCAGAGGTACTCTTTCATCATAAATTTTTTTTTTTCTTTACAAGAGCCAACTTGCAAAATCTTCGGAAACAGAAAGGGTTCACTCTCAGGTTTCTAATCATTGTTTTGCTGGTGACCTTGGTAAAGTCAATTGAATTCCTTCATGGTCCCTCATAAAATGGAAATAATAAATGGGACGATTTAGCAAATAAGTCAATGATTTTTTTTGAGTGCTTAAAATCTTGCCAACATATTAAATATCAAAATATGAATATTTAAAAATAATGAATTTGTGTTTGTGTTCCCAAAAGAAATAAATTAGACACTCGTTTTATTGATAAAACAAAGAACATTGCACGTGTGGCGAATGCTACTTCGTAGTCCCCACGTGACATATTGGATTCTGAATTCTGGAGAATTGATTGTGGATGTTTTCTAGCAGAAAATCCCTGCCCCTTGCCAGCCTGCCTCCCCCTCTAAGATAAGTAAAGGCTGTTGCAGCTATTTCTAGTTTTAAATTAGTTTTAAATAGGGAAAACATTAATCTTGTGATTACCCTCCTCACAGAGTTCTAAGACTGAGCTTTCACGGAGGTCACACTGTTCCTTTGAGTGATCTGTAACTGAAGTTTCAAAGAATACCCAGGAATGAAACTATGTGTTTATTTAAATATCTCACCAAGGAGGGCAAAATATGAGAATGATATGTCCCCTAACTTTTGCAAAGGAATTCTTGGCAATAACTCTGGCTGACTCTTTAAAATTGGATAGCTCTGCTCAGGACTTTGGACAGTTTTCCAGGATATCAGGTTATTGGCCATGGCTTTTTGTAGCGAGGTTTCTATGGGGCAAACACCTCTGGGAAGAAACCTCCAATTGGTGAATGCTATAGGATATATCACTGGGAGGCTAAGTGGAATAGCTCCTGTGGTCAGCTGTTATCACCCCCCAGGGAAATTTCTCAAAATGTCATCTCTCCCTTTTGCCCTGGGAAACACCTGCCTATTTCCTTGGGTTGTTCTGCATTACTAGATCATTCTCTACCTTTGCTTACCTTTCTGGGAAATTTAAATTTAAGAAGTGAAAGCTTCCAAAGGCTGCAAAATCACATTTTTCATTAATCTATTAACTCATTCATCAACCTATATCCCTAGTACCAAAGGGGTATCAGGCACTGTGCTAGGCCCTTGTTAGGTTTACGGAGATAAATACAGAGCGCCTACTCTTAAGGAGCATACATTCTTGGTGGCAAGCAGGAAAAGGTTCAGATTCTGATGACTCACTACTTAATAATTTTTGAAGAAGTTAGCATTTTGATAAAATTTTGCCCAAGGGGCATCTTAAATTTGATTTGTGTGTGTGTGTGTGTTTTTAAAAAGATTTTATTTATTTATTTGAGAGAGAGAGAACACAGAGCAGAGAGAGAGGGAGAAGCAGACTCCCTGCTGAGCGGAGGGCCTGACATGGGACTCATCCCAGGACTCTGAGATCATGACCTGAGCCGAAGGCAGACACTTAACTAACTGAGCCACCCAGGCACCCTGATATGTGTTTTAATTTACCTTCTAGAAACAAATTACTCTCTGTTACTTTATCAATGGATATAATTTTAAAGCTTTTCATAGAATTCAGTAAAATATATATGAGCAAATGTTACTGATATATGTAAATGTTCTTGAATGAGGTATTCATATCCCAGAACTATCCAATGCTTCATTTCTAGAAATGTCTTTCAGGTGGATTTAAAGAAAACCTTTGGATTTAGGCCAAATGAAGAATTGTAAATTCTAGGAAGTTGAATTAAAGCAAGTAAATGGTGGTGAAAGAGTTATCCATGTAATCCAGACCCCTTCTCCCCTAAAGGAACCAGTGTTAAAGTCTATAAATGGGGAGAGGGTTGATACTCAGATTACCTGATCTATAAACAGTATCTACACTGCCTGAAAGCTCTGATTAATTTTGGGATAGGGATTACTGTTATCATCCTTATTTACCTCATATTTCCTAGCCACCATACTGCTTTAGAGATAACAGATATTCACTAATTATTTGTCACATAGCACAGAAGCAAATTTAGTTAAGTGCCCAAATGTCTACTTATCACTGTGGCCACTAACCACTGGTGGTGATAAACTTCTATACTTTGACTCCTCAGGTCAAAAACATGGAAGGCCTCTGACTGCCTTTTTCTTTCTTTCTACGCACTCTCCCCCATTTAAAAAATTACTAGTAGGCCCTCTGTGAGGAAATTTTGTTTCTTTTTTTGTGTGGGGCTTTTCCTCAGGGTTAATTTTCATTAGGGATAAATTTTGCTTTCTAACCATCCTTTGAGCCCTATGTAAATGACATATTTAAAAACAGAAATATATTAATGGTTTTGTCCCTTTTAAGCTAATCCCATCTTATATTAAATTTCTGCTTTTTAAAAGTCACTCCTCAGCCCCAGTTGGAAATGGAATTTAGTATAATAAACATTTACTTAATAAACATACCAGGACAGAAGAATTGGGGTGATAGATTATCTTACAATTAAACATCCACTGGCAAAAACTAACCAACTCTTTTTCAATTTAACTTGACTGAATCTTTTTGGCTGGCAGCCTTTCTGCACTCAGCTGAACTGGTACTCTTCATATTTTAAAGAGACACATGGATTTCCAAACTTAATCTTTAAACCCCTTATAGCTTGGTCTCTGCTATAATTCACTAATTCCCTTCTGCTTGTTCGAATGAAAGGAAAGGCTTACAGAGGAGGGATGAAATTATTTTGTTAAAAAAATCAATAACAAATTTTAAAATGTATGTGGGGCCTTTTTGTTCAAGGAGATCAAAATTCATTGCATTATGCCTTATACTTTTTACATTTTCATGCATCTGTTTTCTCATTTTATCAATTTGATAGCCAAGGCTCAAAGTTGCTGCGCCATTTTCCTTTGTTCAATAATTTATTTGACAAAAAAAGCATTGGAGAGTTTCCTGTGTGGAAGTCATTGTACTGGACATGCATCGTATCAGCAACATTGGCTTTGATATGTTTAAAATCTAAGAAGAAAGCTAAGGATCACAAATATCCAGCAGACTATGACTGAGTACGGGCAAAGAAAGATGGGTCCCTGCTGGTTGGTCATAATGAAGGAAGTGCCATTTATCTTAGATCTTGAAGAGTACGTGAAATTTCAATAAAGCCAAATCAGAAGAAAGAGAAAGAACAAACGACGTGACTTAAGAGGCATAAGTCTGGAAAGTGGTAGATCTGAGTTCTGGCCACTGTCAGAAACTCATTTCATGAGCTTCAGGACCTCAGGGTCTTCATTTATACAATCAGGGATTGGGCTAGGGGCTCTTCAACTCCCCCCACCCAGCATTACCATTTCGCGACCTTGACAAAGCATGGAATTAGTATGGATGGTCTGGAATGAGCACTAATCAGGATGAACTGTTGTCTGGGGGTCCATGTTGAAAGAGATAGTAGTAGACTTTGGTCTTGAATATCATACTGAGAAGATTACCTTGAACAATATTAACACTAATAACAATATCTAATATTAAGAGCAAGAACTTAGGGGTCTGTTGCACCCAGGGTCTGACATTCAGAAGACAACACTGAATGGCCAGATATTTGCAAGAGGTTTTGTCACTCTGTATTTCCAGTTGCTCCAATTAGTAGCTTTAGAGAAGTTTGATTACTTCTTACTCTTCTCAGAGAGGAACCTGTTCCACTGTTTGGGATCTTTAAGTCACAATATTATCAATCTTGGCATCTCAAAGGAGGGGCCAAGACCCTCGAACGGCATCAGAAACCCTTCCTTCTACCCTGTTTTTACATAAGTTGCTGGTTTTGTCAACAAGTTGGTAGCTCTAGGAACTCATGAGAGGAGATGTATTATTCCAGTTTGTGAAATATTTGTGAAAGGTAACCTTCTCTAAACCAGGTTTGGTCAAGTTAAAGTTCAAGTCACTGACCAACTCCTGTGGAGATGCTATTTGACTTCCACAACCTCAAAAAGAAAGGAGGGGTTGTGGGGGAGATTATTCCAGCCAAACAGAGTTTCATCTCACTCTGCATTACCTTATTACCCCAAGGGATCACAGCTAATACATGAAGAGGCAAGGAGCTGGGGGGCTATAATGCTATAACCGTTTGGACTTTATTTGCAAGGCAGAGAGAAGTAATTTTTTTTTTTTTTTGAGTAGGAAATGGTTTGATGTGAACCTTTCATTAGGAAGACTGACTTTGAGACAGAATGCAGCATGGATGAGGGGCAGTGGAGGAGGGAGACTGTACAGGCAGAGAAATGTGCTAGGGTGCGCTTTACGAAGCTTTAACCAGATGATAATGGTAAGACTGGAATGAAGGAGAGTCAAGAACTGTTGAGAAGAAGACTAGAAATGATCTAGAACAACGCCGTCCAATAGAAATATAAAGTAATCCGTACATATACTTTAAATTTTCTGGTGGCCACATTAAAACAAAACAAAAAAAATAAGAGAAATTACTTTTAATAATATATTTATTTAAGTCAATACATCCAAGATATTGTCATTGCAACATGTAATCAATATAAAAAAGTATCAGTGAGGTATTTTACATTCTTGCTTACTATACTAAGTGTTTGAAATCTGGTGTGCACTTTGCCCTTACAGCTCATCACAATTCAGACTAACCACACGTCAAGGACTCGATAGTTACATGGCTAGCGGCTACCATATTGTTCACTTTAACTCTAGAGTAACAATAAATCATATACCCATTGGAGCCTGGAAGCAGAAGGGGGAGAGTAGGTGAGGGTTTGAGTCTCAAAGAAGAAGAGTGGCTCCTTTATTAAAACTGGGAAATGTTAAGAGATGTGTGTGGCTGGGAAAAGAGAGTGAACATAGAGGATGATCAAGGAATGATTCTCATTTCAACTTAGCGGTGCCAATGGAATAGCTGTTAAGAAATACCTGCAATTGTATACAGTTGTTTGCAATTGTAAAGGAAGGGTTACGGTTTGGCACGGAGGACAGAACTCAAATGGAGCTACAAACTTGGGAACTGGTTCTAGGGGGGTGACCAGTGAATGGTGGTATCCAGTGAGGTTACCAAGCTCAGGGAGAGGAGAGAGCCTTGAGGAATGCTGCAATTGGAGGGGACGAGAAGGAAGACGGTGTGGTAAATGAGAAAGGGTCACACGCAGGGGCCTGGAGGGAAAGCCAGGTCCGGCAGTGCCAGAATGAGGGGCTGCTGAGCTGAGGTCTACCCAGGATTCAGAAGGCACAGAAGACAGGAGAGAAAGGGAAGCACCATAAGAAAGTGGTAGTAAGGAATGCCTGTTTTAAGTCTGAGGGTCATTCTGACTTGAAGTGGCTTTAGAGAAACTACTGTGTTTCTGAGTTTTCGTTTTCTAACTATAATACTAGAATAATACAAGGTAACTCATATTACTTGTTTCCTCTCCTATGTGCCAAATACTATGTCAAGAGCTTTATAAACATTATGTTACTGAATTTTCACAAAAGCCTTATGAAGTATATTTCGGGGGTCATGCTGTGGTAGGGTATTATTAAATGATAATATGGCCTAGGGACCCATTTACGACTTATGCTAAACACCTTTCTTCCTAATGAGGTTGGATACGGCAAATAGCAGATTCATAAATTTATGTACATACATTTTTTTTTTAATCTCCCCTCCCCAAATAAACACCATTTCTGTCAGCTTACCACGCTCTCTTAGGCTATTGGCATATTAATCCTCCAAACACCAAGTTATTATATTAGGGTTTCTCCTGAAATCAACTTTGCTGTACTAATTTGGTCTAAACTCTCTTAAGTCAGAAAATGACAAAATTAAAAAGTGTCTAGGCCTGGGGAAAGATTACATTTTAGGATTTTGGCATAGGCTAACCTTGATCATTCTTAATTTGTGTTTGGCATAAAACTCCTATGATTTCATTCAGACCTTGCCTCCTTAGATCTTCTTTTTTTTTAAGATTTTATTTATTTGAAAGAGAGAGACACAGCGAGAGAGGGAACACAGGCAGTGGGAGTGAGAGAGGGAGAAGCAGGCCTCCTGCCGAGCTGGGAGCCCAATGCGGGGCTCGATCCCAGGACCCTGGGATCATGACCCGAGCCAAAGGCAGTCGCTTAACCAATTGAGCCACCCAGGCGCCCCTCCTTATATCTCCTTAAATACATTATCTATCTTCTAGAAGCAGTCTAAAATGACATTGTATTTTTTTCAAGCTAATAACAGCCAAACTTTTGTGTAAGTTGCTAGTTTGGAAATAACCTATGATTTTCATTCAACCATAGCAAAATAGTCAGCATCTGTAGAGTGCTTTCTATTTACTAGGTGTATTATATGCTGATTATGAATTAACGTTTTTAAATATCCCAGGATTCCGTGAGTTAGATGCTGTCATTATCCATAGTTTATAGAGTAAGTCTAGGCAGAGGACATTTTTGTTACTTGCTCAAGATCACACAATTAGTAAGTTGGAGATCTGGTATTCAAAGACTGTGTGAATCCTGTATATTAACTAATAGGAATTAAAATAAAAACTTAAAAAAAACCCCAAAGACAGTGTAGCTTTAACCACTAAACTATATTATATTTCAAATAGAGAGCATGGATGTCTGGAATGCATACAAACAGTCTCAAATTTTAGGCCCCACTTTAAGAACCAATTATAATTCCTTAATCAAATTTATGAGTTAAATGGAAATTTTGTTATTTCACTATATCAATGCTCATTTATTTAGTATCCAGGATCCAGCATACAAGAGAGCATGTTGTAATGCATAATGATCATAGAGTCCTTGCCCTTGAGTCATCTATAATCTAGTTGGGGAGGCAAAATGACACATAGAACAGACAGCAATAAAAGTAAGTGTGTAGTTAAATGCTAAGTCATGTGGTGTATTAAATTGTATACTAGAAGAATGAAAAGAGGGAGAAGGCAGAGGGCCAGTGTGGGCTGGGAAAGACTCACAGAGCATCTTAAATGAGAGAGAGGGAAGCCAGATGAGGAAAGGAGAGGAAGGATACAATAGTCAAGAAGAGCAAGCTGAAGCTGAGTGAGAGCCCAGAGAGGAGAGATGAGCATGGTAGGATGGTTCCTATTCCTCATTCCTCTCCTCCTTCTTTTCTCCCTCACTCCCCACCCCACTTGCTGTCTACACACACATTCCTACACACATACATGCTTATGGTTGCCTATGAATGTGTACTATGTGTGTACACATAGATTTACCTCCAAATAATACCTGTCTTACACAAGTATTAAGATATTTCTGATAAACTCAAACATGATGGGTCGCTGGGAGATGACAATTTGTAATTTTTTTTTTTTTTTGAGAGAGAGAGTGGGAGGTGGGGAAGGGGCAGAGGGAAAGGAAGAGAGAGAATCTTAAGAAGGCTCCACGCTCAGGATAGAGCCTCATGTGGGTCTTGATCTCATGACCCTGAGATGAGGACCTGAGCAAAATCAAGAGTCTGACCCTTAACTGACTGAGCCACCCAGCCACCCTCAATTTGTAATTTTTGAATCTGCAGTGGATGACCCATAAAATGAGAGGGTATGAGAGAGAAATAAGGTATTGGCTACCCTTGACTATATCCAGCAAAACCATCTTCCTTTCAGAAATCAAGGACAGGCCAATACTTTCACTAGGAAGATATTTTTATTAAAAAAGAACTCCTTATATGGTAAAATAGATTGTTTTTTGATTGACATTATACTTTACCCTTAACTTGTATACATTTTTGGCTTATCATTGCTATAAGCAATAGAAAGAAAATTGCTCTGTGATATTATCCCTCTGTGTTCGGCAATAAAATCCATGAAAAATAAAATATTCCTCCAGTACAGTGAGTTAGGTGACTGAGATGAAAATTTCCAGTTTTATGGGTTGAAGTAGAGTTGTGAATCATGGGTGCTGTTACTAAAAAAGCTAAGTTTCTGTGACCAAGATAAAAAATTCTTATATAAAACTCACAATAGCCTCTGCTGTCTTGATTGTGTAAATCAAAGGGACCAAATATTTGCTTTTATTTTTTAAAATTTTGAAACATAGTAAATTGGGTTTGATTTGCCACAGGAGGAATTTTACAACTGGTAAAAAGATATTGCTTCATATTTAACTGAAAATTACTGTAAACCACGGACTAGGATTTAAAAGCTATCTTTTTTATGTCAATTGAATATGATATTCTTGTTCTGTTACTGTATCTTAAACAACCCTCTGTGAGCAATCTGTGAAGGAACAGCCATGTTTGTATTCTGCAGATGTACTCAACTGGGCAATTCTATTTGGACACTATCATATCTGGAAGTTGACTAACATGGTAGAACCAGGTGGCAAAATTGATTCTTTTCTTTTACAAAACCCATTATGAATTTATAGATGTTATAAAGCCATCAGTAGTAGTATTGTTTCTGATTCCATCAATAGGACGTATATCTGTATCTGAGCCTTAGTGTCTGGGTGTATAACCAAGACATTCGCCTCTTGGAGTAATCGCACATACTCTAGATTTCTAGAGTCACTTAATATTTAAGCAAAAAGTTCACTGACTCCTCACATCGTGTTGGAAATGTAGAATATTTTCCAGCAGTGACACTGATTTTTGTTGGGGTTGGTTGGTGAGGGATGTTGCTTACATCTTTTCCGGAGGACTTTTGACTTCTGGTTCTTGTTCTATTGAATTCTCAATCTCTTCTCAGTCTTTCACTTGCTATCTGTCAGGCCCTTCTGCACTATTTCACTCTGTTTACACTCTCTGAATCTCTATATTACCAAAATACCTCTGGATCTAGGCTATGTGTGTAGTAAGTTTTCCTGAAGACCTGCCAGGGTAAAGGAGAGTTATGTAAAATGTACAGCATATTTGATGGAATCTAACCTTCAATGTTAGACAGCCTTGTTCTTAAACTGGATCATTTCCATTATAGCTATTTTTCACTGGTTATATATTTGACTTTGGCCACATTCTACTGTCATGTTGCTGGGTTCTCCTCTCTTTCTTCACCTGTTTCCCCTCTCTCTTCACCTTACCAATCTTTAACCCCCAAATTCCTGTAGAATAGTTTATCTATATCTCAAAATAGAAGAATATTACCAGAAGTGGCTACATGAGGCTCTGTTCTGAAGACATTATCTTTGTCACCAAAACACTCCATGATATGATTTGTGTGATCAATTCATAAGTTTAAAATGTTTTTTTAAAGAGTGATACATGCTGAAAATATTACAGAAGAAATGATATGCCTGGGGCTAGTTTCAAAATACTCTGGGAGAGAGGAATGGGTAGAGGAAGAGATGAAACAGTGGTGATGATGAATTGTTGTATCAGAATTGTATTGTGTCAATATTGATCATGCCTGTTGAAGGTGGGTGATGGGTACACAGTGGCCCACTACATTTTTCACTCTACTTTTATTTTAAAGATTTATTTATTTGAGAGAGAGGGAGAATGTGCATGGGGGAGGGGCAAAGGGAGAGAGAGAGAGAGAATCTCAAGCAGACTCCCCACTGAGTGTGGAGCCCGACTCGGGCTAGATCTCATGGCCCTGAGATCATGGCCTGAGCCGGAATCAAGAGTTGGATGCTCAGTCGACTAAGCCACCCGGGTGCTCCATTTTTTTTTCACTCTACTTTTGTATATGTTTAAAACAATCTCTAATAACTAATTTTGTTCTACCTGATATACATAACATATAATTTATATATAATTTGTTAATATATACTATAAAATAAAAAGAATCTTATATATTATATAATAATTAAACTATGTACAACTATATATAATTAACATAAGCCAATCTAAGAGATTAGTAAACTAAAAATTAGAGGGTAAAAGCAAATATTGGATGAAAGACAAACTTAAAGGTACCCTAGAGATAATTTAAGATGGAGAGATGCAGTGATAACAAAGATTAATTATCTTTCAGTGCACAATAAATCAGAACAAAATTTAGTGGCTAAAAACAGCAAATATTTATTATCCCAAAATCACGTGGGAAAGGAATCTGGGCACAGTCTAGGTGGGTGTCTCTGGACCAAGGTCCTTCACAGGGCTGCAATCAAATTGTTGACTGGGGCTTAAATTATTTCAAGGCTTGACTAGGTAAGTATCTTCTTCCAAACTCATTTATGCAGCTCTTGGAAGGTCTCAGATCCTCACTGGCTGTTGGCCTGAGAGCTCAGTTCTTTGTCCACATGGCTCTCCCCATTGGGTAGCTCCACAACATGGCAGTGGTTTTCTTTAGAGAGTGATCGAGAGAGCAAGCTTAACAAAGAAGCTACAATCTTTGTGTAACCTAGTTTCAGATGACATGCCATTGCTTCTGCTGTGTTCTGTTTCTTAGAAGCATGGCTGTAAGTCCAGGCCACAAAGGAGAGGATGACATAAGGTGAAAATACCTGGGAGATGAGGCCTAGTGGGGGCCATAAGAGAGGCTGCCTTTATAGCCTGCACTTTAGGTCCCAGGAATTCACATTCCTTCCTCATTCAAAATACATTCACCCTCTTACAAGGTCCCCAAAGTCTCATTCCATTATAGCGGTAGCTCAAAGTCTAGAGTCTCATCATCTAAATCAGGTCCAGGTGTACACGAAGCTTCTCATCTCATGAGGCATAGCTGCCTTTTTTTTTTTTTTAAGATTTTATTTATTTATCTGAGAGAGAGAGAGAAAGCGCAAGCATGAGCTTGGGGGAGACAGAGGGAGAAGCAGACTTTGAGCTCAACGTGGGGCTGGGGCTCTATCCCAGGACCCTGGGATCACGACCTGAGTTAAAGGCAGATGCTGAACCGACTGACCACCCAGGCGCACCCTCAGGCATAGCTTCTTAAATACAGCAACTTGTGTGCAGTTTCTCTCAACATACAGATCTGTGAAACTAAAGGTCCATGTGATCTGCTCTTGATATATTCAACACGCAATGTGGAACAGGCATAAGATAACCATTATAAACATTCGTGGTCAGAAAAAGAGAAAAATGGTAGTCACAAAGGAGATCGTGGTGTATAGCAATTCAGAAATCTAAATAACAAAATGTTGGAAATTCCTTGATTGGGTCCAATAATCATTCTCCATGGCTATTGGCTCTGCTCTTGGGTCTGTATTAGTCAGCTCAGGCTACCATACCCATACCATAGGTTGAGTGACTTAAATAACAGAAGTTTATTTTTTCACCGTTTTGGGGCCAGAAATCAAATATCAAAGGACCAGCAGTGTTGGTGTCTGATGAGATCTTTTATCCTGGTTTGCAGATGGCCACCTCCTCACTGTGTCCTCACGTGGTCTTTCCTCTCTCTGTGCATGTGCAGTGAGAGAGAGAGAGATCTGGTGTCTCTTCCTCTTCTAAAAAAGATGCCGGTCCTATCCAATTAGTGCTCTACCTTTATGACCTCATTTAACCATAATTACTTCCTTAAAGGTCCTATATCCAAGTACAATCCCAGTGAGGATTAGGACTTCAACTCTGAATTTGGGGGGACACAGTTTAATCCAAAATGGGGCTTTTAGTTCTGCTTAATGAGTCATCCTCCTTTTTTCATGGAAGATATCATACATTTGCGAATGAGTAGCTTTCCCAGCCTAATTTCTGACATTTTGGGGGATCTAACTGCCTCTTTGTACTTTTACACTGTTTCTGTCCTTTTCGTACACCTTTAATCTCAAAGGGCCTTCTCTATGACTGAATAATTCTCTGAGGCACTACCTTTGATCTTCCTGAGGTTTTAAAAGATTTTGCAGTTATACCCTTGGCTTCAACTCTAGACCAAGGACACAATATCATGTCTTTGGTATTTTTGCCAAAAATGCACGACTGAATTTAATCATGAAGAAACATCCAACAAATCCAAATTGAGAGAAATTTTACAAAACATCGAGCCAATGCTCTTCAAAAGAGTCAAGGTCATGAAAGACAAAGGAAGCCATAGAAACCATCCCAGATGGGAGAGACAAAAGAGATATGGCAACTAAATACAGCATGGGGTCCTGGACTGGATTCTAGTCCAGAAGATGGACATTAGGAGAAACCTGGCAAAATTTGAACAAAATATGTAGATTATTTAGTAGTAAAGTAATATGGAAAAGTTGGGTAAAAGGCATATTGGCATAGTACTATACTATTTTTACAACTTTTTGGTAAGGGTGATATTATTTAAAATAAGTTTTTTTTTTTTTTTAAGCTTTAAATAGTTTACCAAGGAGTAGTTATGCGAAGACATGAAACTTAGGAGTGTAGGCTAGGAAGTGATGAGTACTGCAGGAATTTTCTGAAGAACAAGGTAACAGGTAGAATGTATCACCGCTAATCCTAACCATTCCAAATTTTGGGCCACCAAATTAAACTAATTGTGGTCATGAAAATATGGTCTATATTGAGCACTGAGGATCTATGTTGACTTTGCTGACTTTATTTATTTATTTATGTTTAAAGATTTTATTTATTTATTTGACAGAGACACAGCGAGAGAGGGAACACAAGCAAGGGGAGTGGGAGAGGGAGAAGCAAGCTCTCCATGGAGCAGGGAGCCCAATGTGGGGCTCGGTCCCAGGACCCTGGGATCATGACCTGAGCTGAAGGCAGATGCTTAACGACTGAGCCACCCAAACCCCCTGCTGACTTTATTTATTTTTCATAGATAGATATGTAAAGATACAAAGATAGAAATCTCTTTCCCATTCCTATCATTTAGATGCCAGTTGAATATGAATAAAATTTGAGATAAATTATTCATTTATAGACCACTTATTTTCATAATTATTAAATAACAGACCAATAAATATATAATATGATACACCCAAATAAGCAGGGATGCAATAGCAAAAAAAAAGTCTTATCTCTGTAGGTTTGGATGCTGGAATGCTGTTATGTCAGTAGAATGTTGATAGACCATCTTATACAAAATTACACAAAGAAAAACAAAGAATGGGCATAAAGAATGGGTATCAAGGTTCACAAATCCAGGTTTAGAACTGTTTGTTTCAGGAGCAGGGGAAGATGGAAACTTGTGCAGAGCATGAATGGGAGACAGAGGAAGAAAATGGGGCTCTCCAAATTAGATTGTTACAGGAATGTGTAAACTGGGGTGTACTTGAAGTTTGTGCTGACATATAAGGATATACTCATCTCCAATCTGGTGAGGGTGAAAAAAAAGGCATTTCTAGATAGACCTGATTCAAAATTGGAGTTAGATCATAGGGGTTAGAGCAATATGAACCATCTAGTGCAGCCAACTGCAAGAGTGTGGTATATGATATGTTAATTATAATAATGAAAAAAATGGTAGGCATGGGATAGTGGAGTATAGAATAGTCATTAGAACAGTTTTTTATCATCAGATAGATTCTGGCTCTGCCCCTTACCAGTGATATGAGCTTTGGAATGATAATTCGTCATTCTGATCCTTGGTTTAGCATAGTAAAACCTGTCTCATAGAGTTGTTGTGGAAATTAATTGAGGAAATGTATATCAAAAGTAAGACACACATATGGTTTCACTCGTATGTGGAACATAAGGAATAGCATGGAGGACATTAGGGGACGGAAGGGAAAACTGAAGGGGGGGTAGAATCAGAGGGGGAGACGAACCATGAGCGACTATGGATTCTGAGAAACAATCTGAGGGTTTCAGAGGGAATGGGGTGGGGGGATGGGGTAGCCCGGTGATGGGTATTAAGGAGGGCACGTGCTGTAATGAGCACCGGGTGTTATACGCAAATAATGAATCATGGAACACTACATCCAAAACTAATGATGTACTGTATGGTGATTAACATAACATAATAAAAAAAAAAACTAAGACACAGAGTAAACATTCAATGAATGGCAGCTTTGGTTTATATGATGATGATGGTGATGATGAAATTAGGCCACATCTAAGCAGACTGGTGTTTCGGACAGAGGTGTCCCACAAAGACACTGAGTAACAAAGCAGATAAAAGGAAAAATTCAAAAAAATTTTCATAATTGTCAATATTTCGTGGGTTAAGGACCAAAATTATAGCTTGATGAGCCTTGGAAATTTCAGGGTTTCACTCAAACACTACAGATCCTTGGACAAATCTAGAAAAATTATTTCTGTTCTCTCTGTCCACAGGTAGAAGTAGAACTAATATATTCATTTTATCACTAAGGAAAGGAGGAGAATTTCATTACATCAGGGTTTCTCAAAAGAAGCACTCTTGATTTTTTAGGTCAAATAACTCTGTACTCTGGTCCTCTGAAGTATGGGTGGGTAGGGAAAGCCAAAAGGGAGAGTTGAAGTCACCAGCAGCTGAAGGACCCTGACGATGAATTTAGCAAGCTTGAATTTCAAGGGCTTGGAATGAAGTTAAAAAATATCACACAATTTTATATAATCACAATACATTTTCTGACTTTGAGCCTTCACTGAACATGTGCACAAATGCATAAACATAATCATAATTTATTCTAGGTAAACTCAGTGAAAACACGGTGATTTCTCAGGCAATCCTAGCACATTATAATAATTATAATCTAAGCACATTCCGGATAAAGCTTTCTCTGCCTTTTCTCCCTTCTTTTCTCCCTGGATTTGAGTCTAAGTTGGAGGATTAAGGTAGGTTGATCAAGAAACTTGCTCAAAAGCTGTACAGTATTGCTGGGAAGGAAGCCAGTTGCTTCTTAGTTTTGATGTGTTTTGATCCTTTGCAAATGTCCTTTGAGCTGTAACTAATTTGCTTTGATTTTCAGGCACATCTCATGTTTTAGCACCCACCAGAACATACAGTTTTATAGTCGGAGTTTGGTCATTTGGTCATCAGCCTCTGCCCAGGGTTTATCCACTTAGAAGTTTGTGATGTAGCCATGGTCTCTGGTTGTCACGCTACATTTTCATTGGCCTAACTGCTAGGTTTCTTTTGGTCTTCTTTCTCTTGTTCTAGTTCTCCCCCCACCCCCACCCCCCACCCAGTCTTGAGATTCAAGATTCAGGAATGATCAGAGGCTCTCATTGTGTCCCCAACACCGTCTCTTACCCATCTCTGCTCTGTTATTTGCAAACTCTGTTCTCAAGGGGAATATTGACTTGGTGGAAGGAAATCAGACCGGACCAGTGCGGTATTCTCTTCCATCATCATGATGCCAGGGATTTCTCCATGCTGGTTGCTCTCTCATTGAGCCTCACCCATGATGCAAGAGATGTTCCCTTTTGTTATCAGAAACCGAATTTATTTATTTATTTAAAAATTTAATTTATTTCAGAGAAAGGGAGTACGTGCACATGAGAGTGTTGTGTGCGCATGAGTGGGGGTGGTGTAGAGGAAGAGAAACTCAAGCAGACTCCACACTGAGTGCAGAGCCTGACCCAGGGCTCAATCCCATGACCCCAAGAGCACAACCTCAGCGAAAACCAAGAGTCAGATGCTTAACTGACTGAGCCACTCAGGTACCCCCAGAAACCAAAATTTAAATGACAATTCAGCTGTATCCACCTTTGCGTGTGGGGAGAGTGATGAGAAGGGTCAGGGTCAGGCACCAAGACAGACAAAAGTCTATAGGTTCTTGATTCTCTTCCAAATTTGCTTCCTTTCCTGCACAGCTTAGATGGTTTTCTGGTCTGGGGTAGGGGTAAGAGCATGGATGTACTTCACCAGATTGTTTTTCCTTTCAAGTCTTTTTGGTCATACGTTACACTTGCATCAATGTTTTTGTATTGGAGTCTGCTCTCCAGCCCCATCAGATCCTAAGTAAATGGCAAGATCCATCATGGAAGGGGTACAGGAAGAAAGAATAAACTGATACCTCAAATGATCCCTCTGACAGGTGAATGTTATTCAGGTTTACCTTGGCTTCTAACAGAAATCCTTCCTTCCATCATAGCTCTGCTAACAATAATTTGTAGGGTGCCCTAATAAGGATTCTAGCATGTGCTACACTCCTCTGATAAAATACCACCAGTTCTCCTTGGGCCAGGATTCAGATTTTATTCATGCAATGTGCATTCCCTCTGTTGACACGTTCCTGTTGTCTAGAGGCTGGACATGCTCACTACTGCCCTTCATTTTTTTGGATCTTATCCATAAGACATAAGGTCCGTTTTAACCACCTTATGACATCTTTCCCAAGCATCTTTCTTTTCTAACTAGCTAAGACTTAATGTGAGATATGTATGTGTGTGTGTATCATTGAAAATAATTCAAATTATTTTCTCAAGTTTTGACAACAGTTTGATTTCTGTTTCCTGGAGACAAAACAGGCTTCTGAAAAACAGAAATGAATATTACTAATTTTCTAAATTTTGACCATATGACTTATAATAAAATGATGATCACAAATATGACAAGCTTTTAAAATTGCCAAGTAAACAGTCTCGTTTGCTTCTGTGTTTACTATTACTCATTTTCAGCATGTTATACCGTTTCCAGAGTCAGTTGTCCTTGCCATTTTAAAGTTCTCTTTACAAGAAATAGGTGTGAAAATACGTTTAATAAAGTAAAGAAAGGCCAGTACAGCGTCAATACAGAGATTCATGCTAAGGAATAATTGGAAATATTATTAATACTAACCATAATAATATAAGTTCCCAGAATGTCTTTCTTGTAGATAAAGATAAATTCACTGAAAATAGCACTGGATAAATCAAAATTATGTTCAATTATAAAAAGAATTATATAATTATATGATTTTTCTATTATTACTTGTATCTTACTGACAAGACCTTGGTTTTGTCATGTATTTAGCAGATGATTATTTAGCAAATGATTATTAGCTATTTGTTAGGTATTGAGCTTACAGGGGTCTCTGCTCTCACAGAACTTATAATTTTAGTTTCTTTTTTTTTTTTAAGATTTTTATTTATTTATTTTTCAGAGAGAGAGAGAGAGAGGGAACACAAGCAGGGGGAGTGGGAGAGGGAGAAGCAGGCTTCCCGCGGAGCAGGGAGCCCGATGTGGGGCTCGATCCCAGGACCCTGGGATCATGACCTGAGCCGAAGGCAAACACTTAACTGATTGAGCCACCCAGGCTCCCCTAAATTTTAGTTTCTAATTCTATAGAGTGATTCAATTTTCTATGTAAGAAAGGACTATAATCAAAATTATAATTTTTTCAGGCATCTTATAGACTCTCTAAATGGTTCTATTTTTGTAAACACTTTTTAAAGATCATTTTAAATAACAATTTAAAAAATATTTTGTGAACATGCTTAAAAGCTTCTATAGAACTTTAAAAATATTTAATTTTGACTTTAAATCTGTATTTGCATTTTCACTTGTGGCCAAGAAGGTACTTGGATTTGTGTTGAAAGAAGTAGTGCAGTGAGTTATACTTTTTAAAGGTAACTGCCCCTAAGACACTAGGAGAGGAGAAATGATGCTCAGAAATCCCCTGGCTCACTCACTGCTGCCTGAATTAAGAGCTTCGTTTTAATATTAGCACTTGGAAGGTAAGCAAGCACTAGCAACCTCCAAGGGAGGTGATGTTCACTGGATATCATATGACTCCAAGTGGGAGAACAGAGAAACTGCTCAACTGTTGACAAACAGAGGTGAGAAAACATTTATGCCAGAAACATACACACCCACCATCAGTAACATCACCCTGACTCATCTGCCCTAGTGGATAATAGACATTTTGGAGTCCTCCCAGAAAGATGGCCCTTGTAGGATATGTATTTTACTTTAGATAGCTCTCAGTAGGATGTCAAAAAGAGTCTCTATGCAGAAAAATAAACCAGATAGCTAATAATTCTTTGGATAATTTAACAGAACCCCATCAAACATCCTTGTGGCCAGACATTTGGCAAGGCTAGAATATTCCCAGCATCTACATTCTCATCAGCGTACTCTACTCTGCCAATGTCTTCTACACATGCTCTGCTGACCTGGGAGAATATCACTAAATATCAGGAATGACTTGATAGCCTATATTCATTTTGACAAGTGAAATAAAGTTGGAAGAGGGAAGAATGGGCCTTTTGCGGTTCCATCTCTTGCGCCGTTACTGAGACATGGTACACAGGATCCCAAAGATCTCTCCTTGCCCTTTGCTAGAAATAGCACATAAATTGCCAATCTAGCTCTTCTATAATTCAAAAGTGATCCAACAATTAAAATGTATCACTGTTTAGAAAGTGTTAGAGCCGGGCGCCTGGGTGGCTCAGTTGGTTACGTGACTGCTTTCGGCTCGGGTCGTGATCCTGGAGTCCCAGGATCGAGTCCCACATTGGGCTCCCTGCTCGGCAGGGAGTCTGCTTCTCCCCCTGACCCTCCCCACTCTCATGCTCTCTCTATCTCATTCTCTCTCTCAAATAAATAGATAAAAATCTTAAAAAAAAAAAAAAGAAAGTGTTAGAGCCTAGTTGCTCAGCTGTTTTACACTTCAAAGCTGAACAATGTATTTTCAAACAGCATTCTCATTAAAGGAGATTTTTGGAAGCTTGCTTTGATTCTTTGAATACTCAGTTGGGTCCTGGTCAGGATATTTTAGTTTGCTTTTAGTAAGGCCCACACTATGATTTTCTCAGCATAAGTAAAGAGTTCTAGTTAATTAAATCACATCCATGAATTGCTGCCATCACACTCACTTTAGAGATATACTAATAACTGCTCCTTTTTAAAACCACATTAAATGGGTCATGAGTAAATGCTAAACCATCTGAAGCATGACTAAGCAAAAGAGGAAAATATACCACTGGAAGGGAGCTAATGAGTAGAGGGATTTCTCCTGAATTTATAAATACTGGTTAGGTTCTATGGTGGGGAAGTATTAAAATATTAAGTTACAGGATCCTCGATATGGCTAAGAATCTTTCTTTTACTGCAGCCTTAGAAGAACAGAGGAGAGATTCCTAATTCACATGGGGTGGTGTTTTGCATATCTTAGCCAATTCGAATAGAACCACAGGTAGTTTTTTTCAATGAGACCTTCACTTTTGCCAGACATCTTAGAATGGAAGAAAGCAGGTCAGGGAAAAGGAAAAATAGGTGAATAACCATTTTCCATTGTATAAGCTGCTATGACCTTCTGTTTTTATAATAAATACCACATAACATAAAACGAATGGAAGAGAAATTACCAAGTGTCCCAGAAGCCCATCTCAGAAAATGTAAAATCAGAAAAAAATCTTTTGAAAACTCTCTTAATGTATCTCTCAAGACTGAAAGAACTATACTATTTTAGGCTTGTCCTTCTGACCCCACTTTCCTTCTAGTGAGTCAACAGAATTCAATACTCAAATGTTTCATAGGATACAAAAGGTCTGACATAATTCCCAGGCACAGTTAATGGAGTTACTACTGGGGAGAGGCAAAAACCATGGTGTGTCTTTGTTTCTTTGTTGAGTCTAGGTCTGACTCAAAACCAGAGGAAAACCATAAAAGCATCAAGCCAAGAAGACAATTGTATGTTTGGCCTTCCTGTAGAGACAATGGTAGGACTATGAGACGTCCACATTGTCTCAAAACAAGTTTCTGGATTTCCTCTATCATAAGTTCCCTTCCTGAGATTCTCAGAGCAGCCCATATTCAAGGACAAGGCGCCGTGCAAAAACAAGATTTAATTAGGGACCCAGGAGGTGGCAAAGATTTAGCATTATGCAATCAAATTAAATATTCTTCTGCAGCTTTTTGTTTTCTTAACAACTTAGCAAAGTTACTCAGAATATAATAAATCCAATGGAGAATAAAACCAAGTGATTAAATCAATGGTGGCAAACTCTATGACCTTTTCAGAGCATACTTAGATTCCATTTTTGTCTGAATCCATTCCAAGAAGTAACTTCAGAAACAATGTGGAAAATTATTTGATCCAGGGTCCAAAATTCAGGGTTTGTCAGAAAGAATCAAATTGTGCCTTTATGTCTGAGGATTTTCTGAGTACTGTTTCAGTGAGTTCTTTACCTTTTAAAAGTTTTAGGTCCACCGTGGAATAACGGGGAAAGCACTGGGATCTAGTTCTGGCTTTATTCATTAATTTGTTCATCCATTCATTCATTCACCAACAGACTCCCTCATTCTTTCCACAAATATATGTTGATAACTACTATGTGCTGTGCCCTGTGCCAGGCATTAGTGATGCCATGTGGATCGAAGACAAATAGCCTTTGTCCTCCAAAGCTTACTAGTCCAGTGAGGAGGAAATCTATGTTATCAAATTACAACTACACTCTAAACGTTTCTAAAGGAACATGATCCTATAGGGAATAACATGTATCAAAGCCTTGGGCAGGAGAGAGCACGGTATTTTGGAAAAGTTAAAGAAAGCCCAATGTGATTGGAAGCAGAAACAACTCTAAAAATGGTGTGGATCCTGTTTTTTTAAATGTCATTCTTTACTAACAAAAACTAGGACTCCCTGGAAAAATGGCCAATTCCAGGGCTGGGGAAGGACAAATACAAGATGAGGCCAGTAAGAAAGTCCTCAAAGAACAGAGAGGAGTTGTCAAAATGACACTGAAGCAAAGTCAACTTTAATTAATTTGACCAAATTTCTGGCAATTTGAGTATCAAAATAGATAATGAAAATAGCATGTTATAAAACATTGAATAAAAAAATGGAATAAAATAAGAAATGATGAGTCCCTAGTGATGTAATTATTATACATGAATAAATTCAAAGTTTGGTGAAGAATGAGATATTTACATGGTCTCAAATTACCTCCCTATAAAATATTTCTTAATTAAAAAAGGAAACAAAAATTAATGGAGAACCTTGGCAGATACCACCTTCAGGGATCAAAGTTAACATCATTAGTCACCATAAAAATTGAAATTGTCTTCTATGTTATAGCAATCAGTCAAAAGAACACAATATCTTTTCTGATTCTTGCCAAGATGCACAACCATCATGAAGAAAAGCCAGACCAATCCAAATGGAGAGGCAGTTTCCAAAATAATTGGCCTGTAGTCTTCAAATTTCAAGATGATGAAAGCCAAAGAAAGAATGAGAAATTGTTCCAAGTTGAAGGAGACCAAAGAGAGGTGATAACTAAACACAATATGTAACTTTCAAACTGGACCTTTGGCTAGGACATTTCCCAAATACCATATAAAAAACTGAATAGGATCTGAAAGATGAATTGACATGAAGTTCCTGATTTTGATGGTTGTATTGTAAGTATGGAGGGAAATACCCTTGTTTATAAGAAATGCACTAAAGGTTTTGGGGGCTAATGGAGCAGCAATCTATGCACCCAAATAACTAAGGGGAAAAAATGATGTGTTCTATACTTCCAACTTTTATACAAGTTTGAGATTGTTGCAAAATAAAAAATAAATCACTTAATTAAAAAGGAGAGCAAAAGGCCAACGTAGCTAGAAATCTTGGCCCTCAATTTCACCACCTGGACAACAGGGAGAGTAGTTGAAACCCATGAATGTCACTCAGCTCCAGTTATACTATAGTGTGCTACCTGGTCCCCAGGAGTGACACACAAATGAAAAAGAATTATGTACTAGTTGTCTATTGTTGTGTAACAAATTGCCACAAACTTGGTAGCTTAAAAATACTCATTCATTATCTCATAGCTCTAGAGTCCAGAAGTCAGGAATAGCACAGTTGGGTTCTCTGCTGAAGGCTGAACTCCAGGTGGCAACTCACCACATTCTCAATGTGTCCTCTTGGGCTGTCCTCTTCCGAGCTCATGCCTTTTATTGGAAGAATTCAGTTCCTTGCGGTTGTAGGATTGAGGTTGCCACTTTCTTGCTGGGCACTGCTCTCAGCAACTAGAGAATGTTCTCAGGTCCCTGTCTTTTAGTCCCCTCCATCTCAGCAATGGAGAGCCTTCCTCAGATGAACTCCTTCTCACATTTTCCATCTCCCTGGCTTTCTCTTGTGTTACCATCTAGAGAAAACACTCTGCTTTTAAAGGGTTCATGTGATTAAGTTACACCACTCAGACCACTTGTCTAGCTTAAGATCAATTGATTCGTAATCTTTACTTCTGCAAAATCCCTTTTGCCATAACACAATCATGGGGATAATACTGGGAGGAGAGAGCTGTGGGGGCCATCTTGGAATTCTGCCTGCCACAGGATGGAAGAGAGAAATTTGTTAGAGTGGATGTCAAACAATGTGGGTAAAAGAGAGAAGAATGTGCTTCTTGAATTCATGAACTGGGGGTTGGGAAATTCTGGACTATAATATTTGAAACATCTTCAGCAGTGAAATTCTTTGATTTCTCTTTATTAGGCTGTGAAAACAGGCACAATGTGTTTCTGATTTACTGTTGCATTCCCAGCACTCAGCTTAATGCCTGGCACATAGTAGATAATCAGAAATGTCGAGGGTATGAAGGATAAACAATAAGTGAGTGATTGGCTTTGACAACCGAAGATTTATTTTCTTATTTAACTAATCTAAGTCTTCACTGCTGCTCCCTCAGTGAGCTGTTCTTCCAGAATAGTCTGGTTAAGGGGAAAGCTGACAGTTAATATTCAGTTCCCTTTTGATTGATGATACTTGTGTGCATATAAAATTCCAGAGTTCTTTTTTTTAAGCAAGTATAATTTGCTAAGAAGACTTGAAATATATTCATTGATCAATAAAACCAGCTAATACATTAAGATTGGAAGAATCTTATGATGTATGTTTCAGTCAACATGTATTATGATGAAAACTTAGAACATTCCCAAATAGGGGTATAGGAAGAAAGTATATTAAAGATTATTTTGGAAATACTTTTATTGCTATTTGTTATTATAAAATGTGAATATGCTCAAGGTAAAAAAAAATGAAAAATGCACAAGAGTATGAAAAAGAAAATAAACATCCATAATCCCACAACTCAAAGATAATCACTATTAATATTTTGATGTATATCCTTTCAGATTTTTTTCTCTGAAACCATAGGTAACAACATACCAGCACATACATGTATAGTTTTACATAGATAATTTTATATAGAGTTGTTATACTCTGCCTCTTTCGTTTAAAAGTATTAACAGAGTTCTAGGGTCATAAATGCACTTATGAACCATCAAATTTAATAGCTGTAGTTTTTTATGTGGTTGTAATAACATATTTTATTTAGTCAGCCCTTCCTGATGGGCTGGCTAAATAAATCATCTTCAGTTTTAAATCATTTCCAATTTTTCTTGAAGTATACATTTCACTGCAATAACCCACCCCCCCACCCAGTACATAAATTTTTGTACTCTGGCTTCCTTATTTCTGTAAGCTAAGTATGTCCAAGTACTAGTGATAAGTGAAAAAGTATGCAAATCTTGATATTTCCAGACTGCCCTCAGAAATGTTTAACCCCACAAACAGATTATGAAGTGCCTGTTTATCCTTTACCAAGAATGGGTATTAACAATTAAATATTTAATCTTTTCCAACTTGACACATAAAATATGTTGTTTTCATTTGCCAATAAAGATGGAAAAAACATCTTTATTTTTTCTGTTCAGTTTAAAAATTTTTTTTGAAGATGGCTCTTAGAAATTATTTTCTCTTATTCTTTTGTCAGAAAGTGTATTTTTGACCTCTTGTAAATATTTAAGCCATTATCTAAATAATTTCCAAAATGCATTCGTACGGTAGGCAGCCTACAGGATGGCCCCCAATGATCCCAGCCACCTGGTATTCACAGCCTTCTGAAACCCCCTCCCCTTGTAGGTGAGCTGGCCTTGTGGTTCCCTCCTTTGTACGGCCAGAACAACATGGTGAAGGGGAGGGGATGTCACTTCTGTGATTAGGTTATGAGACATTGTGACTTCCATCTGTGAGCAGCTTCTCCCTTTTGGCTTCTTGGCCCCATGCTTTGCTGAAGCAAGGTGCATGTTGGAGGCCCATGTCACAAGGAACCCACGGGAGGCTTTGGCCAAGAGCCAGCAAGAAATGACACTCTCAGTCCAACAGCCCTGGAGGAAGTGAATCCTCCCAACAGCCATGTAGGCTTGAGAGTGGATCTTTTCCCAGTTCTGTCTTCAGATGTGAGCCTGCACCTGGTGGACAGCTTGAATACAGCCCTAGCTATCCCCAGTCCATTGTCCTGTACAGTCTCACTCTGAGATTCCCCCTGCGGCATATTTTATCTTCAAAGTTTACAATGTGTACTTTCCAGTGTATGGAAATGTGACTTTAACACATTCTATCTTATGGTATAAATCTCAAATATTTATTTTGAAATTCCTATATAAACAAGTTTTCATAGACTGTATAGCAAAGTGGGCATTTTAGAGTAGCCAAAAGGAAATTTGGTCTGAGATTTATTTACTCTTGACAAGAAAGTTGATGACAACTCTTATGTTTATGCTTGTTATTTTTGTTATAGGACTTACTGGATACCCTCTCAACATTCTACTTTCCAGCTAGCACTGGGATTCTTAATGGCTCCCTTCTGCTTTGATTTCACAATTAAGATCGGAAATTCTATACCAATTTATTCGCATGTACTTGTATTTGTATAGATTTCAGCATGTACTTATCTATGTCCGGACTTGTCTAGCTTTTGTGAAAGGTAAAAAAGATAAATCTCTTACTTCTTGATCCTGGGTGCATAATTCCCCTGGGAAATGTTTCTTGGCAGGGGAGCTGGGTTGTATAAAGGCACACCCATTCTGCCTCCAGAGGATTTGAGGGTACCTCTGCTTCCCCCTCTAGAATAACAATTGTTGTCCCTCAGCATTTCTATGTCAATGTGGGTGAAAGTGTTTAAAAACTTGAAGACTTTTAGTGATGTAAGGAATTTATCCACGACTTCTCATTTGGCTCTCTGCCTAGGAGGCTTGGTCAGGGGTCTAGAAATTGTAACTTACTGTGAAAGGAGAAAAATTCTCTTCCCTTTCCACATTGCTTCCACTCCTTGACTCTATGACTTTCTGCCTTCACCACGTTAAATGCCACTTCAAAAGATTCCTTTGGGAGGGGGAAGGGCAACAATTTTCTTCCACTCATTTAAATGTCTATTAATTGTGAGAGCCAGAGGAAAAATTTAATAACGCCTTATAGGGACTATATTCACACATCCATTAAGTGAAATTCGCCAAGTTTTCACAAAATTGTGAATTCAGCAGTGAACAAAACAAATGTTAAATTTCTATCAATCAAGTTTTTTTTTTTTCCTCATACAAAGGAAGGTGACGACACAAGAATTTGAAAGGTGAGAGCTACAGGTGGACTAACACAGGCAAGAAGAGCTCAGAAGGGAAAGGAATGAAGGGAGAACATATCCCCTCGTTCACAAGTTTAGCCCTGGTCAAGCCATGTCTGAGTGATCACTACACATTCTGTTTTAAACAAAACAAAGTGATTGCTTCCCTCCTGCCCAAGGTCAGGGTCCTTCCTATTACCAACTTTACCATCTTATTTATTTTTATTTTTTTATTATGTTGTGTTAATCACCATACATTACATCATTAGTTTTTGATGTAGTGTTCCATGATTCATTGTTTGTGCATAACACCCAGTGCTCCATGCAGAACGTGCCCTCTTTAATACCCATCACCGGGCTAACCCATCCTCCCACCCCCCTCCCCTCTAGAACCTTCAGTTTGTTTCTCAGAGTCCATAGTCTCTTATGGTTCATCTTATTTTAATTTAACATCTTATTTTATTAAGAGAAGTCCAAAAGTCTGTGTTAAAGGCTAAGAGAGTTTCCAGCCTCAGCATGTCTAAAGAAGTAAAACTTTTGAGCATCCCATGGAAGAGTGGAGAGATCATTGTACTACCAGATATGAGCCACAAATACAAGGGGAAAGACTGTTGCCACAGGGAAGTTCAACAGAACATACTTCTCAATAGGAAGATGGGGATTAATCCACTAGAAGTTCTCCTTTATAGAACACTTAAAGAGTAAGGGAGGTGCCTTCAGGTTTTTCCCCTTATGAGTGACTAATATCTAAGAAGGGACAAGTTTTCACCTCTACTTTCTTCACTGAAGGACTTCCAGAATGAAGAGATATGCCATGAAGGATGATGGAGACAGAGGACATAATTTGGAATAAGAACACAGTGATTTCACCCAGTACTTCCACCTGTGTGAACAAGTCCTTACACCTCGACACCTCAGTTTTCTCACCAGTAACAAAGTCGCCATGTTGTTTTGAAATCTATTGAGATAAAAAGTGTGAAGTGTCTTGTTCTCCACATTACACTTGCGATTTTTATTGCTACGTGTGTGTATAAATTCCAGAACGTTTTAAGAGAAGCAGCCTGACTTAGTTGTCCAAACACAGATGCTGTGACAGAAATGTAACTGTCACTCATAGGCAGCAGGAAGGATTTGAATCTTCATTCCATTCCCTGAGGATACATCTAAAGATATGCCTGGCACAGAAGAGCCCTGCAAAGTTTTTACAGTTACCACACACACAACTAAAATAAGCCTGGCTGGTTGTTTACATAAATGACAACCCTTCCTGATGACTTGAATTTAAGAGAAACCAACCCTTGAATTAAATCACCACATTTTTTTCTTTTTTTGCGATAGCCAGAAAGTAAGCCTAAAAAAAGTTAAGTTTGAAGTTATACTAATATTTGTTCTTGAAAAGACGTGAGGGAGGGGGTTGGGAGGGAAGGGGAATCTTACCAGTTTCCCAAAGTATATACTGTGATTCTTAGGCCTTGTAATAAATTTTCAGTGGATGAATCTGAGTACTGTACTTCATGACCTACAATATTTTGAGCGATGGTAGGCTAGAGGAAATGAACTATAGCATTGCGGTGAAGAGCATGGATTGTAGTTCCAGAAAGATATGTATTTGAATTTCAGGCTTTTTAGTTACTAGCTGTGAGATCTTGGATAAATAATTTGTGCAAGTCTTGGTTTCTTCATGTGGGAAGGGCCAATCATCATAATTATTGTCAGCTACAGTTTTAAGACTTAAACTGAAATAATATAAATAGAACTAAGTTGGGCACATTGTAAGATCTCAATAAATGATAACTCTGCTTATATTAGTTTTGATGCACCCTTTAATTGTTTAAAAGTAGAGATGATGGAGTATATTTTAATGATATTCTGATTCCATTCATTTTCATAATTAACACACATGTGTACTTCTCATCTTAGAGCAGCATTTTTCTCTTATGTGGGTATATTCCCTTTTGTAAAACAAAATAAATCAATTTGATAATGAGGGGTGGGTATTACACTAAAAAATAAAATTTTTAATCTTTGTTGAAACATACACCAGACTTTTGAAAATCTCAAGACAGCTGTGTGTCCTCTTTCTGACCCAATGCACAAGTCCTTACATGGACAAAACTTTCTGTGTAATTAAAGGGGAACATGGACCTCCTCTAGCAAAGAGGAGATTTTTTTTTAAATGAATAAACATTCAATATTGCAAATAAACCAACCCTTAATTTATCTGTTGTATAAACTCAAATTTTCATGTAGCGAGTTTTAGTGAAGTACCTTATATAGACTATTGCTGTTTAATGTTTCTGAAACATAGTAAAATGACACAATGTTTGCTAGATAAAGTTATTTTTAACCCAGGTTTATTATCCATGTTGGACCTAGCAGATTTTTATCCGGTGAGCCACTCACTGATATACTCTCAGTATTACTGCCAGGGGCTACTACTGAATCACACAAGCTGATTCATACTTTCCTTTAAAGCTTTTTCTGTACTAAAGAACCAGCAAACACAGTGATCTTTTTTCTCCCAGAAGAGTTTTTTTTTTTAACTTTTTATTTTCAATAAGTGTCTTTCAGAGATTTCTATAAAGTACTTATTCTCATAGCATATCAATATCTCCTGGAAATAATCGAACATTTGAATCTTAAAATCAATCACTAAGGTGGTAAGTTTACCAATAAATACTTGGCTTCACTCCTGGACTCAATACCATATTAAAATTAACGTAATATACTATTTCAATATTTGAAAATAACAAAGGGGTAATAGGCTCTAAAGACTTGCCTGGCAGCAAAATGGGATATTCCTACTATTAAAAACAAATCACAATGATATTTTGAATATATGTTCAAAGAAATGTTTTGAGAGATATAAAAAATCTTGAGGAGAGAAAGTTTAGCTATTAGGCAACTTTTGAATTTTCATTTCTGAAGTCTTAAATTAAGAAGGGAAGTAATTTAAGGAGAGGTTGTCACCCTAAGATAACTTACGTTATCTTCTCATTTGTGGTTTTGATCTGCTTTAGGTCAACTAATGAAGTCTGATTGTTTGCTTCATTTTTTTTTTATAAGCTATAGGACTTAGATAATCCATATGATACTTATGGTATTTTTTATTTTTTTGCAGTTCCATAGTAACAGTGAGAAACAACCTCGCACTGGCAGGAATTTTGTTTGGTTGCTGATATTTTGCATCCGCCTTGTGTGAAGGGACAGCAAGATCATTCAGGAAATTCAGTATACCCACAGAGAGAAGCCCAACATGACAGCTTATTTTGGGGAACATTCTATCCTGAGGATACATTTGTTCTTGGAGCAGTCTCAGAAAGGCTCCCCTTTACCAAACTGTGTCCTGATTAAAGGGACAGCTGATGTCCGCTACATAGAGAAGGGTCTCCTCTTGACAAAGTTGTCTTACTCCTGTCAATGGTTTTCCTATTGTAAGGAAGATATTTTATTGTTAAATATTTGATTATTGTCTGTTTCGAGCAGCACAGATTGCAAAATGGTTCCTAGAAGTCTGGGCACAGTCATCTGATAAATTTTAAATAGTAAATCCCTATAATAATGTATGTGGCATTTTTATTTGTTAAAGATATGCTTCTGATGTGGTATATATATACAATGGAATATTATGCAGCCATCAAAAGGAATGAGATCTTGCCATTTGCAACGACGTGGATGGAACTGGAGGGTATTATGTTGAGCGAAATAAGTCAAAAAGAGAAAGACGTGTATCATATGATCTCACTGATATGAGGAATTCTTAATCACAGGAAACAAACTGAGTGTTGTTGGAGTGGGGGGTGGGGTGGGAGGGATGGGGTGACTGGGTGATGGACACTGGGGAGGGTGTGTGCTCTGGTAAGCGCTGTGAATGTGCAAGACTGTTGAATCTCAGATTTGTACCTCTGAAACAAATAATGCAATATATCTTAAGAAAAAAAAAAAAGAAGAAGAAGGTGGTAGCGGGAGGGGAAGAATGAAGCGGGGGAAATCGGAGGGGTAGACGAACCATGAGAGACGATGGACTCTGAAAAACAAACAGGATTCTAGAGGGGAGGGGGGTGGGAGGATGGGTTAGCCTGGTGGTGGGTATTGAGGAGGGCACATTCTGCATGGAGCACTGGGTGTTGTGCACAAACAATGAATCATGGAACACTTCATCTAAAACTAATGATGTAATGTATGGGGATTAACATAAGAATAAAATTTAAAAAAAATATTCAAAGTAAAAAAAAGAAAAGATATGCTTCTGAAGAAGGAGGCTTGGCAATGTAACTGTTATTTCTTTACATTTTTTAAAATTTGTAATCTTTATGCTTGTAGCATAGTTTATTTAGTAACTAAAATTTGGAAATGAATTCAGAAGCTACTGGTTTTTTCCCCAGAGCATTTAGATGAAAGCAGATAATATTAATTGTAGATAAAAATTAAGAATGCTATTACTGCACTTAATCATGTTTTTCATCTTTCATTCTTCTGAATTATTTTCTTTTTTTTTTTTAAAGATTTTATTTATTTATTTGAGACAGAGAGAATGAGAGAGAGAGAGCACATGAGAGGGGGGAGGGTCAGAGGGAGAAGCAGACTCCCCGCCAAGCAGGGAGCCCGATGCGGGACTCGATCCCGGGACTCCAGGATCACGACCGGAGCCGAAGGCAGTCGCTTAACCAACTGAGCCACCCAGGCGCCCCTGAATTATTTTCTTTCTCTTACCTATAATTTCTACACAATCTTGAGATTTACTGTTCATGTGACTTCTTTTGCTAATGCAAGTCAGAATGGCTAAAATAACCTGTCATAAAGGAGAAGTAAAGAGTATGATATATTGAGTATGATACATAGGTAGGTAGCTCTACTTAACCAGTTTTTGGGAGTTTACACTCATGCTAAATTGCTTTTAGATTTAGCGAGTATCCCACAAACCTTCTAGAAAAATAAAATAATCAGCACTGTCTTACAAGGACAAGATAATTCACTGGTTGAGACGTGTCTGGTGGATCGTGAGTGTTCTTTGCCCTGAGTGATCTAGGTTGAGTGTGTCGCTACTTGATGCTAAGAACACAGACAAAACTATTTCACTTTTGGAGTCAGACTGCTGAAATTTTTTTTTTTACTTGTTTCTGACCATCTTCAGTTTCTAATTTCTTCTCTTTGGCTTAGACTGTAGTTAATAATTATTTTCATCCTCAAAATTGAAACTACATTTCTCAAGACTTTTTGGTTATTGAGAATTAACTGATCTTCGGATAATCTTCCTAAGTTGTCTGTGAATCAAATACTGCCCTGTGCTGAAGTGGGCAGTTCTAAGACAAATTATTTCTCCACCGCACTGCTGGCTCATGCTGATGACTACTTCTAAAACGGCGAAACGTTCCCTGCATTGAATAAGTACTGATGGTGCAGACTGTCTTTCCTACTGGTCATTTGCTTTCAACTCACATTCACATCAAATTCCAAAGTGCTGTCTTCTTGGCGAAGGATAATGATGACGATGTGACCTACAGGTTAAAGATGTGGCTTGTCTGTCGTGTTCAGACTCTGGTATTTGAAGTTGAGAACTCTTTCCTGTTATTCAGTGGCCTGGTATTAGCACTTTGGTAAAGGAAATATGTGTACTTTTATCACATCTCTGTTCTCGCCTATCTTTATCCCAACTCTAAATCTTCTGACATCACCTTCAATGTTCTTTGTACTTCAGGAAGGGTAAAGAAACCTCTCAAAACCCTTGTCCATTTGTGCAAGAAACACACACACACACAAATACATTTAGTGCCAAGTAGAGTGCCTGGCACAGAGGAAGTAGTCAATCAAGTGAATGAATTCAGTGAATAATTGAAAAGATAAAGGAATAACTAATGAAGTGAACTACAGTGAAATACAAAAGGATATGAAGGAAGATTTCAGTGAATTTTCAGGCTGATCAAGATGTTTTCATTTGTTACTGGCTTATGAAGGTCAAGATGAAGGTTCATCACTCTTCGGGATAGAGAGATTAAAATGGATGTCTCTTCGGGGCGCCTGGGTGGCTCAGTCGTTAAGCGTCTGCCTTCGGCTCAGGTCATGATCCCAGGGTCCTGGGATCGAGCCCCGCATCGGGCTCCCTGCTCAGCTGGGAGTCTGCTTCTCCCTCTCCCTCTCCCCCTGCTTGTGTTCCCTCTTTCGCTGTGTCTCTCTCTGTCAAATAAATAAATTAAAAAAAAATTTAAAAAAAAATGGATGTCTCTTCTAAGTTAAATAAACACATTGTTAGACATAAAAATTTCAAAATAATTTCTAAGCTATAGCTACAAGGTGATTGGTAATTTAATGAATGTAATTAGATTAGTGAGTACAAAGTATTTTAAGTAGAAATATTATATTCTAAAAATAAATAATCTATAAACCAGTAGATAGTTACTGTTTATTAACTTCATAGTTTTAAGACAGTGAGTCTCAAATTATATTTCATAGCAGAGTTTTAAGTGTTCTCCTCACCTTTTCTTTAACTTTTTGTTTCCCTTGGTGGTATATACCTCACTGAGAAATAGTAAAAATACAGAGAAATAATAACCTTAAGGGTTGAAAAGGTACATTAATCTTATCAAACATTTTCCTAGTCTAGATAATATGAAAAAATATATAAAAAGCACTTATATGGAAATATCCTATATTAGTAAAGATATGATTACTGTAATTTCTATCATAAAAAATCAAATAATAAATACATATGTGAATTATATACTAATTATATGCAAGTATACACTTACATTAGAGAGTTTTAGAGGCTCTCAAAAATATTCCATCCTTCCCCACCATGTAGTATTCATGGGATTTGAAAGGAATTGATCCTACTCTGAGTACTAAGGATGGGTTCTGATGGATCCTTTCCCGCTCCCACAGTGCTTCACTTGGGGGAGAACATATAGTTCAGATTTAAGTCAATCAGCATTTCTCCAGCCATAGTGATCCAGATATTTAGGATCTCCCAGTTAGAACAAAACATAGGACTTCTGTTCTAAGGTTATGGAAATCAAATATGATTCTCTATCTTCTGTCATAAACAAAGTCACCTGCAGTCCCAGTTACTATTGGCAGCCATTCTCTACACATGAAGAAAACAAGCCTTCAGAAGAGGCCAACCCTGTTGACAGAAGGCTGGCGAGATGGAAAGATTGGAGAGATTATCATGTGCTGATAATATCACTGATTAACCTTGAAGAACTTTTAACCTGTGCACTTTCTAGTCACATGAGCCAGCAAATTCCCTTATGAGTTAATTGCTATGAATTGCCTTTCCTGTTACTTGTAACTGAAAGTATCTTTCACTGTACAGTATCCGTCAAAACGTGGTCATTCATTGGCTGTGAGACATGAGAAAATCCAGGTGAAGATGACTTTTCTGAGACATGGCTTCTTAGGATTCCCTACTGTCACCTTGGTTTTACTGACTTGCAATTAGATTTTTTTTTTTATTGGAAGGATAAGAAAACTATTAAAGCAATGAAAATATAATATTCAGATAAACTATATTTAATTTTACAGCTAACAAATCTCTAAGAAATTTTAATAGTGATGCAAAGGACATAGATTCTACAGGGCCTAGAGTAGCAAAGCATTAGATAAAACATGAAGGATTTTAAGGAAAGCGATGGATGTAAGCAAAAGAATAAATGAAGATTGGGCTTCAAATGAAACAATTGGGTTTCCTGCATAAAAATCCAAAAAAAAAAAAAAGAAAAATGGAAGTACAAACATTAGGCTTCAATTGGTTGGAAGCAAAAGCCAATTCTGGCTGTGAAAAGAGAAAGGGAATTAATTGGTGGTATTACTGAGGCTCATGAAATCAGCAGAGGCTGCAGTTAGGGTGAGGAATAGACAGGAAAAAGAGGCCATTCTAGAGACTAAGAAGCAGGACTCATAACAGGGAAAAGCCAAACGAAGGTGCAGCTATTTAAGGGAGAGGTGACAAGGTGGAGTTGGTGGTGACTTGAGGGAAAGTCATTTCAGTGGAGACTATGAAAGTTCAGTTGGAGGAAGTTGAAGAGAGATGGAAAAATAAGCGACTGTCTTGATGAATTTTTCTATGAAAGGGAGCATAGAAGGACATGCGATAAGAGGCGTTTGCTTGTCTTTTAATGTTACTACTTAGTGTATTTCTATGATGATGGTGCTAACCATTGGCTGGAATACTTTTCCCTGCAAGTGTCCCTAGGCTGGTTCCTTCTCCTCCTTCCTTACCTCCTCAATCCTACATTACCTCCTGCTCCTGGTCATATATTCTTGTTTTATTTTCTCTACATCATTCATCCCTGTCTGAAAATATCTTCTGTATGTGTTTGGTTACCTTCACCCACTAAAATATGAAATTGATAAGAGCAGCAACTTTGTCGGGCTTATCACTGTATCACCCTCATCTAGAAAAATGCCTGTCACATAGCAGAGTCTCAGTAAATATTTGTGGGATAAATAAGCAAATGGATAACTAGACCTTCAATAGTTTCTTTCATTCTTTTTTTTTTTTAAAGATTTTCCTTAAAAAAATTTTTTTTTAGGATTTTATGTATTCATTTGACAGAGAGAGAGCACAAGCAGGGGAGTGGCAGGCACAGGGAGATGGAGAAGCAGGCTTCCCACTGAGCCCAATGCGGGGCTCAATCCCAGGACCCTGGGATCATGACCTGAGCTGAAGTCAGAAGCTTAACTGACTGAGCTACCCAGGCGCCCCTAAAGGTTTTACTTTTTAAGTAATCTCTATACTCAATGTGGGGCTCAAAAGTCACATGCACCACCAACTGAACAAGCCGGGTACCCCTGGTTTCTTTCATTCTTAAACCACCAACATTCAAAGTCCCAGGATCCAGTTGCTGAATAGCCAAGTTCAGACCCTTTGTCTGGACAGGGTCTGCTCCATCTTGGGTTATATGCTGGGTGGGGGGGTGGTGAGTACCTGAATTTATTGTCCTTTCAGAAGAGAATATGAGAGGAGAAAGGCATCTCCCACAGGGAAATCTGGGACTATTTGGCATCCCCAAATGGCAAATACTCATGGCAGTACAGAACTGTAAGGAGGAAAAAGGAATGTTTACTTCTTGCTATAAAAAAGTCCATAAATGAAAAGTTTACATTCCTACTTATCAATTAACAGATTTCAATTTTATTCCCTCTGTTTCCTGAGAAAAGACTTTAGGATCAAGTGGTAGACAAGTCTTTCTGCTCACACAGATAAACATCCCCCTCCATTAAAACAGGTTGGAAGCCTAGAGATAATTAGACCCACTGTGTCAAGCAATCAGCAGACAGTGAAGAGGTCACAAAAAACAAGGACAATAGAGCTAACTCTTGAGAGAAACAGAAGGAAAGCCTTTGCAATCAGTAGAAAGAAGTTTTGGTTATTGTGTTTCATGGACTGACGTGTACTGGTTTGTGTGATGTTCCTTTGGTGTTTATCTCACCTTCTCCTTCCCCTCTGGTCTTCCCCGAGCATAGACACACCCAGACTCTCAGACATGGGCACAGTCACCTTGGGTCCATCACAGTGAAAGCTTAGTGAACTTCCCTAGGTCAACTCTGTGAAAGAAGCCATTTGCCTCCACAGGACTGTATCACTGCAGGAGGAATACCTACGAGGTATTTCTGTTTGCTTTTATTTATTTATTCTTTTTGATGCTTGGGATCTGTTAAGTTAGAAGAGCCCTTTGGAAATCCAAGATCTGCTTCATTGACTCTTTTCCCAATAGAACATTCATGCCTGCTAGAACGATAAATTTGATAGAATGATCAGCTCCATGAGAAGAGGGACAGTGTTAATTTCCTTCATGCCTAGCACCACACCTAGTTCACAATGGGTTTTCAAAAACATATTTGGTGAATAATTGAATAAACAATTAAAAGTGAGTGGATAGATGAAGGCCAAAAGGACTGTAAAGACCTCCACTGTGGCTTTCTCTCTCTTCAGCTGCACTACTTCATTGTAAATCTACTGTCTGTTCTTACTCTTTCCTCATTGCTATGTTTCCTCTTTTACTCTCCTTTCTGGTCTTACTGATACTTACTCATTGAAGTTTGATAAGGCTTCCTGATAAACATTAGCACAAGAGCACATGAAGTATGTAGATTCATTAAGATTCTTCCTTGTTGTATGCATATATGTGATTTGTGATTCTCAGGAAAGATGCATTTTTGACAGATCACAAGTGATTTTGCAAATTGTATGTAGTAGTCTACAAGAGCCCTGATGAGCTTACAGTTTTTTTAGTTTAAAATATTGTTAATGGTGGAGGTATCAATGATTTATATATATTTCTAGAAGTTTTGTTGAAACACCCCCTTTGTCCTTTAAACTAGAGGGCAGACTTGTAGTTGTTTTTTTTTTTTTTAATTCAGTCCAGCTTTTAAAAACAAGACAATTTCAATTATTTTCATGCATAAGGACTTTTCTTTAACTTAATCATAAAAAAATAGTATCATTTATTTCATTATTTAGCCTGGTCAGCCAAGAATTCTGTAGACCAATATGTCTTCAATAAACCTGCTAATTTCTTCACCACCTCCTTCTGAAATCCTTTGGTAATATTCATTTAAGGAGGATTAACAGTGGAAAAGTCACTTTGTTTTTCAAGGACTTTCTGAAAGTCTGTTTTTGGACCAGCCATATCTCCCCGCCTCTCTTTTTGATCAGTGAGATGTAAGATAAGATTAATAACCATTATAAATAATTAGTGCTTACGCTGCCTTTCACCAGCCATTATTGAGATGACCTTTTTTTCATAAGTTGTTATGAACCAACTACATGTCGAACATCTGCACATTCCTCTAAAATGCACTAAAGTATAATCTACTCTGTGGGTTTTTTTTTTTTTTTTAAATAAGAAGGGGTAAGGAAACAGAACAGAATGTTAGAGTTGGAAGGGTTGACAGAAACAACTCAAGTAAGTCTTTTAGAAATAAAAGACCTAAGGCATAGAGAGGTGAGATGATTTCCTGAATTCCAGAGGCTACTAACTAGATGTGAGACCAATACCCAATCTTTGTACTTCCACACCTACCTAGTTAGTGGGGATTTTAATACCCAGAACACCAACTGCTCCACAGTTCATAACTTTACTCATAGGTTTTGTTTTGTTTTCTTTAAACTAAGGATCAAGGTGACTTAAAATCTTATTGTAGAAGTAAATGCTAATTATACTCTTGAACTGATGAGTTCCAAACTTGCCCACTGATTTTGCAGTCACTTGATCTAATATGCTCTATCCCTAGAAACAAATTCTGTGATTAGAAAAATTGCTGTCATTCCAGCCTAAGTTCTTTTGGGATGGGCTATGTGATCAGGTTTGGGTGAGCCTAGGATGGAAAGAATCCAAACCCAGAAGTGATTCCCATCTGTAGACTGCGGAAGTCCTGCATGCACTTCCTGCTCTGGCAAGAAGTGCAGTGCATACAGGCTGACCCGGCACCACAAACACATCCAGGGAGAGATACAGCAACTGGCTGGAAGAAAGTGGCTGACGTCTTTGGACAAGCGAAGGGAAGAAGGAGCAGTGGTACAGATGAGTTGTGACACTGAACAGAATGTTCACTGGGCACAATTTACCGCCTC
The DNA here is from genome assembly GCF_029215605.1 of Mirounga angustirostris. Taxonomy (NCBI): domain Eukaryota; kingdom Metazoa; phylum Chordata; class Mammalia; order Carnivora; family Phocidae; genus Mirounga; species Mirounga angustirostris. The sequence continues at coordinate 22,964,808 of NW_026991715.1, forward strand.
TGCCATCCTGCACCAGGAAAAGAAGCCTTTGTCAGAATGTGGCGAGGTGGAATCTTGGAGTCTGGGGGTCCCCGGGAAAGAAGATCATCACAAGGAGGTGGAGTCTGGGGCGAAAACTACTGCCATCCTGCAAACCAACCCGTTTCTGTGGATGCGCCCCTCTTAGACAAGGAGTATGACTGTCAGCCCTGGTTCTAGATGCAAGCAAGCCATGGCTTGAGCACAAAACCACTGCTTCTGGCCTGCTTTGAATGCATTTTCCAGAAATGATGAATATGTGGTGATTCTTCCTGAATACTCATGCCTGGATCTGATTTGTGAGATGTTTTGAAGGGTTACTGTGGCTTTGTAATTGAGATTGTTTTCCCCTTGGGAAGTAACTGTTCTTCCCACAACCATTGTGGTTGCCTAGCAACAGGAAACAGTAGAACAGTCCACAGGGATTCTGAAGCTAAGGAATGGGGAGAGTTGATGTCTGTCCCATGGATGGGGTACACCAGTGGGCCTGACTTGAGATGGGAGAATGTTATAGCAAGAAATCTGTGGCCCCAGGGTCTGAAACCCCAGAGAGAATCAGGTGAGTTCCCAGCTCCTTCTGTCTCAAAAGAATTTGTGGGAATTTCTAGATGAAGGAGACTTTACTGGGTGCTTCAAAGAAAACCTTTCTTTAACGTCTGGGGGAAAACATCAAACAGACTTTTCACCTTATCCTGGAAAATGACCCCTTTCTTTGAATGGTGCTTCCATAGGGCAGGGTCTCATACAAAATAGGTGTTCAATAAATACTTGTTGAATGAATTAAATGTCCCTTACTTGCTCTTCTCAAAATCACATACTCACCCCAACCATTTTATTGGCATGGGGAGGGAAGGCTGAAGGTTATTAGAACCATTGTTATGAAATGTCACCTTCACCACTTCCTTGCCGGGAGATATCCACGAAAGAAGCTAGGTCATTCCAACTTTCCTCAGATAAAAACCCAAATCAACTCTGGCTACAAACATGGAAGTAAAATCCACCTCTATAACTGATCTACAGTTAATCACAGGGAAGTTCACAAGTAGGCACGATACGCATTTTCCCTTCAAATGTAGAAATACCTGCCACTTAGCATTTCCTTTTAAGCCTGGAATAGGAGACGACCATAACCTCCTCTGTAGAAAGAGCTAGATTGTGATGGGTGGTGTCCTGTGATAGGTACACTATAGCTCTGCTTAGTTAGGCTTTAAAATAGATTTTCATTACATGAAATGTGTGGGCCTTGTTTTTATTTGATTTTCACCTTGGGTCTACGGTCCATAGATGCTGTGGGAAATTCACAAATACCCCAAAGCCTTATGTGAGATGTTGTTTCTATGTGCAAAAGGTCTGTGACCTTCAAAAGATTAATAGTCCTTGGGAGGGAGGGAGTCTTATGTCTGTTAAAGAAAATGAAATTTAGCAAACACTCATTTTCTTTTAATTTCCCTGAACACAGCATCTAAAGAGATAATATGTCAATGTGCTGACAATCGGAGAGGTGAACATAATGTTACCGAATGACGAGAAAATGCCCTGTGATTAACAACTTTAAATAAATAGCCCGGTGTACAACCAGCAGGGAAGCCAAGTGAAAAGCAGGACTGTGTTCTCACTGCAAATTATCATTGGTGTTTTTGTTCTCCTGGTATATGGAACTGAGCGTTCCGTGCAAGTAGAGAGCAGGGCTGTGAGCTTGAACACAGCGAGTACATACTACCCTGGCTAACCCTTAGGTGGGTTCAGTTCAGCTCCTTCATTTCTACGCAGGAGCAAACTGGTCCCATGTGCCTGGGACCTACTTTTCTTTCCGTCCTTCTTCTCTTCTCATGCCCTTGAGACAGATCTTCTCTACAGTTTATAGAAACCAAATGGGAATTTGGTCCTCTGTTGGTCTAAGAAAAGAGGGTTAGGCCTTGGATGTGATTAACCTAGGGAATAGAGAAGGTATTTTCCCAGGAAATTCTTTCCCATAAGAATTGGGTGCTCAAGAGCTGTATTTCCAAGCCAGTTTTATTAAAGTCTTCTATTCATACGAACTAAGTGGTAACTGATTACTACCCCCGTAAAAAAAACACAGGGTAAAAGTTTGGAAAACAGATAGATACGTCACTGAAAGGAAGGAAATATTTATGTTCTTGTCACTTACTGAGGAAAAAAATGACTGTAAAGCTGAAATGTCCTATTAATACTCCCTGCTGATAGAAATTTAAAGGATTTTCTCAGTTTTTCCATGAACCCTGAAGTAAAACAAAACCACTGCAATAAAAACAAGCTTCATAAATACATTTGTTAATTCTCATTTTTCTCTCTCTCAAGGCTAATAGGCTTTCTCCTGAGTTATGCTACAAACATGACTTGTACTGTGTATGCTGAGTAGCTATGGTTACTCTGAGGCCATGACTCATGACCTTTAAATATTATTGTCAGGCAGCCAAAGCTCCTTCACTTTTAAATCAGTAGTTTTGTTTCAGGCATTATTAAAAGAAGGTGCTTTCAAATAGTACTTTCTCTTGTACATTTGTGGCGCATCTGAATATGCACATAAGGGTACCGTACCCACAGCTTTTTGTATTTTTTTTGTTGGGCTTCATACAGTGACCGTGTATTAATTTCTTGTGTGGTATATCACTGGGTGAATAAAAAACAAACAAAGATAGTCCTTGTCCTCTAGGAGGTATCACTGAGGAGTGCAAAAACATAGGTCAATAGATAATTATTTACATGATGAAATGTAATCAGGGCTGTAATAAGAGACAGACATACATACACTGCTTTGGACACAGAGGCAAGAAACACTTTTGACCGGTAGGATCAAAGAAGCTTCAAGAAAAGGCAGAATTTGAGTCACGGTGTGAAGAATAGGTAGGATTTTAACAAACATAGAAGAGAGCGAGAGCATTCTTGTCAGAGGAAACAACCAAAGAAAAGGATAAACACATAGTCTGGGATCACTGGGTAATACAGTTTGAGAAGAATATCACGTTTGTGAGATGTACTCATAGAAGATAAAATTAGTTAGATGGTAAGAGGGGGCAGCTTATTAAGGTCTTTCAAAACCATTTGTTGTTTTGTCCAGCAACATGATGACAAAGTTTGTTTTCCATTTCGTGATAAAGAGGTACTGTCAAGTAGAAAGCACCAAAATACTGGGTTTTGCTGATTTGGTATGATGCGAGAAGAGCAATTACCTCCCTCAGAACCCCAGCGTGTCCCTCCACTGAGTGGGAATCTAATTAATTTCGTTCAATAGTCACTGATTACTTTGTGAACATTTTAAAAGGTTTTAAGGTTTTTGAAAAGTGAAAGACATGCACAATAACATGGAAATAAAATAATACATTCATTAGGGAGATAGTAGGATAGAAAATAATAAAAGTACCCTGGGATTTTAAAGCAAGGCTTATTGGTTGGCAGGCAGAAGAATAAGACGTTAGGACTGGGGTGTTACTAAATCATCCATTTATTCATTCATTCGTTAAAAAATATTTATTGACCATTTATAGCCTTATTCAAGATGCCAAGGAAAGGGTAATAAAATAATAATAGAAAAAACTCCATATCTTCAAGAAGTTTGCGTTTTCAGTTGGGAGGAAACATGATAAATATAATTAATAAACAAATTCCATAGTATGCTAGAAGATGGTAAGTATAGCAAAGAAAAATTAAGCAAGGTCATGAGGATAGATAGAGGGTGGGGAGGTCAATTTAATTTTTTAAAAAGATTTTCTTATTTATTTTAGAGAGAGAGAGAGAGAGAGCACACTCAAGTGGGGGGAGGGACAAAGAGAAGGGGAGAGAGACAGAATCTCAAGCAGACTCCCTGATGAGCATGGCGCTGGACTCGGGGCTCAATCTCATGACCCTGAGATCATGTCCTGAGTTGAAATCAAGAATTGGATGCTCAACCCACTAAGCCACCCAGGTGCCCTGAGAGGTCAATTTTAAAGGAGGGTGCATATGGTAGGCCTTACTGAGAAAAGATATTTGAACAAAGACAAGAAGGGAGTGGAAAAGAGTCAAGCAGACAAGTAAGGAGTACATGTTCCTGGCATTAGGACTTGACAGGAGAGTCTATATAAGGAGTTGTATGGGAAGAGAAAGTAGGGAGTGGGATGGAGTTCTACAATGGATGGGAAGGGTGAATGAGGTGGACCTCATATGCCATTATACGGGTTTCAGCTTTTATTCTGTGTGAAATGAGATCCCTTACTGGAGGGTTTTGAGCAGAGGAGTGACATAATTTTTATTATGGTAGATGTACTGAAAAGAGAATGTAGTGGGCAAAGATGGAAGCAGAGAGCACCATTTAGGAGGTTAATGCAATTCCAGGCACAAGCTGATGGTAGTCTGAGGCTTGGACCAGGGTGTTAGCAGTGAAGATGGTGAAAGTTGGCCAGATATGGGATATATTTTGACTGTAGAGCCAAGAGTTTCCTTTTGGATTGGATACGGATTCTGAGACAAAAAAAGGAGTCAAGGTGTCAGCCTGAGTGAGTGGAAGGATGCTGTCATCATCAACTGAGAAGGGGAAGACTGCAAGCAGAAAATTGGGGGTATGAATTAGGGGTTAGGTTTGGAAATGGTGAAACTGAGATATCTATTAGACATCCCAGTGGGGATGTCAAGTAAGCAATTGCATAAACGAATCTGGAATTCAAGGGAGAAGTCTGGAAATGCGTACGTGGCAATGATCAGCATATTGATGAATTTAAAGCCATGAGGTTGGATGACATTACCAATGGAGTGGATATGAATAGAGAAGAGAGGAAGCCTTGGAGCATGCCAAAGGTGAGAGCGCAGGGAGAGAGAAAGAACCATCAAAGGAAACTGAGAGGGAGCAGCAGGTGGGACAGGAAGAAAACCTGGGCGCTTAGGACGTCCTGGAGCCAAGTGCAGAGAGCCTGTCAAGGAGGAAGCGATAAATCATGTCAAAAGCTGTCAAGTAAGGTGAGATGTGACAAATGATCACTAAATACAGTGATGTGGAGATCACTGATGAATTAAGGGCAGTTTCTGTGGAATAGTGCTTGTGAGAGTCTGGATGGAGAGCTGCCTTAACAAAACACAGGAGGAGAGACAGAATACAGCCTCATTAAAGAGGGGATCAGGGTGGGGCGCCTAGGTGGCTCAGTTGTTAAGCATTTGCCTTCAGCTCAGGTCATGATCCCGGGGTCCTAGGATGGAGCCCCGTGTTGGGCTCCCTGCTCACAGGAAGCCTGCTTCTTCCTCTCTCACTCCCCCTGCTTGTGTTCCCTCTCTTGCTGTCTCTCTCTCTCTCTGTCAAATAAATAAATAAAATCTTAAAAAAAAAAAGAAACACCCATTATTAAAAAAAGGGGGGGGGTCAGGGTAATTAAGTAGAAAGTAAAGGGTTAAGAGGGCTCAAGATGCAATAAATAACAGCATGTTTGTAAACTACTGGAAATGATCCCAGAAAGAGAGATTGAGTGAGAAACAGTGTAGGAGACAAAGAATTCCCCAAGTCTGCTGTTTAGTAGGATGATAGGCTTTCTTCCACATTTTCTTTTTCTTTTTTTAGTTGAAATAAGAGATTTTGCAGGTTTTCAGAACAGACTGTACTGTTCAGACTGCTTATGCTCAAGAGAACCTTTAAAAGCTATTCTATCTTCTTTGAGTGAAGTTTACATTCCATAGTTTTGATTTCCTTTAGAAAAGTTCAGAAATTGACATTTGGAGGAAATACTTTATGACAATTATCTTCAATGTCACGGTGTAAAGATCTATTTGATGTGGGACGTGTGTATGTGTATCTGTGTATACAACTGCGTGCACACTTGAAATAAAATTTTGGAATTCTAAACTCTTACTTTATTTCAGCACCATGTCTGCACGTTTAGAGTCAAATACCCAACAGAGAAACAAAAAGCCGGTAAGAAATGAAGTTTGCGTGAATTCTTTTTTTTTTTTTTTAAAGCATTATAGTTAATAAAACTGTAACTTCTTTGATTAATGCTGAGATTTTCCTGATATAGTTTTGCTTTCACATTTTATTAGTAAAGATTTTAAAAGTAGAACATGGAATATCCTTTTTTCTAGTAGCATGCAGCCAAGTGGGGAGAGTGCCAACTAAGTGATACTATTGGGCAGTAGGGAAGTTAGGTGCTGTGATGTGGCCCCACGATATCACAGACATCCTGGTAACTCCAGAGTATTTGCTTATATGTGAGGAAATTCTGGAATTCAAACATGGTACCAATTGGGTAAATCACATTATGCAGTTTATTTAGGCTAAGGGTGAAGTCACAGTCTACTCTAGGTATTTCCAGTTCATGCTCTTTCTAGTTGGTTGATGACATACCTAGTTCTGACCTTTGAGATCTTGTCTCTTCCGTGAGCTCTCTTATGCCCTGGGACATCTAGGTTCTTTTTCCCCGAGCCTCATCTAGTACCTGTCTAGGCCTCGGATAGCAAATGTGAAGGCTGTTGAGAAACGTTGCGGCTGCAGGATGGGGACACGGGAGCTCATTATACTAGTCCTCCACGTTTATAAGAGAATTTGAGAATTTCCCTTAAAGAAAAAAAAAAGCTATCTGTACACCCTTGATTCAGTTTTAGTAAGGATCCCCTTAGACTCCACCATGGACATTTCTGGAACAACCTCAGCTCTAATGTACAGGCAGTATGGTATAGAAGAAAGATCACAGGACTAGGAATCAGGCCCAAGTGTCCCACCTCCAAGCTGGGTGACCATAACCAAGTCATTTAAACTCTCAGGGTCTTATATTTCATCTATAAAATCAGGATGATGAGCTTTAATAGTCTACTTCAAATACGATGTTTGGCATGTGAAAATGGTTGGTAAAGTACCTACCAGTGCACTGGAGTATAGTTATTTGGAATCGATAGCATTCAAATGGGCTCCCCTGTGGGCCCGGGGACCTTGCTCTTGGATTTCTCGATTTCTTTCTGGATTCAGCAGCTCTGCCCTACTACTCCTGTCCCATCTCAGCATCATCAGCTAAGAACAACTGATCTAGTGAAGCGCATATCCAGAAGCCCACTCCTGCCGTTACTTTTTCAAAAACATTAACATCTCTTTTCTAAGTTACATTCACTTAACCTGGCCCCAGATAGCCTGGACGTATCCCTCAAATCCATAATTATCTTCAGGAGGAGGGTTTTGTTAAAGAAACAGAAGTCAAGGGAGACCAGCTTAGACTCGTAGAACATGAATTTTATTAAAAATCTACTTGCTAACGGTAGTGATCATTTAATCTTACATTGCTTTTTTTCAGCTGGGAAAAAAAAAAAAGCCTAATAATGAAGATTTTTAAGACGCATGTTGGAGCTACTTAGAATTCTGTTGTCCAAAGAGAAAGTATCACTCACCAATACCATATGAAAACATCTTTTTCTACTCTTAGAACCCTTGGATTAGCAGTTAAATTGCAGTTTTGGAAATGAGAGACTTCAGCTCACCAGTCTCCGTTTACTGCCTTTCCCTCTAACAACGCTAATCAATTAGCACCCTAGAGGTAACTCTCTAGTTGGCTGCGTTTGACACTGAAAAGGACAGGCGCCAATTACCACATTTAGGATTTCTGCCCAGGGCTCCCAATTAGCTTCCTGGAGTTCAGAATCTACTGCTTTCAATTTACATTTAAGACAGTTGGGAGCCCTGGGGCTGCAAGTAGCTGGTTCTGCTGTGTTCTACTGTGTTTTTACATTTCTAAAAGAATACATTTAGCTGGAGGAGGTTAGAATTAGAGACCTCAAGGCCATAAGACATCCACAATTAGTGCTGTCTGCTCATCACACGTTGCCTTTCAGATCTTGCAGCTCTTGGAATGGTCACTTGTCAGAGCCGATTCTGCTATGTACCATGAGGTACATACCAGCTTGCAAGTGCATCTCAGGTGCCTCTTGTAAATAGTGGCTGTTTGCTTTAGCAGAAGACATTGAAATTGAAGGATGAAATCTGTTTAATTCTGGGAAGATGTCTCGACCACCCACGCATAGCGAAACATTCTCCTCCTATCCGGAGATGGTGGTTTCCTATTTGTCTTCATTATACTGTTCCCTGAATAGTACCTCAATTTTTGGACTCTCTTGGTAAACTACATTCTTAGAGGGAGAACGTGCCTTTCTTTGTTCATCTCTGTGTCCACGGGCAGGGTCTCTGATAGCAAAACAGCACTCAGTCATTATTGTTTGAAATAGAACAAATGGACTGAGCCCCAGGCATGGCCCTAGGTGATTGACAGAGGCTGTCCTTCCGATTCCTTACAGCAGCAGATGGCTGGGGGGTTTCAGAATCACCACTCTCATATTGATACTTTCATTGTAATTATTACTACGTTAGAAATTAAGAAATTGAGGGCGCCTGGGTGGCTCAGTTGGTTAAGCGACTGCCTTCGACTCAGGTCATGATCCTGGAGTCCCTGGATTGAGTCCCGCATCGGGCTCCCTGCTAGGCAGGGAGTCTGCTTTGCCCTCTGACCCTATCCCCTCTCATGTGTTCTCCCTCAAATAAATAAATAAAATCTTTAAAAAAAAAAAAAGAAATTAAGAAATTGAGATTCAGGGGGGTTGGGAAAGAATTCAGCTACTGAGTGACCAAGGAATATGTGTTCCCCAGTAGTAGGAACATTCTGGGATAATGAGGTGTTAGTCTCACTATGATGAGATCCACATCTCAGGTGCCAGGTTGTCCCTGTTTATCTGCACCCTATTCTTCTGGGCCTGTTGGAGTGCATATAAATCATCTCATTTGAAGCTGTTGAGGAAATAAAAATTCTATCGCAAGGAGGCTTGACCTGAACCGGATACCTGGCTCAGGATTTCTCCCTCTGAACGATTCCTGCCCAGCTCTGACACACAGAGATGAATCATGTAAAACATGTGATGTCACTGGTGATGTGACATCCTCCAAAAGTGAGCATGTGGGTGTGAATTCATTAATGCTAGAATATGTATGAAGTAGTTCGCTCGTTGTGCAAAACTAAGCTTATTATAAAACCTCATAAACCCTTAGCTTTCAAGCTGCAATTTAGTGATGACTTCATTAAAGAATCATTATCTTAGGTGCCAAAAATATGAAGCACACTACCTAGAAAGTCAGCTCTCCAAAACGACCTTAAAGTAGCTGAAAGACTTTTGCATTTGATAAACTGGGGAGGGCAAGCAATGCCTTAAATTGTGCCAAATTGTATAAATTCTGTTCTTTTAATACTTAGTATGATATAGTATTATGTTTGCAGGAAGCAGGTATGTCGTCACATTCTCATATTTCTAAATTTTAATGTTCTAAAATGGCTTTCAGAAAATTCTTCCCATTGAGGAGCAAACTTTCAAATCATTTGTTAATATATTACTTGTGTTTGGGGCGCCTGGGTGGCTCAGTTGGTTAAGCGACTGCCTTCGGCTCAGGTCATGATCCTGGAGTCCCGGCATCGAGTCCCGCATCGGGCTCCCTGCTCGGCAGGGAGTCTGCTTCGTCCTCTGACCCTCCCCCCTCTCATGCTCTCTCTCTCTGTCTCATTCTCTCTCTCAAATAAATAAAAATAAAATCTTTAAAAATATATATATGTTACTTGTGTTTTAAATGACCATTTCAAGTGATTTAGAGGAAATATTCCTATTTATTCTTAGAATGAGATCAATATAGAACTGTATTTCTATGTATATTTAAATATAAAGATTTGTGGCTGTTCTAGAAAATTGGATATATGTGTATTTCACTTTAATTCATGAGAAATGATGTCTCAGAACTTTCTGTTTTGGATTTCTTTCTTTCCTCTGTTCTTTCCCTTTCTCTCCCCTTCTCCCTTTCTTTCCTTCCTTCCTTCCTTTCCTCCCTCCCTCCTTCCTTCCTCTTTCTCTTTCCTTCCTCCCTTCCTCCGTCCCTCCCACCCTCCCACCCTGCCTTCCTTCCTCTTTCTCTTTCCTTCCTCCCTTCCTCCCTCCCTCCCTCCCTTCCTTCCTTCCTCCCTCTTTCTCTTTCTTTCCTCCCACCCTTCCTTCCCTCCTTCCTTCCTTCCTCTCTTTCTCTTTCCTTCCTCCCTTCCCTCCCTCCCTCCCTCCCACTCTTCCTTCCTTCCTTCGTTCCTCCCTCTTTCTCTTTCCTTCCTCCCTTCCTCCCTCCCTCCCACTCTTCCTTCCTTCCTCTCTTTCTCTTTCCTTCCTCCCACCCTTCCTTCCTTCCTTTCTTTCTCTTTCCTTCCTCCCTTCCTCCCTCCCTCCCACACTTCCTTTCTTCCTTCCTTCCTCTTTCTCTTTCCTTCCTCCCTTCCTCCCTCCCTCCCACTCTTCCTTCCTTCCTTCCTCCCACCCTTCCTTCCTTCCTTCCTTCTTTCTTCCCTTCCTTCCCTTCCTTTCCTTCCTTCTGTCTCTCTCTTACTGAAGCAAACTTGACTTTGACATATGTATACAAACCAGTCAAGAGAAGGAAACTTTCCATCACCCCCAGGAGTTTCTCATGCTCCTCTGTCATCTCTCTCACCCACTTCTCCCCACCTGCCTATAGACCATTCTCAAGGAAGCACTGATTTGCTTTGTGTCACTGTGTATTATTTTGCATTTCCTTGAGCTTTATATAAATGGAGTCACACAGTATGTAACCCCTTTACTGGCTTCTTTCACTTGGCAAAACTGTTTTGAGCTTCATCTATGTTGTAGTGTGTATCAATAATTCATTTTTATTGAATAGTATCCCACTGTATTGAATGTAAGTTTGTTTATCCCTTCACCTGTTGGCTGACATTTAGGTTATTTCCAGTGTTTGACTCTGACAAATAAAGCTGCTATAAATATTCCCATACAAGTGTTTGTATGGACATATGCTTTCTTTTTTCTTGGGTGAATACCTAAGAGTGAAACAATTGAATCATACTGTAGATATACTTTTAATTTTCTTAAAAACCATCAAACTGTTTTTCAAAGTGGTGGTTACATTTTACATTTCTACCAGCATGTCGAGAGTTTGAGTTTATCCACATTCTCTCCAATCCCGGTAGGGTCAGCCTTTTCAGTTTTAGCCATTCTGATAGATGTAGTCCTCATCTCAGTGTGGCTTGCATTTGCATTTCCTTAATAGCTAATGGTGCTGAGCACCTTTATTGTGTTTATTTGCCATCCTTACATCTTATCTGGTGAAGTATATATTGAAATCTTTTGTCCATTTTTAAGTTTCTTGTTTCCTATTATTGGATTAGAATTCTTTATGTATTCTAGACACAAGTAGTTTTTCAGGTATGTGTTTTGCAATTACTTTCTCCAGTCTCTGGTTACTCTTCTCATTCTCTTAACAGTGTCTTTAGAAGGGCAGAAGTTATTAATTTTTATGAAGTCTAATTTATCACTTTGTACTTTCATGGATCAGACTTTTGGTATCTGATCTTTGCCCAAGGTCACAAATATTTTGTCTTGTTTTCTTCCAGAAGTCTTATAGTTTTAGGTTTTACATTTAGATCAACTGATCGATTTTGAGTTCACTGTGCTTGATGATAACTCAGAGCTGAGTCTCTCTCTAGGAATGTCCCTCAGTTGGAAGAGCTCTGATGCCCCAGGGTCATCTTGTATCCAATGACTGGTTGATGCTCTTTCCTTAGACTGAGGACAATTCTGAAAGGCCAGACCTGATCCACAACCCCCACAGAATTGCTGAGGCTGCTGTTGCATTTCTGCTCCCTCTTCCTTTATAGGTGTTGCTCCCAAGAGCCACCTCCAGTAATCTGCTCCCCAGGGACCCTAACCTAATAGAATCACAAAATCAAAATAGGTCTAACCTAATGCATAAGGTTTTGCAAATGGAAATTCATAGGAAATGCAAAACTGCCACTGTGCTGTCACTTAGGGCAAGACAAAAGATGAATAGATACTGTCATTGTAATTTTGATAGCCTTTCAGAGAAATATTTCTTCATAGAAGAGATTTAATGAATCTATGTTCACAGACTTTAAGGAAGCAAACTATTTAACAAAGTATGAAAATCTATTTGATCGAAAAAAACTGAGTTTTTCCCCACAAAAGAACACAAATAGTGTAGAAATTGAGTCTTTACTTCTGAGGATATCTGCTAGTTATCTAGACAGTATCTAACATTACTCTATCTGGAAGAGTAATGTTATCTCCCTAGATGCTGGGATGTGAGATAACACATCCATTGCAGTTTTTACCCATTGTTCAACCTCTCATATAGCTTCTTTCATGTTGAGATCTTGCAATAATTGAGGGGCTGATTCATATCATACTCTCCTGCCCCCATCCCCACTCTGTCCCTGTACAGTCATCTCAAATTCACCTAACATAAATTGTATAGCCTGAATGCTATACATAAGCAACTTCAACAGAGATTTCAGATCAAGTAGTACATCGAATGGTGGTAGTGATGCTAGACTTGTAATCGGTGAGAAAGATAATTCTTCCTTCGGTTATTATCAAGAAAGACCAAAACTTCAATTCATTTCAGTTTAATTTGATTATTCTTAAAATTTTTGCAGGCTACTAGTTGCAGGCAGCAAATGGCTTAATATTTTATTTATCTGAAGAATTTATTTCTTTTTCACAACATCCATCCAAGGTGTGATGGAGAGGGATTCTATTCATCATAGTTAACTAAGAGACCCTCTGGATGGAAATTTCACCTGGGAATGCACTTCTGCAGTCCTCACAGGTAGCAAATGAAGGAGGGATAAATTGGAAGTTACATGTACCACTTCCATTTCATTAGTCAAAGAAGTCATGTGGCTTAAAACAGCTTCAAAAGCTGAGGAAGTGAAATAATATCATGAGCCTAAGAGAATTTTCAAAAATATGTTGGTGGACAAAAATTACAGCAATATAAAACTAGTTTAAAAAGAAAGAATTAAGCCTAAGGAAAAGAAAAAGAAATGCTATAGATGGATACAAAAGAAAACATTAGCTCTAGAATTTCTCATTTTAATAATAAGTTCTGTTTAACTTCGGAACAGAGGCCATAAGAAAGATCTTAGCCGTTTCAAAATGAGGTTGGCCAAAGAACTAGGATTTCTTTAGAAAATGACCCTTCACAAGCAAATGGGCCAGATGACCCATTTTGTTTTAATTTCTATGATAAAGTATATGTATAAGAAACAAAAGGTCCTGTTTTCACATGCAAATGTGTTCCTTTATTTTTTTTAAATGTCAATGGGCAAAGAAATTTAAAAAACGTGTGGCACTGAAACAGATTGTTTACAGATAGGATGTTTTTCAGAATTTCCCCAAGAGGCATCAGTGGCTGAAGCATTTGAGTGTCTGCAAATATGTTTCATCAAATCCCCATGACATTTCTTTCTCCATTTGGCTCCTTCAAATGGCAAAGAGTTTCAAACAACGGGCACTATTTGGGGAATGCATGCCAATTGGTGCTGTGTGGTGCTGACACATTTTATTTTCTGTGAGGGTGGAAATGTTGAGAAGTCTGTATGTATAGAAGGAGGGAAGTTGTGAAGTACAAAAATGGGACAAAAGTTAAATGTATACACATTTAAATAGATAAAAGTTAAGTACATATATTTCATTTACTTTCAGGGCTATATTCTGAATAAACCCAAGTTTCATGTAAAATTTGCTCAACTTCTCAAACCTGAAGGTTTAGATCAGAGGAAGACATGGCAAGGGGGAAGTGTGTTTCCGGACCATCTAATCAATCAGTCTGACTCCGAGAGCACACTTCAATTGCTGTGGTCCGAAGAAAAATACTTTCCAAAACTGAGAGAGAATATCCTCCCAAAGGGCTAGGACAGTTATTCAATCTAGCCTTTCCCAAAGGAGTATGTCTCCTTGAGACTGGAAGAGTGACCCCTGAGGGAGAAGCACAAGGATGCAGGCTCTCAGGACTTAAGCTTGGCCTCTGTCTGCCCTCAATCTCATCAGGCAGATAGAATAACATTGGCTTAATTTGTTTTGATAGTTTTGTTAAACTGAAATTTGCTGCTAGGAATAATAGCCCCAGGTCTTCATGTCAATAGTTGAGCTCTTTGTGTTAGATCAAGTTTCAAAGTCAATTAGTTATTTCAAAATATGGCTAATAATTTGAATCAATGTGATGTGTTATCTGTACTTGATGAGGTTCAGAGAAATGAATGTTTCTCCAAGTTTTGATTAGAGTTTGCTTCTTCAAAAAGTTGACTCTCTCCTTGGACAAATTAATGCATTAAGACACAAGGATGAGAAGCTAATTTAGTCTCTGAAAATTCTATATCTTGTGAGAAAACTTACCACTCTTTCAACCCATTTATGAAGCATTTATAAATATACAAAATAAGTAATAGAAAATATTTATACCACCTATTATAACATAATATCCTTAATATGTTATGGTCTCATATAAATCAATGAGGAAAAAATTAGCCCTTAAAAATAAAAGTACAAAGGACACAAATCACAATTTACAAAAGTCTTAAGGCATACAGATATCCAATAAGATGTCCAAATTTGCAAATATCATATAATAGGTCCAAATAGTGGAAGACAAAGACACTAAAAATTTTTAAACTTAGGTATCATATTTACTTGTAAGTGTGACAGATATAAAAAGTATTTAGAAGCAGGGGGTCCAAGATGGCAATATAGGAATACCCTGAACTCACCACCTCCCACAGACACACCCAATCTATAGCTACATATGGATCATTTCCCTCTGAAAAGATCTGAAAACTAGATGAACTACTTTCTAAAGCAAAGTATCAAAGGACCTCAAGACATGGGTAAGAGAGGCAGAAACATAGTCTCATAAGCCTTTCACCCCTGGCCACAAACACAATAGGGAAGAATCTCCCCAGACAGGCATGTCTCCTAGAGGAGCAAGGTATTGGTGCCCTGCATTGGGCACCCCAGCCCCTGGGATCTGCAATGGAAAGATGAGCTGCCAGTATATCTGGCTTGGAAAAACAACAGGGCAGATGTCCAAAAATCCCAAAGTGCCAGGGGGAATTGAAATTTCCCCTTTTGGAGGGCTCACATGTGGTCTCACTCACCCCAAGATCCATTGAAAACATAGCTTGAAAAGTACCTAGACTATATGTGAAAGAGATTCATTTGGTGATCTTGAGGCTTTGGCAGGGGGTAGGGGGAGTAGGGGATGGCTGAGACACTACTCAGAGATGGAGGCATTGGGGAATGCCATTGTTGCACTTTCCTCAGAGCCTGCTAGGGCAAGTGGATGAGCTCAGATACTGCGCCCTCCTATGCCTTGGTGGTACAGCTAAGGGTGAGCAGTTGGGGCATTTGCTGAGGCTGGAGAGCATAGTTGGTTGCAGTCTCCCTTGATCTCTGGCTGGGGCAGGTGAGTGCAAATAGTTGTGTCATTCTCCTACTCCCAGCCTAAAGCCAGCATGCTCTCACAGACAAGGCATTCCTTTGCTGCATTGCTGAAGCCCATAAGTGCATACAATCAAGACATCTTCCCACTGCCTTTCTGAAGTTCTGCCTACTACACTCTTCAGCAGCCTTGCTAAAGCCAGAGTGTGCATGCAGTTTACACAGGGAACACCCCTTCATCACCTGGTGGTCTTGAGGATGGATGCTCCAGAGCTGCACAGGACCGTAACAACCAGAAAGACAATTCTTGTCAGGCACCACTCTCAGGGCCCTGTACCGACAGCAGGTTGAAACACACCTCCAGTCTTTCTTGAAAAATGCCTATTTTCTTAGTCTGGAGCTTTAGCCTGATGAATAGGCTTCAGGTTTACCACACATCTAGGACTAAGGAAGTGTATCCAGGGAATGTAAGTAGGGAGACATCATCCTTGTATACCCTTTAGCCTTACTACATCTCAATAAGACTTCTCAGAAAGGGACTTATACACTGAACTCAGGAAAAGAATGGCTGAATGTGGGATGCCTGGGTGCCTCAGTCGGTTAAGCATCTGCCTTCGGCTCAGGTCATGATCCCAGGGTCCTGGGATCGAGTCCCACATTGGGCTCCCTGCTCGGCGGGGAGTCTGCTTCTCCCTCTGACCCTCTTCCCTCTCGTGCTGTCTCTCATTCTCTCTCTCAAATAAATAAATAAAATCTTAAAAAAAAAAATAAAAATAAGGGCGCCTGGGTGGCTCAGATGGTTAAGCGTCTGCCTTCAGCTCAGGTCATGATCCCAGGGTCCTGGGATCGAGTCCCGCATCGGGCTCCCTGCTCCGTGGGGAGCCTGCTTCTCCCTCTGCCTCTGTCTCTCTCTCTGTCTCTCATGAATAAATAAATAAAATCTTTTTTTTAAAAAAAGAATGGCTGAATGCAGTGAGAACTTCCACAAGGAAAGAGAAAAACCTAAAGTACCAAATAGAAGTCACAGAGCTGAGGAAGACAATAACTGAAGGGAACAACATGCTAGAGGATTAAATAGCAGACTGGATGAAGTAGAACAATGTATTAGAGAGCTGGAATACAAAGCAGCAAAAAGACAAAAGAATTTTTTAAAAATGAAAATAACATAAGGGGCCTTCACGACAACATAAAGCAGAATAGCATTCCCATTATAGAGGTCCCATAAGGAGAAGATAGAAAAGGGTAGAAATTTTACTTGAAGAAATAAATGATAGATGCGAACTTCCCTTAGCTAGGGAAGGACACAGACATCCAGGTTCAGGAATTCCAGAGAGTTTCAAATGAAATGAACTCAAGGAGAGCCACACCAAAGCACATTAAAATAAAAATGTCAACAGTTAAAGATGAAGACAGAATCTTAAAAGAAGCAAGAGAAAAAAATTGTTATGTACAAGGGAAATCCCATAAGGCTATCAACAGTTTTCGCACCAGAAACTTTGCAAGGCAGAAGACAATGGCTTATGGCATATTCAAAGTGATGGAAAAAAACCCCTAAAAAACAAAAAACTTCTCACCAAAAATATTCGACCCAGCAAGGTTATCATTCCTATCTGAAGAAGAGATAAAGAGTTTTCCAACAGGCAAAAGTGAAAGGAGTTCATCACTACTAAAATGGCCTTACAAGAAGTATTAAAGGGACTACATTAAGCTAAAAAGAAGTGGGCACTAGTTAAATACAAAAGTGAAAATCTCACTAGAAAAGGTAAATATGGTGTCAAGGTAGTAGATTAACCACTTATAAAGCTGCTAAGGAGGTTAAAACAAAAGTAGTAAAATTAACTAAAATTACTATTAGTTAAGTGATACATAAAAAGTTGTAAAAAGTGACATCAAAAACATCAAATGTGGAGGGAACAAAAATGTAGTTTTGGAATGTGCTTAAATTTAAATTGCTATTAATTTTAGATAGATTGTTAGATACATAGGGTGATATATGTGAAACTTACAGTAACCACAAAGCAAAAACTTAGAGTAATACATAAAGGAAAATGAGAAAGGAATATAAAATAACACTGGAAATATTATCAATATAGAAGGGAAAAGAGAGAAAGAGAAGAAAAGAACAGAGAGGAACTACAAAAACAGCCAGAAAACAACTAACAAAATGGCAGTAAGTACATATCTATCAGTAATTACTTTAAATATAAATGGACTAAATTTCCAAGCAAAACACATAGAGGGGCTGAATGGGTAAAAAACAAAACAAAACAAAAATAAGACAGATCTGTACACTTCCTATAAGAGATTCACATCAGACACACAGACACTGAAAATGAAAGGATGAAAAAAGATATATTGTAGAAATAAAAACAAAAAGAAAGCTGGTGTAGCTATAGTCATATCAGACAAAATAGATTTTAAAATAAAGATTGTAATAAAAGACAAAGACAGGCACTACATAATAATAAATGGGTCAATTCAGTAAGACCATATAATATTTATGAATATATACACACCCAACATAAGAGCACCAAAATATATACACCAAATATTAACAGACCTAAATGGAGAAATTTCCAGCAATACAATAGTGGCAGGGGATTTTAACACCCCACTTACATCAATGAATGGATCATCCAGGCAGAAAATTAACAAGAAACATCAGCCTTAAATGATGCATTAGACCAAATGGAGAGATCTATATCTATATCTATATCTATATCTATATCTATATCTATATCTATATCTCTATATCTACTTTTGTTTTTGATAGTTCATTACTAGTATATGGAAATGCAGCATATTTCTGCATATTTATTTTGTATCCTTCAACTTTACTGAACTATCAGAAAGAGAAATCAAGAAAACAATCTGATTTACAATCACATCAAAAAGAGTAAAATAGCTAGGCATAAATTTAACCAAGGAAGTGAAAGACCTGTACAATGAAAACTATGGCATTGATGAAAGAAATTGGATAAGACACAAATAAATGGAAAGATATTCCATGTTCATGGATTGGAAGAATTAATATTGTTAAAATATTCATACTACCCAAAGCAATCTATAGATTCAATGCAATCAAAATTCCAATGACATTTTTCATAGAACTAGAACAAAAAATTCTAAAATTTGTATGGAACCACAAAAGACCCCCAATTACCAAAACAATCTTTAAAAAGAACAAAACTGGAGGTATCATGCTCCCTGATTTCAAACTATACCACAAAGCTATAGTAATCAAAACAGTATGGTAATGGCATAGAAATAGACATATAGATGAATGGAAGAGAATAAAGAGCCCCGAAATAATCCATGTATATACGGTCAATTTATTTATAACCAAGAAGGCAAGAATATACAATGGGGAAAAGACAACCTCTTCAATATATGGTAATGGGAAAAGTGGACAGCCACATGCAAAAGAATGAAACTGGAATCTTATACAATATACAAAAATCAACTCAAAGTAGATTATAGATTTGAATGTAAGACCTGAAACCTTAAAACTTCTCGGAGAAACAAAGTGGGTAAGCTCCTTGATATCAGTCTTAGTGATTTTGGGGGGCTCTGACTCCAAAGGCAAAGGAAATAAAAGGAAAAATAAATAAATGGGACTACACCAAACCAAAAACCTTCTGCACAGGAAAGGAAACCATCAACAGAATAAAAAGACAACCTACTGAATAGGAAAAAAATATTTGTGAATATATATTGGATAAGGGGTTAATATCCAAAATATATAAAGAACTCATAAAACTCAATTACAAAGTATCTGATTAAAAAACAGGCAGAGGATCTGAATAGATATTTCTCCAAAGAAGAATACAGATGTCATAGGCACATAAACAATCTGCTCAACATTATTAATCATCAGGGAAATGCAAATAAAAACCACAATGTGTTATCATCTAATACTTGTTAGAATGGCTATTATAAAAAAGACAAGAAATAACAAGTGTTGGTGAGGATGTGGAGAAAAGGGAACTCTTGTGCTCTGTGGATGGGAATGTAAACTGGTGTAGCCACTATGGAAAGCAGTATGGAGGGTCTTCAAAAAATTACAAATAGCAGTGCCACACGACCCAGCAATTCCGCTGCTGGGTATCTATCCAAAGAAAATGAAAACACTAAATCAAAAAGGTATATGCCACCCACATATTCAATGCAGCATTATTTATAACAGCCAATGTATGGATATAACCTACGGATGAATGGATAAAGAAAATGTGGTACATATGTGCAATGGAATATTACTCAGCTATAAAAAATGAAATTTTGCCATTTGGGCAACATGGATGGACCTTGAGGCTATTATTCTAAGTGAAATAAGTCAGACAAAGAGAAATACCGTTTGATCTCACTTATACTTGAGATCTAAAAAACAAAAGAAACAAAACAGGACCCAAACTTGTAGATATAGAGAACAGATTTTGATTGCCATAGGGGATGAAGGCTGGGAGTGGGCAAAATGGGTGAAGAAGATTAATAAGTACAAGCTTCCAGTTATGAAAAAAATAATTATGGTGATGTAATGTACAGCATGGGGAATACAGTCAATAACATTGTATTAACTTTTTAAGGTGACAGACAGTAACTAGATTTATTATGGTGGCCATTTGGCAATGTATATAAATGTCAAAATACTTTATTATATACCTGAAACTAATATTATACTGTATGCCAATTACACCTCAAAAAAAGTATTGAAAATGTCATTACTGGCAAAGTTGTAAGAAAACTATGATTCTCATATACTGTGGGTGGGAGGGTTAATTTGCGGGATGTAATCAGAAATATGTATCAAGTATATACTCTAAAATCCAGTTACCACTTTTCCTGTTTATATTAAGAAAATAAAAAACAAGTCCACAAGGATGTATAAATATGCTTACTACACGGTTCTCCAATAGTAGGGAAAACTATATGCACTTAGTAACATTTATTGTGACCTTTAAATATATGGTAATTTTTAAATTAGAAATTAGGGAATATGGGGCACTTCACTGGCTTAGTCAGTAGAGCATGCGACTCTTGATCTCAGGGTCATGAGTTCAAGCTACACGTTGGGTGTAGAGCTTACTTAAAAAATTATGGAATAGAACATCTATCATCGTTCAAATATAGGTTATACCTATGACACATTGCTAATTGCAAATGATTACCATTTAGCCATATATAACCATGTATACCGTGAACTGATGTTTTACACATTATGTATCTCACAGGTACACACATACAAGTCTAGAAAGTAATGCACACACACACAGACAAAATAGAAAGTAATGCACCAAATGTGGCCTTAGTCTGCTTGGGCTGCCATAACGAAATACCACAGATTGGGGGGCTTCAATAATAGACATTTATTTCTCACAGTTCTGGTGGTTAAGTCAGAGATCGAGGTGCCAGCATGGTTGGTCCTGGCTTGCAGATGGTTGCCTGGTTGCTGTATTCTCATATTGTTGGGGTGGGAAGAGGTAAGGGGACAGGGAGAGAAAGGCATGAAGGAAAAGAAGGAGAGGGAGAGAGAAAAGGTACCAGAGGGACAGAGTACTCTGCTTTATTCCTTTAAGGACACTAATCCCATCATGAGGATCCCACCCTGATGACTATGTCTAAACGTTACGGCTTCCCAGAGACTACATCTCCTAATACTGTAACATTGGAAGTCAGGACTGCCACTTATGAATGCCAGTGGGCATGGGACACATTCAGTCCACAACATGCGTCAATCTCTGGGTGGTAGGAATCTGGATGAATTCCTCTTATTTTTATACCTTTCATCATATTTGAAGTTTTGGGACGTAATACATAGAAAATCATGGCACAGAGATAATGTCAGTACATGTCTTTTTCCCTTTCTCCTTTCCTATCCTTATAAAATTGAAGTCTACTTTATCTCTCCTCCTTTTCTCAACTTATATCACATTATGAGCTCCTGCAGGGTAAGGAATTTGATTAATTCATCTTTATCCCCCGGGGTTTAGCTCTGGGTCCTACATAAAAGGAGCTCAATAAATGTGTGAATGATTCTCATTGTGTTTGTTTTTGAATAACTGGACATATTGTGTTTTTCACTTAGGGAAGAAAATGTTCCTGAATCATACATTTAATGCAAAGGAAAATTAAATTGTAAGATATTTTTAAATTAAATGTGGTTCAGAACATTCTTTGGAAAGGAGCAAGCCCTGTTTTGCTACCCTCAAATGCCTAAGGAAAATGCTATAAATTCTAGAACAGCCTGCTTTCCCTAGAGGCTCTTTCTACTTGGAATACTTCTTAAAATAGAAATATCTATGTCCATGGTGACTATATTCTGAATCTTATTAATTTTTCTCCTTCTGAATAAAACAGCCATTTAGGCTTCTTGCCTTCAGATGTGTTCTGACATTCTTTTTTGATCATGTCCCTGAAAATCTAGAAAAAAGTCTCTCATAATAACTTTCTTTATGGCTGCCTAACATGTAATGCTGAGATCCATATTGTCCAATCTCAAAACTGAGTTGTGGTTTAAAAGAAACAGTCTACGGGGTGGCTGGGTGGCTCAGTCGGTTAAGCACCTGCCTTCAGCTCAGGTCATGATCCAAGGGTCCAGAGGTCTCCCTCTGCCCCTCCCCCACTCACACTCTCTTTCTCTCTCTCTCTCTCCCAAATAAATAAAAAAATACTAAACAAAACAAAAGAAAAAAGAAACAGTCTAGTACCCATAAGGTACCTTTCAAATTCCTCAAGTTCCTAACCCTTAGTATACAAGGAAAATAATCATCATCATTTACCATCTGGATCAAATAAACCCAACTAAATTTTTTATTTTTAAAGTCCTTTTTTTAAATAATTTACAGAAGAATAAAGGCATAGTTTTTTTTTTAAAAAAATCCTATTAAAATTTTGATAAAAATTTAAACATAGCAAATATCTTTGTTATCTAGTAAAAATTGTGGCACATAAAAGATGGGAAAATATGGTTACACGTCCTCTTAACAAAAAAGGGAAGTCCAAGTTCTTGTTAAAAAATATTATGTGATAGGGCGCCTGGGTGGCTCAGTTGGTTAAGCGACTGCCTTCGGCTCAGGTCACGATCCTGGAGTCCCAGGATCGAGTCCCACATTGGGCTCCCTGCTCAGCAGGGAGTCTGCTTCTCCCTCTGACCCTCCCCCCTCTCATGCTCTCTCTCTCTATCTCATTCTCTCTCTCAAATAAATAAATAAAAAAATATATATATTATGTGATAGACTTTGTCTTTTATGAGAATACCCTATGTCCTATTTAGTCTCTAGAGATGTGTTTTTTCATTCATTGACTCATGAGTTTGAGGATATTCATCTAAGTCTCTAGGAAGTCATGAGCTGAAAATGTATAGTCTATTTCACTTGCATGAGTAATTCCATTATCAACATTAGTGTCTAGAGCTACACTGTCCAAAATAAATAAACTGCAAGCCATCTATGTCATTTTAAATTTTCTAACAGCTACATTAAACACTTAAATAGGTGAAAGCAAATTTTAAGAATATATTTCATTTAACCTAATGTATCCAAAATATTGTCATTTTAACATGTACTCCATTTAAAAATATATTGAAATATCTTACATTCTCGTATATTGTGCTAAGTCTTCAAAATCTTGTGTGGGTTTTATTTTTTTAATTTTTTAAAAGATTTTATTTATTTATTTGACAGATAGAGACACAGCGAGAGAGGGAACACAAGCAGGGGGAGTGGGAGAGGGAGAAGCAGGCTTCCCGCTGAGCAGAGAGCCTGATGTGGGGCTCGATCCCAGGACCCTGGGATCATGACCTGAGCTGAAGGCAGACGCTTAACGACTGAGCCACCCAGGCGCCCCTTGTGTGTGTTTTATACTCACAATACATCTCAGTTCAAACTGACCACATCTCAAGTACTCAAAACCACATATGGTTAATGGCTAGTGCAGTGCACAGTACCGAGCAAGAGTGCTGCTCTCCATATTCATCTTCTGATTTGTCTAAGAACTGTGAAAATGTATTTCTCTGTCAATTTTCTTTTCTTTGGGCATTATGAATGGAAGATGGAAAATGCAGTATTCTCACCATGTCTAGTGAAAGCCAAAAGTGTAAAAATAATGTCTCCCCCTTTATACCTCGAAAGATGATTCAATACTTTTGGCAACACAATAGGAAATTGAAAGATGATTATTAATTTTACTATTGTATTGTACTTCTAGTCAATTACACAATTCTTTGCCTTTTAGTCTTTTTTAAAAAGTTACATTTGGAAATAATTGATAAATGATGATAAAAAATAATTCTTACAATGATTCAGTGGCAATATGTTTGAAATACAGGAAAAAAAGACCATTAAGATCCCACAAGATATCTTAGCTTCATAAAATGTTCCAATGCGTGGGCGCCTGGGTGGCTCAGATGGTTAGGCGTCTGCCTTCGGCTCAGGTCATGATCCCAGGGTCCTGAGATTGAGTCCCACATCGGGCTCCTGGCTCGGCAGGGAGCCTGCTTCTCCCTCTGACCCTCTCCCCTCTCATGCTGTTTCTCTCTCGCTCGCTCTCTAAAAAATAAATAAAATCTTAAAAAAAAAAAATGTTCCAATGGGTGTGTTGATAATTGCAAGATAGAATGAGTTTTACTATGCTTTTAAAAAATTAATATATATTCTTTGTTCTTTGTAAGAATCTCTAAAAAAGGATAAAAGACATGAAATACAGATTTTTAAGAATAGAACAGCTTGAAAAAAGAAAGTCAATACTACATTTGGGCCCAGTGAACTCTGTTGGTATACTGAAGATGAAATTTCATTAATTAAACAGTATATGGGGGGAAGTTTCAGATGTATATATATATTAATCCTTCTTTCTTTTTCCATAAGGTTCTATCTCACAAGACAGCTTGTCTCAAGTTTCTGTAACTCCAGTTCCTTGGGGGGGGGGGGGTGCCTGGCTGGCTCAGTTGAAGAGCATGTGACTCTTAGTCTCTGGGTTGCGAGTTCATGGCCCACATTGGGTGTAGAGATTACAATTGCTCTTCCTCTTGCTCTTCTTCTATCTCCTCCTTTCCATTTCAAAAGCCCAAAACAACAACACTAGCAAGAAAGTTAAGGAAGGGAAGAAATGGAGCTGATATAGAAATAACTTTCTTGAGCAGGCAGAAGAGGGTACAGGCTGTGCCCTCTTCTACTTTGTTTCAAATTCTTGCTCTTATATTATGTATAATGACCTACTTTCTCCAATAAAGAGTAACCAGGCTAGATATAGTCACATGATGCCAAGACCTCTAGAGTTTATAAGAGTCGCTGGCCTTTGTAATCAACCCTCAGCTTCTTTCCTAGGTTGTGAGCATCCAGAAGCTACACAATAGAAATCTAAAAACCTAGAGGTTAAAAAGATGATGATCTTTGCAAAAACTTTCTTCTATGGCTCAGGGGTCAGGCTAAGCATTTTTCAGTATTCCCACATTTAATCATTACAGCAGCCCCCACGGACTTATCATTTTCTCCATTTTTAGAGGGGAGGAAATGGAGGCTCAATCAACAAAATTCATTACAGTTAGTATTAAGGGAAAAATGAGTTACTAAAGGATATTAGGTATTTCAATGGGTTCTCTAGGAGAGTCGGAGAACCGGGCTTGGAGATCATGGCCGATTAACCACCCCAGATTCTGGGGAGGCACCTACTATTGCTGCCACTGGACATAGGCCCCACATCACTTGTCACTTCCCCTGAATATGAGGTATTACTTCTAAGTCTTCTGTCACTGCAGCCTCTGGAAACAGGATGATGACCCTGTCCACCCGGCCACATTCCATTCTATTTGGCACCTTTCTCATACCACTTTCGTCCACCTTGACATCTCAGGGTGGTGCCTCTGATTGATGGAGCCTGAGTCACAGGCCTACACCTTGGATGCAAAGGATGCTTGAGAGGGCGTTCCTGGCTTTTCCACTTTGGAGAGATGGGATTCATGAGATGGGAAATCTTCCAAACAGGTAAAGACACTAGGCCATCAAAACAGCATGACACATGGTTATCTCAGGGTACAAGATGAATTAGGTATAATGGTCTCCTTTCATAGATGAGAAAGCGAAGCCTACTGGGTAGCTAATCCTGGGCTGGTGTGCCCTCTTCTTTGATATGCTGGCCATGCTTCTTAGTCGCATTCTGACTGAGAGACCTTAAAAGAAGTGGAAATTCACAGCAAAAGAGAGCTCTCCCATCTGTCCTCTGCTTACCTTATCATGTTGGAATGTACTATGGAAATTGTTACTGAACTTTTATCTGATCTGAAAGGATTCATAACATATTTCTCCTTTAGATCCTGGTAAAGAGAGGAGTCTGTGCAAATCCCAGGCTGGGTTGGGGTGGGGGAAGGCTTCTTGTGGAAAAGGTTTCTCACAGAACATCAAGTTCAACTGAGGACTTTCTAGCTAGGTTCTGGAACAATATCATTAGAGTACAGAAGTTCTTAACATTACAGTTAAAATTCTTGGATTTTTTTTTAAGTTTACTTATTTAGAACCTAAAATTCACTGGTGGAAAAAAATTACCTATACACTGAACTATCATAAAACATTTGTTGTTGATTATACACAGTATAGCAATAATTTATTCCCAAAACTGTTTGAAAAGCCACAGTCAGTTTGGGCAATAAAAGGCCATCACCGCCCCCCCCCCCCACCCCGCTCCACCATAAGCCAAGCTGAAAATCCTTCTTCCTACAGGCAAGTGCATTTCCTAAAAGACTGGGATACAGTAGGAACGTGAAAACATTGTTGGTTAATATGCCAAAGTACTCAAAATCTAAACCTAAGTATGATGTGTGGAAAAAAATAATCCTGTCACAAAAAGACTCGACTATTCAAAATACTGTCTTTACTAATGGGAAAAGTATTTGTATTATTATACGTCCCACTGAACAAAAATTCTATTTAAAAACAAATAGTATATTTTGGACTTTTTTTATTAAAGAAATCAAAATCCAAAATTTTTTCATTGTGTTCTCACAACAGTGCTGTGTAATAGGTAAAGAGTAGTTGAATTAATTTTAACATCAACTAATTCCTTCACTCCGTAATTTATCTGCTTTATAACTTGTTTTATACTAAGTTACTTTTTAAAATTGTGATAAAATCCATATCTTATAAAATGGACCATTTTAATGATTTTTATTTTTATTTTTTTTTAAGATTTTATTTATTTATTGAGAGAGAGAGAATGAGAGACAGAGAGCATGAGAGGGAGGAGGGTCAGAGGGAGAAGCAGACTCCCTGCCGAGCAGGGAGCCCGATGCGGGACTCGATCCCGGGACTCCAGGATCATGACCTGAGCTGAAGGCAGTCGCCCAACCAACTGAGCCACCCAGGCGCCCCATTTTAATGATTTTTAAAATGCACAGCTGAGGAGTGTAAAGCATGTTTACATTTTTGTGCAACAATCTCCAGAACTTTCTCATTTTGCGAAGCTGAAAGTCGATATCCATTAAGTCCCTATTTTTTCCTCTCATTCATTTTTTAAAGACATAAAAATCTGTTTTTCATATCAAATTCCCTTGTTGTGTCCTATTTTATTATGAAGGAAATATATAGTCATTATTAAAATGTTCACTTCCTGGTCACTGGTGGTTGTGAGGTTTCAGTTATAGGAACCAGGCTCCCCTGGGAAGACATGCTACTTGCTCTCCCCTCTAGAAAGAGAAACTATGTTGTTTCTTTTGAGTTTGGGTCATTTCCCTAGGAAAAAAGGATTATTTTTTTTATTCATTTGCATGACTTACAGTAGAGGCAGCAAGAATGTAGTGATACTCTCATTCACTAAAATTTGATCTTTTACTTTAGAATAAAAATTGAAGGTAGCTAGCATAGAAACAAATTCCTAAACAAGGAATCCATAATTTGGGCCACATGGATGTCATTGAAGAAGATGCTTAAACAATCTAAAATTACATGCAAAATTGTGGTCGTGTGTGTGTAAGCATGTGCGGGAGCATGTACATGGGTAAGCACACATGCAACACATGTATATGCATTTTTTTTTCCTGATAAGAGAATTCACAGATATTATCAGGTGCTAAAAGAGATTTGTGATGCTCAAAGTTCTAAGAAATTATCCCATAAAATGAAAACAGTGGAGGGCTATTTTGGGTCACAGAACAAATTCTGTAACATAATACGAACCCAAATTCAGGTGTCCTCTTACCTGAATACCTGAAAACCAGTCCCAGTTTTACTGTTAATTTTACCTTAAACAATGGAAGATACACATTGCTTACTAGGTCCCTTTTCTTCTCTGATACTATATGTACATGGTCTCTAAGAAGCTATAAAGCAATGTTATTTGAGAAAGATCTGGAATATTTGAAAACAGGTTAGGACTGCCTCTCACTTCCTTCTAACATCTACCAGCATCCTCATCAAAGAGAAAAGAACAAGCCCCCAAAGCCAAGAACCGTATATTATGAATGAGCATAAAAAGGTTAAATTAACCACCAAGCTTCTGACATTCTTTTGATTTTTACATTAAAACTAAAATCCTAGGATTTTTGTATTGGAGAGAAATTCTAAGCTAAGAGTTCTGGTGAGGGTATTAATCCTGTCAGTCTTCTTACTGCTCATTTCCCCATTGCTTAGCTTCATCTGTCAAAGAGTGAGTCTTTAATAAATATTTTTTTAACTTAATGTGTTGAAGTGCTGTGAAGTGAATTAAAATGAGAGTGAGCTTGTTAAGAGTTTCTGGTAAGCCATTATTTAAAGTTATTTATGAAGCTATCAAACGTCACATGGTCATTTCTCTTTAACTTCCACGGCAACAATCTTTTTATAAGTTAATATCTGAGTCAACAATTCCTTTTGAATCTCTCTTCTTTTATTCTTTTTTCTATCAGTGATGCTATAGAAATGAAAAAGTAGTCAAATCTTGGGCGCCTGGGTGGCTCAGTCGGTTAAGCGACTGCCTTCGGCTCAGGTCATGATCCCAGGGTCCTGGGATCAAGTCCCACATCGTAAATAATTTTTAAAAAATTTTAAAAAAAGAAAAAAAAGTAGTCAAATCTTTCACAGGATGAAAGATTGACCTTTAGAAATGTTTTGTTTTTTTTTTTTTCCTAGAAAAGTTGTATCCTGGACCTTGCTACAGCAACCTGATATTGAATACAAGTCCATGTTGGACTTGGCCAAGGGGAATTCAGAGACCATAGTTCTGGAAAGACTGCCTGATAAAACATTCAATTCATAACTTAACAGAGATGACTTAGACAGAGGGTCTCTATACTTTTAGATTTCATAAACCCACAAGAATTTCCACCTCCACAATAATTGGGATTAGATCTCGTAGCACTGCCAACTTTTCATTTTTTTTGAAGAAAATTCACTAAAAGAATAATTTCCATATATTATTACCATCATTTGTTAAAGAAACATCCTCTTAACACCAAAGTATATAGAACGATCATAATCTCAGAATAAAGGACAGTTCTCTAAATGGAATAAATGTGGTTTCATGAAAAATTCATAATGTTTTTTTAAAATTTTACTTCCGTCTTTTTCTTGCTACGGGTGGAGATATTATCCCAAACCAATACAGATCTATGGGCTAGCATTTGGGAACCACTCATATAATTAAACCCCTTTGACCTGAGGTTTCGTTTCTCTTTCCAGATCCATTCTCCACCCTTCCCCTACTCTGCTTTCCAGGCTCACTGGTCTCTCTGGACTTGTCATTCAGGGTCTCTTACCCTCTGGCTTTTTTGGGGCTCAGCCCAAGGGAGATACAGAAGAACCCAGGGTAAGAGAAGAGGAGGTCAGGCTATTTATTCCACTGGTCTGTCCACCATTAGGTCTGAGCACAGGTTAGCGGTGGTTCTTTCTCTCTAGGTGTCAGCTCACAGACATGGCCCTCTCCTCAAGCTCTCTTTCTAGATATTCTGCTATTATCTCTTCCCCTACCTCTCCCATTCAAGGGGAGGCAAAGATTACCTTCACTTCTTGGGAGTGCCCCGCCATCCTTTGTTCATGCCCTTAACTGTGCCCACAGGTTTGTATATAGTCCCTCCACTAAACTCCCCTCAATCACTCCATTGGAGTGATTGACTGTTTCCTGCTCAGATGTGCCCAATACATGCCTCATTTAAAGATGAGAAATTGAGGGCCGAAGAAGTGAAACCCAGAAGTCACACAGCCCAAGGGATGTGGTCAGGTCCAGAATGTGGCCTTCCAGATTACAAGCAGTGCTGTGCTTAGTCAGTGCTCATCTGACATCCTCCCAATGTCGATCTCCCTCACAGGCATATTGATAGGCACTTTCTAGAACCTTCTTTCCCCTGGACTTTGACAAGAGTTGTAGTGTGTTCAATTTTGAATAAAAAATATCATATTAGCAGACTGTTTAGGCAATTCCAACACAGAGGAATACTGTTTCCATTAGAATGGATTGAAATCAGGAAAAATTGAGTTTTTTAAACGGTTGCCTAAATAGAAACTGGCAATTTAGCCTAAGATACTGTTGCAAAAGTTAAGCACAAAAGGACATGAGAGTGATGAAATTTCCACTGTAAGATGAATTCTGATCACCAAACAGGGGGGGTAGGGATAACATAAACTGTACAGAGTAAGGGGCTGAGGTGGGAGGCTACGGAAAAACTTTCATCAGCATGAGAGATATGAGCAGGTTATAGAAAGGTAAAGAAGTTTAGAGCCTTCAGTGCTGGTCAAGCAGGGGGAAAGCATAGAAGAGACATCGAGCATGAAGCTTGACCATTGCAAAATGTGTTGAAAGCATGTTTTATCTGGCATGAAGTGACTGAACCACTGGGCAGGAGCTGCTGCTGGATCCCTGTACATTCGAAGTTTCAGAATGCTGGAAACATTTAATCGTCTTAAACTGACCCACGTCAAAACGCTCTTCTGTGAAGGTGCTATTTGCTATCATCACACCTTTATTTAGCAATCTTACTTTTAAACAAATGCACACGCACATATTTAGCACATTAACTTTGTTCTAATTGCATACTTGAATTTCCCGCTACTATCGTTTGATCACTTGCTGTAACAAAAGTGCCGCAATGGGGACATCCTTTTACTAGGGTTTAAAAATAAGCTAGAAAGTTTTAATATCAAATGATTCTCTTTAAAGAAGTTGGGGCAATGGAATTACTAATAATAACATGAACTGAGCATTTCTAAGTAGTTACCTGCTTTAGCTTACTTAGTCTTCAGGACAACCCTGCCATCATCACCCAAGTCATGGCCACCTCCTGGCTTTCTGCTACTCAAGCTTGTACCTGGCCTTTGGCGAGCAGAATTTCCCTAGGGCTCTGACCCGTGCCAGCATCCCAGGCTGGATACATGGAAAGGATTGCTCAAAGAAGCCTATCAGCAGAGGGGAGTGCTCCCCTGGTGCAACCACTTTCTTTGATGGCTGAGCCTTCAATCCATCAACAGCTACTTACTGGGCTCCTACTAAATGCTCAGCGCTGTTCAGGCAGGACCCTTTCTACCTGTGTTGCACGTGGATTCAGAGGCAGGGGGTGGATCTGGGTCAGAGACTTTGAACCAGTCCCGAAGAGTGGAAGGAGTTTGTATGGCTGAGGAAGAAGGGTAAGGTCATCATAAGACAAAGAAATACTGACTTAAAAGTAAGGAAGGGGACAATAAAAAGATGCTGAGATGGGTTAGTGTCATCGAGAAAATTTAAGTTAGATAAAAAGAATAGATTTTCCTCCAGATCCTCAAATGAGGACCCTGGACAACTAAACAATAATTGACTCACAATTTTGAATAAGATTTGTCAATTAGCAAACTGTCAACTTTAACACGCATGTGTAAGACTCTAGTGTCTTTATTGTAGCCAAAAAGTTTAATTTGAATTCTTAATTTGTAGCATTCTTTTAGTTTACTCATCTTGGTTATCTTAGTTACCTGTACTTAGATGACTGGATTGATATTTAGGTAGAAGTTTTTAAGACAAAAAGTAGAAGTTCAACTGGAACTCCCATTGAATTGCTGGAATTTACCACTCGAAAATCCACAGACAGGATCAAAACCCAAACAGCTGTATAAATCATATATTTTCAACATGTGATAGCATTTAACAGACTTTTGATTAGTATAATTCACTCATCAATTACTTTAACTACCAAGACAGTTTTATGTTCATAATAAACGTAAGTGGCTTTATGTGGGGGTGTGGCCACATGTGCCTGAAGCAGAATGAACTTTATGGTAGAAGTCCCATTTTCTGCTTTTCCACCTTTCCATCCTGCAAAACTAGGACAGTGACTAACTATGCCTAACTTCTTTAGGGTCCTTGAAACAACACACCTGCCTCTAAAACTTCAAACCCCATGTATGTCCTTATCTCTGAAATTATTCTTGGTTTAATTTTTATTCCTTTGTTTGGTAAATGGGAGTTGCTTCCTTTCAAAGAGTGCTTGCCTATGTAGAAGCCATTTTCACGTCTGCATAGATACATTTATGGCTCTTTCCTTTAAGGGAGTGGGAGAACAGGAAGGCCAGTTAGAGAGTGGAGAGTGATAGCTTGCAGCTCGATCAAAGGTGCCAAAGATAGACTGCATTCTTCAGTTTGCTCAGGATTCTCCCTGTTCGGCAACACGTGGTGATTTCTTAAATCCACATGTATTAAAAAGTCCTATGGCATCTACTAGCACTCTTCAGGCAAGTCTATTTCATTTGGCTTTGACTTACAATGCTTCTCTCTTACTGGAAATGATTGTCCTTCTTGGCTAGGGAAATTTGGGATGTTTGGAGAGAAAGGTCTAGAGAAACCGATTAATTGATCTTGCTTGATCTACTCACAAAAAATTTAAGAAACTTCCTCTTGAGATCAAACATTAGACAAGAAGTTTCTCCCTGCAAATAGCAACTAGACCCAGAATTCCCAACCTTTTTGAAATAGTTTGGCCTCTTGAAATTTCCCCTTTCTACATAAAATGTTTTGTAGCATGAATTATCTATAGGTGTAAATACACAAGAGTTTTGTGTTGAGGTTCATTTTTTGAGATTTATTTTTTCTGGACTGACTTTTGAAATGTATTGGAATCATTATGGGATGCTGAGGATCATTGATTTACTCCAGATATTGTTGTAGCCCAAGATGTTCATCCCCCAAAGTCTGATTGGTGTGTGGGGGGGGGGTTGGGGGTGGGGATTATGCAGCCTTGTGTGATCTAGGAGCCAGGCTCTTTTGGAATGTAGCACCATTTCTTTGCCCTGCATCCTATGGAGTTTCATTTATATGAGAGGCCCATGGCAGGGCCCTAGGGTTCAGAGTGCTGTACAAACAACTATAGGACCTGAATGAATGCTTTATCTTTATGGCTGGGTCCATTTACCACCAGATGGCTTTATTGTATCATTAGGAAATGCACACATGTATAAAATTGGTGGGCTCCTAAACCAAAGGAAGAAAACAAAGCAGCAGTCCAAAAAAAAGGAAAGAAAGAAAAGAAAAAAATAGAAAAAAGGAAAAGAAAAGAATGAAAACAGCTCTTTCTTTTCATGGGGTAATTGGAAGCAGCTATAGGAGCCTGAGCATTCACAAGAGAACAGGACACACCCAAGATGGCTGGAGGAAGGTCATAATCCTAGCACGTATGAAGTCTCCCTTTTCAAGTTTTCACATTGCCGTGTAATTGTTAATTAATTGTCAAGATAGCCAGAGTTGTCAGGAAGTGCTCTAGTCTCAGCAGGGCCTGTAATTGATATTTCCATACCAATGGTGTATATACTCTTTTGCTTGGAGATGAGAAAGATCAACTACAGAAAACCGTGGAGAGGCCAAGTCTCCATATCTGCTGATTTCAGTCATCCTAGCCATATTCTGGGCAAGAATGATCTGATTCTAAACCCTGTGGTATCTTTGTTTTAATGACACTTGTGATAAGAAAGTGACGATCAGAGGAATCGAGCTTCTCTGAGTTCACATGGTTCTGTTCCTCGGGATAGGTGGATGCTAAAAATAGAGGCATTCGAGGTGACAGCTCTCACTAGGAATGTGAAATTCTGGTCTTGGCCTCTTGAAGGAAGGTTCTGTTTGTATCAAGAACAAAAAGCTGCAGATGAACCAAATTCCAGTGTGGGTAATTTTAGTCTAACTTTCTAAAGTCGTTCATTGTCATAATTTAATATGCATTTTTTACCCTCCCACTTAGACATTAAACTGTTAAGTCAGACTCTTGTTTTTATAACATTTCACTGTTTTATTACTGTGTTGAAGAAAAGGAGATGATGTGTATGACTTTATTAACCCTGTCCTTAATCCATAAAGTTGCTTAAGATACACTCAGGAAGCTATCCATATCAAAAAGTAATACTTGATTATTTTTTTAAAGAAAGAGTCCCTGGAAACCGGACAGATGGCATTTATTTTGGCTCAAGTCGAGGCCTTGGAGATTTGCCTGAAGGAAGCAGAAGAAAAGGCTAAATCCTTATCTGAACAGGTAATAACTGTCATTCAGACTGGAAATCTATGTTCTTCAAGTGTTCAGTAGAACAAGTGTAAATCTAAATACATGTTTTACAAAAACCAGAAACAGATCTATAAATACAGAGAGCAAACTGACGGTTCCCAGAAGAAAGGGGGTCAGGGGATGGGCAAAATGGGTGAAAGGAGTGGGAGGTAGAGGCTTCCAGTTATGGAACATTCGTTCCACGGGAATGAATGGGAATAAAAGCGGTCATGGGAATAAAAGGCACAGCACAGGGAATAAAGTCAATGGTATTGTATACACTTGCAGTGAGCGAAGCAAACCTATAGAGACTGTGAATCACTATGTTGTACACCTGAAACTAACATTTCGTGTCAACTAGACTCAAGGTAAATAAACAAACCAATCAATCAATCAATCAATCAATCAATCAATCTGTTTTGACCTCTGCACCTATTGATACACACAAACACAGAGGACTTCATTCATTTTAGATATAACAATAATTACTTTAATCTTTATGGACCTTTCCAGCCTTTAAAACTCCTTTTACGTTTCTATTTTGGTTTTCGTTCACTAGCCCATGAGTTAGGCAAGCCATCTTTAAGCCAGTGGCTCTCTTGAATCCGTGAAGCATATTTGCATTACACACAGATAAGCCCAAAGGTAAGATAAAACCTACAGGAACCACACAGGAGCAGTTTTCTCAGATTATTTGAGGAAATAAAGTTTTTTTCAAATACTGGCTTCCCTCTTGGGTTTTTGAAATTCACAGGGGCTATGGAGCCCAGCCTGTAAGTGGGTAGCATCGCACGCTCTAGAGGTGACCTGTGTCCACAGCAAATCTCCGCTTTCAGAGTCATTGACTGTGGTATCAGCAAAGCTCAGACCAGGGACTGGACCATTTTCCCAATATTACACTTTGCAAATAGCATAGTGCATATAGCTAATCCGAATGTTATTGTTGCCCTTCCCCATGGGGAGGGGGGCTTGGCCCCAGAGGGCAAAGCTGCCTAGAGTCTGGTGATCCACTTCTGGTGATCATCGGTGGAGGAAAAAGGACAGAAATGTTATAAACATTTATTGATTTATCATGAACTGGTACATTTTTGTTATATATTTTTAGAGACTTATGGAAAAACAATTTTAAGTTTTCTTTTCATAACAAGGTCTGTCTAGCAAAATCTGATTGCGTAAGAATTTTATAAGAATTTTTGTGGAAACTAGGGGAGATGTGCCTGTGTTACAAGAAAACGAAGTATAATTGACGTATAATGTGGTGACATCCGCAAATGGCCTCCATTTCTTTTACCAATTTACCAAAAAAGTGCATCTCTTACTTTGGGATGTGTTTACTATTTACTGACCAAGTGTGATCGATGAAAAACTTATGTCAATGAATGAAAGGGTGTTGCCCTAGGCCCAGACCCATTTGGAAAAGTTTCTTTGTTAGCCACATGCCCTAACCTTGGCTTACCAATTGGTCTTTCTTCTAAAACAAACAAAAACAAGCCTCAAACTGTAGCAAAATTATGAATTATGAAGATTATGCTGATGAACCAGAGCCTCCAAACCTGGGAGAAAGTTTGAATGGCTAACAGCAAGAAGGTACTCCTGCTTGTACTAGCTGCACTGAGAAGATATATGTGTATTTTGCAATTTAATGCTTTTTAATGATTTCTCATTTAAACCAGTAAAATTCGGTTCACTCATAAAAGTACTCATTCCTTTTGTTCTTTATAAAATATATATATATTTTAAAGATTTTAGTTGTTTATTTGAGAGAGAGCAGGAGTGGGGGTAGGGGTGCAGAGGGAGAGGGAGAAGGAGAAGCAGGCTCCCCGCTGAGCAGGAAGCCCGATGCTGGCTTGATCCCAGGACCCTGAGATCATGACCTGAGCCGAAGGCAGACGCTTAACTGACTGAGCCACCCAGGCACCCCTGAAATATTTTTATCCGGTACAACTAGCCCTTAATACTGAAGATTCTTAGCTCGAGGATCCTTTCTATAATATCAAACTATTAGTCCCATTTTTTTTTTAGTATTTAACAGTTTAAATATATAAAATAGAAACTGGATTTTACTCAACTTCTGTGTATCTACAATGAGTAAGATGCTAGTTAGGTGTTTGGGGAAGAAAGACATATAAGCAGGGCTTCTGTCCCCAGGTAGCTCACAACCAAAAGAATCACTGAAAGAGCTAGTGAGTGAAAACAGGTGTTTGTACGGCTCCAGATAAACTGCACAATAGCACTAAATTGCAGGGTCTATGTGTGTTATTTTCCTGAAGTATTGCTTTTGGAGTTGCCAAATTTGCCTAACTAAGTGAATTTAATTGGAAGTTGGTAATGGTTTGCAGAAAAGGAAAGGATGATATGTTAAAAAAAAAAAAAAGCACATTATAGGCATTTTGAACATTACATTTTTAATTGAGTACTTATTAGATTTGGCTGTCTCTACTGTTGTAGTTGAAAAGGTTAATCAGATAGAGACACTGTTCTCAGAGGAGTTAATCCTGAAAGTTTTGCTTCCTCCAGTATTGCAGTTTAGCCTTATTCTTGAAAAGATGCAAAGTATAAGAACAGTCCCTTCACCTCTGTTTTTAAATTCAGTAGACATTTTCCAAATGTGATGGCGGAAGAATAGGGAAAGGTAAGGGGGGGCAACTGACCTTTCTTAAGGCTAAGATAGGAGAATATTTCAGAATGGAACACCTGTGTCCAACAATCAAACATTTGTCCACTGGGTGCCACTGTCTTCCTTACCAGGCTATGCCACTAAGTGATGGCAAAAAGAGAAATTGTCACTAATATTCAAGACAATGATGTGTGTGTGTGTGCGCGTCTGTAGGAATCTCTCTGCCTGTATCCATGTATACATGTTAAAGCTTCTTTTAAATATCGCTAATTTAGGACTTGTCACAAGGACCGTGGGAAATGCTAGCTGGCGTTCACTGGTAATCCAAATCATTTTGTCAGCCCTGTGGCTGAATATTGGCCAGGTAGGCTGGCCTGGCGGGCTAGAAACAGGTGGGGGGAAGCAGAGGAGATGGTGAGGACAAAGATTTGTGCTGGAACCAAGGAGTGGAACATGGTATTGTCAACAGTCGATCCTGCTTTTGAGAAAAGAGTAAATTTCACCGTTAGCCAAATTGTTTCCTCCTGGCTTTGCCTTAGACTAGAACATAGAATTAACTCGGAATGGAAAGTATAGGGGTGCCGAAGGTTTCATCTGCACTAAGCACCTGTTGGTCCTGTGCCTCAGTTTATCTACACTGAACCTTTCTAAGGTCAGCAAGGTCCAGCAAGGTCTCTGTTGGTTTACTATGAAGAAGAAACCTACAAATAGTGAGGAAATAAGAAGATTGTGTCCACTTCCTCTATGACGTCACACAGTAAACAGAATTCTTGGTTGGTTTCCCTCTAGCTGACAATTTCTCTTTATTTCTCTGCAGTCATGTCTCTATTGTCAAGATAAAAGCAATGAGATAAGGATAATTTACAATTAAGATTTATAATCTGAGCTATTTATAGCTGTAAAAATTTTGCAGCAACTCACTTGGCCAGAGTGAGAAAGGGCCATGCGAATTAAACTCCTGTCCTAGGTAATACAGTAAATAACTCATCATTAGCAAGTTTTGCTAAAGAAAATACTTGATTATATTTCCAGCAGGTTGAGACCAGTGGGAGGAAATGCCTGGAAATTTGGTAGTAGATAAAGGACCAGGAGGGGCAGGTAGAAACAAAGGAAAAGTGTTAGGGGAGTAGAGAGAAAGCAGAGTAAAAATGTTTCTGGAGAAAATCATAAACAGTTTTTGCATGTGCGCTGGCTTCTGTCACCAGTGCAGACGGGACGGACGAAGAAAGGGGCTTCAGTAGGCTGCAGTTTGTGGCCATACCAAATAAATAGATCCCACAGCTTTTCTGCTGGGATCCCAATGCTTTTCGTGCTGAGAAAGTGTCAGGAAAACCCACAGTTTCCTACAATGGAGCGCAGACCCAGAGGTCACCCCAGTGCAGAGGGACTCGGCAGGGCGGCTCCTGAGACACTTCCTCTGGCCACGATTTTGGCCCATGTCTCTCTCATTCATCAGCAGCTTCTGGTTCCCAGCTCCTAGCAGCAGACCCAGGAGAGCTCAGGCTCCATTACTTGCTAGTTAATGACAGTGGGCAATTCGCATAATCTCTCCGAGGCTCAGGCAGCTGTCTTATCTAGAAGTGGGTTAGGGGCACCTGGGTGGCTCAGTTGGTTAAGTGTCCGACTCTTGATTTCAGCTCAGGTCATGATCTCAGGGTCGTGAGATGGAGCCCTGTGACTTCGGGCTCTGCGTTCAGCGGGGAGTCTGCTTGAGATCTCTCTCTCCCTCTGCCCCTCCCCCCTCAAATAAATAAATAAATCTAAAAAATATTAAAAGGGGGTAAACATACTGGTTTCATAGGCATTTGTGAAGTTTAATGAGAAGTGTATCTGGCTTTTAGTAGTACCTCAACAAGGGTTTATCTCTACTTTTAGTAGCCATAACAAAACTATATGGTTCTCTGCGTCATGTATCATGGACTAACGTGTGTGTGTGTGTATAAGGAGTTTCTCTTTTTTTGCTGGTATCTCTCAAAGTGTTTGAAAGACACTTAAGTTGTAACACAGCACTTCTTCAGATTCACGATCTTTGAGTCTTTCAAGCAGGACCCCAGCCAGGTCCCTTGTCCTAGCTTGGCTATTTGAGGGTCCGACTTTCTCATTCACTCTTTCCAAGCTATTCGTGTGGTAACGGGACCTGAGTACTTTCACCTTGTTCATCCTTTCTACTTCATCTCTTGGGTCTTCTGTTTCTACCCATTCTCTGATTTTGCTCAGAGTGGGAGCTGAATGGGCAGTGCTGGGATGTGGTCATTTCAGGATTTTATGGGGGAAACTGGGGAGTCAGGGAAATCTGTGATCATTCCTTCACCAAGGAGGTGAATCCACTGATGATTCTGTAGTCAGAATTAGCTTCAGGTACCTTACGGATATTGTACCTAGCAAAATATTAGTTACATATGAAGTGTGCCATACATACTAGCTGGGAAAGAGACGTGATTTGATGCAAGAGGAAGGAGGTGGGAAGCTTGGTGGGAAACTTGACTTTTTTTTCAAATCATTGTTTTTCCCAGGTAGGAATGAGACATAGACAAGATACAACAAAGAGCCCCTTTATGGTCTTTTGCAGCATAAAGCTAATTTTGCCCTTTTTGTTTCCATAAAGAGAGAATTATTGGTGGTACTCAGGATGCAGAGACATTAAAATGGAGAAGAACATGGTAGTATTTCCCAGTTTTTGGAAACAGCATGTGTGAGCCTTTTTCTTACTTCTTAGTAATAGCTCATGTTTCAGCTATGCATAATTTTTCCCTTACCCGATGAGAAGGACATTTCCGAAGGCCCAAAATAAAACTAGTAATGGGGCCTTCTTGTATCCTGACTCTGTAGCAAACTTGGCCACTTAGGTTATATCCAAAGAAGACTCCTTTCCCTTACTTTCACTCCCTGGTATCTCCCTGCCTAATATTCACCTCCATCTTAAATAATAACAGAAGCAATAATGGAGACACAGTGTGAAAGGGGGATGTTGGATGTGGGGTGGGGTGTCTAAGCAATCCCATAGGAATGCATGCCTTGTGCTAGACCTCTGCAATGCATTCTAAATGGTAGTCACTGAGTGGAAACTAACATTTATTAACACCTACACTGTTCTGGGTAATAGGCTTAAATTTATAGATGCTTCATTTAACCTACACAAGAATGCTAGGGGGGCCACCATTATGATGATCCCCATGAGGAACATGAGACTCAAAGACATTAAGTCATTTGCCCAAGGTCATACAATTAATAATGGCCAAACTGTATTAGAACCTAAGTATTTTTAAAGTCACAGTCACTATTCTTAAGAACACATGGTCACAAGTCAAAGCCACTTAGAAGAAGTTTCCCACTCAAGCAGCACTGAACAAAAACTTATCTCCAAACTGGAACCTGGAGAGTTCATTGATTGTTGGGCCTTACCCTCAGAGTTTCTATTTCATTAGATCTGAGGTGGGGGTCAACAATTCACATTTTTCACAGGTTCCCACTCTAAGTTGAGGTTAAGTTCTAGCCCTAACCCAAATCTATGGGCGAGGGGTCCTCTTCACCCTTGGCACAGAAACTGATTCAATCAGTTAGGATTCATCTTGGGTACATAGAACAAACAACCCCCCAAAAGAGTGGCCTAAACAAGTGGATGTTTATTTTTCACTCATATAATGTAAGTCTGGACACAGGAAGCCCAGGACAGGCGTGGTAGCTGCTTCACAACCCTCAAAAGCCTGGGCTATGTCTTCCATGCATTCACAAATATGGCTTCTGTTCTCAGCATCCAAGATGCATCTGCTGCAGCCATTTTTTTTTAAGATTTTATTTATTTATATATTTGAGAGAGAGA
Source organism: Mirounga angustirostris (assembly GCF_029215605.1). Lineage (NCBI taxonomy): Eukaryota > Metazoa > Chordata > Mammalia > Carnivora > Phocidae > Mirounga > Mirounga angustirostris. The sequence goes on from NW_026991715.1 coordinate 23,004,957, forward strand.
GAGAGAGAGAAAGAGATTGAGAGAAGGGGCAGAGGGAGAAGCAGACTCCCCGTGGAGCAGGGAGCCCAACACAGGACTTGATCCCAGAACCCTGGGATCATGAGCTGAGCCCAAGGCAGACAGACGCTTAACAGACTGAGCCACCCGGGCACCCTGCTGCAGCCATTCTACTCACATGTCAAGCAGCGTGAAGAAGGAAAAAGCAGATGCAAAAAAAGGGAAGGACAACTGCTAGCTGTGCAGCCCCTTTCAAGAACTTTTAAGAACTTTTCCCAAAAACTCAGTTTAAAAATTCTTATATAGGGCGCCTGGGTGGCTCAGTTGGTTGAGCAACTGCCTTCAGCTCAGGTCATGATCCTGGAGTCCCTGGATCAAGTCCCGCATCGGGCTCCCTGCTCGGCGGGGAGTCTGCTTCTCCCTCTGACCCTCCCCCCTCTCATGTGCTCTCTCTCTCCTCTCATCCGCTCTCTCAAATAAATAAATAAAATCTTTAAAAAAAAAATTCTTATATATCCCTGACCACTGCTATTTGCGTGGAGGCTAAGAAATATGAATATTTAGCTGGGCGCATTGCCACCCTAAGAGTATGGGGATTTTTTTACTAAGAAGGGGAAAATAGATATCAGGTTGGCAAATAGTGATCTCTGCCTTGCTCATCCAACCCCTTGACCATACTTTTGCACATGGTACCTTGTCCTGGTAACTTCAATGTTCTCCTACATGGGATACCCAGTTTTCCCAGCTCCATTTGTTGAAGAGATGATTCTTTCTCCACCAAATGGTCTTGACAGCCTCATCAAAAATCAATTGTTTATAGGTGTAGGATTCTGTAGACTCTCAATTTGGTTCCATTACTCTATAACTCTGTGACTTTCAGCAGGTACTTCTGGTTGGAAACCCCACGTAAATTTTTGAGCGGGGAATTTAGATTTGGTCTTCTGGGTCCTTTACCAAGATCCTTTCTTACTGTGAGAAGCACAGTGGACCTCTCTTACTTATGCAATAGCTGGAAATTGAATGATTCTTCTAACTGATCTTTTACCTTAAGCATTTAGTATAGCAAGCAAGCAAACAAGGACAAAGACAAAAGACTATGTTTGACTCTAATAATCCTACATTATTTATCATTTTATACCTAAGGCTCTAAAATAAACTCCCATTATTTGCTTCTTAGTATTCAATCTATATTTCCCTTAAGTATGGGAATAGAAAAAATAAAGATTTTTAGCAAATTTTTAGATGCTAAATATGTGTATGAATGGCTAAAAGTGATTTGATACATACTGAGATTGCCCCCCAAAAATGTTCTGGTTCTTTTTTCTTTGTTTAAATGCAACAGTAGATCCCTTGATGTCAAGTTTATTTGAAATAAGTAATGTGCCCTTGGTAGGAGTATTCATTTCTGCAAATGCTCAGAAATTATGCTTGATATGCCAATCTGAAATCATGAGTTTTTGTGAATGAGTTTTTGTTTTCCAGTCTATTTGGAAGTCTACTTTAATGCCATAAAATCACAAGCAGTCTGTTTGACCTGGAATGGGTTTCCTTATGACAATGAGACCTAGTTACTGGGAACTTCCTTTAACACTTTGGTCCTGGTTGAGTTTATAGCAGAATTCCCTCTTTAAACACATACACACACACACACACACACACATACACACACACACACACCCCCTCTTACCTAAGCAGGTGTCAATTTTTACCCCCTATTGGATTGTTGGGCATTAACTGAGAGCTTAAGGGAACATAAGGGAAAAAAGACAAGCTAGTGAAGAGATGTGTTGTTTTGCATAGAGTCAGGCACAATGACAAATGGGCTTCTGTTGCCATTGTTGTTACAGGCAGGATGCATGGACGGCTGGCCTGTTACATAACTAAAGACTTCCTTTTGCTTGTAAATGTCAAGATCAAACAGAGGTCAGTTTTAAATAGCTGACTGGGCGCTAATAAATGTGACTTTCTTGTCTAAGAAAAAGCCAAAATGTCTTGTCCCTTAGGAGTCATGGCTGTGCTGATAAAAGCAGGTGTCTTTTTGCATGGACATTTTCTTTATAAGCTTTCTCAGAGATGGCAAACTCACTTTCACTTTCCTTAATCTCTGCAAGGAAATTAGTAAATTAGGTATATGCATTATATCAATTATTCATTTATTCATTCAGTAAATATTTATTAAGCCTGTACTGTGAGCTAGGCATTTTGCTAGGTACCCCTGTGTATGTTAGCTCATGCATTTCTTCCAAAGGCCTTGGGAAATCTTATCCCCATTTTGCAAATGATGAAAGCTCTTTTGTGGGATTGCAGCCCTCTTATCTGCTCTTTCTATACATTCTTCCTTGGTGACCAGCCCTAGGGGCACAAAATCTACCAAGAACCACCTCTTCATCATTAGTCCTGATCTTCCTCATGACCCCAGACCTGAATATCCAACTGCCTACTGACTAGTACCACCGAAGTTCTCATTCAACTCAAGCTCGACTTGTTCATTAGCTTCCTGTTTCAGATCTGTTTCTTTTCCCACATCCCCTAAGCCTGGGACAGGGTCCCCAGCCGCCCTGTGGCTCGTATCAGAAATCCCTCCTGCTTTGATTCTTTCCTTTCCCTCGTCCCACACGGCCAGTCAATTGCCAAGTACCTCCTAGCAATGATGCTCAGATGCTAATAATGATACCTCTCAAAGAATTCTTGAAATCATCTTCTCTTCTTTATCTCTACCATCATTGCCCTTGTTCAGGCTCCCAACAGCAGAAACTTCCATTATGGTCCTTGTTTAATGGCTCCTCCACAGTACAACCAGAGGGAAGACTCCACACCACATATTTCTCCTTGGCTTAACTCTAAATTCGTTACCTTTGAACATCAGGATCAAATCTATACTCCTTAACTGATCCTACAATCATTGGTGGTCAGAGTCCCTACTTGTTTTTCCAGTTTTCTCTTACACCACTCCCTGCATATCACTATTATACCACTTCTGATTCCTTGCATGTACGATCTTCTCTCTTACCTTTTTCTCATTTTTTTTTTTAGATTTTATTTATTTATTTGAGAGAGAGAATGAGATAGAGAGAGAGCATGAGAGGGGGGAGGGTCAGAGAGAGAGGCAGACTCCCTGATGAGCAGGGAGCCCGATGTGGGACTCGATCCCGGGACTCCAGGATCATGACCTGAGCCGAAGGCAGTCGCTTAACCAACTGAGCCACCCAGGCGCCCACCTTTTTCTCATTTAAGAAAAACAAAAGGCTTTGTTCCTCAGAGTCAAGTTGTATTTAATATATCCTTTTCACTCTGCTTCTGCCTAGCCTTGCTCCCACGACTTCCTCTTATCCTCTTTCCCATTATCCACAAAATCCCAACCAACTCCTGTTTTCGCATCTTTTTTTAGATGCTGCTTCCTCAAAAATGCTTTTCTTCTTCCTTCAGTTTGGAGTTAGATGTCCTTCCTAGGTACTCTCATAATCCATCTCCCATTTCCCCACCAACTGTAATTATCCTACTACACCATATGCCTCATGGAAGAAGTTCAGACAGTGACTTCCCCGAGTCTCAAATCAAGTTCAAACTCACCCACTTATCTCTCTGATGTCAAAGCTCATGCTCCTTCCAATATAGCAATTTGAGTCAACCTATGAACAATGGGGACCCATTAAATGGGGCATATTCATATTTGTACTTAGAAAACTCTGAGGGGACTAAGAAGGACATATCTGTGAGGTGACTAGAGCCAGGCACATTGGTGTGTAGGCTCTTTCAAAAACCCAGTTTGGAAATGATAAGTGCCTATTTGTTCTGAAGAGAAGATAGAGACAAGATATTTAACAGGTGGATTTAGTGATTAATTAATGGAAAAGTAATATTCAAGACAGATCCCAAGTTTTAGGTGACTGGGTGATCAGTGGTTACCCCAACTATCTTATATTTGAATCAATAAATATTAAAGGTGATTCATTTCCTTTGAAAGGTTCCATGTGGGCTCAATTTACCCCATGTATGTTCTGGATTCTTTACTTAAAGACTTGTAATTTGGATTTCCTCACTTAGGTCTTCTGAATGTTGTAGTCTTTTGATATTATATCAGACCCTTAATCCACGTCTTAGAAATAGGTTTTTCTCCTCCCCATTTTTCAAGGAGAGGCTTCTTAGAGAAAATTTTGGATGACCATGTGTTTCATGTCTGAAGATCTCATTTATTAGCCTTAGGGACCACTTAATGTTTAAACTTGGAGTTACATAAATGCAAATCTCTTGCCATTATTGAATGGATGTATAGCGACAGCGCAGTCCTTGATACTCTTTAGGAGATATTCAAAGTCAAAACTATTTGCATAATAATACTAACATGTAATTGGCCTTTTCCGCTATCATTCTTTAACAAGTAGAGGTTTCCCAGATGTTACACGGAAGACTGAACATACAGCAGGTATGAGAATCCAACTGCCCTGTATTAACCTAGACGTTGAAGAAGTTTGAGGAGAAAGGGAGACCCCTGAGAAGAAACTCAAGAATGGCAGAATGCATTTCCCCCAAGCCAGAGAGCAGAGTCAATGCTGAGTCCGACCAGCAGGGGGAGTCTGTGTCCTGTTGCGTGAAAGTGCTCTGAGAATGTGCTGGAACTTGGACCGACTGGGTGTATCCTAGGAATGAGTCCTAGGCCACTAACAGTTGTTGGCTTTAATTTCTCTGAACCTGATATTATTGCTTTTTGATTTTTACATCCAAGCATTTGACCTTTATATCCAAGTCAATGATTAATTGCCTCACTTTTTCCCATGTCTCATTTCTCTCTGATATTCTTATCTGTTCATAAGACACAGAGCGCTTTTTTGGAGATTAAAGAAATCTTAGGAATCTCTATGCCTGGAACTTTATATTTCAATTATCGATTGATCTTTTGGTAAATATTTCTCTCTGTTTTCACTTAGAGCTTAAATGTGCCTTTATTACTTAGAGTTCCCTTCCCCGAACAACTTGGGGGTGTTATGGGTTGAACTGTGCCCCCTCCAAATTCAAATGTTGAAGTTCTAACTCCCAGGATCTCAGAACGTGACTTTTTTTTTTTTTTGGAAATGGGGTTGTTGCAGATGTAATTTGTTAAGATGAGGTCATAGTAGAGTAAGATGGGCCCCAATCCAACATGGCTGGTGTCCTAATAAAAAGTAGATATCTAAACACAGACATACAGGGAAAAAGTCACATGAAGACAAAGGCAGAGACCAGGGTGATGCATCTACAAGACAGGGAATGTCAAAGATTGCCAGCAAATCACCAGAAGCCAGAAGAGAGATACAGAAGAGATTCTTCACACCCTTTAGAAGGAATCAATCCGGGCGCCTGGGTGGCTCAGTTGGTTAAGCGACTGCCTTCGGCTCAGGTCATGATCCTGGAGTCCCAAGATCGAGTCCCGCATTGGGCTTCCTGCTCGGCAGGGAGTCTGCTTCTCCCTCTGACCCTCCCCCCTCTCATGCTCTCTCTCTCATTCTCTCTCTCAAATAAATAAATAAAATCTTTAACAAAACAAAAAAAAAAAAAAAAAGAAGGAATCAATCCTACCAACTTCTTGATCCTGGACATCTAGCCTCCAGAAATGTGAGCCAATAAATTTATGATATTTAAGCCACACAATTTGTGGTACTCTTTTTTTTTTTTTAATTATTTATTTGGCAGAGAGATAGCACAAGCAGGGGGAGCAGCAGACAGAGGGAGAGGGAGAAACAGACTCCCCGTTGCGGGGCTCGATGCGGGGCTCAATCCCAGGACCCCGGAATCATGACCTGAGCCGAAGGCAGACGCTTAACCAACTGAGACACCCAGGCATCCACAGTTGATGGTACTCTTTTACAGCAACCCTAGCAAACTAATACAGGGGTAACTATGCTTCCAAATTATAGGCCTTTGGAGGTCTATTTTAAAATGTGCATGAACCTATAAATGGTTAGAAATACCTTTTTAAAGGCAGAAATATTAATAAATGTAAGAGTCTGTTTTGTCTAGGACAGAGGTAGGATGAGGAATGTGTTGTTTGTTTTCAACTGTAAAATTGAAACGAGACAAACCCAGTTCTGTAAACTAAATGTATCCTCAGCCAGAGGGGGGCCTCAGCCAGAGGGGGGCCTGCCCATTCCACAGGTGGAATAGGTAATTTTTAAAGTGTTTACATCCATTATTTATTGCCAAAATATTTTCATAGTTTTTAGTACTAGTCCAAACAGCTTTCAGAGCATTTTATACAAGGAAAGTCTTTGTTTTTAAATGAAAACACTCCTTTCTCTGTAGTATAAGCTTTACAAGGTTTGTCAAGACTCAGTTTGTTGTTGAGTGACACTGGAAACCTATCCTGCAATATTATTTGCTATGTGTATGTGTATGGGTTGTGTAGGAGTTCTAGGAGAAAAGACAATGAGAGGAGATAAATGTGAAAATTCACATTAATTAATGGGGTGGTTTTCATAATTGCACTCCATGATGGATTGGGTGGATGATGAGAGAAAGAGAAGTTTTAAATATATTTGTGGCTTACACATACTGGGTAGGTCGTTCCATTTATTATGAGAGGGAAGTCTGGGGAATGTGTGAAATATGAGGATTTCATTTTGAATACATTGATTTTCAGATGCCTTGTATACATTCAGGTGACAATATTAAGTAGGTTGTTGGATATACATATACATTAGCCTGAAGCTAAGTGGTTGTATGTTTTAAAAATGGGAGTAACTGGCATGTTTAAATTACGGCACCGAATGAGATCAGCTGGAGAATTAGCATAGATAAGGGAGAGAGTTGGGCCCAAACCAAACTCTTAGGTTTCAATATTTAGAGAATTGAAAGAAAAAAAATGTAGCCAAGGAAAATGAGAATCAAGAAGAAATTCAGAGAACCAAGAGAATGTTTTAAGAGGCATGAAGTACCCAGATGTATAACATTTTACTGGGAGGTTGAATGAGATGACTAAAAACTTGTCCATTATGTTTGGTAAAACGCAGATCATAAACAACCTTAATAAGATCAGTGTCAGTAGATTAATGGAGGGAAGAGGCAATTGAAGAGAGAGAAATATAATTCAGGGCAGTCCTTTTCCCAATGCCTGGGAAATTTTTTCCTGTAGTTTGAGAGGGAGAGAGAACGAGAGAGAGAGAGGGCATGCCAAGGATGGTGAAGTAAGAGAATTCTGAGAATCTGATTTAAGACTCAGGACATAGAGGTGCCTCTACTTCCTAGTTAAAAAACCAGTTAATTCTCTCTTTAAGCCAGTTTGCATTGGATTTCTGTAACATAATCAAAATGGTTCTGACAAAAAGAATTGTTGCCATACCTGAAACTCGAACTCAGTACACACACCGTGCCCCACCCCCTCCACCAAAGGAATACCTTCTAGCCTTTTTCTCGACAGTGGCCATGGAAGAAAAGGACAAAGAAGGTTCCCAGAGGTTAGAAGCAGACTCAAACACATCAGAAACATCATTCCCTGCACAGTCAGGACCCGCCTTGTTATTGCTAGCCAGTACAACGTGGTGTTCACGATGGCCAGTGACAACTGGACATTGTTTCCCCTTTTCCATTCTTTTAAAAGGGGAATTACATTGTGATTGTCCTGTTTTTAGGGAGGGTATATTTTTTATTTAATCCTTAGGCGCTGTATCATGATCAGTCTCATCTGCATGAGATTCAGAGTGGAATACGCGTCATTTGGAGATCTAAATGTGGAGCTAGATGCAGTAACTTGATATGACTTAGGGTTATCTCCTTTTGGGGGAGAGGGGAGTGCATTTTTGGATTCATGTAGAATAGATGCATCATATTATGCTGGAGCATTCTGGGAAATGCATATACTTATGACCATGGTATAATTGTGCTTAACACCCAGAGGATGGACTTTAACTGGCCTCTGTTTTTGTGTCTACCTTTTCTGGAGAAATGCTTTTACCAACTCCAATCTTATAATATGGTTGTCAATCATAGTCAAGGAAATGATCATTGAGCACATGACCTAGGTTCTAGTCAATTATTTCTTTTTCTAGTCAGTTATGATATACCATTTTCCTGACCATAAAGGCTAATCCCGGGGAGGTCATATGAACTAATATGGGCCAAATAGAGTCCTTTTTCCATTTGTTACTGAAGGACAAATTGTCTTACTATTGAGGTCATGAACGTGGAAGGCTATAGGTAACATTTTTTCCCAATGTGTGAAGAAAGCCCGTCTGCACTGGGAAATAATAAGGTGAACACATAGGAGCAGCACCAAGATACAGAGGTAAAAAGAGAGAGTATGATGACTTCTTCTGAGTCTGTGGATCTAGTTGTGAGTGAAACAAAAATCTACTTCCGTCTCCTCAGTTACATAAGCCATATTTTTTTTCTTAAAAAAAAAAAAAAGAGTGGGGTGGGGTGCCTGGGTGGCTCAGATGGTTAAGCATCTGCCTTCGGCTCAGGTCATGATCACAGGGTCCTGGGATTGAGTCCTGAGTAGGGCTCCCTGCTCAGCGAAGAGCCTGCTTCTCCCTCTGCCTCTGCCCCTCTCTCTCTCTCTCTGGCTCTCATGAATGAATAAATAAAACCTTAAAAAAAAAAAAAGAGTGGGAATATCTAAGAAAGTGACAACAGTGTAGGTAGGCAATTATTTTAAGAAAAGTCATTATTTTAGGCTGTCAATGGACATCTTTTGTTCATGGGAATTACTATTAACATGTTTATATGCTAAAAATAATCAACCAGAAGGGGTGAGATAGATAATGCAGAAATGGATGGGGGTGTGTGGGTGTGCAGAAATGACAGGGGTGAAGGCTTTGTGATCAAGGAGATGGCCTTCAAAGCCTACTGAAAGGGCTGGGCTTTGATAGAAGAATATCTTCTCCATTTGTGTAATAAAGGATGCTTTCCCCTCTAAGTAACAGAAATCCAATTAAAGTAATGTAATAAGGCCAGCATGGAAGAATACGTTTTAAGGTGGAGCAGTTCCAACATTGGTTAATTCAGTGGCTCAAGAATGTCACCAAGAACACAGGTGCTACCCATCCTTTGCTCCACCATCCCCTGTGTCATATTTGTAAGAGATCTGCAGCAATTTCAAGAATTACAGGCAGTCCAAAGATACTGAGAAAAAGAGATTTACTTCCTCCTGTGTGTCTTAAAAAAAAAAAAAAAGGATCTGGTAAAATCCTTTTCCTGGGGCTCCAGGGGCCTCTCCTGGGTGCAGGCCCAGGCCTAAAATCATCTTTTATACCTGGGAATGAGACCAACATAGCTGGCTTATTTTCATTGTGATTCATTCCCTGGGACTGGACAAGGCCAAGCTCCCCTAAACACATGGCTGCTAGCTAATCCAAATTGGGTGCCTGGTAGCAAGGGATAAATAGGTAAACAACTGTTGGGAAATGAATTAGCAGTGTCTCCTGCAGTAAGGTTCATATATTGGCTGGTGAGAAGGTGAGGGAGTAGCCATCTGGCAGTTTCTATTTTTTTCAGTAAATTATTGATGAGATGGTCATTTGGGGTAAGGGGTGGGAGTGGAATTCTGAAGAGAGAGAAAGTAAGAAATGACATTTGAGGAAAGAATAGAGAATAATATTATCTCAGAAAAGAGGAAAGGCACTTTACTAAGAGAAAAATAGAATGACAGTTTGATTTCAGGGCAGCGGAACTCAACACTGAGATGTGTGCTCATTAATTTAAAATGAAAGCAGTCAATCCAATTTTGTTATTTTTTTTCCTAACAGCATTCCATGAAATGATGTGATGCAAATAATTTTCGTGACCACTGAGAGCTAACTAGAAAATCATTGTATTTTTATAAAGGTGAAATTCATATAGCATACGATTAACCATTTTGAAGGATGCAATTCAGGGGCATTGAATGGATTCACAGTGTTGTGCAACCACCACCTCTCTCAAGTTCAACACTATTTTGGGTGGCTCAGTCGGTTAAGCATCTGCTTTCGGCTCAGGTCATGATCCCAGAGTCCTGGGATCAAGTCCCACATCGAGTCCCACATTGAGTCCCACATCGGGCTCCCTGCTCAGCAGAGAGTCTGCTTCTCCTTCTAACCCTCCCCACTGCTGGTGCTCTCTCTCTCTCAAGTAAATAAATAAAATCTTAAAAAAAAAAAGTTCAACACTTTTTCTTCATCACAGAGCACTTTACACCTGTTAAGTAATTGCTCCCCACAACCTCCTCATCTTATCCCCTGACAACCACAAATGTGCTTTCTGTCTCCATGGGTTTACCTATTCTGGAGATTTTGTATGAAAAGAATCATACAGTATGTGACCTTTTGTGTCTGGCTTCTTTCACTTAGCCCAATGTTTTTGCAGTTCATCCAAGTTATAGCAAGCAAGCCTCAGTACTTCATTCCTTTTATGGTTGAATAATATTCATCAGATGTATACAACACAATTCCTTTTTCATTCCTCTGTTGAGGGACAGTTGGCTTCCATCTTTAAGCTATTATGAACAATGTTGCTATAAGCATTTCTATACAAATTTCTGGGTAGATACATGCTTTCATTTCTCTTGGGTACATACCCAGGAATGGAATGGTTAGGTCATATGGTAATTCTAACTTTTTGATGAACTACCAAACTGTTTCCCACAACAGTTGCACTATTTTGCACCCCCAACATCAATGTACCGGTTCCTATTTCTCCACATCCTCACCAATACTTTTTATTTTTCATTTTTTAGATTACAGCCATCGCAGTGTCTATGAAGTGGAATCTCATTGTAGTTTTGACTTGCATTGAGCAATGCAATGCTATTGAACTTTTTTTCTTTTTCTTTCTTTCTTTTTTGGAATTAGGAAACATTTCCAATTTTATTCGTACAATTATTAACCAAAGTTACAAAAGTAGATTTATAAAGTCACATGTCAATAACAAAACAGAAAGGAAATGAAATGTATGACATCTTGAAAAGTTCCAAAGAAATACACCCTGGGCTAAAAATCTGCCGTTAAACTATGGTTGCACAACAAGCTATATTCATTACTGCATTTTCTCAATAAATTCTTCCTTGTATTTGTTAGACTGATTCACTCTCTTGTACATCAATTGAGATTTCCTACATTTCCTTCACTCAGTTTTGCTAATTTGTGTATTTCTAAGAATGTTCCTATTTCATCTAGATAATCGACTTTGCTGGCATCCAACTGTTCATAGTCTCTCTTAATCTTTTTAATTTCTAGAAGGTTGATAAAGATGTCCTCACTTTTACTTCTCTTTTCAGTTATTTTTGACTTTTCTTTCTTTTTTAAAAAGTCAGCATAGCCCCTGGGTGGCTCAGTCGGTTAAGCGTCTGTCTTTGGCTTAGGTCATGACCCCAGGGTCCTGGGACAGAGCCCCATGTTGGGCTCCCTGCTCAGCGGGGAGCCTGCTTCTCCCTCTCCCTCTGTCTGCTGCTTCCCCTGCTTGTGCTCTCTCTCTTTCTGTCAAATAAATAAATAAAATAAATTTAAATCTTTTCAAAAAAGTCAATATAGCTAAAGATTTGTCAACTTCGGGAATCATTTCCAAGAACCAACTTTTGGTTTCATCACTTCTTTTATTTTTCAATTCTCTATTTTGTTTATCTTCTCAGTCTTTATCATTTGATCCCTCTACTGGCTTTGGGCTTAGTCTGTTCTTTTTCTTCAAGGTGTGAAGTTAAATTGTTGATTTGACATTTCTTCTAAATGTAGGTGTTTTCTGCTATAAATTTTATTCTGGTATTGCCTTTGCTGCATCCCCTAAGTTTTGGTATGTTGTGCTTTTCTTTTCATTTGTGTCTAAGTACTTTCTAATATCTCTTATGATTTCTTCTTTGACTCACTTATTCTTTCAGAATGTGTTGTTTTATTTCCATTTCCATTCATTTTCAAAGTTTCTAGTTTTCCTTTTGTTACTGATTTCTAGTTCATTCCATTCTGGTTGGAGAAGGTACTTTGTATCATTTCAATCCTTTTAACATTAGGTCTAACATATGGTCTGTTCTGGAGAATGTTCCAAGTGCACTTGGGAAGAAAGTGTATTCTGCTGGTGTTGGCTGATACGTCCTATACATATCTATTAGGTCTAGTTAGTTTGAAGTGTTGTTCAAGTCCATTTCCTTACTGATCTTCTGTCTTAGATGTTCTATACATTATTAAGAGTGGGGTATTGAAGTCCTATTACTGTTTATTGCCACTATTTCTCCTTTAAATTTTGTCAATGGTTTTTTCATATATTTGGGGGGTCTATTTGGTGCATATATGTTTATAGTTTTGATGAATTGATACTTCTATCAGTATATAATACCCTTCCTTGTAATTGGTACTAATTTTGACATAGCATCTATTTTGTCTGTCACCCCAGCTCTCTTCTGGCTAGTATTTGCATGGAATATCTTTTTTCATCTTTTCACTTTAGACCTATTTGTTTCTTCAAGTCTGAAGTTAGTCTCTTATAAGCAGCATATAGTTGGATCATGTGTTTTATCCATTCCATAAGTCTCTGTCTTTTAACTGGTGAGTCTAAACCATTCACTTTTATTTATTTTTTTTAAAGATGTTATTTATTTATTTGAGAGAGAGAGAGAGCAGATGAAGAGCAGAGGGAGAGGGACAAGCAGACTATATGCTGAGCACAGAGCCGGACTTGGGGCTTGATCTCAGGACCCCAAGATCATGACCTGAGCCAAAATCAAGAGTAGGACGTTCAACCAACTAAGCCACCCAGACACTCCTAAACCATTTACTTTTAAAGTACTACTGATAATGAAGTATGTACTTCCGCTATTTTGCTATTTGTTTTCTATAAATCTTAACATCTTTTTGTTCCTCAATTCCTCCAATGCTGCCTTCTTTTGTGTTTAACTTTTCCTAGTATACCATTTTGATTCACTTTGGGTTTTTTGTATCTTTTTTTAGTTATTTGCCCCTATAATGTGTATTTAAGTATGCCTTGTAGTGCCCCATAGGTCCCTTAGGTCTATTCATCTCTCTTTATTCTTTTTCCTTTCTGCTCCTCAGACGAGGCAATTTCACTCACTCTACCTTCAAGTTTGCTGATTCTTTCATCTGCCTGATTATCTCTGATCTTAAAGTGTTCTAGTAAATTTTTCATTTTAACTATTTTGCTTTTCAACTTCAGAATTTCTACTTGGCTTCTTTTTATAATTTCTATTCCTTTATTCCTATCTTCTATCTGCTCATAAGTCATTCTTCTGATTTCCTTTACTTTCCCCCCCTCCATGGTTTCTTTCCACTCTTTTAGCATATTTAACATAGTTCATTTAAAGTATTTGTCCAGTAAGTCCAAAATTCCAATGTCTGAGTTTCTCCAGGTACGGTTTTCATTAAGGTTTTTTTGTGTGTTTTGTGTTTTGTTTTGTTTTGTTTTTTTGTTTGTTTGTTTGTTTTATTTTATTTTTATGTTAATCCCCATACATTACATCATTAGTTTTAGATGAAGTGTTCCATGATTCATTGTTTGTGCACAACACCCAGTGCTCCATGCAGAATGTGCCCTCCTCAATACCCACCACCAGGCTAACCCATCCTCCCACCCCCCTCCCCTCTAGAACCCTCAGTTTGTTTTTCAGAGTCTATCGTCTCTCATGGTTCGTCTACCCCTCCGATTTCCCCTGCTTCATTCTTCCCCTCCCGCTACCTTCTTCTTCTTCTTTTTTTTTTTCTTAACATATATTGCATTATTTGTTTCAGAGGTACAGATCTGAGATTCAACAGTCTTGCACAATTCACAGCGCTTACCAGAGCACACACCCTCCCCAGTGTCCATCACCCAGTCACCCCATCCCTCCCACCCCACCCCCCACTCCAACAACACTCAGTTTGCTTCCTGCGATTAAGAATTCCTCATATCAGTGAGATCATATGATACATGTCTTTCTCTGTTTGACTTATTTCACTCAACATAATACCCTCCAGTTCCATCCACGTCGTTGCAAATGGCAAGATCTCATTCCTTTTGATGGCTGCATGATATTCCATTGTATGTATATACCACCTCTTCTTTATCCATTCATCTGTCGATGGACATCTTGGTTCTTTCCACAGTTTGGCTATTGTGGACATTGCTGCTATAAACATCGGGGTGCACGTACCCCTTCGGATCCCTACTTTTGTATCTTTGGGGTAAATACCCAGTAGTGCAATTGCTGGATCATATGGTAGCTCTAATTTTAACTTTTTGAGGAACCTCCATACAGTTTTCCAGAGTGGCTGCACCAGCTTGCATTCCCACCAACAGTGTAGGAGGGTTCCCCTTTCTCCGCATCCCTACCAACATCTGTCGTTTCCTGACTTGTTAATTTTAGCCATTCTGACTGGTGTGAGGTGGTATCTCATTGAGGTTTTGATTTGGATTTCCCTGATGCTGAGCGATATTGAGCACTTTTTCATGTGTCTGTTGGCCATTTGGATGTCTTCTTTGGAAAAATGTCTGTTCATGTCTTCTGCCCATTTCTTGATTGGATTCTTTGTTCTTTGGGTGTTAAGTTTGATGAGTTCTTTATAGATTTTGGATACTAGCCCTTTATCTGATATGTCATTTGCAAATATCTTCTCCCATTCTGTCGGTTGTCTTTTGGTTTTGTTGACTGTTTCCTTTGCTGTACAAAAGCTTTTTATCTTGATGAAGTCCCAATAGTTCATTTTTGCCCTTGCTTCCCTTGCCTTTGGCAATGTTTCTAGGAAGAAGTTGCTTCGGCTGAAGTTAAAGAGGTTGCTGCCTGTGTTCTCCTTTAGGATTTTGATGGACTCCTGTCTCACATTGAGGTCTTTCAACCATTTGGAGTCTATTTTTGTGTGTGGTGTAAGGAAATGGTCCAGTTTCATTCTTCTGCATCATTGATTTCTGCTCTGATCTTTATTATTTCTCTTCTCCTGCTGGGTTTAGGCTTCATTTGCTGTTCTTTCTCCAGCTCCTTTAGGTGTAGGGTTAGGTTGTGTACTTGAGACCTTTCTTGTTTCTTGAGAAAGGCTTGTATTGCTATATACTTTCCTCTTAGGACTGCCTTTGCTGCATCCCAAAGATTTTGAATAGTTGTGTTTTCATTTTCATTGGTTTCCATGTATTTTTTTAATTCTTCTTTAATTTCCTGGTTGACCCATTCATTCTTCAGTAGGATGCTCTTTAGCCTCCATGTATTTGAGTTCTTTCTGACTTTCCTCTTGTGATTGAGTTCTAGTTTCAAAGCATTGTGGTCTGAAAAGAGGCAGGGAATGATCCCAATCTTTTGGTACCGGTTGAGACCTGATTTATGACCTAGGATGTGATCGATTCTGGAGAATGTTCCATGGGCACTAGAGAAGAATGTGTATTCCGTTGCTTTGGGGTGGAATGTTCTGAATATGTCTGTGAAGTTCATTTGGTCCAGTGTGTCATTTAAGGTCTTTATTTCCTTGTTGATCTTTTGCTTAGACGATCTGTCCATTTCAGTGAGGGGGGTGTTAAAGTCCCCCACTATTATTGTATTGTTGTCGATGTGTTTCTTTGCTTTTGTTATTAATTGCCTTATATAACTGGCTGCTCCCATGTTAGGGGCATAGATATTTACAATTGTTAGATCTTCTTGTTGGATAGATCCTTTAAGTATGATATAGTGTCCTTCCTCATCTCTTATTACAGTCTTTGGTTTAAAATCTAATTTGTCTGATATAAGGATTGCCACCCCAGCTTTCTTTTGGTGTCCATTAGCATGGTAAATGGTTTTCCACCACCTCACTTTCAATCTGGGGGTGTCTTTGGTTCTAAAATGAGTCTCTTGCAGACAGCATATCGATGGATCTTGTTTTTTAATCCAGTCTGATAGCCTGTGTCTTTTGATTGGGGCATTTAGCCCATTTACATTCAGGGTAACTATTGAAAGATAGGAATTTAGTGCCATTGTATTGCCTATAAGGTGACTGTTACCGTATATTGTCTGTGTTCCTTTCTGGTCTATGTTGCTATTAGGCTCTCTCTTTGCTTAGAGGACCCCTTTCAAGATTTCCTGTAGGGCTGGTTTTGTGTTTGCAAATTCCTTTAGTTTTTGTTTGTCCTGGAAGCTTTTTATCTCTCCTTCAATTTTCAATGACAGCCTAGCTGGATATAGTATTCTTGGCTGCATATTTTTCTCGTTTAGTGCTCTCAATATATCATGCCAGTCCTTTCTGGCCTGCCAGGTCTCTGTGGATAGGTCTGTTGCCAATCTAATGTTTCTACCCTTGTAGGTTACATATTTCTTCTCCCGAGCTGCTTTCAGGATTTTCTCTTTGTCTATGAGACTCGTAAGTTTTACTATTAGATGTCGGGGAGTTGACCTATTTTTATTGATTTTGAGAGGGGTTCTCTGTGCTTCCTGGATTTTCATGCCTGTTTCTTTCCCCAAGTTAGGGAAGTTCTCTGCTATAATTTGCTCCATTATACCTTCTGGCCCTCTCTCTCTTTCTTCTTCTTCTGGGATCCCAAGTATTCTAATGTTGTTTCGTCTTATGGTATCGCTTATCTCTCGAATTCTGCCCTCGTGATCCAGTAGTTGTTTATCTCTCTTTTTCTCAGCTTCTTTATTTTCCATCATTTCATCTTCTATATTACTGATTCTCTCTTCTGCCTCATTTATTCTAGCAGTTAGTGCCCCCATTTTTGATTGCACCTCATTAATAGCCTTTTTGATTTCTACTTGGATTTTAGCTCTTTTACTTCTCCAGAAAGGGTTTCTCTAATAACTTCCATATTTTTTTCAAGCCCAGCTAGTATCTTTAAAGTGATGATTCTGAACTCTAGATCTGACATTGTACTAATGTCCGTATTGAGTAGGTCCCTGGCAGTCGGTACTACCTCTTGTTCTTTTTGTTGAGGTGATTTTTTCCGTCTTGTCATTTTGTGCAGAGGAGAATAGATTAATGAGAGAACAAAATGCTAGCAGAGTAACCATGTCCCCAGAAAATATACTTTAAACAAATCAGAAAAGACCTGAAGCAGTGGGATAAGAAAGGGAAAGAGAGAAAAAAGAAAAAGAAAAAAAAAGAAAAAGAAAAAGATAAAGATAAAAACAAAAACAAACAAAACAAAACAACAACAACAAAAGAAAAACCAGAATGTGATCAAATATGATCTATATGGTATATAGATCAGTGCCACACACTAGATTTGGGGTGTACTTTGGTCTTTTAGAAGAAAGTGCCTCCCAAAATTTTAAAGAAAGAAAAACTTATATATGTACAAAAATAAGGGTTGATATGATGAAGGGATGGAATATGACTGTAAAAATGGAAATTATAAAAAATTTTATAAAAGGAATTGATAAGAAGTTTGAAAAAAGAAAGAAGAGGATTTAAAAAAAGAAAAAAGAAAAAGAGAAAAAAAAAAGGTAGAGGATGTGATCAGGCAGGGGAATAGAAAACACCATATACTAGAGATTTAGGGTATATTTTAATCTGTTAGAAGAAACTATCTCAAAATTTTAAAGAGAGAACAACATATATATAAGCTAAAAATATGGGTAACTACTATGAAGGGATAGAATATGACTCTAAAAATGAAAATTAAAAATGTTTTTTTTTTAAAAAAAAAAGGATTGATAAGATGTTGGTTGAAAAAGGGAAAAAGAAAAATTCAAAAAGAAATAAAAAGACAAAAAGACAGTTAAAAAAATTAACTTTAAAAGACTAAAGAGTCATGGTAAAAAAGCCGTGAATTCTATATGCA
The DNA here is from genome assembly GCF_029215605.1 of Mirounga angustirostris. NCBI lineage: Eukaryota > Metazoa > Chordata > Mammalia > Carnivora > Phocidae > Mirounga > Mirounga angustirostris. Next base: position 23,022,615 of record NW_026991715.1, read on the forward strand.
CTAGTCCCCTAGTGCTGGAGCTCTGCCGTTCTCGGTAATCTGTAAACTTGGTCTTGGCCGGCTGTTCTCGCTGATCTTCAGGGGAGGGGCCTGTTGCCGTGGTTTCCAAATGTCTCTGCCGGAGGCGGAATTGCCCCGCCCTCGCCCCCTCCCGGCTAAGTCATCTGCTCGGGTTTGCTCTCCGGGGCTTTTGTTCCCTGCGAGCTTTCTGTACAGCTTTGCAGGCGGAGAGTGAAAATGGCGGCCTCCCAGTCTCCGCCCCGGAGGAGCCGAGAACTCGGGGCCCCGCTCCTCAGTGCGCCCCCAGAGCAAAGCCGCCAGTCACTCCCGTCTCCCCGGTCTCCGGCCGCACTCTGTGCTCACCCGGCCTGTGACCGCGCGCCTCTATCTCCAGCACCCGACCCCGGGTGGAGTCTCCAAACCCAGCAGATCCCTGCGGTGCCCTCCCGCGCGGCTCCTCCCGGAGGAGGAAGGGGAGTCTCCCCGGATCTGCCGCTTGTGGGGTCCCTGCTGGAGGAGCAGGGGCCCGACTGTGCCGCGGATCACGGTCCATGGCCACCCCGAGCTGAGAGCCCGCACCTGGGCTCCGCCTCTGCAGCCGGCTTCCCCGCTCCGATCCCTGGGAGCTCTGCCGCCCTCAGGCACCCCCGGTCTTTCTGTGACCCCGAGGGTCCTGAGGCCACACTGTCCCGGGGGGTTCCACCCCCCGCGTAGCCACCAGAGTGACATCCCTCGGCAGAGCAGACTTTTAAAAGTTCCGACTTTGTGCTCCGCGGCTCTATCAGTTGCCAGAAGCGGCCGATGGAGGCCCCTCCCCCGCCGTCTATCCTCCCAAATATCGCCGCGGATTCACTTCTCCGCACGTCCTACCTTCCAGAAAGTGGTCGCTTTTCTGTTCAGAGAGTTGCTGCTCTTCTTTTCTTCGATCTCCTGTTGAGTTTGTAGGTGTTCAGAATGGTTTGATCCCTATCCAGCTGAATTCCTGAGAGGAGATGAAATCCAGGTCTCCTACTCCTCCGCCATCTTGCTCCGCCCCCTGTTTTTGTTTTTGTTTTTGTTTTGGTAAATGCACCATACTTTACTTTGTAAGCTTTGAAATTTTTTGTTGAGAACTAGACATTTTGAATACTGTAGTGTGGTAACTCTGGAAATTAGGTTCTTCCCTGACCTTTCCCCAAGAATTGCTATTGTTACTTGTTGAGGACTGCAGTTGTATATTTGTTTAGTTACTTTTCCAAATTAATTTTCCAGAGATTATATTTCTTCTCATGTGTGGTCATCAAAGTCTCCTGTTCCATTATCTCTGCAGTAAGCCAGGTGACCTGACAGAGATTTCCTTGAATGCCAGTCTCTTTCTTCATCCAGTACTTTCCTGGATGCTGCCGGCATTCTACTAGACTCCAGAGCTCTGAAATGGTTGGTTCTGACAGGTTTTACCAGCTCAATGGTTATTTAAGTGGAAGGACCTATTCCTGGAGCTTCCTACCCTGCCAACTTCTGTGAAGTCCAAGTCATTTTGCTTTAACTACTATCTTGAATACAGTTCTAAAATATATTAGTCCCCTTTACTGACTCTGTTAATAAACTGTACAGTGGATAAAATTTACCTTCCTTTCACTTTTAACTGTATTACAATACTTTTATAATGCTCTTTTATGGAACAGGATAAATATTGGAAGTTGATTTTCTTTTAGTGGATTTACATAGCCTCAAAGGTATAATATGGAAGTTGCCCCTTTGTTTTACGTAAGTCTTAAGACAAATATTATTCATACTTTTCAAGTCATCTCTTCCCTCCAAACTTGTTAAAACCACAGGCAGAAGGGAAAGGTACCTGTTTGTCAAAAAGAGTCAGAAGTAGAACAATAACCTTCCAACATCATGTGAACCTATGTTTCAGCAAAAGTGACCAATTAGGACACATGAAAATTGGTCATCTAAAGAGGATGTATTTCTACTCTCTTTATGTAAGCAGATACTGATACTAATTGGACTAAACTTGTTTTTGTGCTCCCCAAAACAATTACCTTGTAAAACCATGTGGTTCTTATGAAAAAAAAAAAAAAAAAAGAAAGCAACAAAAAAGAAGCAATGCCCAAGGTCCCCAGGTTTTAAAATTCAATTATGATACCTTGTAGGGCTACCTTGGATTTCCTCTTACTTACTTTGATGCCTTTTTTTCTATGTCATAATTTGAATTTGAATTTAGACGGCATTCCTAAAGGCTTTCTGAACTGAAAATTAGACTTTAAAAAGTCCTAAAACCTCCATCAAAACAATGGAGTGAATTCAAAATGGCAACTAACATCTTGTGACTCAGCAATAGAGCATAATCTTTCAGGCAGTGCTTAAATTGAAAAAAAAGAACTCTGATGTGTAACTTTTATTTTATTTCATTTTCCTCCCGTCTCTTTTCTCTTCTATCCTTTTGGATTATCAGTCTTATTTGGGCTATTTTCAAAGAGAGCTCAGAGAATATCGTCTTATGCCGATAAACAGTTTCATCATTATAAAAAGGAACACAACAAGAAATTATTCTTTCTTGCCCCCAGTGTATCCATATGTGGAAGAAAAAATAAGATCTCTTTATCCTGCTGTTGTGAGGTGCTGATACATACATATGAAAATTAAGTTTAAAAAGTTAATAAATAGAATGATCTTAGCAAAGATTGTTCCTGGCCAATTCGACTGTGTCCGTAAGTTTTGACAGAATTCTTCATTCATCCTTCTGGGGAATTACAATCTAGTTTGAGCACATATGACTGGAGAAATAACCTATAAAAATAGAGCAAAGTAGCATGTAAAATCCTATTACGGGTTCCAAGGTCCTAGTGTCAGTGAGTTGTAGGACTGAGACTAAAACATAGATCTCTTGACTCCAAGTCAAGGTTTCTTAGAGTAAAGCTAAGCCCGCAGTAAATATATCTGAGTCAAAGGGACAGTCAGACAGAGGCCCTTTAGAAAAGGAAAAGAAAAAAAGATGGTGTTGGTGTCTATAAAAAAAGAAGAAAGATGTTAGGATAGAGTTCTCAGGCCTTAGAATAAAAGAAAATAAATCTCTTTCAGGTAAATAGGTAAACATGCTGAGAAAGAATGTTGAGGGTCACGTAGTTAGCGGGGCGGGCCGGGGGAGGGGGGTGGGGGGGCGTCATCTGTGCAGGCAGCCTTAGAGTTAGGGTTTGATATAATATAGAACCCAGAGTTGGAGGCAGATCAATGTAGATCCAAATCCAATCTCTTCTCATTAGCTGTGGGCAAGTTAATTCACTCCAAAAAGCATCTAGTTTCTCATTCTTTAAAATGGTGATAATTAACAAAAAATAAAAACAAAACTCATAGAGTTTTGAGCAATGGACTAAGGTAACTTATGTCAAGATAGCATCCAGCAGAATGTATGGTATGGTATAGCTACCAAATAAATGTTAATTACCGCTGTTGTTCCATAGATTTGACTTATTTGTGGTCAAGAACATGGGACTTTGGAATCAGACAATAGAATGGAATGGAATTGTCAACAGAATGCTTATGGTAGCAAGTAACAGAAAATTCAATTTCTAAACAATAAGGAAGCTTATTAGCTCACTCTGTGTGAGTCCAAGGACATGCTTCAAGATTATTTGATAAAACATTTCAATAATGTTGTCCACTCTTCCATTCAGAGCGTGGCTTCATCATATACTGGTTTCTTGGATGTTTATAGGATGACTACAATAGCATTCATATCTCGTAGGTGAGAGAGATTGCTTCTCCAAATCATCAAAATTCCTCCTGTGCAGTGTGAGGGATCCAAACTAGATCACTTCTCCTCATACAATAACTGTGATCAAAGAAAAGCCAGACTCTAATTGGTTTAGGCCTTGATTCCTAAATCAATCAGCAGCAAAGAGGATAGGATTCTCATGATTCTCAGGCCCCACTTTAGGAGCTGGGGTCAAATCTGGGTTTAGGGAGTCAGACCCAGTGTCCACTGCTGAAAGCTTGGGTTCCAACACTTACTTGCTGTGTCCTTGGGCAAGTTATACAACTTTACTGAACTTACTGAATTCCCTTATCTGCAAAATGGGTATGAAGCGGGATTGAGATAAACAAAGGTGAAAACAAAAGGTTCCGCAGAGCACTTGATATGTAGTTAGTACCCAGTAAATTATTAATGTCATTTTATTATCCACCTAAATATGTTCATATTACATAATAGTTCTAAAATAGTCTGCCTTTCTGGGGAAAGTGTGAATTTTTTTGAGCGTATAAGCAATATTACTCTCATATATTACCTCTAAGTTTTACATATAATAACTGCTCAACATATCTCCTTAACAAATGAGTGAATAAGTGAATATCTTTTGAATGAATGAATAAAAGCCTGAAAACAATAGAAGGTAGATTTAAAAGAAAGACAACCAAATGGTGCCTGGCTCAATGACAGCTCAGCTAGGATATGGGAACAAAATAGGTCAGACTGAAAAAAACTATATTTGAGAGAAAAAAAATGCCGGATCTAGAGAGGTCTTTTCCCCTGAACACCATAGTGGTTGCAGGAAGTAAGTGAACTGAATACATTTCGAGTTTAGGGTAACTGGCCCAAAAATGCTGTGATGTCCTCAGATACTTTGTTTTATAATTTGATAAATAATAAATATCTGAATAAAACAATCAATACTATCAATACTTACTGTAATCTAGAGGAGGTAGAAGAAAGTATAACAATAATAGGTACTAAGTACAGGATATGTTTCAAGCATTATTCTAAGTATCTCTCTTGCATAAACTCATTTACTCCTCAAAACAAACCTGTGAGGTAAGTAGTATTCTTTTCATCCCCATTCTCATTTACAGATTGGATATTCAAGCCCAGAGAGACTGAGAAACTTGCCAAAATCCCATAGATAGTAAGTAGGAAAGTGAGATGTTTACGCCAAGGGTCTGACTCAAGAGTCCGTGTGTTTAGTCATTACACTATATTGTGGAATAAATAGAAGGGTGCCTAGAAAAACCAGGCTACATCTCCAAACTATTTTGTACTCAAGAGTTAAATGCATCACTGTCCATGGGGAGCACTATGGTCTCCCATGTCACTGAGAGCCGAAAGGTATAGCCAACAGTTCATGACATATGTGTCCCCTCTGGTCCTCCACATGGCACTTTCAGAATCTCCAGTGCATAATGCAATGGCTGGGCAGAGTGCCAACTAAACAAATAATTGTGAAGTGAATGATTGTGAGGATGAGTGGATTTGGCTCTATGCCGGTATATATATGATGTGCCCACCTTAAGACCAACCTCTTCATGCTTCTGCTTCCCTATTTGGTAAATTGTCTTTAAAAACTTGCTGCACTTTTCAAGATGAGACAGTCTGCTTTACAACAACACTTGGAATAATATGAAAGAGATATTTAAAGATAATTCATGCCTCCAAGGACACACTGGGAACTGGAATGAATACAAGGTGTGTGTCCCTTTCCAGAGACCCTTTCAGAATTGTTGCTGAGCTACAGAGAAAATGCACAATAAGCTGTCTGAATGAAAGGAAATGCTAGTCCAGGGGCTCTCCAAGGGAATTAAGGAACGAGGCACTATCAAACTACCCTTTTCTCAAGAGGAATCTACAAACAGTGAAACAAAGACAGTCATCTGTAGACATTTTCTGGTTATGGTTTAGCATAGATCTGTCTTTGATCAGACTTTAACTTGAAGTTCCTGCATTTCCCTTAGGCTGCTTATATGGTGAATATTCAAAAGAGTCAGAATTCATAAAATAAAAAAAAAAAAAAAGAAAGAAAGAAATAAAATTAAAAAGAAATTAAAAAAAAAAAGAGTCAGAATTCCTACTTTTTCTAAAGAGCTGTAGTCCCCCAAGAGTTAAGCTCCAAGAACAATGTATAACCCACAATTCAGATTTCAGCTGTACAAGTAAAGTAAAATATTAAAACACCAGAAAGATGAGTGTTGAGCTTGTTGCACTAGAAATCACTCTGCCTGTTTTAACTATGTAGTCTCATCCCTTGCCCAGAAAGATCTTTATAAATAAAAATAAAGTCAACACTATTTCCTTATCTCTCTATACCAATCTCTGTCAGCTATGAGGAATAGTCCAGAAGGCATTTTCATGTTTAATAGATATCAGTGGCAGGCAAAATATTTATAAATTAGACTTTTAAAAGGAGCTCTAAAAAAAAAAAAAATCACTGTGCTTGCATGCCCTTACAAGAAATGTCTTTAGCTTGCAGCCTCTGAAGGAACAAAATCCAAACTGCTTGAGCAAGTTTCCTGGCTGGAGGAAAAACTAGAGACTCTGGACCATAAGGAAGACAGTGGGGAACCATACGAAAAAATGGTTCTTGCAAAAGACCAGGTACATTGTAGAAGAAAAAATAATCTTTCTCTTAAAAAGCTACCTAAGCTTATATGAACTGACCATTCTGCAGTCCTTTCTGGCTGGGATGGAAGTTCATATCTAAGTTCAAGATGGCAAATAATAATATTTGTATTTGCTAAATATAATTGTATTCACTGATGAATATTCACATACAAAATGAATTTTGTTAGTGATATTTTAAAAGTTTGTTTGATATGGATCCTTTTGAACCACATTAGCTGAATATTCTACTTATTTTGTAAGTGGTATTAACTACACAATTATTTTCTTGTTTTTAAGGTTGAATTTTATCAAGGAATACTTTCTATGTCGTGAAATAAGTGGATCAGAAAATTTGTCATGTGCTTTTATCAATTATAAGAAGCTAATAATCTTGGAATCTCTGAGCATTTATATAAATTTTTTTCTTGTTCAACTCAATGGGTTTGTATCGGCCTTTGGTATATATAAATATGTTTTCTGTGAATATATATATATATTTTCTGTGAATATATATATATATATATATATATATATATATATATATATATATATACTTTCTGTGAATATATCCAGATGTTCCAAAGGCAGGCAAAAACCCATTTGATCCTATATATATAGGTATATATGATAGAAGGTAGGTTAGCATTACCTTCAGTACATCAAGCAAATATTAGTGCCCCACTCATTTCCTAAATCTTAACATATTTGTGTTCTTTGTTGCTGGGCTCTTCAATAGACTGGATAAAAGTTAGGGATAGGAGCAAGGATTTCTCAATGATGATTTCCAAAGCATCTAGCTGAGATTGTGCTGCGATTCACAGGATTTGAGAACTGGTATCTATTTATATCTTGAATCCTTTGAATATATAAAAAGGAAGAGTTACACTCTTTGTTTCTAAACTTTTTCCCTTTTCAGTGCATTGAGAAATTACAAGCTGAAGTGAAAGCTTCCCAAGAGCAACTTACAGCCCATGTAAGTGTTTTTCTCCTTTTCAATCCCTTAATTTATATCATGGTTCTCCTGGGAATGAACAGTCATTTTTCAGAAGTTGTAACTATTGTCTTTCTGCTGTATACCAAATCACGAGGCTAAGAATCAGTATTTTTACTGCCTCTGCAAAGTTGCTTTCCATAAGTAGAATTCTGATTTATGCTGATGGTAAAAATTATAAAACTGATGTGTTATCTATAACCACATGGTCTAATCAGGGACCATCAGGATAAGCGAACAAGAAACAAAGGGTAGAAAGACAAGGAAACCAGGCAGGTTTAGTGAGTGAACGGAAGTGGAAATGATTGGCACACCAAATACAGGCCTAGAACAGTGCTGCTTAAACTTCAGTGTTTCGAGAATTACTTGGAAAACTTTTAAAAACAAATTGCCTGGAGATTCTTATTTCTGCATGCCTAGGGTGTGACCTGAGAATTTGTACTTCTAGATGATGCTAGATTCAGGTGATGATGATGCTGCCAACTTGGACCACATTTCAAGTAGCACTGGATTATGTATATTCATTCTTCCCTAGTCTTGTGATTCTTGGGCAAGTGACCGTAAAAGACAGAGAACTGTTCATTTTCCTTGCAAATACTCCCGAGAGACCCTATGAAATTTTCAGGTGTATTTCATTGACACTTCCACCTATCTTCACTCAGAGAACAATTAATGAGCATCTCCTGCCACAAGATCCTTGTTTGTTCACACACATAAACCAGTTGTCACCCTGCCTCTGTCCCTTCCCAAGGATCTGAACAATCCTGCTACCTTACAAGTTTCCTGCAAGACTTACTCATCTTCCTTTCAGTGATTTCCTCTACCCATATCTTGGGGACTGGGGGATGACTTCTTGATTAAGAACATTAGCTGGTCATGTTAAATGGCCAATCTGAATAACAACAAAGATCATCTGAGACCTAAGGGGCTGCAGTCCAGAAGTCCTACGATATGACTGCAAAATAACAAATTCTGGTCACCATCCCTTTGATATTTGAAATAAGCTAATTTGGATAAATCATGGTAATTGACTTTGTGCCGCCCCCGCCACCCCCTCCACCCCCCTCCCCACCCCCAGAGAAAAGCTAATTTGCTGTGGAATCTCTTCAGAATCTCTTTTGACCTTCAGGATCTCTTTTGGCCTTGTATGCTCAATTGAGTAAGAGTGAAAATGATTAAGGCCTGCAATTGTGACATGGGGACATATTCAAAGAGCAGTATATCTCATTAGCTCAGTTTTCTGTTGCAGATGCCTCCCTCCAGTCCCACCCCAGTCCGCCCCTGAGGGTGCCAGATAATGACTATTGTCAGAGGGTGTCTCCTCATGCCATATCGATACCTACAACCATTCACCCAGGGTGGATTTAGCTCAGAAATTTTTTAAGGAGAGCAGATTGTTCACTAAGGTTCTGATATTAGCTTCCAGCATCTCTTCATGCAAAGCAGATTCAAAAAAACAAAAACAAAAAACAAAAAACAAACCATAGTCACAGATGCCTTCAGGGAATTCCTGTGGTGTCTTCTTCCGTCGCCTAGCTTCTGTGGATTCTATTCCTGTACCATGCTGTTCCTGGCCCAGGCTTGTCTTAACTGGGATTGCTTTCTTGTATTAGGGTATTGATATCCACCACAGAGATTTCTGCCATGTAATTGCTCAAAGTTCAGGTTTTAATATAGCAGTGTGATCACGAAAACTTTGTTTCAACTCATCAAGAAGATTTAAATGAAAATATTAATAACAGTGTTTATCGAGAATAGATTCTGTGTCTACTATGTGGTACATGCTTCATATATTTTCTATTTTAAATCTCAATATAACCCAACGAGGTGGGCATTATTTTTCAGGTAGGAAAACAATATTAGAGATTAGATCACTTGTCACACATGTCAATTCTACCCATGCTTTTGCTACCACAATTTGCTTGCTGCCTCTCCAAATTGTATTCTCTACATGCCATTTCAGGTATCAAACAGTGTTTATAGAGGTTCTTCCTGCAAACTTTCTTCTCGCTCTATTCACTCTGAGTGATTCATCAGTACATAATGCTGCAACTCTCACTTCCATGCAAATAAGCAACACCCTCCACCCCCATCAAATTCTTTCTATCTTAATCATCCCCTAATTGCAGGTCCTTAGGGCTGTAACAATAATTTCTTAAAACATGGCTCCTTGAAAATAACTTTCCCAATGATGTTAATAGGTATTATGGAAAAAAAATGGGAGGGGCATTGGAAATGAAGTTAGATGGGTTTAGTTACTGCAGGATTTATCAGTGTATACCCAATCTCCAAGAAAGGATCATAGTATGTTGTTTTCCAAGGGTGTTTGACCCTGAGTGCACAAAGGTTTGGAAACTGCTAGCAGGTTGCATCACATTAAAGCATTATGCTTGCTAAATATGACTTGAATATCTTGCTGACACCCTAGGCTCAGAATATACAAAGTCAAATTTATCATCTTCTAATCTTCTCTCTTAAATATGCCCCTCTTTTTGGACCCCCACCATAGTGAATAATATCACACTGTTGTTATTTATTCTACATCCAAAGTACCAAGCAGTATTAAAATCCTACCCCTCTCTGCCTCCATCCTACATTTAGTTAGTTGTCAGGCTGTGAGTATGTCTCTGAAAGTTATCTCACTTCTGTGTCTTCTATTCCATCATACTGCCATATCCCTCTTTCTGATCATATTTCATCTTATTGCTACTGGCCCCCAAATATTAACATATTCAAGTTCAGAAGCTCCCACTGTCCCCCCACAACCCAAATCACAGTGTAGCCCTCTTGCTCTCACACCATCAAGTCCTGTTTGCAGAGAATAAAAAGGGTAAAACTCATGCGTGAAGAAGCAGGGTGGAGGCAGAAAACCAAACAGAGACAAAGAGTAACACTCAAAGGGAGAATGAAACCTACTGGAGTGGCAGAAAAGAGAACAGGGATTGAAGGACCAAGGTGGTCGGAACGGAACTCTGTGGTCCTTCCAGGATAGGACACCAGAAGGCTCCTGGGAATTCTGGGGATGCTTAATATTAAGAAATAACAGAGTATTAATAGGAATTGTCAGGCAGTATATACTTGAATCCCTCTAAATGTTTGGAAGTCACAGGTAAAGTTTGGAATTCCTGTTTGGGCCATGCCTCCTAAATGAAACACTACTGTAGGATGTGACCCTGTAGTAGTCTTCTGGCTTCCCTGCCTCTGCTGTGAAAGAGGTTTCCAAAGGACCATTCTTACCTCCTCGGCTCCCTCCTCTTTCCCTACTACCTCCCTGCCTCCCACTGAATAAGCTAATAAAATGGCATTGCTATCTTTCTTTATACATCCCATGCCAGTTGATTCCCTGTGAGTTTGCTCTCTGTGTTCTCTTGGTCAGGACTATCCTTCCCTTTCCTCTTTATCCAAATAATTCTTACTCTTCTTGTAAGACTTATGCCAGGAATCAACCTCTTCCTTAGCCCCCAGATTACTTTCTCAGGGCTCCCATAACCTCCTGTACATACATCTATTTTAGTGCAAAATACTACTTTTTATTGACACTATCTGTTCATATATCTGTCCCCTACTAGACTCAAAGGTCATTAAGGGCAACATCAAGAATGTGTCCCCGTATCTATTACTCCAAGAACAGGGCTAGGCACATTACAGCTACCCAATATATTTGCTAAACTGAAATGAATTTTACTCTGATCATGTCATTTCCCCTGTTCCAAAGCCTAGAGTAAGACAACAGTTGCCTGTTACTCCAGAATAAAGTCCAACCTCCTGACTGTGGCATTCAACACGCTGAAAATGAGGCTCTGACCCCTTTTCCTGACTCCTCCGTATCACACAGCTGTGACTCCCAAGAACGCCATGCATTCCTGCCCTAAGGGTTATGTTCATGGTTTCTTTCAACCTGGAATATCAGTCCCCACCAACAATTCTGATGAAGAATGCCAGGTTTTTCCCATTCTTCATCAAAATTGTTCCTTCCAGGAAGTATCTCCTGACCATCCAACCAGAAGTAATCTCTTTCTTTGGTACCTTCACAGCACATCTCTGCACCTGTCTTTTGTCACTTGTCACACTATGACCCACAAGAGAATTATGTGATGTGAACCAGCTCTTCCCCAGGACTGTGAGCTCATGGAGAACAGGGAGCAAGTCTGTTTATCTTTATGCCTCTCACAGGCTCTAGCTCAATACCTTGTTCGATTTCATTGAAATGAGTTATTAAAATGGCTAAATTAAAAATAAAGTTATTCTGGTATTTATAGGAGCCTACTTTAAATTTTATTTCTTAAAAATGGCAGTTACATAAGGTGTTACCATAATCTGAATATGATACTTTTAAGGTATAACATGGAAAGGACAAAAGGTAATGATCTCATAGAATGGAAATAGAAGGAAAAAGTAGCAGCAAAAGAAAATAAGTTCTGGAAAACCCCTATTTCAAAAGAAGAAAGAAGAACATCCAAAGGAAATTATGATCTTTTTTTTTTTTAAAGATTTTATTTATTTATTTGACAGAGAGAGAGATAGCGAGAGCAGGAACAGAAGCAGGGGGAGTGGGAGAGGGAGAAGCAGGCTTCCCGCTGAGCAGGGAGCCCTATGTGGGACTCGATCCCAGGACCCTGGGACCATGACCTGAGCCGAAGGCAGACGCTTAACGACTGAGCCACCCAGGCGCCCGGAAATTATGATCTTAACATGAAAATTAACAACCTTGCAGCTTCCTTTTATTCAGAGTTCACTTGTCTGAAACTCAATAGTTGAATTATATTTTTGTATAATTAAACTGATAGCTATAAAATGGAGAGAAGACAGAAGCCTAAAAATTTCAGACTGAGTTGTCACTATTATTATTTGGAAGCTTAAAATCTCATCTCATTAATTAGGTAGTCACACCTTATACTTTTCAAAGATTACAAAGGGTCGTAAATGCATATTGGATACCCACTCCAGACACCCACATGGCTAACTTGCCCAAGGCGTTTTTATCAATCCTTCTCACATGATTACTTATCTACTTAGAGATCTACACAGGATTAAACAAATATTTGAAGCAAATGTTTATAATCGCTCAAAGGTGATTGTTCATGTCAGGGCAATTTGAGTCAGGACTAGGTACCTTAAAGAAAAGTATCCTTTTTAAAATTAATGCCTTCCAAATTGTTGAATCCATTGTTTCACTATTTTTAATATTTGAGGGTATAAGTACTTAGCCCTGTCTGCCTACTCTGTTGTTGATGATCTGACTACTTGCAGTAACCCACAGGTTTGCCTCCCTGCCTCACTTCCATCTCAATGGCCAGCCCATCTCTTGATCTAGCTACCTCCAAGACTTGACCATGGCCAAAAGTTCTATAATTTTCCATGGGATTATTTCAAAAAGAGAAATCTGGGTAACTGGGAGGTAGATACTCAAGTGCTATGTTATTCTCTACACTGTCTTGTATGCTTGAAATATTTCTAATAAAGGAAAAAAGTTAAGAATATCCAGAAGAAGGAACCATTCTAGTGAATTGTATAGCATGCCTCAAGCTGTAGGATAGATGAGTATGCCTTTAAATCAGAAGTTCCTGACCTCGAGTTCCTGAGGACATACTTAAACCTGGAAGCAATAGTCTTGAAGCTGGAATCAGAAAACAGGGCATGGGAGGGCCCACCCTGGGTACCCAAGACAAAATTTTCCTGAAGAGTTGATTTCACTTCTTCCTTTCCTCCTCTAAAGAAGCTATCAGCTGCCTTCTAAAAATCTACAGGAGCCCTCAGTTTAGATCAAGTGCAAACTCCTCTCCCCTAGAATTCCAGGCCCTCTGTTAATTGGTCTTTTCCTACTATGATAGGAGACATGGACTGTTTTTGTTGTTATTGTTGTTTCCTGGCTACATAAGCATCCATTAACATCTTTGGCAATAGTTATCTGATATCCTTTTCAGTTACGTCTCTTCCATCATGCACAGTCTCAGAGGGTCTACAATTCTAAGTACCCTATCACATAGCTGAGGAGTGGGCATGTTCTCTAAGCCAATTAGATTCTGAATATTAATTCAGGTGAAGCAAGAGAGGAAGAATACTTGGAAGTGATATCTCCTGCCAGTGATGTCCAGGCAGCATGATGAAGGGGTTTGTGCTGCTAGGTCCAGAACTGCTCTAGTTCCTGTCTGTTTCTGAATTTGATACCTGTGCGTTTTAGGAACCATTCAACAATCCTCATTAGTTTGAAGAAAATTCCCTTTTTCTTTATACTAGTCAGAATCAGGCTAAGTTTTTAGAGGTGAGAAGTTGCAATTCTTACGTTGTCCAAGTAGTTCTAGAAGAGTGGCCCCTGGACTAGAAGCATCAGAGTCACTGGGACTTGTTTGAAATGCAAATCTTGAGGCCTTATCTCATACCTCCCAAATCTGAAACACTGGGAGTGAGATCCAGCAATATGTGTTTTTAAAATCCTCCAGGTGATTGTGATGACAGCTAATGTCTGAGAAGAGCTGCACTGTCCAATAAAACCCCTACCACTTTCAACCTGGACCCTTTGTTTTACCAGAATTACAGTCCCTGACCAGCATCTCCCTGTTGGGGGCCAGCTTCCCTGTCTTCATGGTCCTGCCTCTGGGCAATATCTCCAGGCCTGATTCTTAGTACAGCAAGCTGGGATGGCGGCATAGTGGACATGTTTATTCAACTGATGAGCCAAATGGGAACAATCTCCCTCCTCTTCCCATCCAAATCCCATACTTCTACGTACTCTAAAAGTATCACTTCATTCCTGAAGCTTGTCATGACTAATTCTAAGATAAGGTGACAGTAATGAATAATACCTTAGAGTCATATAATGATTTACAGTTTCCTAAATGCTTCCACCCACATTATGTCATTTATTTTTCACAACAATCCTGTGAGGCAGGTATTACTACTCCTCTATCAGATGAAGAAAGTGAGAGTCTGAGACAGTAAGAAGCCTACTCACAGCAAAGAGCTAGTAGGTTGCAAAGCAAAGACTTACTCCAAGATCCCTGTTGCATAAGTTTGATTTCACTTTTTAAAATTTCACGTTTAATTCAGAATTTTTGCTGAATATATATGCCAACACACATAAGCCAGTGTGTTAACAAATTAATTTTTATAATCTTTTAGCTGTATTATATTCTATAGACGTCATGGCTGTTAATTATCCTGAGAGACTTTGGTGGTAGGATCTCATGGAGCCCTATCTGAAGCCAATGAGGAATGGGGAAATTCTTGCCCTATGGGTTATTCTTTCAGAGCCAGACTTGTTAATCAAAATGGAAAATTCCACAATGATTATTAATGAACACAGCATAGGTGCGTGGGTGATAAATCTCAGAAATTATATTATAGTCAACCCTCTCTGCAGCCCACCTTTGGTTAGTTTGTCTGGACTGGATGACTATGTGGTCCCTCATTTGAATCCCATATGTGGTTATTCCATGGTTCATCTCCTACATGCTTGGGCTGGAGAGGTTAAAAATCAGAGAAGAATAGCAGAGGCTTTCAAATCCCATTGACGAGTGTTACTACCAAACTTCTCTGCAGGTTTGGAAGGGGAGAGGGTCTGAGTTTTTACTTCACACCAGCAGGATGCTCATAACTTAGAATTAGTGCTCTCTGAACTATGAGCCATCAAGCAGACCTAGCCCAGTAAGATGTGGCTAAACAGCTAATTTCTAGCATGCTGATGAGGCGATACTCAAAATAAAACTTTGGAACTCCATCAGGATCTTATTAAACTTATCTTTTTTTTTTTCTTTTGCCTAGAAATCCAAGGCACAATAAATTACTATGAGAACCACTAATCTTAGCTGCTGGATCTCCTAGTGAGGGTAGGTGGAGGTACAGAGACCTAAGGCATAAGTCTGGTCACATCTTGCAAGCCTAGATTCTGGCTGACGTCCAGGAGGCTAATTTTCCCCTCAACCAGATCTGAGTGCTATTCCTTCATGTTCTGTAGATGATGACTAAGTTTAAGCTGAATAAGCACCCAAAGACAATTCCTGCCACCCCAGCTTTTTAGAACCATCACATGTGCTGGATTTTTGTCTAGCCACTGAATTGGACACAGAGTATAATCCTTTCACTTTTTTTGGTAAATACCTATTAGCTACCTATGCATTTCTTCAAACTCTTATTTTTGTGCCTTACTTGATAAGCATGTACTTCTCACAGCAACGTTTTATCAAAGGAATACACAAATTTTAGAGGCCCAAACATTCCAATATAGGTCATTGTTATAATCTCCATCTACTTGTCAAAAAATCAGATGGGAATGATGCAGGATTATACAAAGCATTTTCTCCCTTTTGATTCTGGGCTGCATTCATCTAGTCATTAATGCTCACACAGAACTCACTCTATACTATTGCTAAGAGAATCTAGTATACATTGTATTTTCATTATTTTTTTTCTTAAGAATTCAAATCACTTTAAGATGAGTGAGAATGATACCTTTCCATTACAAAGGAAGATAAGGTATTGATATAGTTCATGAGGGCACTTTAAAAGGCCCCACTATCTGATTCTTGCCAGAGAGAGGGTAGTAAGAGAAAGCTAGTTACTGGGCTTGAAGGACCTGACAAAGGTTCCTAAAGTTCTTTTCCTCTTATCTGTGAAGAGACGGTAATAACATTACTTAACCTCACAAGGTATTTTAGAAGTGAAGTAGGGTGATACGTACGAAATAGCAGAGTGCCCAACACATACAAAGGTTCAAAAATTTATTAACAGTTATTCCAAAATGAACTGTTTTGGTAAAACTGTTCCACCATTTTTATGGGACTGTGGTTAATAACCTTAGAGAATAAAGTACCTCATTTTAGCTGCCAGTTTATTTTATAGGGGGTACTAGGAAGACAAAATTACTTTCTGAGGAGAATCTTGCTGTGTCCTGTCAGCACTTCCTCAGCTCATTTCTTTCCCTGGTGAATGTCTTTTAAGCCTTTGTTGGAACTATCTCCTTGTAATTTTTCTGTTTCTCTGCATTATAAGTTTCCTAAGAGTAGAGCCTGCATCTAATTCCTGGTGTCTGCCCCACAGTCAGTTCTTAATAAGTAGGTGTCGAATGACTCAGTCAGTCAGTCAGACGGTGGGTGAGTGGATGAATGAGGTTGAATTCAAAAAGTATCATTTCAGGCCCCACAATTTCCAAGAGAGGATATCAGTTCTAGCCCCAGCCTAGTTGGTCAATTCTACCAGAGAGCTCTGGGCTTCACTCACTTTAGGGTCTATCCAGGAGTGTCACTCAATATTTAGCTTTAAAAAGCTTGGATGAGAGAAAGCATATCACAGAGGAGTGCCTGAAATAAAGTCCATGTTTTCTTTTAGAGAGACACCCTCAGATCCTTCCTCAATTAAGTGAGGTCAGCAGAGAGTCAATTCCTAGACTGCATCAAGTTGCCCTAGAATTGCTTTCATTGAATGTGGGAGGAGTGGCTTGGCATGATGTTAACAACTTAATTTGGGAAGACTTTATAAGAAAGCTCTCCTAAAGGCACCTGGGTGGTTCAGTCTGTTAGGCATTTGGCTTTGGTTCCGGTCATGATCTTGGAGTCCTGAGATCAGGCCTGCATTGGGCTCTCCCCTCAGGGGGGAGTCTGCTTGTCTCTCACCCTCCGCCCCTCCCCTTGCTTGTGTTCTCTCAAATAACTAAAATCTTTAAAAAAAAGAAAGAAAGAAAGAAAGAAAACTATCCTCTAAAGCTCATTATTGTTTGCTGTCAGATTATTACTGAAGAAATTTATTATTGTATCAGAGTATGCCTTCTGTCCCACAAATATTGATACCTCCACTAAGCATGGGGCTTGCTTTTTCTCCATGGATCCTGTCTCTATAAATGGCTATTTTGACTACCAGAAAGTCGAGAGTCAAGTTCTTTGTGCCTCACCTCTAACAAGTGTTTAGGTAGGATGTCAGGACATGAACAGTGTGAACCAAACTTCACACTTGCCCCATCTTACTTTCCTGCCTTTAAATTCCTTTTACCATATATTTCAAGTTTATTTTAGTGGCCTATAACTTAATATACTTACCTTTTCAAGCTGTACTAATTTTTTTCTGAAATGCATAATTACCAAATGATATCAGTGAATCATAAGGGAAGTAATCAGACTGATTCCAGAGTTGGTTCCATGGTTCCATGTAAGTTTCTTACTTAAATAGCTCAGTGGTTGTTTATCAACAGAAGAGAGTAAATAGCTATCATGTCAGGTGAGGACCTTGACCAGATCCCTACTACTTTTCCTTTGACAGTTTCATCTCCTGACCTTGTCCCCTGCCTTCTGACAACTGACACTCAACAATGGCACCGATTTGAGGATCTAGGATTCACTAAAGATTCCCCTAGGTTCTGGCCTCCATCCCTTCTCAAGGTGGACACCTTCCCTCTGCTTCACCTACCGCTTGCCTTTCAAAACCTGGAGCACATCTCCATCTCCCTCAACTGACAAGCCTCTCTTGACTCTTCAGGCAGAAACTGTCCCTTCCTTTAGTGCATATTCTATGGATCTTTCCTTTAGGCTTGATTCTACTCCATTAGTTGAGTTCCCCAGTTCTGAGACTTGGCTTTAGTCTCATATAGTTCTTGATGCAAAGTAAGTGTTCAGTAAACGCCTTGTTGAATGAATGACCAAGTAAATACAAGAATCTATCTATCTGTATATGATATTTGCTATTTAATGTGAATGTTAAAAAACAAATTAAGTATGCCCTTCTAGTTGATAGCAGATCATCTAGAAAAGATACCAAGAAATTACTTATTAATAATTTTACCCTAGTTTCAAAAGGAAAGAAACAAAAGCAAGAAAAATATTGTATCTCAAATGGATATGGCCTGGTATATTATGAATATTAAACTTTATGATCTCCTGATATAATTTTATACTGTTATTAAACATTAACTACAATGTTTAATTTAACCATACTTATTTATTTATACTCTATTTAACTTTGCAAAGAATTTGAGCCTAAAAGAAATGTATGTATGAAATAGATGAATTTTTTAAGTACATAAGTAACTATAAATGAGAATATATATTAAAATATAACAATAAAAGGAGAAAAATGGAATACACATGTTTAAATCATAACTTCCCATACAGTATAATTGAAGCAGAAATAGAGCTATGATGCTCTTAACAGCCAAAGGCAAAACAGAGAAAATGATAGATAAGTAGTTCTTACCGTACTGGGGGAGGGATGTTACTAATTATTTTCTAGTGAGTTAATTCTGAAATGAGACTTTATGTTGGATTTTATATAGGGAATATTAAGAGATACAGTCAGAGGGCAAAAACTGTCGGTAATCTCAGGCCAACAAATGCAGTTATAGATTTTATATGACTATTTCTATAATTGCCATCAAAAGAAGCCAAAGACATAGCATGTAAATAGTTAAAGTAATCTCTCCTCACTGTAATTATAGTCTAGTTGGTATTGCATATTTTTTTAATCCCCAGCTACTTATGATAATCCAACAGGAACATTCAATGGCATTCAAAGCCCAAGTAAGTAATGCATAAGAGGGAAGATGGCCAGAACAAGTCATGTGGGTCTGGAGGGTGCATATCTTACGGAAAAGGGAGAGTAAAGCCCAACTTGGCTAGATTATCAGGTTTTTCAGAAGATGAAAATCCAGGTTTTTTTTTTAATATTTTATTTATTTATTTGACAGAGACAGACAGCGAGAGAGGGAACACAAGCAGGGGGAGTGGGAGAGGGAGAAGCAGGCTTCCCGCTGATCTGGGAGCCCGATGCGGGACTCGATCCCAGGACCCTGGGATCATGACCTGAGCCAAAGCCAGACGCTTAATGACTGAGCCACCCAGGCGCTCCAGGACCATACTATAATTCTGTTCAAACCCTTCAAGTGGCTACTCATTTCACCCAGAAAAAAAGGCGAAGTCTTTACAGTAACCACATGATTCCACAAGATGCACTGCACACACGCACACATGCTCCCGTCTACCTCCCTCACTTCACTCCAGCCACACTGGTCTCCTTGCGGTTCTTTGGACGAGTAGGCTTGCTCTTGCCTTCCAATCTTTGTACTGATTACACTGAATGTCTGAATTGTTCTTCCCCCTGACTGTCGCAGGATTTTTTCTCAATTGGTGCCCGTGGTTCTTGATCACGCCACTTCGAAGAATGAAGAGGTAGACCAGACAGTGGTAGGCAGCAAAGCAAGGTTTATTGAGTATGATAGTACAAAGCTCCTGAGGAGGGAGGGACCCGAAAGGGTTGCCCGAAAATCCAGATTTTTGTGTGAAATTTCCTCACTTATAAATGTTGGCAACGAATTAAAATAGAATAGAATGCTTTGTGTAGCAAACAAAAGACATTTATAGGTAACCTAAATATGAACTTTACACTGGATTTTAAACTACCATTTTCTTACATCTTTTCTACAATTTGAGAGATACTCTTTACAGAGGACATGACTGTGTGGTGATTGTAGGTGTGAAAAAGTTAGTTTTTATAGTTGTTGTTCCAGCCGCTCTAATTTCATGAGTTAGAATAATGCTAGCTATTGTAACAAGTAGACCCCAGAATTTCAGTGGCTTAACACAATAGAAATTTCTCGCCTATTCAAGTATTGTGAGTGCTCTTGTTGGTGCAGAGGTTCTGCTCATTCATTGTTATTCAGGGTCATTGAGTGATAAAGATTAATGAAGCCTCTGACATCTTCAAAGGGTAGATTCCCACTATGATGATTTGGGATCATCCCTTTTCTAGATAGTCAGACTAGAAGAGATCATGGAGGTGTGTGCTTGGAAGCTTATAATGGTCTATAGAGTAGTCCCCATGCACCACCTCATCCCACAGGGGATATGTTTAAAGACCCCCCAGTGGATGCCTGAAACCACAGATAGTACTGAACTCTATATGTACCACATTTTTTTGATACATACATACCTATGATGAAGTTTAATTTAAAAATTAAGTACAGTAAGAGATAAACAACAATAAGATAGAACATGTACAACAATATACTGTAATAAAAGTTATATAAATAGGGTCTCTCTCTCTCTCTCTCTGAAAATATCTTATTGTACCGTATTCCCTCTTCTTGTGATGATGTGAGCTGATAAAATGCCTCTATGATGAGATGAAGTGAGGTGACTGACATAGGTATTGTGATGTAACATTAGGCTACTCTTGACCTTCTGACAGTGTGTCAGAAGGAAGATCAGCTGCTTTTAGACTATGGTTGACCTTGGGTGATTAAAACCGTGGAAAGCAAAACCACCGATAAGGGGGGGACTACTTATCTGCAAATGGTGCACCTAACTTCTGCTAATGTTCATTGACTAGAACTTAGTTGTGAGGCCACAGTAATTGCAGGGAATGCTGGGAAGGGTTATTCTGGCTGTACACCCTGGAAGAAGGGGGAAGTATGGATTTTGGTGAGCAGGTATTAGATTCTGCCACACCAGTGTTTAAGTCATTTTTCTTATCCTGGATCTATAAGTATTTACAATTTTACCCCAGAGTAAAGAACATCAGAAATTGGTTTATTATTATTACTACTACTACTATTACTAAGCCAGATAAATATCAGACAATCAAAAGGTATGAGAAAGAATGTACAATTTGCCTCCATGTCTAACTTCATGAGATTCAATGTACAAAATATAATATTTTTTTTCTTAAATAAAATCAAATCTGACTCAGGCCCCTACTGTCATTGTTCGCCAGAAATTCGGTCTCAGTTATTGGTAGGAACAATGGTCCTCTCTCCTCCCTGAGGTTTGCCCAGGTACCCCAGGCATTTTACTAGCCAAAAGTCGGGTGGCACTATGTTCATTGTGGCTGCCATTTTCCTGTTCTGTGTCCATGCCTATGGGCCCATACAAAGACCTGTGGCTCTTTTGGTTTAGTGCTAAGTTTTAACAGAAGATTTGTGGGAACTCCTGGTCTATATATAGCAGTCAGGGCCGAGCCTGCCTTGGCACACCTGCCTATTGGCGGTCTTACTGCCCAAAGGATGCAGGTAGAAGTGGAGTACGCTCCCGGCCATCTGAAGAACTCCCAGTACCTCCCCCTCCCTTTGGATGAATCAACTTCCTCCTCTCAGATTTGTTTACTTTCTTTTCCTTCTCAAAGCACCAGATTCCACTCCTTCTCTACTTGAGATATTTTTAGGTTCTTTTATTCATGAGACCAGGCCTCTCAACCAAAGGTTTTCCAAATGCTCAAAACTTCATCAGTGAATGTCAATTTCCCTTCCTCGCATGGGAATCAAGGGTGGTCGGTCTTGGCATAGGGGCAATTCCTCTTTATGAGATTGTTGTTTCCTGGTTGGATTTATTTGAAACTTAAACTGTCTAAAGAGTTATGTGGAAATGTGTGCTTAGATAGTTGAGTAGAAATGTAGCGTATTTTGTAGTTTATTTTGTTGCTCAATGTGAAGAAGTCTGATGATTATTGATTAAACTAAAATCTGAAGTATTAGCTATTAGCACTGAAATTGATTTTGACTATTCATTCATATCTCAGATAGTTTCTAATCCCCAGGGATTGGTCTATCATCACTACTAGGTATACTAGTCAGTAACATCCATAAGAGAAAACGTGAGCTCTCACACCAATCATGAGGTATAATAGAGTCTTTGGCAACATTTGAGAAGAAGAGAGAGAGAGAGAGACAGGATAAGCACCTATCTTTCCCTTCTCAGCTTCTCCTTCACATGACCCCCACACTCCACACACACCCCCAGTAAACTGGGCGTACTGGCTAAATATTCAAGAAATGCTTAAGCATCACCTGCTTGTGTATGAGACCTTTTTCCCACTGCACATTCAAAACAGACTACCTGGGGTTAGGGTACCACTCTTCTAGCTTGCTAGTCATGTGACTCTGGGTAGGTTGCTCGATCTCTTTGAGGCTCAATGCCCACCATTTCAAAATGGTTATAATACATGGATCTAGCTCATGGGGTTGTCATCAAGATTAAATGAGTTAGTATCATACTTAGAAAATTCTTAGGGCGCCTGGGTGGCTCAGTTGGTTAAGCGACTGCCTTCGGCTCAGGTCATGATCCTGGAGTCCCGGGATCGAGTCCCGCATCGGGCTCCCTGCTCAGCAGGGAGTCTGCTTCTCCCTCTGACCCTCCCCCCTCTCATGTGCTTTCTCTCTCTCTCTCTCTCTCTCTCTCTCTCATTCTCTCTCTCAAATAAATAAATAAAATCTTTAAAAAAAAAAAAAAAAAAAAAAAAAAAAAAAAAGAAAATTCTTAGATCAGTACTTGCCATGCTGTAAATTTTATATAAGTGCTTACTAACTAATGAAACACAACAAAAATAACAACACCACCCAAACAAAACAAAACAGGAAACATTCCTATGGCTTCTTCAGTGCTAAGTTTTAATGGCATTCTTGATGAGAAAATTCAGCATCCTGATATCTATAAAATGCAATCATCATAGAACTCACCTTAATAGGGTTATTGAGAGGATGAAATGAGTTGATAAAAGTAAAGGGCTTAGAATTATGCCTAGGACATAGCCCACTCTCATTAATGTTGACGTTAATTACTGCTGTCCTTGTTGCTTTATCCTGATCATCATTTGCTACATATTCTTTGATGTTTATCTAACAGTTGAAAGCATATATTTTTCAGAACCAGACTCTATTTTATTGAGTTTAACTCTCAAGTACTTCATTGTATTCACAATAAATACATGTCCCTGTTGAACCCAAAGAAATATTAATGCTTATAAGAACTTATTCTTATAGGGACTTATTCTTTCTGTGCATGAGGAGAGCACGTAGGAGACCATCTGCACCTGCCAAAGGAAGCCCAGAGGAACTAATACGGGTGTTTTTGCTCGCCTTCGCTTGAGCAAGAACATAGTGATTGTGTTAGGCAGATGTCAAAGCCACAGGGAGTGGAAAACTACTACTGAGAAGTTTTGCAACTGGAATAGATCATCTTTGATGCTCAGAGGAGATTCTGACCATACTTCTGCCCCTCTACCTTTGCCTTCCTAACCTTTACTTTCTCAGCCCTCTGGGGAATGTCATCCTACCTGATTCTGTCCAATTCTTGCTTGATCCCTTAAAGAAAAGATCCCAACTGGGAGTTTTGATGATGCATATTCCCCCTGTGTAGTGCTAAATGAAATGCAGCTGGTTTAGCCAAAGTTTTTTTGATATTCATTTGTGGATGCACATTTCTGGAAACAAATGCTTCTTTAGTGGGAGAGCCAGGGGAGGGCAGAGGAGGGTCAGCAGGGACACAACTTTCTATGAGACCTTTTTGATGTTGTTCTTCACTTTCCTGATTTCAGTACCTAAGATAGGACTTAAATCGGCCCTGTTTTATTTTGCCCTTATTCTGTTTAGCCTTCCCTTTCTCAAAAATGGTCAGGAATTCCTCTAGAACAGAAGCACCCTCAATTGAGTTGAATGAGAAACCTCAGAATTGTCAAGAATTTACTTTTTAAAAGTAAATTTTAATAGATTCCTAGAAATTACTGATGATGTCAATCTCCTGTTTTGAAAAATAAAAAAAGGAAGTTGTTTCTAATTTTAAATGGTAATTTAACTAACTGTTTATGTGCAGATGTTTATCATTTGTAGTGTTTCAAATATAAATAATTCTATCTTTTGCCCAATTGTTTCCCTTTGTTGTAAGTGCCACTTATTGAGAGCTGACATAAACCCCACCGGGAGGCTGCAGGGAGGGAGAAGGGTCTGGGAGAGTTTTCTTGAGCTTTTATAAATGAAAAGGTATTGTTATAGTCTTAGAACCTCTAACAATAATCAGCAACCATACAAATAAATGATTTAGACTCATCTAAATGGGTGCAATTTCTCAGAGAAGGACAATCAGGTCACAGAGTTGACAAATGGTTTAGGTATGAGTTATCTTGAAAATAAAACCAAAAATAATAACTCCATACCTTTTAAACTTTTTCTATTAATAAGTTATGGCAATATGATGTTGCAGGAAATAAGGAGGATTTGGGCTTCTCATAGAGAAGACACAAGTAAATGACAAGGTTCCAGAAGAGGTTATGGAATACAAAACCAAAGGAAATAGTTATTAAGTGTTCATTCTTCAACTCTTTCTGCTTATACTAACAAGCTAGTCTCTTACCCTTCAGGCTTAATGGGTGCAGGGAGCCTGCTTGTGAATTGTTACTGTCTGTCCTCCTGGAAGAAATGGTTATGAGGAAGGATTCAAAGGAGCAGAAGGAGGAAGCTTGGTGGTCAAACAGGGAGGCTACTGCTGGTGTAGGGGAAAATGCATAGTGCGCCAGGGTGCAAGTGGGAGTTGGAACAATGCAGAAGTCAGACTGGAAGCTTAAAGGAGAGAATAGGCGGCAATGAGAATAGGAGGCATTATGCCGCTTTGTGGAATTGCTAATGAGAATATAGCTAGATGTTTACATTAAGCACTAAAAACAAGTTATGTCCAGTTTGAGCTCATGGGAATGTTTCCCCCTCAACACTATTCCACGCCTGAAACACACTCATCCCCAGAGACAGAGCTCATGAGGTAACCAGAGTAATTAAAGAGCTCTATCACAGTAACCCTTTAAAAGGCTATAGTGCTCAGCTAGTCATTATTGTAGGTAAAAGTCACACTGGATGGAAACCTAGGATAGAGGTGGATTTTAGCCTGAACAACTAGCATGTTAAATGCTCATAGATGTATAGTTTGGAAAAGTCCAAAGTCGAGGTGAAGAGAGACTCGGAAGATGGTTTCTGATTTCTCCACAAGTGTGTTGCCTGGAGTATTAGTTTGCCATTTGGCCATGGATCTTAGGATAAGAACTTAGACTTCAGAATGACTTCCTAGCAAATCGTTCCTTGCTGGTCAGTTTCAAGTCTGACCCCTTTGGGAACTCATGCCAATGAAATCGTATGCTACTTGGCTCCCACTGGTCTCCCATTCATGTCTTATGTATCTGTATTATCTTAAACATTGTTAAGGATAAAGAGGTGTATTCAAAAATCTTCTTTAAGTATGGAAAATTCTTGGTCTTAGGATACTTTAATTTTGATTCATTTTCATGGAAGGGTTTTTATTTGTTTTATTTTTTACATTTGAGACCATATGTTCTGGGAAAATTTTTAGCCTAAAAATATAATTCTCTACAGCCTTTATGAATAAATATTATGACAGCGGGGTCTCTCTCTTTTTGTAATGGACACATGTCACCTTAAAAATGCATGGTACTAAGACTTCAGGCTAGTGTTTCTCGATATAGAATAGTATGTTCACAGGTATATTCTTAGGTCCAGATGGTGTATGCATGTACCATGTATCTTGGAGCTACTGTATCATCAGCTTCCATATATTTTAGGAAGGGTCCATTGATATTTGTGATATTTTCTGTAGACTCCCATATGCCAAAACAAATAAACCTCAGGTAGGTAGAGGAGAAATATCAGAACATCAGTTGAAATGCTCCCTCGCTCCTGGATTTCATTTCAGAGTGCTCTCAGAAACTCAAAACCTGGTGTTTAAAGCTGGATCTGTGCAGTAGTCCATTTGAGGATGGAGTGGGGTGGAGAGAGAACCAGCTTTGACAAAATTTCCATACACTGACAGGTTCTTGCATGGAAGTTACCTTTAGCATCACAAAAACAATGTTCTTGTAGGCCTTCTAGATTGCCCACTGGAGTCTGGGGAGTGTCTTTATATAGAAAAGTATAAGAAGGAATTTGTCAAAATCAGTGGTTGGATATATTCTTATCAGATGTTATTAATTATACAACATGTCCATACAAAGTTCAAAAATCACAGATTTATGGGTTTTTTTAATCAAAACTTTCCATCTATCACTGATGCTCAGATAAAGCTATCAGACAATGTATTTTAAAGCCATTGTGGTACATTCATATGTGTTTGAGAAAAATAGTAGGGCAGGGAGGGTTGTTAAGAAATAAGGCTGCCTGAACTTACATGAATGATGGACTTGGTAAAGAGATCATGATTCAGAATTATTGTTCTGCAGAGAAATCAATACACTGTTGTGGGGATTAATATTTTATTAGTGTCAAATGTCGCAATCACGATCATTCAGACTGCACCTGTGAAACTTTTTATACTCTGAGTGACAGAGAGAATTTGTCAGATTGAGCCATGCAAACAAAGGCTTTTCTGCAAAAGAGATTGGGATGGCCCTAAAGATAATTAGTGAATTTGGGGCAAGCTTCTCCTTACAGTTCAGTACCAACAGGGTTTCTAAGGTAGAGTCCTGTGATAGCAACCTTATTCTTGTTTAACAGAAATACTTTCTAACCAATTTAAGCAAAAAAAGAATTAACCAGAGATCATGAGTAACTACCAGACTCTCCAGGAGGGCCTCTCCAGAGGACCAGGCTTGGAAGCTGAAACTGGGGTTGATGCTCCAGTTGGATGACATAACTGCCCCAGTGGAACTGCCCACCACTGCATCACCCCAACTAGTACTTCTGATGCCAGCCCTGGAAGCTTCCCCTAGAACAGGAACTTGGGCATGGATGCTGGTGGTGGTGAAGAGGAGGTCTCAAGCCTGACCTGAGGATGCAAGGGAAATGGCAAATGAAGTTTAGATCTCTATCTTGAGGTAATGTTGGGAAACCTCTACTCAGGAAAAGCATTCAAAATGCTTGGAAGGCAAAAAGAAGGGAATATTTGCACTACACCTGTCAAACCCAGAATCTGGTTCCTTAGGCAGCCCTACCCAGGTAAACTCTTGGCTCTGAGACAAAGAGAAATTGAGGCAAATTCAACTGTAGCCTGGGAAAATAGTGATTGATTTACTCCTTGCTATTTGTTTCTTTAAATCTTATCCTTTGCTATGCCTGGATTTAATTTGTCAAACAAAGGCAACAGTGTGATATCACTTATTTATACTAACTTAGCAGTTACCAGTTTGTAATAGCCATAAGAAGAGATGAGGTACTGATTCACGCTACAAGATAGAAAAGCTTTGAAAACACTATGCTCTATGACAAAGGAGCCAAGAATATACCCTGAGGAAAAGACAGTCTCTTCAATAAACCGTGCTGGGAAAACTGGACAGCTACATGTAAAAGAATAAAACTAGACCACTTTCTAACATCATACACAAAAATAAACTTAAAATGAATTAAAGACCTAACTGTGAGACCTGAAATCCATAAAAATTCTAGAAGAGAACAAAGGCAGTAAATTCTCTGATGTTGGTCATAGCAACATTTTTCTAGATATGTCTGCTAAGGAAAGGGAAACTAAAGCAAAAATAAACTATTGGGGGACACCTGGGTGGCTCAGTCAGCTAAGTGTCTGCCTTTGGCTCAGATCATGATCCCAGGGCCCTGGGATTGAGCCCCGCGTTGGGCCCCTGCTCAGCGGGGATCCTACTTCTCCCTTTTCCTCTGTCTGCTGCTCCGCCTGCTTATGCTCCCTCTCTGTCAAATAAATAAATAAAATCTAAAAAAAAAAAAAAAACTATTGGGACTATATCAAAATAAAAAGTTTTTGTACAGCGAAGGAAACCATGAATAAAACAATAAGGCAACCTACTGAATGGGGAAGGTATATTTGCAAATGACATATCCTATAAGGGATTAATATCCAAAATCTATAAAGAATTTATACAATTAAATACCCAAAATACCCCAAACAACTTGATATAAAAATGGGCAGAGGTCTTGAAGAGGCATTTTTCCAAAGAAGACATAGAGATGGCCAGCAGACACATGAAAAGATGCTCGATGTCGCTAATCATCAGGGAAGCACAAATCAAAACCACAATGAGATGCCACCTTACACCTGTCAGAATGGCTGAAATCAAGAAGAAAAGGAACAGCAAGCATTGGGGAAGATGTAGAGGAAAAGGAATGCTTGTACACTGTTTGTGGGAATGTAAATTGGTACAGCCACTCTGGAAAAGAGTACGGAGGTGCCTAAAAAAAGTAAAAAGAGAAATACCATATGATCCGTTAATTCTACTATGGGTATCTACTCAAAGAAAAAAAAAAAACCACTAATTCAAAAAGATACAAGCATGCTAATGTTTATTGTAGCATTATTTACGATAGCTAAGATATAGAAGCAACCTAAGTGTCCACTGACATATATGTGTCACATGCACACAATGGAATATTACACAGCCATAAGAAAGGATGAGATCGTGCCAATTGAGACAACATGGGCGGATGGGTATTATACTAAGTGAAATAAGTCAGAGTGAGAGAGACAAATACCATATAATTCTACTCATATGTGGAATCTAAAAAACCCAACAAATGAATAAGAAAAACATAAAGGAGATTCAGACCCATAAACACAGATAACACACTGATAGTTGCCGGAGGGGAGGGAAGTAGGGGGATGGGCAAAATGGCCGAAGGAGAGCGGGAGATACAGGCTTCCAGTTATGGAATGAATGTCCTGGGACTAAAAGGCACAACATAAAGAATATAGTCAATGATATGGTAGTAGTGTTGTATGGTGACAGAGAATAGCTACGCTTGTGGTGGAGCAGAGCATAGCATCCAGAGATCATCCTAACATGCAACCAAACTTTAGAACCACAGCTATCAGAAAGAGATTAACCATACATAGGTTATATTGCACATTATGCCCTATGGTGTGATGACAATAATCAAAAATTACTGTAAGAACTCAGAGGAAACATCCCTACCTCAGACTGGCGAAGAGGATGGCTCAGAGAAACCTTCCGACATGGGGTGATAACTGAGCTGAATATTAAAATATGGGGAGCAATTGGCCAAGTGAAGATGGAGGTGACCCCGAAGAGATCTAAGCAGAGGGAGCAGCCTGTGCCGAGGCAAGGAGAGGAAATGTCATCTTTAGGAAAGGACTAAGTCGAAAAGTACAACAGACGTGTCATACGTGTTGTAGCTGGTCACAGCCATTGGAAGTTTCCTCAGAGACTAACCTCAGTTGGCAGTGCTGGGACTTTCAGGTCATGGCATCTTCCTATTTTCCTGCATTTGAGGAAAGGCAGCAATATCCTAGTACTCCGGATTATAGACGGACCACAGAAGAAAATCCAGCAGTGCTGGGCTTTCCCAATGAAGTGATTGGCTGTTGCAATGCATTCGGGAGTGATTTGTTTTCTAAAACGATTAATGCATCTCTACTCATCTCAGTTGCAGAGTTGCTTTTCCAGAAGCATTTGAGCCCCTAGTGCCAGGTGAAGTTCTTCTAGTGTCCCTAATTAAGTACCCCCTGCACAGCAGGAAGGGTATAAACTAGGCAATCGCTAGGAAACAGACTGAAAAGGATTTCTTAATAGAGCAAGAGGTGTCTCTTTCCTTCTTATCACTATAAGAACTTTGGGAGTTGGAGAGTCACCACCTAATTATGTCCACAGACCCAGCTTTAGGGGCCCGGCCCTGTACTCCTACTATCTTGCCAGTCTGATTGCTATTCAAACAGAGGTGGTTCTCACAAAGGGTAAACAAGTCACGTGTTATTTCCAGAGGAATATTTGAAGTTCTAGGGAGATTGCCTTTATCTCATGTGGGGGGAGTCATTGATATGCTCACATATGTTCTCTTTTATTGAAGCTGGGTGTCATTACTATAATGCTACTTTAAAGATCTGAAGAGGAGGAAGCTTACTTTTTTTTTTTTTTACTACAGTTAAACTTAGCACAGGAGCCAGGCCTGCCAATGGCTGTTTCTTTTCCAGATGTGTTCATAAAACGTGTGTATTGTTTATGGCCCCATGGCTTCTGAGAGGCTTTCACAAAGAAGTTTACTCTCTGCTTGGATCCCCACAATTTATGGGGAGATTCAACAGCCGGTCTAAGATTGGAAAGTCACTGGTGTCATACTTGGAATATGCGGAAGGATGGTTAGGCTCCGGTTCCTCAGCACGAATGAATAGTCCATTGTCTAGAAGGTGCTTGAACTTGGTCAGGCGACATCCATCTCCATTTTGGGGGATACTTTTATCCTTTTTTGTTTTTACAAAATATTTTAAAGCGTGTACACACACACACACACACACACACACCAGGAAGGCAAAGGGCTTATTATGATGTTGAGGGATACTGTGGACTAGTGGTGTGCTGGTGAATGTTTAAGAACCAGCTCCATGGAGTGCTGGGGGAGCTTATTTCAGTGGTTTACTCCCTACCCCCATGGTCCTTCTTAAGCTACTGATGTTAGACAACCAGGTCCCAACTTTCCCGAAATGTTAACAACTTACTCTCACATGCCTGTATGAGCTGCCTCCAGAATGTTCACTGACCGAGGCTATGATGTGCTTGCTGATGGTAGAAGGTGCTGTGACTTGTATAGGGCATCCTGGGGCTGGTGGAGAGACCCATTTAAAGACCAGCCTCTTTTTTTCTTAAGATTTTACTTATTCTCACTGATATGAGGAATTCTTAATCGCAGGAAACAAACTGAGTGTTGTTGGAGTGGGGGGTGGGGTGGGAGGGATGGGGTGACTGGGTGATAGACACTGGGGAGGGTATGTGCTCTGGTAAGCGCTGTGAATTGTGCAAGACTGTTGAATCTCAGATCTGTACCTCTGAAACAAATAATGCAATATATGTTAAGAAAAAAAAAAAAGAAGAAGAAGGTAGCGGGAGGGGAAGAATGAAGTGGGGCAAATTAGAGGGGTAGACGAACCATGAGAGACGGGGGACTCTGAAAAACAAACAGGGTTCTAGAGGGGAGGGGGATGGGAGGATGGGTTAGCCTGGTGGTGGGTATTAAGGAGGGCACATTCTGCATGGAGCACTGGGTGTTATGCACAAACAATGAATCATGGAACACTTCATCTAAAACTAATGATGTAATGTATGGGGATTAACATAAGAATAAAAAAAATAATAAATATGGGAAAAAAAAGATTTTACTTATTTATTCGAGAGAGATATAGAGCACAAGCGGGGGTGGGGGGGCATAGGGAAAGGGACAAGCAGACTCTCCACTGAGTGCACAGCCTGACGTAGGGCTCAATCCCAGGACCCCAAGATTATGACCTGAGCCAAAGGCAGATGCTTAATCAACTGAGCCATTCAGGCGCCCCAAGACTAGCCTCTTTTTAAAGAAATCTGAAGTTATCTTAGCTCCTTTTTTTGATCCAAAATTAACAAGAGATTGGAGAGCTCATCTTTCTATGGATCCCGTGAATTTCTTCTAAATTCCCAAAAGATCTCTAATGTGGAACTGGGCAACAAGGTTTTCAGAGACTTTACGGATTTATCTCCATTTTATTAATGTTGAAACTAAGCTTGTCCAGGAATCCTGCAGTAAGTCATCAAACCCAGCTCAAATCTATTGTCTCTGACATTTGGAATTCAGAGTTACAGAGAAGAGAACCTGAGAGATCAAGTACCTGTTCAGGTGGTCCTTAAGCCCACTGATGTTTGGAGAATCTTTTCTAATGGGTGACAAGTTTCCTCCATGGAAGCATGAGCGTAACTGCCATAAAAGCCCTCAGATACACGATGATACTCAGAAACCGTGGAACAGAAGGGCTAACAGTCATTTATGCATCTTTCTATAAGCTTAATTTTAAAATAACTATAAATATTTCCTAAGCTCCATTGGCTGCCTTGGTTTCAAAAAATTCAATCAAGGGACAGTAAAAGGAAGATTTAAAGACCTTAAAATCCAGAGACAAGTCAATCATGACTGGATGCTGCACGTGCCAGGGGCACATGTGACCCAGTTGTCCTGTTTCTTTTTCCCTAAGGACCAGAAACTTGTCATGGCCACTCCAAGGACAACTGGTGGGACATGGACATGGTAGGACCCTGCCTTGGAAAGATAAGCAGGAAACCCTGACAACTGTTCGTCGTTCTCAGAGTGAAGAGCTTTCACTTTGCTGCTTGGGTACATCGATTAGTTTAGGTTACACCCTTTGCAGAAAAAAGCCCTTTCCATCTGTGATTCCCCCTTGGGGCCCAAACAGCCCACAGGTCTGAGGAAATTGAGAGAGATCAGAAAGAGTTAAAAGCTTTGCTTAGGGCCCCATTCATTTGTTTCCCAAATGGTCACAGGGGGCCTGTGGTGGGATATTACAGTAAACAAAACTGTCAGTGAATGACAGTTCCAGGTTTAGACTATGTCTGTGCTGGAGGCTGCATGCTTTCCTTGGTGCTAGGCCCGAAGGCAAAATTTCCAGGGAGAGAAGAACCAGTGACCCTCCATGCTCCTCAAGATGTTTCCCTGAACCAGCAAAATCCCTTGCCTATCAGCTCTGCATGGCCACAGAAAAATCCAGGCACACCTGCCCTCCCCTAAAGGTGTCTATTACAGTGTTTGGGTGGTTTATACCTGTCCTCTGAGTAGTTATTGACAGCAATCGTACAGATGGTAATCTGATCATACAGGTGTCTCTCCCACATTTTGTATGGGTAACGTCAGTCTTTTCAAGTCTGTGGGTACAGTTGACATTGAAAAAGCCTTGGGCTGCTTGCAACCAGACCTCTTTCCCCTACCATCTGCCCAGGTCTTTGGTCAGAAAGAGTCCCTTTGTTTTTTATTACTGAGTGCCAGGTTGATCCATATGCTCTTGGGATAATCCAGAAGTCTCCATTATGCCACCTTAGCATTGAAATTCACATTTTAGTATT
This sequence comes from Mirounga angustirostris, assembly GCF_029215605.1. Classification (NCBI taxonomy): domain Eukaryota; kingdom Metazoa; phylum Chordata; class Mammalia; order Carnivora; family Phocidae; genus Mirounga; species Mirounga angustirostris. The sequence continues at coordinate 23,055,506 of NW_026991715.1, forward strand.
CCCTAACATATTCTTCTCCTCTCTCTACTTATTTTCCCAATTTCTCAATCCCACACTGAAGATTATTTTACTAGGGAACTAGCCTCTTTCCATCATGTGGTTAAAGGCCACAAGGCTATATGGGTCCAACTTTGCCCCATGCTAGCCAATAAATTCTATTTTTTTCCTGAAGTCTCTTCCTTACTTCTAAAAGTCAGTGAGCATCATAGGTTTGCTCTCATTGGAAAGAGCCATCCTTGAGTTCCATTCTCTCTCTGACATCTAGGGTCACCTTGAGAATCCTTCTATGTTCCAAAGAGGTTATGGGATTTTCCCCAATGCACCTTTACAATCATATTTCAGAGGTTTTATTAAAATTGGTGAAAGGCATTCTGTTCCAACTGTGCCCACACAAAAGAATCATTATTGATTTGACCCTCAGTTGCCAGCTAGTCAATTTTTTCTTTGCTGATGGAAATCATGGGCATTTCCAAAATTCTCCAGCACGCCAGGCCAACCAAGCTATCACACTAGCTGTGTGCACCTCCACCCAAGAGCAAGATTCCTAACCATGAGCACACTCAGGAAAGAAATGACAGCAAACTAATGGAAAATTAAAGACTACTATTATCACCCTTTGCCCTACGAGAAAGAGGAGTAACACCTAAAAAAGCCTTTCTTCAAGGACATTTCCAAGGCCGGGAGCTCTGCTTCACTTCAGAAAACAACTAGCAGCTAGAGTTTTCTTTGAAACATTAACAATAATATCAACAACTTCCTTTGTAGCCACTCAAAAGGAAAGGATAGGGAGAATAACGTAACCTTTAGTTTTGATTGAGAAAGGTACCGGAATTGCTCAATGCCCCATGAAATTCATCTCAATGGATCCTGTTTAAGGATGCCAGCTGGAGGAAATATTATTTATAAAAGCAAACAAGCAACATTCAGTAAGGAAGTGGAACCTGTGAAATAACATGGAAAATTTTTATTTCAAAATTCCCATTCTTAATGCTTTCCTCGCTGGGGGTTCACATAAATTAAAGTGGTTTTGTTTGAATAATTCCTAAACTCCCCAAATCCTTCACTTATCGCAGCTCTTTCTGAGCACTATTCTCATGGAATTTCACAGACCCAAGGACAAAGATACTGTTGCCTAGACTTTGGATACCATTTAATTTCAACATTGTCCTAGATAGATCAAGATGAAATCAAATTCTGTGTTAAAAAAATCTATTGTGACTCATGGAGACAGAAGCCTTGTGTGCTCTGTAGAATGAGGTTTCACCATATCACTCACCTGCCTTCTCTCCTCCTGCCTCATGGGAGACACTGTCCTCCACTCAAGGTCACGCCCTCCTGGAAAAGAGAATGTTCAGGAAGTCACCAGAGGTCCTTATGAAATAGCCTATTTTTTTCACCACCCATGTTAAGATAAATGAGGTTGTGTTGATGCCAAATCTTTGAAGCCAAACCTACTCATTTCAAGAGAAACAATGAAAGTTCTCATGAAAATGTTTTAATATGGAAAGGACAAGTTTGGTAGTTTTTCAAGCATATGAGGTGCTCTTTAAGATAGTCTGGATAACTTGGAGCGCCTGGGTGGCTCAGTCAGATAAGCGTCCAACTCTTGATTTCGGCTCAGGTCATGCTCTCAGGGTCATGAGATCGAGCTCCCAGCACGGAGCCTGCTTAAGATTCTCTCCCTCCCTCTGCCTCTCTCCGCCCACCTCCATGTGTGCTCTCTAAAAAAAAAATAATAATAATCTGGGTATCTCGACAGGAACACAACACAGCCATCCAGCTCTTAGACCAGATTTTGATACTGTTACAAAACTAAAAAATTAAGGTACCTTCATTAACTATTAGCTTGAAAAGCCTTGTGGAGGAGGATTGATAAAAATTATTAGTCACTTGGAAAGGGATTGCTAATAGCACTTACTTCTGTTTTATCCACTAAAACTCATTCCCAATTTACAAGGAATATAAAAACTCTCTTTGGCATCAGAGTAACAGTTTGGAGACACAGCCCAGAAACCAGCAAATCATATTAGTGCTATCTCTCTCTAGAACATAAAAAGCATCGTCTTTGAAGCAAAATGTGTAGCTGAAACTCTGAGCAGAAACACGTGTCATCATCTCCTCATCAGTCATAAATGGTGACATCCAGGGTCAGCGGGAGACTTGGAGGCCATCTGGTTCAAAATCCATGCAAGACTGGAATGTCTCAGCAGCATCCCAGTCCTTGAAGGATGACCAGACATGCTTCAATAGGCCTGTCTCTGGAGCTCAGCAGTTCACCAGCCTTTTAACTCACACCACAAGAGGTAATAGCTGTTTCCCAAGGAATGAATGGCCCACATCCCCAGGTATTTCTGGAAAGGCCTTCTGGTGGGCTTCCAAATGATCCCCAAATGCAAATCCTTTCCTTCATTTATTGCCAAAAAACTAAAATAGAAAAAACTAAAAATAGAAATACCATGTGGTTCAATACTTCTGTATATATTCACCTTTACATAGAACTAAGATTTTTTGCTAGTTGAATAAAAAGTGAGTTATTATGGATTACTAGTATTTGAAGTTCATAAACTCAACTCAGCATGTCATTAGCATTTAAGAAAGGGGGTATTTTAATGTAAGGATCTGAAGGGGTACGTGCACCCCAATGTTTATAGCAGCAATGTCCACAATAGCCAAACTGTGGAAAGAGCCAAGATGTCCATCGACAGATGAATGGATAAAGAAGATGTGGTATATATATACAATGGAATATTATGCAGCCATCAAAAGGAATGAGATCTTGCCATTTGCAATGACGTGGATGGAACTGGAGGGTGTTATGCTGAGTGAAATAAGTCAATCAGAGAAAGACATGTATCATATGACCTCACTGATACGAGGAATTCTTAATTGCAGGAAACAAACTGAGGGTTGCTGGAGTGGGGGTGGGTGGGAGGGAGGGGTGGCTGGGTGATAGACATTGGGGAGGGTATGTGCTATGGTGAGCACTGTGAATTGTGTAAGACTGTTGAATGACAGACCTGTACCTCTGAAACAAATAATACATTATATGTTAAAGAAAAAAAAAAGAAGATAGAAGGAAGGGAAAAATGAAGGGTGGGAAATCAGATGGGGAGACGAACCATGAGAGACTATGGACTCTGAGAAACAAACTGAGGGTTCTAGAGGAGAGGGGGGTGGGGGGATGGGTTAGCCTGGTGATGGGTATTAAAGAGGGCACGTACTGAATGGAGCACTGGGTGTTATACGCAAACAATGAATCATGGAACACTACATCAAAAACTAATGATGTAATGTATGGTGATTAACATAACATAATAAAAAAAAAAGGGTATTTTATAAGTAGTCAGTTGCTTCAGTGCTTGCAATACTGGAAAGCTAGTAGTAGGCATGAAAACAATCAGGATGCTTTGTTCTCAGAATTTTGTTAACCTTGTGGTTGATTTTTGGTTTTCAGTTGTTGCTTATAAATTAATGTTGGTTTAGCTTTATCATTGTCAACTTAATTTACTGAACATTTTTTGGTTATTGAGGATCATTTGGTTGAAGATAATTGGGTTATCACTTGTTAATGAATATTTGCATTAATGGTATTTTTGGCTTATAATATCTTTAAAATAGCTAGTTACTAAAATATGTGCATGTTGGGCGCCTGGGTGGCTCAGTTGGTTAAGCGACTGCCTTCGGCTCAGGTCATGATCCTGGAGTCCCGGGATCAAGTCCCGCATCGGGCTCCCTGCTCAGCAGGGAGTCTGCTTCTCCCTCTGACCCTCACCCCTCTCATGCTCTCTCTCTCATTCTGTCTCTCAAATAAATAAATAAAATCTTAAAAAAAAATTAAAAAAAAATATGTGCATGTTAAGGTTTAAATAAGAATCATCCATGTTACTAATGCTAAAGAAGATGTGTACAACACACACTACCACCTCAACCTACGTTCACCAAAATGGCTAGTTAACATGCACATTGTTGGTAGATGTACTAAGTGAACTTGTACAGATTAGTGAGTTTCAACATATTATAAAATTAAGTGTGATAAAATGTATTTTTTTTTGTTTAGAGGGTATTGTTTTATAGCACACGGATATAAGCTCACACTGAAAATTGGTTTTTTCCTTTGTTATCGATGAGTTATTTTCAGTTTAAAAGGAGGAATGAACTGTGTAGATGGACTAGAACTTTTAGCTTCCCTCTATCCCCTATCACTAAAGTGGGCCATGATTAAACAAACAAACAAGAAGTTTCGGGCACCTGGATGGCTCAGTCAGTTGAATGTCTGACTCTTGATTTTAGCTCAGGTCATGATCTCAGGGTCCTGGAATCAAGTCCCGCGTCAGGCTCTGCAATCACTGGGGGAGTCTGCTTGAGATTTGCTCTCCTCCTCTGCCTCTGCCCCTCTCCTGCTCAGGATCTCTCTCTCTCTCAAATAAATTTAAAAAAAGTGGAAGACCCACTTCTTTGAACCACAGCACACCCTGAAATGTATTAAAGTCAGAGAGGTTTGACCATGAGCCTTTTTGCTTTTTACTAAGGACATACTCAGATGGCCAAAAAAACCCTGTTAGCATAGGTGAAACTAAACAAGTGACAAAATTCTTCTCTTCTTTTGACTGTCCTGTGCCCAACCTGTGTGTCCTCTCAAGGTCATTCTCCTTGGGGAGTTTTGGCCATAGTCATCTTTTTTTTGGTTTGTTTTTTTTGGAGTGTAGTTGACACACAATGTTACATTAGTTTCAGGTGTACAATATACTGGTTCAAAAAGTTTAAATATTATACTTACGTTCACCATAAATGTGAACAAATGAGCTCCCATATGTCACCATCCATTGCTATTACAATATCAGTGACTGTATTCTCTATGCTGTGCCTTTTATTCCCATGACTTACTCATTTCATAACCTGAAGCCTGTACCTCCTGCTCCCCTTTACCACTTTAGTCCATCCCCCACCACCATCACTTCTGGCAACCATCAGTTTGTTCCCTGTGCTTACAGGTCTGATTCCACTTTCTGTTTGTTTGTTTGTTCATTTGGGGTTTTTTTTTTAGATTCCACATATGGGTAAAATCATATGGTATGTGTCTCTTTCACTCTGACTTATTTCACTTAGCATAATACCCTCTAGGTCCTCCAAAATCTTGCAAATGGCAAGATCTTTTCCTTTTTTTTTTTTTTTTAAAAGATTTTATTTATTTATCTGAGAGAGAGAATGGGAGACAGAGAGCATGAGAGGGGGAGGATCAGAGGGAGAAGCAGACTCCCCGCTGAGCAGGGAGCCCGATGTGGGACTCGATCCCGGGACTCCAGGATCATGACCTGAGCCGAAGGCAGTTGCTTAACCAACTGAGCCACCCAGGTGCCCCAAGATCTTTTCCTTTTTTTATGGCTGTGTAAGATTGCACTGTGTGTGTGTGTGTGTGTGTGTACATCTTCCTTATCCATTCATCTACTGATGGACTATCAGGATGCTTCTGTATCTTGGCTATTGTACATAATGCTGCCATAAACAAAGATGTGCAGATGTCCTTTCAAATTAGTGTTTTCACTTTCTTTTGGTAAATACCCAGTAGAATTATTGAATCACATGGTATTTCTATTTTTAGTTTTGTTGAGGAACCTCCATACTGTTTTCCATAGTGTCTGTACCAATTTACATTCCCACAAACAGTGTACAAGCATTCCTTTTCCTCCACATCCTCCCCAATGCTTCTTATTTTTTGTCTTTTTTATTTTAGCCAGTCTGACAGGTGTAAGGTCATATCTCATTGTGGTTTGGATTTGCATTTCCCTGATCATTAGTGACGTTGAGCATCTTTTCATGTGTCTGCTGTCCATCTCTATGTCTTCTTTGGGAAAATGCCTCTTCAAGATCTCTGCCCATTTTTAATCAAGTTGTTTGGTTTTTTGGTGTCGAGTTGTATAAATTCTTTATATATTTTGGATATTAACCCTTTATAGGATATATCATTTGCAAATACTTTCTCCACTCAGTAGGTTCCTTATTGTTTTATTCATGTTTTCCTGCACTGTATACAAACTTTTTATTTTGATGTAGTCCCAACAGTTTATTTTTGCTTTAGTTTCCCTTTCCTTAGGAGACATATCTAGAAAAATGTTGCTATAGCCAATGTCAGAGAAATTACTGCCTTTGTTTTCTTCTAGGATTTTTATGGATTCCAGGTCTCACATTTAGGTCTCTAATCCATTTTGAGGTTTTGTTTTGTTTTGTTTTGTTTTGTCAGTAGTAGAAAGTGTTCTAGTTTTATTCTTTTACACATAACTGTCCAGCTTTCCCACAACTGTTTATTGAAGAGACTTGTCTTTTCCCCAGTGTATATCCTGCCTCCTTTGTCATAGATGAATTGACCATTTAATTGAGGGTGCATTTCTGAGCTCTCTGTGCTGTTCCATTGATCTATGTGTCTATTTTTATGTGAGTGCCATACTTCTTTACTATAGGCACTGTGGTACCTCCAGCTTTGTTTTTCTTTCTCAAGATTGCTTTGGCTAATTGGGGTCTTTTGTGGCTCCATACAAATTTTAGTATTATTTGTTCTAGCTTGTGAAAGATGCTGTTGGTATTTTGATAGGGACTGTATTGAACCTGTAGATTGCTTTGGGTAATATGGACATTTTTGCAATATTAATTCTTCTAATCCACAAACATGGAATATCTTTCCATTTGTTTGTGTCATTCTTCAATTTCTTTCCTCAATGTTTTATGGTTTTCAGAGTACAGGTCTTTCACATTTTGGTTAAGTTTATTCCTAGGTATGTAATTCTTTTTGGCACAACTGTAAATAGAATTATTATCTTAATTTCTTTTTCTGCTACTTTGTTACCAGTGTATAGAAATACCAATTTCTGGGTTTAATTTTGTATCCTACAGTTTTCCTGAATTCATTTATTACTGCTAGTAGTTTTTTGGTGGAGTTTCTAGAGTTTTCTATGTATAGTATCATGTCATCTACAAACAGTGGCAGTTTAACTTCTTCTTCACCAATATGGATGCTTCTTATTTCTTTTTCTTGTCTGATTGCTATGGATAGGACTTCCAATACCATGTTGAATAAAAGTTGGTACACATTAATCATGAACTGAATTTTCTAATGACATTAGAAATAAGTTCCTTTTACTAAATAACAAGAATAAAGACTGCTTCTCAAGTTTTCCAACCTTTAATGCCCTGATGACATCTTGGTGATAACTTTAATGAAGTAATTTTTTTTAAAGAACCATGTTTTGATCAGTGTACTTTTGTAAAGATAATTTAAAACCAAATATTAAAATATTTATGCTCATTTTTAAAATATCATAAATAAAGATAAATAGAGAGGCTGAATAAATCATTATTAGTTAAGTAGATGAACAAAGTCACCGATGTAGTTTCTCCAAGGTCTGTGTTCCAAGACAATGGCAGTGGTAGGAGCAAGATATATTGGTAGGGCTGGGCAGGCTCCACAAAGTAAGCCATAAAAATTCCCAAGGCACAGAGCCTTTTCCAGAGGAGTCCATTTGTTCCTTCATTTCTTCTAGGAAGCATTACAAGAGGACAGGTTACTCTGCAGGTACACACCCATTTGGTCTGTTAAGACATTGGATCCTGGTAGTAAACTTCAAAGAGCAGTTTTTTTTTTAAAAGATTTTTTTTTATTTGAGAGAGAGAGAGAGAGAGAATGAGAGAGAGCACATGAGAAGGGGGAGGGTCAGAGGGAGAAGCAGACTCCCTGCCGAGCAGGGAGCCCGATGCGGGACTAGATCCAGGGACTCCAGGATCATGACCTGAGCCAAAGGCCGTCGCTTAACCAACTGAGCCACCCAGGTGCCCCCAAAGAGCAGTTTTTACTGCTTTTAGTTTTTGAGGCCCCACACAATGTTCACTGCCTCCTTTGGGAATAAAGCCTGAAATAAAGAAAGGTTGCCCTGAAGTTCTTCCCACTTCAGATGTTCTTAATGGCAGCATCTAGAAACTCATTTTCAATTTAATTTAGGAAAATTTTATCATTCTAATGGTGAATGATTAGTGTAAAGTCTTGGAGATGTCTGACAATTTAAGACTTTTGATTCGAACTGGCATGGTTTATTGTGCTTTTAAATGCAGAACCTTTCTGTTCTTAAATATTTAATCAGTGTAAAAGAACTGGGCGTGGTCAGCAGAATGCCCTGTGCTGATTGTCATTAATGCTGGCAAGTTTCCCATGTGCTAGACACAGCTGTGCAACATACAAGGACTGTCCTAAAATACTGGGTCAACATATAAATGCCAAAACAATAAAAGATAAAGGCACTCTTGCCTCCAGCTTGATCTTTACCTCAGATAGTAACCTCTTACTCCTTTGGAGTAGTCCTGCCTGTTCCTGGACAGAAAAACAAGAGGTGTATATATCCTTATAATCAATTCATTTTAATATCTCTATCCAATTTTTTTCAAGACATTTAAAGTATCCTTCTCTTTCCATACATATACTCTGGAAAAAAGACTTGACTTCTCTTGAGTAATTAGAAACCATTGGGAAAAATACATTACACTTGAGAAGAACAGTGAGTCATGGCACTTATTTACTTGTTCTATTATTAAGTAACAGAAATGGCCTAATGAGTCAACGCTTTGATCCATTTGGAATCTGTACCATTTAACTTTCCTTCCCCATCATCATACTGTCCTTGAGAGTTGTATGGGGAATTAGATAAAGGTTCACTTAAAGTAACGTCTGGATTTTTCAACCAATTTGAATGATCGCTTATTTTATTTTAAAACATTCAAACAAAAAGTCAAAACAAAAGGTCCATCAGAAATAGTGTAATCTCTGTTTACTGATTACTTTTTATCTTTTCATTTAATAAATACCTATTAATCACCTATTATGTGCCAGGCTCTGTGCACATACAACAATGAACAACATAAAAACTGCCTTGGTCTTCTGGCACCTTCAAACTGGGAGATGACACAATCAAGTTAAGCCACTTGTAATGTAGTATGAAAAGTGCTAAAATTGGGTAAATATGCATCTTTGTGACCACACCTGAGAAGAGCCCTTAATTGAGACTGAGGGCAGATGGGAGGTTTCCCAGAAGAAATGACATACAACCTGAGGTCCAAAGTGTACATGGGAATAACAGGTGAGAGAGATTATCATGCAGATGGGTATAATGTTCATTTCTTCAAAAAGGACTCTGGGCCTTTTCTGGAATAGAAAGGTGTCCAGAAATAAGGCCAAAGAGGTAGACATTTTCAAGAGCAGTTGGTAGCCAGTGAAAGGTTTTGGATATAAACACTGATATTTTAGAAATGTCAAACTGAGGGCAATGTGGAAAGTCAAATGGAGAAGATGACCCAACGACACTTACTACAGTGACCAGGTAGGAGGGGATGGTTTTCCTTGGACAGATGCCATGGGGATTGAAAATGGAGGCAACATAGGTGGGACCATAAGAGACTAGAAATGTGCAGAAGGGACATAGGAGAGGAGAAACTGGCAGGAAGTGAGAGCTTGGGAAAGGAATGGCAGGTGGTACCACCCGTTGAGGAAAGAAGCTGTTGATGAGTAGGTTGGGGGCAAGATAATTAATTTGATTTTAAACCCACTGCCTTTGATTTGCCTGGGGGACATGTAAAATGCACATGGTCAGGAGTAAGTTGAAAACGCAGATCTAAAGTGAAAAATGAGAACGAGCTTGGAAACAGTTTTAAGTACAAGTCAAGTAAACAAAATGGGAAATTTAAATCTTCTTTTATATATATTTTTAGAATTGTTTTATCGTGGTTAACTTTCTAAACTTCTGGAATCTGCAAAGAAGAAAACACAATCTCCCACCTTTGTCCTTCAAATATCTGTGACAGCACTTATGAACTTATTTGTTTGTTTTTAACATTATTGCTGATAACCAAAGAGAAAAGACAACAGGGAACAAAATTTTGCTACAGGAGGAGCTAGGTGAAGAACAGCCACCTTGTGAAATGTATTTTTAAAATACAAAAAATGAAATATTTCCAATTTCATAAAATATTTGCAATAAAAATTAGATACATGAAGGAAGTACAATATTTTACTGGGTTTTTATTCTTTAGTTTTTTAAAGTTTACTCTACTTCTCGGATTAATAATTTTCAGAATCAGTGCTTTGTGTCTTTGTTGATTTCTCTGGAGGCCATTAAATATACTTAAATACAGTAGCAATATCCTTTCTGTAACCCTCACAACTATTCACTAATGATAATCTAGACACAGACAGGGACCTTTGGCAACTGAGAATAACCTATTGGTGGCTTGAGTAGAGCCATGAAAAAGTGTACTTTTTTCTCAGTACATTATCCATTTTCCTGAAAAATTAAAAATTTGTATTGTGAAGTGGCATGAAAAATAAAATATGAGTTCACATTTCTCGTCTACCTTTGATTCATTCCAAATTTATTTCTAAGACTAGAATGGTTTTTAAAGCAGTTGACATTGTCGGATCAATAATATATGCTATATAGCAAAGAAACAAAAACCAACAAAATGCTCACATGCAAAAGATACACAGGTGCCTTCTGCATTCTCAAGAAAATAAAGGATTCCTCTAGTGTGCTTATGTGTTTAGTCTTGTTGACTTTTTTTGTCAAGACTTTGGTAGATACATTCTTGTCTTGACCAGGCCTCTAAGGCTACTAGAGAGAGTGAGTTCTGGAAGGGCTTTTCATTTATTACTGCAGAGATTGAACAAAAGGGGTGATTATTCTGTGTATTACTTTGCTAAGGCTGCCATAACAAAGTGCCACAGACTAAATGGCTTAGACAAAAGAAGTCTATTTTCTCATAGTTCTGGACGTTAAATGTCAAGATCAAGATGTCATAGAATTCGTCTCCCCTGAGGTCTCTCTCTTTGGCTTGCATTGGCCACCTCCTTACCGTGTCCTCACATGGTCTTTCCTTTTTATACATGCATGTTCTTCTTATAAGGACACCAGGCAGACTAGGTTGGGGTTTATCTTAGGGTCCTTAGGATCTTTAGAGATCTCAGTTTTAGCTCAATTGCCTCTTTGAAAACCTCATTTCAAGATACAATCCAGTTACATTATGAGGTACTGAAAAGATTAGGACTTCAACCTAAGAATTTTGAGAAGACACAACTGAGTCCATAACACCTTGCTTGCCTCAAATTCATAGGTGGGAGAGTAAGAACAACTCTAACGGTTTTGGAGGCAAGAAGAAATGAGCACTGTTTCCTCCTGTTTCTATGACTTTATAATCCAAGAATGAACTAAAAAGATTCTTTTTTATGGAAAAGTAAAACTTTAAATTTATCTAAATATAGAATGTTAAATGATAGCTTAAGGACATAGTTTGGCAACCCATGGAAATCATTATTGAGTATCTGTTAATGCACTGTTTTCAGCAAACTCACCTAGCAAGCCTGGCAAAGAGGCAAAACCTCCAGGGCTGGTGAGTTGTTTACAGTTAATTCCGAGGGATGTCACTTCTAAATTTGTACTTGAGTTTTTTGTAAAAGCACTAGAGACTTTCTTAATCGAACTGACAGTTTGGAAGATAAGTCCTAACAACAAAATAAATGTTTTTTTCCCTAAAACTTTAATTATTTCTTATGTCCCAAAGTTTTTGTATTTCTTGTGCTGTCAAAAATTAAGAAATACTATATTTTTTAAAGTTCGTAAGCATTTAGCACTAATTATAGTAAAAGATGAAATAAATTTAAAATCAAATCTGTAAGTATATAAGAAATTATGCTTTCAAATTTAAAAAAATATTGTGTATCTGTGTGTGTGTGTGTATGTCTTTAACCATTGAATGAGCAAACCATGCTGGATGTGAGGCATTTTTTAGTATGAGCTTTCTCACATAACTTTCTTCTCATCAAAATCAATACTTCTACATTGTGTGTGTGTATGTTTTAAACACTTATTAGAAAACAATCAGATAACGCTAATAAAGAAACAATTTATTGAGTATTAATCACTGATTATGACTTACTGATTTTTAAGAGTCTTGGAAATGAAAAAAATAACTACTTAAAAGTACTTCCTAACTGCAGAATGTCAAATAACATGGCATAATGGTGGAAATTATATCTTTGGTGTCCTTCCTTTGTCAGTGATACTTGTCAAATTTAAGTTTCCTATCTGTCCAAGGATTTCCCTTCATTACAAAAAGATGTTGAATTAGTAAGGATGGGATTATCAAATAAGTAGATACCCACTCTACCTATCTTAGTAGTAACTCCCTTAGCAGACTCCAAGGCAAAGAAGTAGCCTGTCAACAACAATGACCCGGGACTTTCAGCATTTGTAGAAGACATATTGGACAAGGAAATCGCCCAAGCTGCTGTATAGATGTTGAAACATTGGGCAATATTTAACAATCTCCCCACCCCATGAAAGACTTTAAACACATAGCCAGATTAAAACCAAAAGAAGGAAATTCTCAGATACCAGACATGATTAGTACTTCAAAGTGACCATGTTAAATTGGAGTCAATGCCAAGGTTTAAGGGAAATCAGGAACAAGTTACCAATTAATGGCTGGGACTTAGATTATAGGGGGAAGGGACACTAGACCACAGAATCGTGGGAGCACAGAGCTGAAACTGAGTTTCATGCATAAAGCCAGAAGTGAAGTAAGACTGTTTCATAAATGAAATGGAAACAAGAATTTCCTGGAATAACTAGAAGGAAGTTTGCTATTTACCTACTGCTATGTGTTGAAATATAACCAATCACAAGAAATTGAAAACCTAAGCCTGCCCTGTTCAAGGATAGAGGTCTGAATTTATGTGATACACAAGGTACTATATCCTCAATCTGAGAAATTAATGTAAAAAAATCTACCAGAGCTAGGGCAAATAGGACTGCTACAGGGATGGACCCCATGGAGAGAGTTAATAATTTTAAAAAATGACAAACTTTCTGAATAAATTAACCACATAAGAGTGAGTTGACAAACAAATGGCGGATTTGTATAATACACTGGGAATGGAGAAAATGGAACAATTTTAAAGGGACTTCCAATTATTTACAATGTTTAGAAAGAAAGAAAGCCATAAAACAAAAACAGGGCAGTATAAAAAAGAAAAGGAAGGCTTCAAACATAACAGGATTTCTAGAAATAAAAATATATAGTTATTGTAATTTCTAAAGTTCAAAAGGCCAAATTTAACAGTAGAGTAATATAATTAAAGGGATTAAGTGAATTAGAAAGAGAAATCCAAGAGAACCATGCAAAACCCTTCACAGAGGAATAAGTAAAAAATATGAAAGAGAATTTAAGACAGAAGGCAAAAAGAATGAAAAGAGCTCAGAGTTTTTAAAGAGAATAGAGAAGCAATATTTAAAACAATAATGTCTTTTAGCATATAAGAAACATATACATCTCCAAGTTGAAGGATTTCATCAAGTTTTCAGACAGAAAAAAATAGAAGTCTGCACATAGATACATTGTAGTGGGATGGCAAAAGGTAATGATGTGACCTTTTGATATATCAATGTCAAAAAGAGAAAATCTTAAAGGCCACCAGAGAGAAAAAAATATATTGCCTGCAAAGAAACAATTAAACTGATATCAGACTACCCAGCAACAATGACTGTAAGAAAAGAATGGGAAAAAAATCCTTAAAGGGCTGAGAGAAAATAGTTGTCATCCCCAAATTCCACACTAAATTATCACTCAAGTGAAAGTGAAATAAAGATAAATGGAGTTAGAAAGATTACACTATTTTCCCATGGAAAGAACGTCTAAAGTTCTACATCAGGAAGGAAACTGAACCAAGAAAGCAGTAGCTGGATGCAAAAATAAATGGTGAATAAAGAAACACGTAACAGATTTTGGCATATATAATTTAGTATTGACTGTTTAAAATGTTTTCCAGTAGACTAATTTAGAGAGCTTTAACAGTGGGGTAGCACTCCACTATAAACCCCCCAGAATGACTAAAATGAAAGAGATCAATAATATCAAGTGTTGACAAGGAATAAATAATAACTAGAACTCTTAAATACTCCTGTAGGCAGGTAAATTAATACAATCACTTTGAAAACTGAGCGTAGGCATACCTTGTGACCCAGCACATCTATTCAGCTAGAATATGTCAAAACAGAAAGGTGGATATCTTTAACCAGAAGAAATGTTCTAGAATGCTCACAGAAGCTCTATTTGTAATATTCCCACTGGAAATTACCCCAAAACCCACAACAGGAAAATGGATAAATAATTTCTATATCCATACAATGGAATATTAAACTGCAAAAAGAATGAAGAAAAAACAGCCACCATGAAACAATACACAAGAACCTCAACAACATAATGCTGAGTAAAAGAAGCCAGGCACAGAAAGGTACATCCTGTGTGATTACATTTCATCAAAGTGTAAAATCAGGCAAAATCAATTTATGATGTTAGAAGTTCAGATAGTAGTTACCCCTGAAGGAAGAAGTACCTTAAAGAGGGTGTGAAGGGAACTTCTAGAATAATGGAAATACTCTAGATCTCAGGCTGCAGTCCAGTCATTTAAATGATTATGTTCAGTTTGTGAAACTTTACTAAGCAACACACTAGTAATATACATACTTTTCTTCTATACAGTATTCCACAATTAAAAAAAAAAAATTAAAGCATAGGAGCTCTTAGAGATCACTTACTTACTGCAAATGGGGAAACAAGACATTTACAATAATGCCATCTGGAAAACACCACCCTACCCAAGTATCCAGCCTAGCAACAGGAGGTTTAGCACATGTTATTATGGGCCTCCTGATAGAAAATATAAAATGTTGTCTATACAGTCTTCTGACCCAAAATGCTTAATCTAATCATGAGGAAAAATAAATGAATCCTGGCTATGTGACATTTTACAGGAAAACTGTCTTGAACTCTTCAAAAAATGTCAAGATTATGCAAGAAAATAAAAGGCACAGACTGCTCCAGATTAAAGCAAACTAAAGAAATACGACAACAAAATCCAGTGCATGATCCTTGAAATGATGTTGGATTTAGAAAATAAAATGGTGTAAGCGCTATTTTCAGAGTCATGGGAGAAATTAGAATCAGGACTGGATATTGGATGATTTTCCTGCATCGCTATGAATTTCCTGGATGTGAGAGCAGCTTTGTGGTCATACAGGAGAAGGTTGTTTTCCGAGGGGATGCTTCCTGAAGCATGCAGGAGTAGTGTTGCATGATGTGAACAACATACGTGTCAGAGAGAGATCTCGAAAGCAAAGGTGGCGAAATGTTAATTTCTGGATCTAAATGAAGAGTATATGGTGCTTATACTGTTCTTTTAACTTTTCTGTAGGTTTGACTTTGATCTAAATAAAAAGTTGGTGGAGCAGTGAACCGATGTACTATCATTTTAAACAATCTGAACATGAAAGGTTTTAGGCGCTGGGGTGAGATTTGGATTAAAGAATCCTAATGTCTTCATAACATCTGAAATATAACAGAAAGAAACAAATAAATCTTAGACTTTGTTAGCTCAGGTAAATGTGTCTAAAAAAATAAAAGTTAAAAGGAAAATAGAGGAACTGGAGTATATAACTGTCAAACTAGTAATGAGAGAAAAAAACGAGACAAACGAGATAATTCTGAAAGCAAAAAAATGAGAGAGAAAAAATAGATAAACTTGATCAGTCCTTCATAAGGCCTGAAAGGACAACCAGAAAAAAAGAGAAGCAAAGACAAAGTAGTAGAAAATATCAAATAAGATGACAGAAGTAAGTCCAAATATGAATCACAATAAATGGCAAACCTATTAAAGTCAGCACTAAATGTCAGGGATGAGCTGACTGGATTAAAAATATAAAATCCAGCTCTGTGCAGCTCACCTGATACACACTTAAAGCAAAATAGCATAGAATGAGTAAAAATACAGAGATCTATATAAGGAAATACTAGGCAAAGATTAAACCACAAACCGTAACTGCCATAATAATAATAATGAGAAGAAACAACATGGAACTTCATGTAAGAAGGTTTGATAGTGATAGAAAAAGGCACCGCATAAAGATAAACAATCTACCGAGAAGACATTAACTCAATGAACATGAACAGTCTTTCAATGTGACCAAGAAAAGAGTGTGTATGTGTGTACTGACAATTACAAGGAAAAAGAGATAAATGCACTATGACAGCTGGATATTTCAACATACTTTTTTCAGAAACAATGGGTAAATCAGAAAAAAATGTTAGAGTATAGAACATTTAAAAAACATGATTGACAAACTTTTTCTAATATGTAGACCCCTGTATCCGTAAATGAGCAAAAGTATATTATTTTCAAGCACACACAAAACATTTTCAAAAACTGGCTACTGTTCCAATGATTCAGTTATCATGTAGGCCATGATCTCTCACTGAAATGAAATTTTAATGAAATTTCTTAATAAAAAGATAGTTAATACATTTGAAAACTAATCATTCACAAACATGCACATACATATCACTCACTCACTCCTAATTAACCTATGAGTTTAAAATAAATCACAAAAGACATTATGAAATACTTAGAAAAATATTACAGTAAGAACAGTATATTAAAAAATCCTATGACTATAACTTAAAGCAATATTTAGAAGGAAAATCATAACCTTAACTGTATTTATTTCTTAAAAACTGAAAATAACTTATCTGTTAATTTTAAAATGCTAGGTAAAGAATAAAACTACAAATTCAAATAGATAGAAGGAATGAAATAAAAAATAGGAAAAAAATATGAACTCTTCATGTCAATTTTTTTAAAAGAAAAAGACAACAAAATCAGCAAAGGTGTGAAAAATCAAAACTGACAAGTCAAACTGAATGGGCAATAAATATATGAAAATATTTTTAATGTCACTAGTAATCAGAAAAATAGAAATTAATACAATAAGATACAATTTCATATGATAAAACGGATAAAATAGAAAAAGCATCAAATATAGGAGAGGATGTGAGAAACAGGAAGTCTCACCAAATGCTGGCAAGAGTTTACATTGGTACATTCACTCTAGAACCATCAGGCGATACCTATCCAGGTGAAAATGCACAAGTCCAAATCCGTACCATTCCACTTCTGGGTATATTTCTTAAAGAAACTCTTGCACCAGAAAAATCAATGAAGATATAGGAGAATCACAAAGATAGAGCTACATATATACTATTATAAATAGTATAATGTCATCAATGTAGAATTTTTAAAAAACACACTAAACAGTAAAGGCATAAAAATGCATACAGTAAAAGTACATGTAAATGAATCAATAGAATAACATAGACTACAAAAATTTTAACCTGAAAGAATAACTAAGGAATTCAAAGTAGTAGTTGCCTCTGGGGAGAAAAGAAATTTGGGGGCTAAAACAAGTGGATTTTAAATCTATTGGTAATATTTATAAATGCTACATCCATCTTGATGGTAATTTATACAGCCTCTAAATGAAATCACCAAAAGCCAAGCTACATATTTATATCCTGTTCATATCTAGCTGAAAAACCAAACCAAACCCAACCCAGCCAAGCCAGAGTATCTCAGAACCTGGGCATCTGTGAATTATCTTGGAGACCACATGTGTTCTCTAAAATGTGCCAGCAGGTCCTTGTCCAAGCCCCAGGCCACTGGGGGCCCTCTTGGGGCTTGAACCTCCTGATTGTTGAAATGGTAGCCAAATAGCTAGCCTTTTAAAGCATTTATTCTCAACTCAGACAGAAAAAGGGGTTATTCTGCAGGCTGATAGAAATTGAGGGAAATATTTAATTATGGCCTCATTAAAAAGGCTTCCATTTTTGGGCGCCTGGGTGGCTCAGTTGGTTAAGCGACTGCCTTCGGCTCAGGTCATGATCCTGGAGTCCCGGGATCGAGTCCCGCATCGGGCTCCCTGCTCGGCAGGGAGTCTGCTTCTCCCTCTGACCCTCCCCCCTCTCATGCTCTATCTCATTCTCTCTCTCAAATAAATAAATAAAATCTTTAAAAAAAAAAAAAAGGCTTCCATTTTTCTTAAGACATATAAATCTTATTCTTTGGTTACTTCCACTCCTCCCCCAACCCCCCATGTATTTCTTACTTAGAAAATGGGGCTTGGAGCAAAATTCAAGTGGCAACATTCCCATCTGCTTCTTCTTTCTCATTTCACAGTCCTGCCTTGTTCCCTTTCACTGATAAATTGATAGCAGATACTCAGCTAATTAATTCTCCTACAGCACATAATTTATCCCTCTATTCTATTCCTTTTATTATTTGAATTATTTCATTCTTTTGTTAGGATTATTTTAAGTGGTCATCACTTTCAAAATGATTTAAGCTTCTAATTTGCCGTCCTAGTATCCAATATTAGGTATATTAGGTGCTCGATAAATACATAATGATGTGAGATTCTTTGATTTATTTCTTCTGGTCTCTGTTTATGCTATGTTATAAATACAAACTAGTAAACTAATTGAGGGCAGGGATATTATCTTCTGTGTACTCTGCTTATATGCTTTACTATTTCTTACCTACATACAGCAATTGCCTCATACTGCTTAAATGATTGCTTAGGCAGAAGAATATTTTTTTATTTTTTTCCCTTACCAAAGCAAAGCTCCATATCTATAGACCTTCAGAGAGTTCCAGTGCTTAAAGCCAGTAGTTTTTTGCAGATGATCTGTTGTGTGTACTCCTAGAATTAATAAACCTGCTAATAAAAAAGCTGATTTTCTAGCTATGTAAGATCAAATCACTGCACTTAGCTATAACAGTGTTAGAATAAAGCTGTGTAAAAACAAATTGAATTCTTTGTCTCTCAGGAAATTTCATTTCCAACTAAGACTGAGACCTTGAAAATATCTCTTCTGTCACCAAAAACTTACACATATTTTACTAAGCATTCAAGATAAAGAGAAAAGTAATTAGAAATCAAGTCAAGAAAATGGAAATCACAATAAAAATGAAACTTTAATATCAGTGAATTATTACAGTGCTCAAACTATAAATCATACAAGTATATTCTATGTTGTAACATGTTGTAATCATAGCAACTTAGCAGGCAAGGATTTCAAGTTGAAAAACAATAGAAAATCATCACCACAAGAATTTTTTAAAGGGATCAACTGTTTTGTGCAAACAACTACCTCTCCTGGGTAGAATGAAACAATCCCACCCCTTAGGGTCAGCTGCTAATTGCCTAAGTCTCTAGTGAAGGTAAGACAGCTGTGAGTGTCTTAAACGTATAAAAACATTATCATCTAATGAGTGAAGAAAATGTGACTGCACAATAATAAAATGCAGATAAACGTGTTGTTCAGTGTTCCAGTAGCCTAAAGGGGCCTGAGTACATTTTTCTTTCACAGAGCAAAGTAGATTTTAAGTAATTGGTAAACTTGCTATAAAAAATTTAAAACTGCATAGTTCCAAAAATTTTTCTCTCTTTAGCCAAAGCCTACCAACTGTCTCAACAAGCATCTGCAACTTGAGAGAAGAGATTAAAAATAATGATGTCTTTAAATCCTCTTTAAGCTAGCAGGCATGATAAAAAAATTTTTTTTAAGTTTAGTCCTTTTTGTTTGGTTCTATGGTATGTATCAGGTACATATCCATCCCATTTCATTCCACAAGAAATTCAGAGGGATTACCGAACTGGCGGTACATTTACTGAAACTAAAATATTAAAGAGAAAATTGGTCTCACACATTAGGAAATACCCCATACTGTTGAGCAGTCAACCCAGAATCTGCAAAATTTCCCAAATTTACTCTGTTATTTTCCCCTCTGCAGTCTTTTCTCATCGGGTTCCTTTTGCCCAATTTCTAGGGCTAAATTCCTAATCAACTTGCACAGTCAAGTCCCTAGGGCGCCCTCCACCAAACAGTTTTTTCTTCCTTTGGATGCTGGATCTCTCTGATGGCCCTTTTCAGATGACGCTTCTGGAGAAATCCCTCTCCCCTTATTAGAATGTAAATACCTTGTGCATACGGATTACACTTTGATTACGTGTAAGAGTCACCTTGGAAAATGGCACCCACTAGTCTCAAAACAAATTCATTATTTGATACTGAAGAATAAGCATGAGGCCAGAATCCATACTGAGGCTTCTGAAATACAAACTCTAGAAAGCGTTAGTTACACATGTTATCTGACTGTCCCTCCACATAAGTAAGCAACACTGTTCACTCTTCTGTCTCATCCCCCTGATACTTAATACAGTCTCAAACTTTGCCTCAGATGATAGCCTCTGGGAAAGTAGTATCTGTACTTGGTAGTCCATAGAGCACCTAGCACAGTGGCACCCATAGAGTTGACATGTAGCAAGTGCTGATGAGGACAGAACAGTTAGAGAAAATGCAGTGCTTTATTTTCACTTAGAGGAAGTTATGGTTACTTACTGAATTCTAGATTGTTCTGTTGCAAGTTAAAAGTTGTTACAGAAGACTTTCCATTGGGCATACTGAGAAAATACTGGAGTCTTCAAGGGACATTAATTTTTAAGATACACTGTAATAACAAGAGTAAACTTGAATGCACCTGGGAAATAAAAGCCACAATTGACAGCAGTTATTCTCTGAAGGTGGGACTACGTACAAAATGTCTTCCTGGGGATTAGTGGATGGGCTGTCAGGAAGGTGCAGTCGTCCCATGGGCTTTCTTAAACCTCCCTTTGTTCCATTCACTGTGACATTTCTCAAGACTAAGCTCTGCTCTGATGATTACTTGCTGATTTTCCTTCTCTCTTGTCAGTCTTAAAAAGAGGGAAAAAGAAAATGAGGCCAAGAAAATGCAGAGCCCTAAAAATGTCTGAAGCAGATTGCCTAGTCTCTAGTTTCCATATCCAGTTTCTAGAACCCAGCACTGTGAAAGCAGTGTCCAGTTTGTAGCCTCCACCTCAATGATATGACCAGAACTTAGATGGAGCAAAGACCCTTTTGTTTTGCTATGGTAACTCAACCTCAAACACACTTGACCACCTGGGCATTTTCTAATGAGGATGAAATCCCCTCCTGAAGAGGCTGAACAATGCCATGTAGCAGCTCCACAGGAACCCCGAGTGTCCTCTTTAGGGAAATGTTTGCTACTGAGCTCTGGCTTTTTCAGACACTTGAGGTTCACATCTCTTCTTTTGTATGGGTGGCACATACCCTTAATTCTACTGGTAAGTTAAGGATAACATGACAATGGAAAAGGAAGTATAAGTAGTTCTTGAAGCGCTAAGGTGATAATAAGGCTGCCCACCACACGTACTTACAGTGAAACTTGGCAACAATCTAAGTGTTCAGTTATAGGATGACCCTACAGTGGTAAGTTAGATGGCCATTCAAAGTCTTGTGCTCGTAGGACATGTAATAACATGGGGATATGCTCACCATATAATGCAAAATGAAAAGAGAGGGATGCAAAACCGCGTCATGCTATGTTACCAATGCTATAAAAAAAGCCAGGGACATATATAGGAGAATTGGCAAGAGCAATATCTTAGTAGGAGTCAAGGTAATTTATATTTCTTCCTTAAATTTCTGCTTTTTAAATTTTTTACAATGAATGTATGGTAGTTTTTAGATCACAAAATGAGAATAATCACTCGTTTTTAAAATTATACATTTACATCTGATCATGAAAAGGCAATCAGAGAGAAAAGTAACAAAGATCACTGTCCTAGTTGCAGAAAAGTGGTCAAGAGATTGGACTCAGGAACAAGAGCTTATGGTCTCATGGACTTAGATTAACTTCCCTGAGCTTGTGTTTTCCTTGTCAATTGAATAAGGATACTATATTTCATCAAATTGAAGATTCCATGGATTGTAAGATACACACACCACCATTTTATGTGCCAATAAGGTTCTAAAATACTGCCAATACTCCATTTTCAGCCACTACTTTTTAAGAAATGTGAAATAAATGTGTCAGAGCACTGATGCAATACAGTAATATTTGTACCTACTCCATACACTTTTGTGAGGATTGAATAACATAATCTACATAAAATTCTTAGAAAAGTCAATGATACTTAATAAATGCTTAACAAATGTGAGCCATTACGGCACACTCACTTAAGGTGGGACAATGACAAGACAAACCCCGAGAGTGAAGGCAGGGATTTTAGTTCGAGAGGTCTGACGATGGCAAGTAGACTGACATGGAGAAAAGGGTGAAGGTGGCTGAGCATTAGGGAAGAATGACTCTAGCTATGAAGACTGGAAGACCAGCGTGCCCCATCCTTGCTTGACTAGATGTGATGGCCACGAATAGAAAATGGAGCTGTTGTTTTAGAAAGCAGTATTACACAGGGTCCTAAAACTTGAAATTCTCAAGTAACTGTGTAAGAAGTTAAAAGTTGAGGTTTGAAGAGAAAAAAGGAGGAAGAGGAAGAAAATTTGAGGTTGAGTGGCTTTAAGTATTGCAGTCATCAAATTATCTCATATCTCATTTATCTATTTTATAGAGAGCCTTGCAGTTGCATGTGTAATGAAGAGGAAGTCACAAGTTAAAAGCACGTTCGTGGTGCCTTTTTCTAAAGACTTTCCAAACAAGTGAACAAAATAAAAATATGCATGTAGGAATACTTGCAATTTACATGCCTAAATGCGTATATTGCAGTAGTCCCGAATAAAGATAAATGCAAAAAATGGAGATAAGCTAAAAATATGTTTTTATTAAATTGTACACATTTCCTGAGCTACAACAAGGTTCTAGGAAATTAACGCTTTTCTTCAAGCATTTCTTTAAAAGACTATAGTGACTGAACACAATGTATTCATAATAATCTTGGCTTAAGAGCAACAGTAATAAAAGAGAGTTATTAAAAGCATTAAAAAAACAGTATCTTCCATCATATTGGTCACTTAAGGGACAGATCTATTTGTTTTTATTTACTCACATATAAAGTACTTACCAAATATTTACCATGCAGGTGCTTAAATTAGATGAGTGCAAAAGTGTTGGCAAAAAGCTACTGCTAGGAAATAAAGAATGTTGACTAAGTGGGAGAAATCTGGCAGAATGAGTCAACCAGAACCCTGACCACTGAACCTTTTCAGGTTTTGTATAGAAACAAGGCCTGGCCTGGAAATGGTCCAGAAAAATGAAATACACTATGGTGCCAGGAATCACATCGAGGTCAAACAAAGGGAAAAGGGAACTGTTGATAGAAAGATATTCTTTCAGTTTTCATGTGCTCTTGGCAGGCATATCAGTTTTAGAGTGCAGCCAGCAGCCATAGTGGGATCCACAATAAACTTCAAGCTGCGGGGGAGTTTTGAGGCTCAAGAGAACAGAGGACAACATTTGGGGACAGCCATTCAGGAAGAGCTAAGCCCTTCAGATCTACCTTCCAAGGTCCCAAGGAGCATGATTTCTTCTTTTCAAAAGGAGAAAGATTCATGAAAGTACAACAGATGGGGTCAGTGGAATGACTGTTATTCAACACTTCGCATGGGCATGATTTCAAAAGAGTGATTTTTGTAAAATTAGTATTTGTGCTTGCCTTTGGTTTTTTGGGGTTTTTTTTTGTTTGTTTTGTTTTTTTTTGGTTTTAATTTGGAGAACAGATCTTGCAGGTTTTCATAAAATGATAAGACTTTTGCAAATCCCAGAGCGAAAGGGGCTTCATCCATCTTCTAGTCTTAAATTATTCCCTGTTATTCCCCTGGAGGAGGAAAGGCATGTTGAGGTCGTGGAAGAGGGAGGCCCCTGTGGGTCATCCTGAACTGCTTCTTAACATATGCTCACCCTCCTCCCTTGACCTCACTGTCTTAGAACAAAAAGAGTTGTCCAACCTGTGTATGGGTGACTCCCACTTTCGATGAGCAAAAAAAGCCTTGTAGTGGGTCACTGCCATCAGTAGGTGATCAGTAAGCATGACCTCATATGGGTAGTTTGGACCAGAGGGCACAAACTCATTATTTCTACAGTGCCTAGGCAGGTTGTATACATGAGCTCAGGGAAGCCATGGTGGAAAAAAAATCAATCGGGCAAGTGTAATGACAAATGACCAACACTTGGCCTCATTGGAGATCAAGAGACTGAAGGAGGCTGTGATGGCTGGAAGAAGGTAGGCTCCATTTTAAAGGGGCAGCCACCACTCAGCTCCTACTACTGACTGCCGTCTGAGAAATGTGAGCCTATTGTCAGCTCCTCTGAATTCTCAACAGATGCTGGTTCCAAGGGCACACAACCTGCAGTCACACCAGGCCTGCACTTAGAAGGGCCCACACCTGGGCGCCTGGGTGGCTTAGTTGGTTAAGCGACTGCCTTCGGCTCAGGTCATGATCCTGGAGTCCCAGGATCGAGTCCCGCGTCGGGCTCCCTGCTCGGCGGGGAGTCTGCTTCTCCCTCTCCCACTCCCCGTTTGTGTTCCCTCTCTCGCTGTGTCTTTCTCTGTCAAATAAATAAATAAAATCTTTAAAAAAAAAAAAGAAGAAGAAGAAGAAGGGCCCACACCTGCTTCCACACCTGCTTTAACCCTCTGCTGTCCCTGTCATGTAGTTCTTAGTAATTTTTGAACAAGCATGTTTGCATTTTCCTTTTGCACTGGGATCCCCAAATGATGTAGCCAGTCCTTTTTTCATCCATAGTTTTCTATAATATATTCCAGTTTTTAAATACTGGAAATTCAAATTTTTAAATGTAGTGAAGGCTACACATTTGCAAGCTAATGGGTCTAGGAGTGGGCAACAGACTTTAACCCCATAGACTGTCATCTCAGGGATTATCCTAGAATCTTATTAGCACTTGGAGCTGTGAAATCTTTGAAGCAACCTGGCCAATCCCCTCATCCTCCGGATGAGGGAACAGTCGCAAGGACTGAAAATAGAAACACAGGCTGTCATAGAGAACACCCACTATCTTGGGCCTGTTGGGAGCAGCTTTTCCTGGACATACTTCCCATCGTTGAGGAATATGAGTTTTCTGGCATCTCTGGCAATGTGTACTTTCTGAATCAGGACTTGAATTTCTTGGATGGTGGATCTGCCAAGAAAGTTTGTTTCATCTTTGGGTGACTTCTACTTCTTCCTAGTGATTATAAGCCATTATTAATTTTATTATGATTTACAGAGTAATTATCCCAGGAATATCTTTTGATTTAGTCAGGAGTCTGTATACTTCTAGGACCCAGTCTACTGCAGGATATACACTATCAGATCCTACCCAAGGGCTGTAGGCTTTTATGTGGGCAATTTCTGGTTTTCCTCCTTTTTTCATGCCACCAGCTTTGGTAACAATCTATGTGATGTAAGAAGCAGGGAAAATAGCACTCACAAATGTATAATCATTTTCTAACATGACGTTTAATCTCCTTTATCATCAGTACATTGGAAAAGAATGCATTCCTGAGTTGCCAGATAGTACAGTGATTGGCTATCTTTAGGAATTTTAATCGTATGTTGGACCTAGACCTATTTTTTAAGAATGTGAAATAAACACCATAATCTCTTTTTAAGAGTTCCCCAGTTTACATTTCTTTGATTTCATGCCCTCATTTCTGTACCTTTCTCCCTGTCCTGTTCTGTGGCATTCTAGGACATATGAGAACTCTGGTGGACTGTTCGTAATTGAGTATGTACTTGGACAGATCCTACAACACGCAATGGTTGTGTTTCTTGTCTAAGGGTGAAATTTTATATCGGAAGCCACTTGTATAATCATGTCATCCCTGTATGCCTCAAAGTCTGATTTTCAGAATAGATTAAACTTCTTAATGGAGTAGCAGGACTTACAGACAACTCAGTTGAAAGATTGTTAGGGGTAAGAAAGGTGTTTTTAGGAACAGATATGACAGACTACCAAGTAAAGTGTCAAAAATAAGCAGCCTGTGCCTTAAATATAATGGAGCCCTAGTCCCAGCCAGATTAAGGGCTGGATTCAGTTTAAGGGTGTTTTTGTTTTGTTTTGTTTTGTTTTGTTTTGGAATGTTCAGCCTACCCCGTAAGGGGGTCTGTTCTTCCTCAGGTCATTCTGGATATTTTGTGCCCAGTGCTAGAATGGATTTCCCTCTTACAGAAACAAAGGTTGGAGAGGAAAGCCTATGTGGCAGACAAGTGAGATGTTTTGGGGACACAGCAGGATGTGGATGGTGTGGCCGCTCTTTGTGCATTCATGGTGGCAGACTGCTGGGCCCGCCAGCCCAACAGTGCCCTATGTTTGCTCCTTTGTTGTTTGGTACCATGCGGTGCCAGCAATATTCTGCCAGCTGATACTGTCAGCAGGTGTCCCTAAAATACCAAGTAGCCCTGGGCAGGCAGGAGGAAGTAGTGTTTGCGGTCACATAGGGCTTTGCGCCATCATTTTGCAGGGCACTGGCTTTGTTATTTGTTTATTATTTTTAAACCAAAGGGTGCCACCCTTCTCTTTGTGGTTCTTTGAAGACAGCAAGATTCCACTGCTTTCCTCTGTTCTGAAGAAGGGTTATGTGTGGAAGGTAAATAACCCGAAGGAAATAAGAGGCAGCTGGACTGACTTGAAAAGACCACATTGGGAATAAAAACCAGTGAATGCCAACATCCAAGCCTAGCAGAAAAGAAGAGGGTTTCACTTTAAGGAATAGCTGCCATCATCCAAAGAAACTATGTGACATGTGTAGGACTTCTTGGCGTATCAAGTGTGTCACTCCTCAGATGCATGGTGTGCTCAAACAGATCATAAGAAAGATTGCAGTCGGGATCCAGCTGCAGTAAGGAGATGTAAGTCCTTGTGTATATGACCAGCAAACCCTTTCTATTTGCCTACATGTTTCAGCCCTGTTCTATTAGTGAAAAACACTGTAGTCCAAAATAAGAGCATCCCGTAGGCATATCTGTGACAGGCAGTGACTTCTACTGGAGAGGTAATAGTTGCACATTGAAAGCGATTTCAGCCATCCACAGTGTAACTCCATCTCCATATTTACTTCAAAATACTGAGTCTATGGAATGGAGTCCTTTTTCAGTCAAAACCTGGTCTATCAAAGGATAGTCTTCCCCCCCCCTGCCCCCCTTTAGAGTTCATTAAATGACCAGTTCAGGGAGAAGAAATGCTTTAGATCTAAAGAATGTAATTGAGTATTTAGGATGACTCACCCAATGTAAATTGTCTCTAAGGAAGAAAGATGTTCTTGTATACTTTCCTTACTTAGAATCTCATAAATTTTTAAAAATCTGGAAGGACCCAGGGCTATTTCATTTCATTCAATCAGTCAAACATATTTTCATTTACTCAACACCTATGGATCAGTCATGGAGACGGGGGCCATGCTGGAGAGGGCTGAGGAATGAGTGGGAGATGACAAGTGGAAACAGTAAGCGTGGGCCTTCCAAGAAATCTGGTTGTGGTAGAAAATAGAAGGTGACAGCTGGAGGAAGATGTAGGATGAATAAGGTGGTTCATTTGTTAATTTGTTTTTAAGAAAGGAAAATATTATACATATTTATAGCTATTAATAATGACCCTGGGGTGGGGGAGGAAAGAATGACCCTAGGTATTATGCTAAGGGAAAGAAGTCAATCAGAGAGAAAGATAATCATCCTATGATCTCACTGATATGTTGAATTTAAGAAACAAAACAGAGGATCATAGGGAAGAGAGGAAAAAATAAAACAAGAGAGGAAAAAATAAAACAAAACAGAGGATCATAGGGAAGAGAGGAAAAAATAAAACAAGATAAAAAAAAAAACCAGAGAGGGAGTCAAACCGTAAGAGACTCTTAATCACAGGAAGCAAGCTGAGGGTTGCTGGACAGGAGGTGGGTGGGGGGGATGGGGTAACTGGGTGATGGACATTAAGGAGGGCATGAGGTGGAATGAGCACTGGATGAACCACAGGCCCGTACCTCTGAAACCAATAATACATTATATGTTAATTAATTAAATTTTAATTAAAAATATTTTAAAATGAAAAAAATAACAAATAATGGACAATCAAAAAAAAAAAATGACACTAGAGAGAGTCTGAAGATGTGGGAGAAGGGATATGAGAGAAGGGAAGAGTCCTCGTGAAGGTAGGAGGGGATGGGACCCAGAGCATATAAGGGCAATGAGAGGGATGAGCCACATGCAGACCAAGGGCACCTTTTCCACTGGGACTGCAAAGTGAGGAGGGAAGGACAGATGCCAAAGCAAGTAACCATGGACTTTGGGGCCTGAATTTGAGGGAGCTCCGGTCTGAATTGTTTCCCTGGGTTAGTTTTTTTCTTTTCTCTGTATAACAGATGAGCAAAGTCATCTGTGGAGAGTGAGCGTAGATCAATTTGTTTAGGAGATTTGTGGATAGTAATGAGGGCCTGAGCTAGCCGCTATAGGAAATGAGAGCAAGCAGCAGCAGAGGGCCCAAAGAATTGCTGGGCTATTTTGGGAACTCACTGATATCAGAAACCAAGACTGTGGAGTCTCATTAAAATACAAGCTTGTGAGGTTCTTCTCCCACAGAGCTCAGCAGCACTGATGTTGGTCCCAGAGAGACAAGGACCAAGGGAAGCATGGCGGGGCTGGGGGTGGTGTGCACAGAAGGATGATGGAGGAAGGTTGTGGACGATATTGAGAAGAGGGCTAAAGGGACAGGACAAGGAAGCCACAATGGATGGGCTCACTGGAGCTCAGGGAGATGGCAATTCAGATCATCTGTGCAACCTCTTAACAAATAAGGAAACTGAGGCTTAGGGAGGTTAGTCTTAACCTCTGATTTTCTGAAGACTGTCATCAAACAAATCATTATAATGTATTTCCCAGTTTCCTACATGAACTTTGTGATAAATGAGGATTTCATTGCTGAGTAAAACTGTGGCTTCAGGGGCACCTGGGTGGCTCAGTTGGATAAGCGTCGGACTCGATTTCAGCTCAGGTCATGATCTCAGGGTTGTGAGATCGAGCCCTGCATCGGGCTCCGTGCTCAGCACAGAGTCTGCTTGAGATTCTCTTTCCGTCTCCCTCTGCCTTTGCCCTCGTGCTTTTTTTTCTCTCTCTCTCGCAAATAAATAAATAAATCTTTAAAAAAAAATCATGCTAAGTCAAGAGGGACATATATGTGCTATGCATATTACCTATACAAAAAACTTCCATGTACCTCAATGTACATAGGGAGTAAAATATATTCTGTGTGCATCTGAAATTAACACTCTAGCTACTTTCACTGGGATATAACATCTATAAAGGGCAGGACTTTGTCTTTTCTACAATAGTATCCCAGAAACTAGAACAGGACCTGGATGAGTAGGCATTCAATATTTGCTGACTGAATGAATGTATTAAACAAGGCTGACTCTTCCCCTTGACCTCCTATAAGTACCTAAAAGTCAAAATGGGACTGACTTTGCACCCATTCTCACCCCCCAACACCTCAACCCCCACAAAAGAATCTGATCTTTCTCTGTGTTACTTATTTCAGTTAAAGGTGTTTCCTTCCACATAGTCAACAAAGCAAAAAAAAAACAAAAACAAAAAACAGGGAAAGACCAGTGAATCCCCCCACCATCCCTCATTTCTAGGACTAGCTGGTTCCTACATCCTTCACTGTTATCTTGGAAAAAGCTTGATCAATACTTTCCACTTTCAACATTCCCACAGTCCTGCTCTGTGCAGACCTTCATCATTTCTCAACTTCATTATTGCATTGGTCCTATATTTAGGTTCACTGACCCAAATTTTCCCCTCACTGGTCCAGTGTTATTTCCAAATATCCATTCACTGGCTAAAAATATGACCTATTATTTTCTACAGAATAAATTTCCTTAGCTTGGCCTTTAAGAGTTTGCAAACTCTAATCCCTTGCTACACTTTGGGCTTTTGTCTCTTTCCATTTTGCACTTTTGCCGTTCAGGACTAACCCATATTTTCATAATTTTATGCCTTTTCTTGTATTGCTTCCTCTGCTTAGAATACTTTGCCTTTTAGCCCAAATGATAAAATCATAATTACTCTTCACATTTCCCACCATTAACTCAATAAGCTTCTAATAAACTTCATTGCTTGAAATTCATAGTGACTAATTAGATACTTTTTTCTGCTGATAGTATTTCTCAAAAAATAAAAACCCCTATTTTAAAAGATACATAACAATGTTAGTGATATAATATTAAGATAAAATGGCAAATTTAAGTTAATATTTAAAGCCAGTATTATTATATTATATGGCAACAAAAAATAGATAGGATATTTGACTTTATAATTAGATTTAAATAAGCCAGAATAACTCTTTCTTACATTTCCAGTTGGCAAAATACAAAAGTTTGATTTAAAAAACAGGATAGAGGTACCTGGCTGGACCAGTCGCAAGTGCATGAGACTCTTGATCTCAGGGTCCTGAGTTTGAGCCCCACAATGGGTGTAGAGCTTACTTCAATGAATAAATAAATACTTAAAACCAAACAAGGTAAGCTAGGAGAGGGGCACTCTTAAATAGCTTGCGAGAATGTAAGTTAGTATATCCTTTGTGAAAGGAAAATTAACATCTTTATAATGTTTTAATGCAGATACCAACTGCGTTTATGAAATTACTTCTTGCGTCAGCAGCCAGTTATGTCTCTAACTCCTCAGTTGCTCCCATGTTTTCCTCATTAGAAACTGAGATTCAGGGGCACCTGGGTGGCTCAATCCGTTGAGCCACCGGCTCTTGTTTTTGGTTCAGTTCATGATCTCGGGGTCCTGGGATTGAGCCCCACGTCCGGCTCTGCCCAGCGTGGAGTCTGCTTGGGGAGTCTCTCTCCCCCTCTCCCTTTGTCCCTCCCCTCTCACTCTGTCTCTCTCAAATAAATAAATCTTAAAAAAAAAAAAGAAAAGAAATTGAGATTCAGACAGGAATGGGGTCTTAATGTGAATTGGTAAGTGCTTCAGTAAATAAATCTTGTTCACTATGGTTGTATGCCATGAATTCATTTCTTCTGGATAATGCGGTTTGTGTTTCAAAAAAAAAGGGAAAAAGGCCCGTGAAGGGTTCTAGTGAATAAGTTACCACAGCCAGAGGATTTGTAGTGGCTGGTCAGGAAACGTGAAACAGGATTTGTCTTCAGGCAACCAGCATTAACACATAGGTGCTGACCGTATTTGTGAAGAATGGTAGGAAATGGTTGGAAAACTAAAGACGTTCCTTCCATGGTATGCTAATCAGTGGTAGCAGCAAAGGGTAGCTTGGGAGGTAATTCCCTTATCCCCCAAGCGCCCCAAGATAAAACCATGAGCTAACTTACAAGACTGCGCTTTCTATGCAAACAGGCCTAGACCAGTGTTCTGGCCAAATGCATCATCTGGATTATTGTCCCCAAAGCCTCTGGTCTAGAAATTCTGGAGCTACTACTGAGGTTCATCAGGACCTGAGTGTGACACATCTACCATCACTACCAGGGAATTAAATCATAGGAAGTAACAAGAAGTGATGAAGGGACGACTGGCCCTTTTGGTTGTGTTTTATTTTTCACCTGACTTGAACAGAACATAGGGTTTTCACTTAGGAGGAAAACATATATCCATTGTAATTGGTTTTCCTTTACTGTAAAATAAAACAAATTTCTTTTATTCTTTTCTATTTTAAGTTTTCTTTTCTTTTTTAAATTTTATTATGTTATGTTAATCACCATACATTACATCATTGGTTTTTGATGTAGTGTTCCATGATTCATTGTTTGTGCATAACACCCAGTGCTCCATGCAGTACGTGCCCTCTTTAATACCCATCACCAGGCTAACCCATCCCCCCACCCCCTTCCCCTCTAGAACCCTCAGTTTGTTTCTCAGAGTCCATAGTCTCTCATGGTTCGTTTCCCCCTCCGATTTCTCCCCCTTCATTTTTCCCTTCCTACTATCTTCTTTTTTTTTTTTAATATATAATGTATTATTTGTTTCAGAGGTACAGGTCTGTGATTCAACAGTCTTACACAATTCACAGTGCTCACCATAGCACATACCCTCCCCAATGTCTATCACCCAGCCACCCCATCCCTCCCACCCCCCACCACTCCAGCAACCCTCAAGACAAGGGAAGCAAGGGCAAAAATGAACTACTGGGACTTCATCAAGATAAAAAGCTTTTGCACAGCAAAGGGAACAGTCAACAAAACCAAAAGACAACCGACAGAATGGGAGAAGATATTTGCAAATGACATATCAGATAAAGGGCTAGTATTCTAAATCTATAAAGAACTTATCAAACTCAACACCCAAAGAACAAATGATCCAATCAAGAAATGGGCAGAAGGCATGAACATTTTTCCAAAGAAGACATCCAAATGGCCAACAGACACATGAAAAGTGCTCAATACTGCTCAGCAGCAGGGAAATCCAAATCAAAACCTCAATGAGATACCACCTCACACCAGTCAGAATGGCTAAAATTAACAAGTCAGGAAATGACAGATGTTGGCGGGGATGCAGAGAAAGGGGAACCCTCCTACACTGTTGGTGGGAATGCAAGCTGGTGCAGCCACTCTGGAAAACAGTATAGAGTTTCCTCAAAAAGTTGAAAATAGAGCTACCCTACAACCCAGCAATTGCACTACTGGGTATTTACCCCAAAGATACAAATGTAGTGATCCGAAGGGGTACGTGCACCCCAATGTTTATAGTAGCAATGTCCACAATAGCCAAACTATGGAAAGAGCTAAGATGTTCATCAACAGATGAATGATTTTCTTCTTTTCTATATTTGATGGCTAAACTGTTGTTTTCTCCTCTTTGCTGCTCCTGAGCACAGACTTGGTTCTTTCTTGTGATTACAGTCAAGGAAGCATTTCCAGGTCCTCTAGAACTGGCCTGTAGTAAACCCTCAACATGGCCCCACATTCCCAGTTCTTGTATTCTGAAGGTCATCACACAATTTCACAACAGGTGGGCTGTAGAAGAGTTCAGTCATTACCCAACTTGACAGTGAACTCTGAATCCCCTAGTTTCCAGAGGGTGTTTCCATTTCTGGACTTGCCTTTTCTTTGTCCACATTTATTGCACATCCTTTGGCCATCCAGTACCTGAACTCACCTCTGCTAGCCTTCATCCTTTCTTCCCGGAAAGCCTCAGGTGCTTTCTTTCCTAGAGCTAATCTGGCACAGCAATGAAGAGTCCAGACCTGGAGCTAGCCTTTTGGGGTTCAAAACCCATCTCTGCCACTCAGTAGGAGTGACCTCTTACCTAAACCCTGCCACTCACTGTAGCCAATCTTCTGTGCCTCAGGTTCTTCAACTGCAAAATAAGGATGCTAACTTAAGAATCTCTACCATGGAGAATTCTTATGAGGTTCTCACAAGTTATTATATGTACCTCACAGAGAAAACACTGAACATATCTCAACTCTCATTATTATTTCAGAGATACTTAGTTCATCCTGGGAGGAAAGGCACTATCCATTGTTTAAAATGGAATAACTCTAGTTATGGAAATGTAACACGGAATATAGAATATGCAATAGGAGCAATTCACTACCTATCTTGAAATAAAGGCTTCTGTATAAACATTAGAAATCCTTCTCTACATCTTGTGTTGAATTGAGTTGAAATGAGTAAGTATCAATCACCCTATTGGGCCCTAGTTCTAGAGCCAGAATTTCCAGCTACAGTTTTACCTCCATGCACTCCCAGCACAGCCCACAGCCCATAGCCCACAGCCCACAGCCCACGGCCCACAGGCCACAGCCCACGGCCCACAGAGGTTGGATACTGACTGCATCTGCCGCACTGCTAGGGGCCCACTCTGATCTAGGGCAGTCGCAAAAGGTCCAGCCAGCCCCTGATATACCATTAATTTATGCCCAACTGGGGTTAGAGACACATAAGACCCATAAGAGGTGGGGAGAGATAGAAGGTGGAGGGAATGGAAACAAATCCTCAGCTTCTCAGTGTACATTTTCCTAAAGCCAGTCCTGTTTCCCGGATTGAATCGACTGACAGCTCAGGGTTTCCTTTTTTTTTTTTTTTTTTAAGATTTTATTTATTGGGACACCTGGGTGGCTCAGTCAGTTAAGCGTCTGCCTTCGGCTCAGGTCATGAACTCAGGTTCCTGGGATCAAGCCCCACATCGGGCTCCCTGCTCAGCAGAGAGCCTGCTTCTCCCTCTGCCTCTGCTGCTCCCCCTGCTTGTGCTCTCGCTCTCTCCCTCCCTCTCTTTTATTTTATTTGACAGAGAGAGAGAGCACAAGCAGGGGGAGAGGCAGGCGGAGGGAGAGGGAGAAGCAGGCTCCTGCTGAGCAGGGAGCCTGATGCGGGACTCAATCCCAGCACCCTGAGATCATGACCTGAGCTGAAGGCAGATGCTTAGCTGACTGAGCCACCCAGGCGCCCCATCTCAGGGTTTCCTGAGCTAAAGAAATTCCTTGTGAAGAAGACTCTCTCTAAGGAATCATTGAACACTACATCAAAAACTAGTGATGTATTATATGTTGGCTAACTGACCAACAACAAAAAAGACTCTCTCAACACAGTCTCAGAAAATTCAAATAAGACCCTTCAAATTTTGAGTGAAAACAAAACTTGAACTTATCATGCCTGGCCAGGTCAGATCAGGACAGCAACAACAAAAGAAAAAAACGGAGTTCATCTGCCCTTTCTGATAACATCTGGCAAATGACTGTGAGCAATAGTTTGTGGCTTTAAGGAAGTTTGTAAAATAAAGACTTTATTGATTATACAGTTTGGGATCAGTGGGGCCACCTAAACCTGCCACTTCTGGGGGTGTGGTTTCTTGACCACATTTAATCTCTTGGTCTTTGGAACCCATGGAGCCATCAAGAACATCACATACAGTTGGGTAGGTTATGCTGTGAACAGGATGCCCAGCTGAAGGGCAAGTAGGGACTAACTTCCAGTTTTATTCTGCTTATCTAACTAAGCACCCTGGCTCAGGAAAGGATGCCCCTAGAAGAAAGGGTACTTTTAAAAAATTCTTTCAAAGGTACTCCACCAGCTAATGCACAAAGATACGTCGACCTCCACGGGCATCTTTTACTATTTCCCATGAAGGTACACCCTGGGATGCATCAGCAATCCTGGTGAACATTCTGAGCTCTCAGAATTCTGATCCCCTTACCTACAATGGGGGAATTCTACATTATATAGATCTTCAAGAGAAACAGAGCCCACCAGATGCAGCAGGTCGGATAACTTTCTAGACCCCCTTGCAGCCAGGGTGAAGGAATATGACCAATCACTTGCACATTCCCTGGACTACGAACTGGGGGTTGGAGATGCACAGGAAAGGGCAGGGACAATTCCTCCGAGCAACAGCAAAGTCCAGTTTCCAAAGCAGCAGAGGCAGGAATAGCAGGAGCTGTAGAAAGCATCCATCACCCAGTGCCACAGCGAAGGCTTTGCAAGCAGGGCTGCCTACGACTCTCGCCTAGTTCTGCCAGTGACTTTGGTGGTTGGGCTGGCTGCTGCAATATCCCCCTTGTGTCCAGCCTGTTTTGCAGTCTGATTCTCCAAGTTTCTCAGCAGTAAGTTCTTTTTGTATTTAAATTGGTCTCAACGGTTTACAAATAAAACTGTTGAGCAGGGATTAGGTAAGGGAGAGCTTTGATGCTGGTAGAGCATTGCATAGAGCTAAAAATTATCCTAGAAACGTTAGCAGACAGGACTCCACCTTCCTACCATGACATACATAGGCGCACCTACTTCTGGGCCAATGCTCAGCTGGTGTGCGATCCAATCCTGTCCCGCCATCTCAGGAATCTTAGAATATCAACTATTCATTGTTTTCTGGTATATTTAAACTACTCTTCCCAACTAGATCCTTCCCGTCAATGTTTGAACATGACCACATAGCTCCAAGTGAAATAAAATGGTGTGCCTTGAGCCCACATGACGGAGCTATTATTGCTCTATCTCACAGTTTACCAAGTGGAGTGCCAGAGTATTGTGAGTTCCAATAATGGGTTCCAGGGGTGCCAGGAGATATTGAAAGGCAAATAAATATTTGGTAAATTAGAATCTCTACAAGTAGGACCCAAAATGCCCATTTTAAACTTTTTCTGCCAGAACTCAATGTAATTTGTAAGTCTAGGTAATTATGTCTCCATGTCTGGAAATTTCTCCACATTTTTTACCTCAAATATCTCCACATATTACCTCAAATACCTCACATATTTACCTCAAAAATTACCTCAAATATAAAAATTTACCTCATCCCCTTTTCCTTCCTTCTGGAAAGCAACTTAGGCTTAAATTAGATATTCCTCTTCCTACTCTCTATCTCTCTTTTTTTAAAATTTTATTTTATTATGTTATGTTAACCACCATACATTACATCATTAGTTTTTGATGTAGAGTTCCATGATCCTACTCTGTATCTCTTAAATATTCTTCCTTTTTTTTTTTTAAGATTTTATTTATTTATTTGAAAGAGAGAGAATGAGAGACAGAGAGCATGAGAGGGAAGAGGGTCAGAGGGAGAAGCAGACTCCCTGATGAGCAGGGAGCTCGATGCAGAACTCGATCCCGGGACTCCAGGATCATAACCTGAGCAGAAGGCAGTCACTTAACCAACTGAGCCACCCGGGCATCCTCTTCCTTATTTTCTATCTTTTCACTTCTGTAGGTTCTTTTTTTTTTTTTTTTTTAAAGATTTTATTTATTTATTTGAGACAGAATGAGAGAGAGAGAGAGCACATGAGAGGGGGGAGGGTCAGAGGGAGAAGCAGGCTCCCTGCCGAGCAGGGAGCCGGAAGCGGGACTCTATCCAGGGACTCCAGGATCATGACCTGAGCCGAAGGCAGTCGCTTAACCAACTGAGCCACCCAGGCGCCCCTTCTGTAGGTTCTCATGATTTCACCTAGATTGTCTACAAATGTCCCAGGTCTTTTATCTGCTTTATTCTATGGTTTAACAGATACACTTTTCAATGATTTTTTTTGAAGATTTTATTTATTTATTTGAGAGAGACAGAGAGTGCACACAAGAGAGCAAGCACAAATGGTTGGGAAGGGCAGAAGGAGAGGGAGAAGCAGACTTCCCGCTGAGCAGGGAGCTCAACATGGGGCTCAATCCCAGGACCCCAGGATCATGACCTGAGCTAGAAGCAGACACTTAACTGACTGGGACACCCAGGGGCCCATCAGTGATTTTTGTTTTCAAATTTTCACTTGATTCTTTTTTATACTTGTTCTTTTTTTCCCATAATACCTCATTCTTGTCATATGATTTTCAAAATTATTTTTGGACATTAAAACCCTTTCAGATTCTTCCACTATTAAGAGGTCCCAGGTGGGGGTGCCTGGGTGGCTCAGTTGGTTAAGCATCCAACTCTTAACTTCCGCTCAGATCATGATCTCATGTGGTGAGATCAAGCCCTGTGTTGGGCTCCCCACTCAGTGGGGAGTCTGCTGGAGATTCTCTCTCCCCCTCTCCCTCTGCCTCTCCCCCTACTTGTTCTCTCCATGCTCGCTCTCTCTCTCTAAAATAAATAAATAAATCTTAAACAAAAAAAAAGGTATGGTTCTTCCATTTTTTGTGTATGCTGACACTCTCTTTCTCATTGCAGTAAGTCATCTTTTGTACTTTGTAATTTTAGTCTGTGAGCTTATCTTCAGTGGGGATTGTTTCCATGAGAGCTCCTAATACTCAGTAAGTTTGCCTCTCTTCATGTTTCATTAATTCTGAAACCAATTTATATATATATATATGTATATATATATATATACATATATACATTTTGGCTCACAGTTTCTGAATGATAAGATAAATATGAATCAAAACCATACACCATACACAACATGGATTCGAGAGTCAAATTTCTCCGGGACGTCTTTCCTGCATTCTTCAGATGTCGTTTAGTTGTCAAGGGATGTATTTTCAGCCATTTTTCCCAAACAAAATGACTCTTCCTAGCTCAAGTTTACATCTAAGAGAAGGGCAGCCTTATCCCAGGCCCTTTCAGGCACAAGGCCTACAAGGATTGACTCCCAATCCTAAATGGCCATTATAATTCCCACCCCTAAGATTTAGGTCTACTCACAATACCCCTGTAGGCTGATTCATTTCCACTTTTATTCAAGATTACTTGTTTTGAGTTTCCATTGCATTTTGAATATCCAGATAGTTCACGTTTTTCCTTTGGGACTTTTTACATGTTTTTAGATCTGTAATGTATTTTTCTGTGCTGCCATACGCCTTGTGTGGGAAGGGTGCCTCCCCAAATCCATCCAATCTGTCATCGTGATCAACAGTCTGGACTGACATTTTTAACAAACTCACTAGGTAAATCTTATAGACACTAAGGTTTGGAAATCACACAAAAAGTTTGAAAATTACTGCACTATGGAATTCAATACTTTCCTTTTTACTACTCTCCCACACTCACCACCCCACAAACACATAGCCTATTACTCAAATTCAATTTACTTCCGAAATATTCTTGCCTTTCCACACTCTCTGATAAGAATCAGAGAGACGAGGTTTTTTTGTTTGTTGGTTGGTTGGTTTTTCTCCAAGCCAAAGAAGGAAGTAGTGCCGGAGCATTGAATGGCTTGGTTGCAGTTTGGTACTGTGATTACTATCTCTTTACATTTACCCTAAGGAAGGAAGGTGATGTACCCCACACATTACTTCACTGTGCTGCCATCCCATAGTGTTATTTCCAGAACCTGAGATTTCTTTGCTCCAATTAATTCCTTTCTTTCTATAGCTGAAATTAGCCAACTATCAAAAAATGGCAGACATGTTACATGGACAAAGCCTGCAGAGAAACCTCCCCCATCCGCAACCTTCTAGAGTTGCTGCTGTCCTTACTTCCCAACTCACACTCATGCCTGCCTCAGTGCCCTCACATGTCCTTAGGACACGCATACTGCCTTTGTGGCTAGTACCTGGCTCTTGTCTCTAGATACTTCTCGAGTTGACCTTTATAGATGTGCACATCAGAACCCCCCAAAAAGTTTAAAAACTAGATTATCCATTCCACATCCAAACTCTCTCAAATTCTGATTGAGTAGGCCTGGAGAGAAGCTTGAGCTGATGTACTCTTTCAAAAGCTCCTCAGATGGATCTGATGTGCAGATGTCAAAGTACAGAACAGGAGAGGAAGCCTTAACAGCCTCCTTCTGAAAGGTCAATGAAAGAGAAAGAGAAGCTTATCACTGAGTTAGCTTGCTTGATAATAATCTTCTCCAGGTGCTTCTTTTCTAACAACCACTGGATGTCTATCAATTTTTACTCACTTCTTAGGCTGTTGCATTCTTGAGTTGTATCTGCTTAATGACTCCAGGCCTGTTTGCCTGCCGTGGAATTTTGCATTTCCCAATAAAAGAATTGTAAGTCATATTGATATAGACCTTTTCTTTATAAAAAAAGGAAGGAAGGCCCTATGTCAGACATAAAAGGCATGGTTTTAGGATTGGAAAGAATTAGATTTCTAATTTAGAAATCTATGATAGAAATTGTCTTACCAAAATTATTTTGCGTGATTTGAGAGGGCTCCTAAATGTCTTCCCACTTTAGGACCAATGTACTTGGTTAACAATGAAAACAAAAAGTAAACATTTTTAGGAAAGGAAAATGCAATTTGTAATCAAAAGATGAAAAGTTTCAGTTCATGTAAGAAAGGCAAGTATTGTAATTATTGTATTGCTCTGATCACGATTTCAAGAAACGTCTTCCACACAAGAGCCAAAAAGTGAAAGCATCCCATGTGTCCACTGACGGATGAATGGACAAGCAAAACTCAATATATGCATATGCATACAATGGAATATTATTCAGCCAGAAAAAGGAAGGAAATCCTGTCATATGCTACAATATGGATGAACTTTGAGGACACTAGGCTAAGTGAAATAAGCCAGTCACCAGAAGACACATACTATATGATTCCACTTATATAAGGTCTGAGAGTATACAAATTTACAGAAACAGAAAGTAGAATGCTGGTTGCCAGGGTCTGAAAGGAGGGCAAATGGTGAGGTGTTATATAATAGGTATAGAATCTCAGATTTCAAGATAAAGTTCTGGAGGTTGGTTGCAAACAACGTGCATACACTTGACACTGCTGAATAGTATGCTTAAAAATGGTTATAGTAAATTTCATGCCATGTGGTTTTTTTTGTTTTTTTGTTTTTTTTTTAATTTTTTTTATTCTTATGTTAATCCCCATACATTACATCATTAGTTTTAGATGAAGTGTTCCATGATTCATTGTTTGTGCATAACACCCAGTGCTCCATGCAGAATGTGCCCTCCTCAATACCCACCACCAGGCTAACCCATCCTCCCACCCCCCTCCCCTCCAGAACCCTGTTTGTTTTTCAGAGTCCATCGTCTCTCATGGTTCGTCTACCTCTCCGATTTCCCCCGCTTCATTCTTCCCCTCCCGCTACCTTCTTCTTCTTCTTTTTTTTTTTTCTTAACATATATTGCATTATTTGTTTCAGAGGTACAGATCTGAGATTCAACAGTCTTGCACAATTCACAGCGCTTACCAGAGCACATACCCTCCCCAGTGTCTATCACCCAGTCACCCCATCCCTCCCACCCCACCCCCCACTCCAACAACACTCAGTTTGTTTCCTGCGATTAAGAATTCCTCATATCAGTGAGATCATATGATACATGTCTTTCTCTGTTTGACTTATTTCGCTCAACATAATACCCTCCAGTTCCATCCACGTCGTTGCAAATGGCAAGATCTCATTCCTTTTGATGGTTGCATAATATTCCATTGTATCTATATACCACATCTTCTTTATCCATTCATCTGTCGATGGACATCTTGGCTCTTTCCACAGTTTGGCTATTGTGGACATTGCTGCTATAAACATCGGGGTGCACATACCCCTTCGGATCCCTACTTTTGTATCTTTGGGGTAAATACCCAGTAGTGCAATTCATGCCATGTGTTTTTTGCCACAATTAAAAAGAAAAAAAATGTCTTCAGTTGAAAAGCTAAGACTCAGTAATTGATATTTATCTATTCATTCTTTCAGACAGTCAAAAATATTTATTTCTTGTGTATCTCCTGAGTTAGTTTTATAGAAGCTTGACTGGCTCTGGGTCAGCCTCATTCTTATCTGGGGAGGATTAGATTCAGTCCAGGGTGTCACAGTATATATTTCTGGGTTCCTGACATTTCCAGCCCCAGTGGTTTCCTGTCAGGCCAGTGTTGTTCCCATTACTACTAACAATGACCTGGAAGTTCCAGGCTAAAGCAGAACTGATCAAATATGGCTCCTGAAGGTTTTCTGGGTCAGGACCAGAATAGACAAATCACCATTTGTCTAACTTGGGACATCTTCAACCTGTTCCTGATGAACAATTCATGTGATTATCCCTAAATCTTGCCGTGGCAGACTCTGGGAAGTTGTGACACCACTAGTCACTTAGCAAGAGATGAGGCAAGTGGCTTTCAGCCCAATCCACATGTTCCCCTCCCTACCCGTTATCCTTGCATATCTGAGATGAGGGTGTGTTGACGGGAACAGGCTTGGAGGTCTACCAGATAGGACTCTGAAATCTAATTAGATTTCTGTTTGAGAGTTCAGATTCATGTACTTTCTTTTCTCTGCTAGCTTTCTTAATGGAATTAGATAAAGTATCTTGCTAAAGAATGAAATAAGAGAGACAGACTCTTGAGTCCAACAAAACCAAGGAACTACCTGTATTTGATGACTTGTTTGTCTAGACTTGTTAAAATATGCAATCTGAAGCTAGCTAATATCTACATAGCAAAAGTTCACATCATCACCACACCTTTCCCTTCCTCTCTGACTCTCTGCAGGCTATTCACAAGCATCGAATATTTCCTTTATCGGGTTATGCCTTCACATCTTGCATGCATATAACTCCATTCACACATAACATCAGATTTTGAAATTAATCTTTTGTTCTAAGGAATATTGAAACCAACTATATATAAATCCAAATATCCTTGTCTCTCTACCTATGAAATGTAGACATGAACAAAACATGTTCATGGCATGAACAAAACAGCTTCTCTAAATAGTGGAGGAGGACAAGACAAAGATGTTTAACTAAAGTCACAGCTGGAATGTTGTGTATGAGGAATGAAACTGGATTTAGGTTGAAAATACTGCTTAATGTTGAGACCATTTCCCCCAGGTGCAAAGCTCCTGCCACAGAGCAGGACTGACACCTTTTGGTATGGAAGTTTTCAGATGTGGCAAACCACTGCTATTTCTTCCGTCATCTTTAAAGGTTTTTGGTATAGGTAGCCCCAGTGGTGAAGGACAGGAATTGCAGGAAAACCCCAAGGGAGAGACTAAGAGAACATTGTCAGATTATAAGGTTTTAGCTCAGAAAAGGAAAGAGTGAGGGGCACCTGGGTGGCTCAGTCGTTAGGCGTCTGCCTTCGGCTCAGGTCATGATCCCAGGGTCCTGGGATCGAGCCCCACATCGGGCTCCTTGCTCAGTGCAAAGCCTGCTTCTCCCTCTCCCACTCCCCCTGCTTGTGTTCCCTCTCTCGCTGTGTCTCTCTCTGTCAAATAAATAAATAAAATCTTAAAAAAAAAAAAAAAAAAGGAAAGAGTGATTTTGTTGCCATATTGGAAATGTGGTTTTCTTATCATCAAATGGACCCAGACTATAATGTCACCATCGCTAGATGAAATGTCATCTACTACACATACACCCTCAGTATATGTTCATAAACAAGCATGAACGTGAACAGAAGTAGAGAGAAGACAACAGAATGTCTTTGCAGTCAGACCACCAAAGTGATCTTGTCTTGCTGCTCATGGGCAAAGGAACTTCAAGGTAATTCAGTTTTGATCACTGAGTTATATTTATAGGTGTCAT
The DNA here is from genome assembly GCF_029215605.1 of Mirounga angustirostris. Lineage (NCBI taxonomy): Eukaryota > Metazoa > Chordata > Mammalia > Carnivora > Phocidae > Mirounga > Mirounga angustirostris. The sequence continues at coordinate 23,098,114 of NW_026991715.1, forward strand.
CTGTACGTTTGTAATTTCTTTTTTTTTTTTTTTTAAGATTTTATTTATTTATTTGACAGAGAGAGACACAGCGAGAGAGGGAACACAAGCAGGGGGAGTGGGAGAGGGAGAAGCAGGCTTCCCGCAGAGCAAGGAGCCCGATGCGGGGCTCGATCCCAGGACCCTGGGATCATGACCTGAGCCGAAGGCAGCTGCTCAACTGACTGAGCCACCCAGGAGCCCCTGTAATTTATTTCTTTATCAACTGTTCTTTGCTTTGTATCTCTAGCATCTTGAGGAACTTGGTTTTTCTAACCGAAAGCCAGAACACAGGTTTGGTGATCCTCGCTATACCATCTGAGTCTTTTTTACAATATGACTTCCTCTTTATTACAGTGACTGAGAAGGAACTGAGAAGAGAAAATCAAGAAAAGAGAATTTTTAAGAGTAGCAATAATAAAAGAACTGTTAAACATCATCTGGTGTTCTAGATAAAAGTAGTTGGTCTCAACATAGGCAGATTCTGTATCATTGGTTCTGTTTCTGTGTGTCAGTGGTACTAGGTAGTTGTGATTTCCCACCATCTGCTTCATCAACTTATTCCATTCCCTTGAATTTATATTGCTCGATTAGTCGAATATTCAAGTGAATCCTTTTTTTTTATTATTTTTTAATTTTTTAGTAGAACAGTCAAAAGACAAATCACATCTTGAGCTAGCAACCAAGTTCAATGCTTTAATTTTTGGTGATTTCTCCACATGCATTTAAATGTCCCTAGTCCTAATAACTGTCAAACATTGCTTTCAATGAACTTGATTGACACTTTAAATTTCCTTAGTGGGAAACTTGAGATTTTTAGCCCTTATGAAACTTTTGTTTCCAGATTAAAGCAATTGAAAAATTAAAGAATAGACAAATTACTCATTTAATTGCAGCTATATAATATTCAACTAATGGATATTACTGTAAAGATTTATGCTCAATAATTCATTATTAGGAACAGCTATCTCAGAATTTTTAAAGAGTAAAGATTCTAAGATAATGATGGCAGTGACAACATTGCTAATATCATGCCACTCAACAATGTACAAAACACTCAGTCATGTACATTGTAAAGAGTTTTTTACATGAAATCAGATCATTTCACTTTAAACTTTGAAGTTTCTGCTGTATGGGGTGCCTGGGTGGCTCAGGCAGTTAAGCATCCAACTCTTGATCTCAACTCAGGTCATGATCTCAGGGTCGTGAGATGGAGCCCCTTGTGGGGTTCCACTTTCAGTGGGGAGTCTGCTTTTTTCCCTGTCCCTCTGCACCTCCCCTCCCCTCTTTCTCTCTCTCTCTCAAATAAATAAATCTTTAAAAAAAAGTTTCTGTTGTAAAATTGTTTCAAGTCTGCATTAAGAAAGCAGCAGATTTTGTTGTGTTTTTTTTTTTAAGATTATTCATTTATTTATTTGAGAGAGAGAGCATACAAGCTGGGGGGGACAAGGGGACAGAGGGAGAAGCAGACTCCCCACCGAGCAGGGCGCCTGACTGGAGGGGGGCGGTGCTTGAAGTTGGTGGTGGGCTCCACATGGGGCTCAATGCGGGGCTTGATCCCAGGACCCTGAGATCATCACCTGAGCCGAAGGCAGACACTTAACCTACTGAGCCACCCAGGCTCCAGAAAGCCGCAGTTTTTTAAACATTATATTTCATGAGAAAAAATACATATTGCAGAAAACTTCCCAGGTGGGCAAATTGCTTTCTCTAATTTCTCTTATCCACTGTACAAAGCTTTTTCATGCTATGTGAGAATCATTTCTCCTCTTATGATTATTTTCCTTTCCTTCATTTAGAGCTCCTTATCATTTTTGAAGTTGTCTGAAGGCCAGCTCTTATACTCACTGAGTTTTTATCCCCTGTAACATCTCTGCTTTGAGGGCCGAGTGGGATTTCTGAAGGAGAGAGATACTTACCGAGAAGGTTAACTTATTAGGTTCTCTTTACCACACCAGAAAACCCTCCAAGGTGATTTAAGCATCTTGGTGCTCCAGCATCTCAACTGTCCAGTCTTCAAACACATGCCTTTGCTTTATAATTCAAGGTAAGTCACAAATGGCCAATAGCTGCTGACTTCCTCCCAGAAGGCAGCTTTAGTCAAGTTCAAAAGGAGTTCTGGGCACAGAACAAAACAAAACAAAACAAAAACAAGTATCTGCCCAATTATAAAGTCATTGCAGAGAAAAAGCTTTTTATCATTTTTATAATCATGTTAGGAGAGCTTAGCAGTATTTTCACAAGGCAGACATGGGAATTCTTTTTCCCCACCTGTATATTCTGTCCTCTGGTTTCTGTTCTCTTCCACCCACGTTACTTTTTATAGCAATTTGCCAATGACACCAATACCTGTATGGGTGGGGCTGAGAAACTAAAATTGCTTCATCTACAGCTTGGGCCCTTTAGGTTCTCTCTGTCCCCAGGGATGACTGGACTGGAAAACACCTTCCTAGTAGGCTCTGTTAGGTGTGACAGTGCACTCCTCTCTCCATTCCCAGGGAGGGTGATTTGAGACTGTAAGATCAAAAACTGGATTTGGCTTTAGCAAACACTGGCTATACTTTCTTTTTGAGAGAGACCTATTGAACACTTGGTTTTGTTCTGCGCGGTGCTCAGCCAGTATGAAAACTTACTTATTGCATTGTTGGCACTGTAGGGCTCTTTTCTTTCTCTAAGAACTTGGTTGTCAGCCTGATTAATGTTTACTGGGTAAGAATGATGAGGCAGGGTTACACTCACATACAGAAAAAGAGCTTGTAGACAATACCCCTTAATCTTAGGAATGAGTTTGTTTGAGTACGGATATTCTAGTGCTATCTGAGGGCAAGGTGACTGGTTGACATTGGTCCAGTTCGTTTCTTTGAAGTGAATGGGATCTCAATTACCTAACAACTCTGCTTTCTATCAAATGTAACCCCCGAATGGACTATAGGGAGTGACCTGAATCCAGTCCTTCCTGGCTCTCTGTGTGAAGAGGGATTAAAGGGAAGGAACCCTGCCTAAATAACTACTTTTGACACTGGGATCTTACACATCAGGGATTTTAGTTTCTGGCCAGTTTCTAATCATATACCCATTTCATAGCCCTTCAGTTTGTATGGCCAAGGAGCAACATGATACAGTGGGGGGAAAAAAAACCCACCAACATTGAAATGAGGAGTCAGAAAATCTGAACTTGAGTCTTGTTTCTTGCAGTTTTATTAGCTGTGACTTTGGGCAAATCATGTCATTTTTCTCTGCCTATACTTCTGCATCCCTAAAATGCTACGGCTGGACAATTTGATTTCAAAGATTACACGCAATTCTGTCCCATTGAAAATTCAGTGATTCTGTTGTCCTAAATCATGCTTGAGGGGTCAGCCCATGTCTCAAAGCTTCATGATCAGAAGTTGGACACTTCTTGCTTTAAGAAATGGATTTATAAATAGGAAATGTCATCTTAAACTGTTCACAATGTAAGAAACTGAGTAGGACATTGAGGCATGCATGGCATAGGGATGGAAGGGGCAGTCTAGAGCTGAATCGCTCAGATTTAAATTGTGGGTCACCATCTGACTTTGGGAAAGTTACTTAAAGCTCTCGGTGCTTCAATGTTTGCATCTAAAAATGGAATTAATAATAGCTCTACTTCATTGGGTTGCTACAAAAATGAAATTAGCTAGTATGTATCAACTTCTTAGAACTATGCCTAGCATATTATAGGTGGTAAATATTAGCTTCTCTCTGGAACATTTCCAATAATAGTCTGTATACTACATGAAAGGAAGGGTAGCTTATGGTCTTTTAGGGCAACAAATTCCAACTTCTGGACTGTTGTGTTGTTAGAAACGTCTATCTTATCATTGGAATTCACTCCAAGTGTAAGTTATCTCTTTATCTTGTATTAATAAACACTCACACAGACATTTCTGGAAACTAGGACATCTACTGGCAAACTCTGCCCGTGTCTCCAATAATTATTTATCCCATAGAGGGAAAGAACTGAGACTTGGTTCCAACTATAGGTAAACTCTTCCCCTGTAGTGAGTCAAGATGTTTGTCTAATTACTGGGATTTTGTTTTCTCTTTATTAGAAATTCCAAACCCTCTGGATGTAGGGAACAGAATTAAAATTTATTTCTATAGCATGTGATAACATAAAATAAGCTACTCAAATGGGAGGGATACTGCAAAGAACCAAACAGTATCAGCTATGATTTCCAAAGTCTGACTATTGGTCATGAAATGTCAACAGTGGTCATGTGGTGCCCAACTCTTGGTCAAAGTCGAGATGAGGCCTAATGGTTGTGTATTAACAGTTCCTCCCATGACCTTCTTAAATGAAAGAAGACTAAGCTACATTTTGCTTTTGTGTTTGGTCTTTCATTCAAGGCATTATATAAGAAAAGTTTCATCTGATATACTGTTTGTCACTTCAGAGAACTGAACAGAATGGCCACAGTCCCCAGGATCAATTCCAGACCCTCTGATGAGAGACACTAAGAGGGCCCAGATCTACACCAGGTGCAGATAACCCTTAGCTGGTTTCATCAGCTCTTTCCTTTATTTCTTAGGTTCTCTGGCAAGATCATGGCAGTCCATGCTACAAGTGTCTCACCATCACCCTTCAGTGTCACTCTTTTATAACCAAGCCTGGCTTATTGCCTTTCTACTTGTACTAATAATTAGAGCCACTCACGCTTTAACTACAAAAAGCTAGCTTTAACTAACTTAACAAAGTAATGGTGCTACTGATTAGTGAACCGTTATGCTATCATTGAGAAGAAAAATCAGCCTTTGGAATCAAAAGAACTTGTTCAAGTCAATTCAGCTACTTACTTACTAAGAGACCATGGTTACCATGGTCTACTCAAGTTCTCAGGGCCCTCAACTGTCTCACCTACAAAATAGAGACAGGATCATACATAACAATTAGGTATCATTAACGAGCAGTGGCTACTGGGAGTGTGGATCAAGGATTGTGAAGCCAGGTAGGCAACCTAGGGTGAAGGAATTCCCAAATCAAAGGCCTACGGTGGAGAAAGGAAGCTACGAGGCACATATTTGCCATTCCTGGACTTCTAAATACTTACCTGGGGATAGCATAAATACAAAACAAAGTAAGAGTTGTGAAATTGATTTTTTAAGCCAAGTTGTATCCAAAAGCTATATCACGTTTATGAGTTTTATTATTAACAATGGGCTATTAGAAAAGAAATAAAAGAGGATATCTGCTTATATGTCCTGTATTCAAATCAAATTCTCTTGTATGTCCTTGGTAGTGAGCATTTTATCAGGGGCCCTCTGGAGACAAAACCTGTCTTTGTTATATAGGCTAAGTAAGGAAGGTAAAAAGCTATGCTCCAGCAAGCCTGCCACAGGGCCACGGGCAGGAAGAGGTAGGGCTTTAGAAAGTTCCTCACATCATTCCATGGAGGCAGCTACCTACTTTGCCAGGCATCTGGCCAGCTCTGGCAGGAGACTGGATCAAGGCTATTTGCTTATCTGTTTTCAGGACATCGAGTGTTGTTTACCCATACAAAGCAAGGAGGAGATCAATGCAATTATGGAGAAAGCTTAATTTAGGAGAAGGAAAAGGAGGAGGAAGTGGTGGGAGATAGGGAAGGAGAAAGAAAGAAGACAAGGCAAATCTTGGAAAATGAGAAATCTTGCTTTCAATGAAATACAAATTTTATTTCCTAAAGTGTGACAATGACATCTTTAGAAAAGGTACTTCAGTGTTTTTAGTGGAGGGTTGAGAGCTTCCCCGGTGTATTTCAAGAAATAGTGACAAAAAAGAAAGACCTATCTGCCACTTAGTGAACATAGTACTGGGTACTGTCATTTTGGTGTTCGGTCACTGACTCGCCACCAGCTATATGCTATGGGATCAAGGGCCTGGAGATGTCATGTGCCCGGCCCAATTTCTCAGGGCCAATAGTTGCCTTAGAATCTGAGGCCACAGTTCAAAGTGTGTGGAAAGACCAGGAAATTTTAAACAATGCTGGCAACTTCGTGTTGAAACTCATCTATAAATAGTTCCCTGATGATCTCTAATTCCCGATGACTTGGTATAATGCGAGCTATTCAGCAATGTGATATGGATAGATATTTCCTTTTCAAAACATTGCACGAATACATGATTTCCTCCCTCTGTCCACCCTGTAGGAGAAGTAGGAAAAGAGCAAGGTAATAGGAATTTACCTCCAAGCTATAAAGCCTTCCTTTCCTTTTAGTAATCATGCGGGGGGGTAGTTCCTAGTTACTAAGGAGACAATAACAGACTCCATTAGGTTCAAGTACAACACTTGGGTTGCCTGGCTAGAGAATGCCAAAAAAGCGAAGGAAAATATTATCGTTGCTGAAATCATTTGATGTCTATGACTAATAAAAAACATGTCGGCAAACTAAATTTTTAGAAATGCCCAAAGGGCTTGGTTAGAGCTATGAATTAATGGCATACAGCAGTTCTGCCTGGAGAAAAGGGGAAAAAAAAAAAAAGACAAAGATGTTAAACCCTTTTAAAATTTATCTGAATAACCGGCAGGTCCCAACAGAAATCAATTTAGGTTCTTTATTCAATTTTTAACTTAAATCTAAATGTCCCTTCCCCTTTCCTTTAGAGCTTAATAATAAAGTTTGCACATCTTGAGTCACAATCATCCTTGAATTCTAAAGGCCCCGCAGGCCTTTTTGACCCTCTTATGCAACATCCCACAAATTCTAGAGTTATTTTTAAGGGATCCCTGAAAAGTGTACCCACCTTAGAGACTTTGAGGGCTGAGATTTCTCATTTTCATGCATGTGCTGTGTCTCTCAGAGGCTGGAGGAAGCCAAAGGAGGAAAGAATTGGGGGTAAGCCAGACCTCTAATTACCTCTCGACCCAGGTCCCAGAGGTTACCATGGGCCTGCCTGAAGATGTTCCTCCAGTTTCTGCTTGATCATTCCCAGAGCAGGAGGCCTTTGCCAGGACCCATCCTATCTTGTTATGAATACAGCACTGATTGTTGGAGGGTACTTTCTCATGCTGTGCCAAAATCTGCCTCCTCTTGAATTTTTTACCCATTGTTCCCCATGGTATCTCTAGAATAATACTATTTAACTCAACTTCCTTTCCTCTTGACTAGTACCTTAGATTACTGAAGTCAGATGTCGTAACTCCCCTGTATACTGTCCTCTCCAAACTAAATATCCTCAGTTTCTTTCTCAGATCATATGGCAAATATACAAATATTATAATAATAATAAAGGCAAAGCATACGATCACTGTAAGAGAAAGACAAAAAGGTGGTCTCGAAATTGGATTTTTTTTTTTAAGATGTATTTATTTATTTTAGAGAGAGACAGAGCTCATGAGCAGGGGGAGGGGCAGAAGGAGAGGGGGAGAGAGAGAATCCCAAGCAGACTCCCTGCCGAGCAAAGAGCCAGACAGGGGCTCAATGTGGGTCTTGATCCCACGACCCTGAGGTCATGACCTGAGCTAAAACCAAGAGTCAGATGCTTCACCGACTGAGCTAACCCAGGTGCCCCTGGAAACTGGATTTTTTTTTTTAAAGGAATTAGGTTTTTTTTTAACTGAAAAGCTGAAATGTTTAAATGATATTGAGAAGCATCTCGTCTTTCCACTAAGACATAGCCATCAAGTCACTCTATCCATCAAGTTATCCTGTCAAAACAGAAATGTAGCTTGATAAGACTTTTTCTTGGTGACACCACACCAGATCCTGGTGGCCACCTCACCAAATCTCTCCAAGTTGCTTTTAGTTTTTGTTTTTGTTTATTTACTATCAATGCCTACTTTGAGAAAAGTTTCCAGAAAAGTACTGATCTGCATATGAATCATTGTGACACATTCTGAAAAGAATGTGAATACCATCTATTAAGAATTAAGAGAGAAGCAATGTAAGGAAACACAAACTCTCCTTCTTACTCCTCTCAGTATTTCATTATAAAAAATTTCAAATACAGAAAAGTTGGAAGAATTTTAGAGTAAACACCCATATACTTAATAACTAGACAAATTACCATTCTGTTATCTTCCATTACTCACCTATCTATCAGTATCTCTTTCCATCCATCACCCCATCTTACCTTTTTACATATGTCCATGTAAAGTGCATTCATCCACACACTTAACCCTCATGCATCAGTTTGCACACCCTTATCATTATCGGTTCTTTTCTGATACTTTTAATTAGCACTCTCTTCTGAATCCCTTTGCCACTCTTGCCCTCATTTCTCATTTCTGTATCATTCCTCCCACTTTCTAGCCCCAAGGTTCTAAATGGTAAAAACAAAATATGAAAAATCTGAGCACGGGACAGTCTTGAAGTAGCATCAGGAAAGGACGCTGAGGACCATAAGGGGTCTCACAGGCATTATCCCCCCAGGCCTGGGATGGAGGAGGTCCTCGTGAACTTACCGGGGGTGGTGGGGGGCGGTAATTGATGAGCATGCCAACCTAGTAATTTACTATGGGAAACATAGCTAGCTATCAAATACCCAGACCCACGTATTTGTTGATCAGCTCAATCTCTTTCTGAACTAACCTACAGAACAGGTCAAATTGTGAAGGCTTTTGGTGAACAGAGACTCAGAGGACAGGAAATAGTAAGAAGGTCTTAGTGACATGGAGCCTTATCAGCGTTGATGTTTCAACAGCTGGCCCGCACTGTGCCTGACACCAAAGGGCTGCTTTGTAACTAGTACAAAGATGAAATGAGTATGTGAATACTGACTATACTCTAAGAGAACTGCTGAACAGACCAGGAACTCCTGGTGTGGATCAGGGCACCTCTCTAATGCCTGGACTGTGCTGGTGAACTATGCCGGATTCTACCCCTCTAACCCCCGTTAAAGAATTTCCATGACTACCATTCTCATTTGAATAATACATTCTCTTTTAGCCACATGTATGCCATTAATTCAGCTTTCGTTAATCCTAATCCTGCTTTGGTCTGAAAGACAATCTGCCTTTAAAATGGGTGGTCTATGTCTATTGAATCCCATCTTTGATGAACTGATTTTACCCGCTTTACTCTCAAAAAAAAAAAAGGAAGTGATTCCCTACTACCTGAGGTTTCCCCTGATGTGCAAAAACCATTCCTTTCCCTATCTCAAGATTTATGTCTGATAAGAAATGTTAGTCATTTATATTCTGGGCTTCCTAATTACCAGTCCACAAAGACTTGGCAAAGTGAGCTCTTCAGTGGAAAGGCAACAACACATAAGTGTAAATACAACACTTTTCACAACAGTTTTTCCGCAGTGACAGATAAATCTAATTCTGACAAATTGATTTCATTTTGAAATCCACAAAAGAGCTTTCTAGTCATAAAATCTCCAGGTGAATCCTTTGGTTAGGTAACAACTTCCTCAAGTAGTTCTTTCAAAGACTTAGATGTCATAAATCAGACTATTTTACAGCAAGCAATTCCTGCCTTCTATTGCTTAACGATTTATACCCCTGACCACTTTCCCTATATAGATACCCCAGTAAATATCTGTAAACGTCAGCATTTCGTGGTAGAATCACACTCTTCAGGGTCTACTGGAATGCACACCTTTATGGTATTAGGGTAGAAAATGACACAGAAGCAAGGCTCTCTGAAATATGTTCACTACTTCACGTGAGTTTACTTACAGACTGAAAAAAAAATCAGACACTTTTAGGCATTGGCACCTCCGTGGTCAAATGCCAACCACCAACTAGAGTTGCTCTCTAATTGCCTCTATTATAAGCAAACAAAATACAAGGTTCAGATGCAGATTAAAACCCTTCAAGAGGGTAAAAGATACTCTGATGTAGAGAGTGGCTTTCGTCGCTGGGGATAGGAACGCTCTGAGAGGGGCTCACGCACTCTGTTTCAGAGATCTCAGAAAGGACTTAAGCTAGATAAACAGGGAGCAGTTCACCGAAGCTGGCCCGCAAAGGCCATGTTTGTTCAGACTTCATCAGTTCTTTTTATTCCTTTGATATGTCTGTCTCTAGTGACGGAAACTCTTATTTTTTTTTTTCAAGAAACTAAAGCACAAAAGGAAACTGAAAAAGCTGCAAACGGATTTGGCAACAGCTAAGCAAGAGGCTGCCATCACAGTTCTGGAGCTCAATGAGAAGATAAGGACGCTATGTGAAGGGAAGCCAGCCCCTAGAGGTCAGTATTACCACGTGACCAGTCGCACCCCAGCCCTCAGGCCTGCGTGAGGTATATGGTTTTATTGGCCACAGAGGAAAAGGCAGGGCCACCGTGCCAGGGAGCGTCCTGGCCTGGCCTGGCCTGGCTTGACCTCCATCCGCATGAACAGCGGACATGACACAAATTATTGACTCCAGGCTGGGTTCGCTTTCACTGTACGTGAGGTAGGGAATGAACAAGGAGTTCCTTAGAGGAGAAGTCTCTGAAGCTGAAGAGCTGGACTAAATAGATCTGGTAAGTGTCTTTGCACAAAAGCTGGGTGGCTGGAGGGAAGGGGAGAGTCTAAGGAAGACCGGAGGGATGAAGCTCTGGAGTGGAGTGAAGAGAGAAATTTGCCTTCAAGTGTAGACAGGCTTGTATGCTCGGGCAGGCAAAGGGAAGTGGAAAAGGGAGTGTTTGAACAACCGGCCAATGAATGAGCCAGAAACGAGCAGGGAAGGCTGGGTGAGGAGGAAATCTGGGTGGTTCAAAGAATTGTAATGGCCACTATGGTTTGGAGTTTTGAACAAGTCTTCTCTAAGGGACTATAAACACACGCTCGGGGAGGAAAGCCCCTCCGACTGCTGTCATTAGGAAAGATACGAGTTGGGGCTCCCGGGTGGCTCAGTCGTTAAGCGTCTGCCTTCAGCTCAGACTTTTCAGAAGTCTACCTGTTACTTTATATGTTGGGAAAGGATCTGAGTTGGAGACGGGATAAAGATGAAGCTGAGGACTTAAGAAAATGTCATACAGGATGCCTGGGTGGCTCAGTCATTAAGCTTCTGCCTTCGGCTCGGGTCACCATCCCAGGTCCTGGGATCGAGTCCCACATCGGGCTCCCTGCTCCACGGGGAGCCTGCTTCTCCCTCTCCCACTCCCCCTGCTTGTGTTCCCTCTCTCGCTGTGTCTCTCTCTGTCAAGTAAATAAATAAAATCTTTAAAAAAAAATAATAAAAATAAACAAATAAACAAATAAACAAACAAACAAATAAATAAATAAATAAATAAAAAGGAAAGATACGAGTTGGGGCTCCCGGGTGGCTCAGTCGTTAAGCATCTGCCTTCAGCTCAGACTTTTCAGAAGTCTACCTGTTACTTTATATGTTAGGAAAGGATCTGAGTTGGAGACGGGATAAAGATGAAGCTGAGGACTTAAGAAAATGTCATACAGGATGCCTGGGTGGCTCAGTCATTAAGCTTCTGCCTTCGGCTCGGGTCACCATCCCAGGTCCTGGGATCGAGTCCCACATCAGGCTCCCTGCTCCGTGGGAAGCCTGCTTCTCCCTCTGACCCTATCCTTTCTCATGCTGTTTCTCTCTCTCTCTCTCAAATAAATAAATAAATAAAATCTTTAAAAAAAAAAAAAAGAAAATGTCATACAGGATGCCTGGGTGGCTCAGTCATTAAGCGTCTGCCTTCGGCTCGGGTCATGATCCCAGGTCCTGGGATCGAGCCCCACATCGGGCTCCCTGCTCCACGGGGAGCCTGCTTCTCCCACTCCCCCTGCTTGTGTTCCCTCTCTCGCTGTCTCTCTCTCTGTCAAATAAATAAATAAAATCTTAAAAAAAAAAATAATAAAAATAAATAAATAAATAAATAAATAAAAAGGGAAGATACGAGTTAACATTTAATACTACATGCCAGGCATTTGGCTAAGCACTTCACATGTATTTAAGTCTCAGAATGACCTCTGAAGTAAGTAACTTTATGGATTCCAGAAGAATAAGCGGAGGCTCGGGGACGTCGATTGCTTTGCCCCAGGCTAGACAAGTGTGAGCAACACCCGGGCAGGGAGCCTCCCGCCGGCCGCTCACCCTACCCAGCGCGCCTGCGCACCTCGGACGTGGAAGGCTCTTCGGTCTCCGCTCTGCGCAGCGACATCCAGCCTCGGTCCGCCTGGTGGATCTCTTGGAAGCCCGTGGTCCCCCGATAAAGTCTTCCTCTCACGTGCGGCGCTCCTGTAAAGCCAGAGACAGGCCATTATTCCTACTCTGGCTTCCTTTATTACGCATAAATAATTCTGGAAAAAGAGGAGGACCGTGGAAATAAATGGAGGAGGGCAAAGTAGGTGATGTTGGTGGCTTCGGAAAGGGAGACACGTCCAGCATCCTGGCCACTTGGTGGACCTTTAAAATGAGTTTGGTATAGGTGCCTGGGTGGCTCAGTTGGTTAAGCGACTGCCTTCGGCTCAGGTCATGATCCTGGAGTCCCGGGATCGAGTCCCGCAGGGGGTCTGCTTCTCCCTCTGACCCTCCCCCCTCTCATGCTCTATCTCAGTCTTTCTCTCAAATAAATAAATAAAATCTTAAAAAAAAAAAAAAAAAAAAGGGTGCCTGGGTGGCTCAGTTGGTTAAGCGACTGCCTTCGGCTCAGGTCATGATCCTGGAGTCCCTGGATCGAGTCCCGCTTCGGGCTCCCTGCTCGGCAGGGAGCCTGCTTCTCCTTCTGACCCTCCCCCTTCTCATGTGCTCTCTCTCTCTCATTCTCTCTCAAATAAATAAATAAAAATCTTTTAAAATGAGTTTGGTTGGGCGCCTGGGTGGCTCAGTTGGTTGAGCGACTGCCTTCGGCTCAGGTCATGATCCTGGAGTCCCGGGATCGAGTCCCATATCGGGCTCCTTGCTCAGCAGGGAGTCTGCTTCTCCCTTTGACCCTCCCCCCTCTCATGTGCTCTCTCTCATTCTCTCTCTCTCAAATAAATAAATAAAATCTTTAAAAAAAAAAAAATGAGTTTGGTTTTAATGTTCTATTCTTAACAGCACTTTCCCGGGGTTGAAATGGCATTCAACACAGTCATCTTGAAACACGTGCTGAAGGTCAATTTGCTTTTCTCTTCCCGCAGAACATGATAGCTTATGAATTTGCTTTTACCGCCATGAAAACTTAGAGAATAAAATCCATTCCAAGAATGTTATCCACTTAAAGGTCTTTATTCTAGGGCATCATAGTCAGATTTCAAGTTAGTTGCATCACAAGAAGCTGATAATGATTGTACATCACGTTGGAGAAAGTTCTCCAGTTCGCCTGAGAGAAGCTTTCAACTTCTCAACTATATTTTGAATCCAGTGAAAAAAGATCTTATTGCAAGGTTTATAATTCTAATTGTTGACAAATATATCATTTGCTGTCTAATAACAATTTTGTCCCTTTGATATTTTAGTAGGTCAAAATTAAAATCACACTGAGGTACCAGGACTCCAGTGGTTGGGGGGAGGGTAGAAAACATGAAATCCCACCTTTGCCCATTTTCTCTCTGTATTTCTGTTTAGGAAAAAAAAAAAAAAGGTACCTGTACAGGAAAAAAACACAAAACCCTAATGTATTATGAACAGATATAACTTTAAATAAGGATAGGTATTCAAGGTCAATTATGGATGAAAACAGTGACTCTTTCTGGACCTATATGTTGCTTCTCTTATTTGGTGGAAAAACTGAGTCAGTGGACTGACTTAAATCAAATATTTGCACTTTATTGCTCTCCCATTGCTCCCAGGCTCCTCAACCCGAATTCAGTAGCCCAAGAGAATGTCAAAGCACTTTTGGCTCCAGAGTCATATTAGCTTTCATTCTCAGAGACTTTGGTCACCTTGTCCTACCCTCAATACACTTGAAAGTAGAGTCTGCAAAGATGTTGGTAACTTTAACACACAATGGCCTCCATTTAGCCACACAACAATTAGAATTGACCCACCTCCCACACACATTCCTAGACCAGAACAACACCCCTCCCCTAGTTATCTTGTGTCCTTTTATAAAATGTTTGTTTTCAGTTCTCAGACCTCTGTTTGCAAATGACAGATGTCCCAGTCATACATAACAGCTTAAGGAGAAAGGGTAATTTACTGGCACAAGTGTAAACAAACTAAGAAAGGGCATGCCATTAGCCATATATTCCAATGGATACAGAGTCTCAGATACCATCAGAACACTCTTTGTCTCTCAACTCTGCTTCTCTCTTCATTGAGACTTCATTCTCTCAAGCAGGATGTCAGAAGAGACATGGCCATAAGCAACTATGGACTCTTCTCATCTTTCCTCCAGAGAGAAAAGAAAGCATTTTTCCACCAACTCCAGTTAGAAAAAGTACAATAAAGCACTCTGTCCTGGCTTAGGTTGGGTACCCATGCGGGGACATGAACCAGTCTGTGGCCAGGGGTGGAGAACTATGGTTGGACAAGCTTAAGTCACGCACCTGCCACTGGGTGGCAGGGTAGAGGGAAATCAGGATGGAAAAGAAGAATGTTCTGGGGGCGCCTGGGTGGCTCAGTCGTTTGGCGTCTGCCTTCGGCTTGGGTCGTGATCCCAGGGTCCTGGGATCGAGCCCCGCATCGGGCTCCCTGCTCCACAGGGGGCCTGCTTCTCCCTCTCCCACTCCCCCTGCTTGTGTTCCCTCTCTCACTATCTCTCTCTCTGTCAAATAAATAAATAAAATCTTAAAAAAAATTTTTTTTTTTTTTTCTGACTGGCAGCTCCCACCAGAAGCACAGGGCTGGATTTGGAGAGAAGCACTTCCTTAAAGGAAGAGATAACCCATTACTAGAACGAAAGAGTGAGGGACAAAACCAACATGTCCAAAATACTCTCAACTAGCAGTCAAGTTAAAATATAATGTAATGCTTAATGAGTCACCCATCCATGAGTATTTGCACTTTTTAAATAGATTCTTCTTGGTGAACAAAAGACCTTCAGTATCCAAGAAATAAATGTCCAATGATATAATTTCAGACCCCATAAAAATGGAGAGTGAACCACTTTGGGAAAGGAATCCCCTTCCAGCCCCCATCAAGTGACATCATGGTTGCCGACTCTGAAGGCCGGCCTTATTGTAACAACTGAAATTGCAAGAGGGCAAAAAAAGTTTTTGTTCTAAATGACATGTTACCTGGATTAACATAAAGCTACTTCTCTGTTATAGTTACAGATTGATGCCTATAGTTCTAACAAGCAGATCAAGATATTTCCAAATAAATTAGAATATTTTTTACCCAAATGTGCATTTTTTTTTCCTGGTTTGGTTCATTTTCTAAGTCAGTCTATATATATTAGGTTGCCATTCAACTCTTCTAATCAGAGGAATGTTCCAGAATATTGGGAATACCTTTAAGCATAGTCACATTTTGATGAAACAGTGAGCTACCAAACTTTCTTTTTACATAAACACAGTAAACTACTTCACTGGCTATGTACTTAAATTACCTCCAAGGAAATAAATAGTTTAGTCAATGGAAAGTTCAACTGAAAAGAAAAACACCTTTATTATAAAACTGGCACAGCAGGAAACTTACAGCTTGAGTGTTGTTTGTTGATTTTGCTTTTTGTGCAAATAATCACAGCCCAAGGCAGATTCCTTCCGTCATTTCCACAGCCTGCACCTGAAATGCTTACGGCTTTATTTACTAGCATAATTGAGTGAAATGCCTATTGTACCCCTTCAGAGTCACCTTTTGGTAAACCTTAGTATGCTGGAACCTAAGGTTAACTTTCAAAAACTATCTTTGCTTCTTTTGACTTAAGAGGACGAAGTTACTTTGCAAAAGACATTCGTGACTAAGTCTTGTTGGTACATGAGCATTAGGTCACTTGCTATGATGAAAGCTCCTATCTTTGACCAGAACATCAGGGACCTGGTTCATAGATTTCAAGCCAGTGTACGATGCACTCTTCTGGATTTTTTTTTTCCTTTCAATTCTTTTCTCCTAATATGCACAGCTATTTTACCAAGTAAGGTATTTAGCCCCCACATGCAAGTTCCCACTGCCCCGGGAACAGCCATATTAGCCCTAAGTCATCTCTTGGTTTTAATCCTGTTAAAAAGATACTCCCAGTTAGTGCAGATACATCCCAGGGCAAGCTTATCCAGGACTCAGTGCCTGAATAGAGCCAACCATTCTTTTCAGTGAGGCATGGACAAGGATTGACACTTCAGTGATTTTCAGGGGCACAAGATGGTTTTTAAACACTATTGATTTTAAGAATTAGACTATTGATGTTTTATATTGTTAAAAAAAAGTCAGGAGATTTATCTCTTTGTCAACATCCCAGAGCCAACTGTGCTTAATATTTTCAAGAGTATCTTGTATCAGGATGTCCACCCCAGGGACTCAGCCCTCTTATTCGCTCTCCGCCTACAAACTTCCCCAGGATCAAAGCTCCTATTGCAACTAGGTGTTAAAAAAAAAACTGGGATTTGAGGGTGATAAGAACATTCTGGAATTAAACAGTGATAGTGGTTGCACAACACTGTTAATATAGGAAAATGAATGAATTGCACACTTTAATTGTACACATGGTGTATTGTATGTTATGTGAATTTTATCTCAACTGGGGGAAAAAATGCTCCTCACTAGGATGTAATGACTAACACCCTGTCAAGTTTAAGTGTATTTTATTATTTATTTATTTATTTATTTGACAGAGAGACAGAGAGCACAAGTAGGCAGAGCAGCAGGCAAAGGGAGAGGGAGAAGCAGGCTCCCGCTGAGCGGGGAGCCCGATGCGGGACTCGATCCCAGGACCCTGGGATCATGACCTGAACCAAAGGCAGATGCTTAACCGACTGAGCCACCCAGGTGACCCAAGTTTAAGTGCCTTTTAATGTGAGTGCTTTGGGCCCAAGTAAAATCTTGACTTGGTAGAATTCCAAGCATTTAGAGAGAGGTCATACTCTCATTTACTGGAGTAAGGCCAATCTTGTGTAGTTGTTCATTTGTGTCTAGGTTTTTTCAACAATGCCATCCTTTGGCATTGTTTTTCTCTCAGCCTAGCTCTTTGAGAGGCTGTTCTTCCTCAGACGAAGAACCAATAACTTGTTCAATAGTTCTACATGCAACCCTTCTTTCACCACTGAACACAGATATTTATCTTACCAGAGTTCTCAAAGAAAGTAACAAGGAAGGTCCTGAGATCTCACTGTTTCAAATGCTGGGACCTTGCCAAAATGCACTGTTTGCCACCCATTTCATCAGGCTTCATGGGCTTTGGTCTGATGGTTGGTCAAAGTGTAAACAGACAGCCTTCCTACCACTGCCAAGGGTGTGACTGCCTTGGACAGAAGGTGACAAGAACTTAGGAAAACAGAAAGTGGAGATTTCCCGCCCCCACCAGACATACATATTATTATCCCAACACCTGTAGAAAGGGGTTTCCTTTTAAGCCCTCCCATTGAATCCTCAAAAACAGAAGCTATTGCAAGGTGGGATATTTTACATATAGACCAATAAACACCAGTAATTAACAGCAGGGACAATCACAGAGCGTGGGAGTGGTAACTTCAGGATGTGCTAAGTATAAGAAGTTCCTGAGGAGTTTCAATATTTACCTCATAGAAATAGCTTATATTTATCTTTATAATCTCTAGGTCTCATTCAGAGATTTCCTGTCAGTTTGTCTCTTCTTTAGTCCACCAAAGTCTTTCTGAAATAGAGCAGCTTCCTGAAATAGAACCCCATGGTCAAGGGATTTCAGAAGTTTCCTTCAAGGATAAGCAACTGCTCCAGGAGTCCCTGGAAAGCTTAGGGATGTTATTTCATGAAGACCCCAAGAAATGTTACTTATTCACTATGTGCAAATTTAGGGTGGTTCTAATTCTCAAAAGGACATTCTGGAAACTTCTAGGCCTGAAAATCACTCATGGGAAAACTAGGTGTTGCTCAGGACTTTGTGGGTTGCCAGTGACAAAAACCAAAATGAAACTAGGTTTAAGTAAAAAGAAGGAAGAAGGCTGAAACACAGGGTTCCTGGATGGCTCATTTGGCTCCTCTTTGCTACTGGCGCTATTTGAGTGACTGCAGGTGTCGATCAGGAAGGATGGCCTGGCTGCCCTGGTCTACAGTGAACATCTGCTTCTGCCTGCTCAGAACCACTTCCCTCTTTCTTCCGTAGCAGAAGCATGATCTTCTGTGGGGGAAGTGTTCCTCTCCCATTCTCTGAAGTCCTATGGGATTGTTCATCACAATGTCCCTTCCCCCTTCACCCAAAGGAAGCCTTGTGACCAGCTCTCTTACGCTCTTCCTAATTAACACTTTTTTTTTCTTTAAGTAGTCAGCATTGGCTTATATATACTACTTGCAACCAGAGAACTTTAATTTATACCCAACTCCAGGGAACAGAACTTCTTTCTCACAGTATTTATTCAGGATCTCACAGAAGGAATTTGACTGACCCTATTTGTATCACATTCTAACCCATGGATCAATTGCTGTGGCCAAGGCTGTGGGATGTTATCATGGACCATACCTGGGTCATGTGCCAGAGGTCAAGGGCTAGGAAATGTTATCAGGAAAAGAAGAAAATGGAGAAGCTTTCTGGACAGAAGACAAAAAGTATCTCTCACTGTCCTCTTTAATCTACTTTAGTTAAAACTTATAAATCTGGAGAATATACCCATGAGTTGAAGATCAGTTGTATCTTGTCAGGAAAGCACAAAATTTATCTACTTTCAATTTCAAAGTGCACATTTAGGCCCTCCCTTTGCAAAAGGCCTGGAAATCTATTTATTTTATAATTAACAAAGGGTAAGAAGATCCATTCTGAAAGTTTTGGTAGGGGTCCAAAATTTGGACGTTTGCTAGCTATACCAGCTGTGGGAATTCAATGATCTCAAGGTCTCCTCCCTCCTTTGTTTGTAAGACTAATTTTGGAATTATACTATTATCAGGAAATGGTGTCCCTTCCTTCTGTCCATCCCTTAGGAATTTTTTTTTTTTTTTAAGTCTCCTGGCTTCTGGATCCAGAGAAATTGGATAAAAGGGCAAGCCACCAGCTATTATCAAACAAGACATGTGGGAATTGGAGTTTGATCAATTTCGAAGGTTTCCTACTTAACTTAACCATGGAGACTGCTATGATCACCAGAAGAGCATGTGTTGTTTGGCAATGCTGTTAAACAACCCGGCTTAGAGCTGAGAAGGCAGGTAATTTGCAGAGAAATAGTCGAACACTCCTTTGTCAAACATCAGCAGACGGACATTTGTCAACATAAGATGAACTGGAGAATGTGGGGTTGCAAACAGTTGTCAGCCAGCTGGAACACCAGTGTAGCTTTTCCTGGTACAAACATCTTGGCGCCCAAGTAGAAAAAGTGAATGTTGTTCTCTCCTGCATTCCCCAGAAACCTCAATATGATTTCATTTAATGACTCAGTGTTTCCTGATAGGAGGTTGAAGCAGAGAATAGCTATGTTGGTCATATGAATAAATTTGGAGGAATGAGTGGATACTTTTGGGGGGGCTTGAGCTCATCAAATTGAGAAAGGATACACAGAACAAGATTCCACTGGACAAGTGAGTGCCTTTTGTTTGAAGGCACAGGATTTATTTCTGGTAGTAGGATACTGTTAGATATATACTCTTGTACATATATTAGATATATTAGATATATACTCTTATACATATATATATATGTAGACCCCTATGTGCATTGTGGTGGTCTATAAGAATATTTGTTTTTAAAGATACACTGCCTTGGACCAGATTATCCTACTATGCTTCTACACTTCTCAATCAAATAAGGCCACAATTTGATGTTGGACAAAAAACATGTAACTAAGAAGAAATCAAGAGTGAATGTAAGAAGAACGGCATTATTCCTGATTTGTTTAATATGCAATTGGATCCAGGAGAAACTGGCATAATAATTGGTGCCTGTAAGATCTGAAAACGTTCTTGCTCTTCTATAGACGCTTTCCTTAATCCCAGAAATTATAGCTGAGAATGTTGCTCAGCTTTTCCAATAAGACCTGGAAGTCTTGCCACGCCAAACTGTCATCTAGACCTAGGTCCACTGTTAGAATATCTGCTCCACAAAGATGGTCTAGACATGGTCCAAGGGCTCATTTTTTCAATGGCTACCCCTAGGGAATAAGGAAAGAGCTCTGTTCCCATTCCAGGGGATTTTGACTAGAACTTGGCAAATGAGGGTGGGAAGAGCCCTCAGTCACAAACTGATCTTGAATTCTTATAAATTGATCAATTATAGTTCCAAAAGGTGACATTTCTGAGACCAAGGAATTAAAGGATACAAGACAGATGGTAGAGAGGTACATGTATGTTTCATGAATGGACAAAAGCAAGAATTATAAATTATGAGTCCTCAAAGGCAGAAAAAGCACTTAAAAGATTCAGGTCAATAGGATAAAACTTTCTTAGTTGTATAGAATCCCTAACATTACATTCACTCTTATATTCCTAAATTTATAAGGTAATAGGTAATAAAACTTTTATCATACTGAGCTATGTATTATAAGAGGATTTGACTTCAAGTAAAAGTCTCATCTTCTAAGCTGATCCCAAGAGGTTAACAACCTATTTGACAAAGAGTCCCTTCCAGTCCCTTTATCCCAGCTCACCAGAGAGACACTTTTGATGACATTTTAGGGTAAATAGGTCTTTCTAACTCTGGATGAGTGCCAAAATGTCCCGTCTTATCCCAGGTTGCTAAGTAAATTTCTGATAAAAGGTAGTTAATTTTCAACATGCTTTTATTTTATTTTTGGCCAGGTATGCCACAACCAGATGCTATTCATTTTCATTTAAAGTTACATATAATGTTAATCCATATATAAATTTTGTTTACCCTCTTTCAAAGATTACCTGGAGTTTTAAAAGGAGAACTCTTTTAAAATATACTTTTCATTTCAAAGTTTTAATATCTCACATATCTAGAGAAATCATATTACTAGAACTAAAAACCAAGATACTGACTGACATAAGATCTAGCATATAAATTTATATTCATACTCAAAACTATTTGAAACGAGGGGGCTCCTGGGTGGCTCAGTCCATTAAGTGTCTGTCTGCAGCTCAGGTCATGATCCTGGGGTCCTGGGATCGCCCCCTCTCCACCCCCCATCCCCCCACCCCCCGGCATCGCTCAGCAGGGAGTCTGCTTGTCCCTCTCCCTCTGCCCTGCCCTCCCCCATTCATGCTCCTGTGCTCTCTCGCTCTCTCTCTCAAATAAATAAGTAAAATCTTAAAAAAAAAAAAAACTATTTGAAATCAGGACTGTGCTACAGAATCCCATATATATTATCATTAAGAGTTTAAAAAGGATTTCATGAGATAGTGGAAATGCCACATTTATCTAATTGATTTTACTTGTGGACCTTAGCAGCTAAGAGTCCTGGGGTCTTAGAAGAGAAAGTTAGTGGAATGTAATTAACACCACAAATCCAGGAGAATGTCAGGAGACATTGAGGGAAACACAGAGCTGCCTACTCTGAACGTGAGACTTAGGGCTTATCTTTCATTAATTATCTCATAAGAAAATATTAGAATCAGGCCTTATATAATCCATCTGTCTTAATGCTATAAACATTTCCAGATGCAAGTGGGGCTGATCTTTTCTTTTTCATAATCATAACTTTTCCATATAAGTCCCAAGAGTCAGTAATTGAATTTGAGAAAAGATGTCCTTCTTTTGAAGTTGCTTTTGATCTAAAGCCAAAGGGAAGTAATTTATTTAGCAGAAGCTGTGGGTTCTAAACAACGATGTATATGTGGGAATATTGGCAAGTGAAATAAAGTACCTTAATTTATTTGTCAATAAAGCAGTACCAAGATGCTAAGAATTCAGTTCAGAATAAATTCTTAAGGAAATGGAAACTGGTTTGAGGTTTTCTTTTTTCCTTCCCCATGAGCACATGTTGATGAACACTCTTACTTATGTTATATAAATAACAGTCCTTTGAAAACATTCCCAAAGAAAAGTGATAGACCTCGTCTTTTATTGCCTCAATTACATCAACTTTCCTTTGGGTTAATTCAAAGTAATAAATAAATACTCTTACCCTTTCTTAATGACTGGTTTTATAAGTATATTTCTATTTTGGTGAAATTTCATTTCTATTATTCCTGGAGTTATTACATGCATCCATTATATTAAACACTATTTGGTGCTTACGAAAGTTAAGCAAGAGTTAAAAAAAAAATCTTGATTGAACTTCAAATCACAGGAGTGGAAAAAACCTAATAAAAAGATTACACCAGAGAAATAAAATCTACATGAAATGAGCAAAATTCAAAGCTAATTGAAATACGACAGCCATATGCAACTTCTAGGAATTTTCCCCCAAAGTACCATTCGGCTTGGTACCTAAAGGCTTTGCATTAGCCACTTCCTCTTTCTAAGATGCCATAACCTTTTATCTCAATCCCTACACTTGCCCCCTTTTGTCTTCTGATCCTTCTTCAGAATCGCTTTCCCAACTATTTCCACCACCACTACCATCTCCCCACCCACTCCCTGGCCTTCCCATTGAGTTATGTAACCAATAAATCTTGTGTGCACAAACAATGAATCATGGAACACTTCATCTAAAACTAATGATGTAATGTATGGGGATTAACATAAGAATAAAAAAAAAAAATCTTGTGTGCACCCAAGTCATAACATCTATTACAAGTATCTCTTCGCTTATTCTTTCTTTTATTACCAATAGACTGGGGGTTTCTTAAAGAGAAACGAGAGATGGTGTCTTATTTTTCTTTGTATCTACAGCCTAGCACAGTGCCTGATGCTTGATGGTCATGAAATATTGGATGGATGGATACTGAATAAAACTTAATGGGTCCTGGTGTTCTATTGCTTACTATGTTTATGAATTGCTAGGTGATGGAATGAGTTTGCTTATTAAATTAAAAATTCAAAACCAACCCACGTGGCAGATTTACCAGGGAACAAATTATATTTTCAGATTGCCAGTGATACCCATGGAGTTGCTACCACAGCTACCGGCTCCCAGGTTGAAGTAGATTATCAAATCCTGGGATTGATTTGAACTATTACTGATTCTGCTGCACTGTATCATAATAAGTTCATTCTGACCTATCTCCAGCTGTGTTATTTTGTGACTTTTCACTTTACTATTTCAACTATGACCAATGTCATGTACATATATTTAGATGGCTTAAAATCGGACACCATGGTCCAAGTCAGAGGTTTGTCATTACATTGGCCAATGCTGTAAAACTGAACTGACCATTAGTTCCAAAATCCTCTACATCTACTCTTAAAAGTGGGGGGTCTCCCTGCCCTACTTAGCACTTCAGACCAGTACCCAGCATTCTTGTGTTGGCCATAGCCTATGCCTTGAGCCACCCTGACCCTGCTCATCATGCGTACCGCTTTCTGAACTCTTCCTGACATCCTCTGGCTTTATCACTGGTCAACAATTTTATGATGATTTATTTGGTTTCAATACTCCAGGTGACATCTTGCGTTCTCACTCTGACTGACCAATATATCCCTTGATGTATATCTGCTTCCAGACATTTATTTAGATAATATCCAGACAAATTCCAGACAGATATTTAGGTAATATCCTGCCTAATTCTAGCCCAGACGTTAGGATTCTCTCACCTGTGGCCTGATGCTCCCATCAAGTTGGTCCGGTTCCCATACATACCAAGATCTCTTAGAAATTTAACCTTCAGTGATCTGGTGCAAGTCAACTGCTGCTTACTTTCATTTAAATCATGATTATCTAATCCCCGGTCC
This sequence comes from Mirounga angustirostris, assembly GCF_029215605.1. Taxonomy (NCBI): domain Eukaryota; kingdom Metazoa; phylum Chordata; class Mammalia; order Carnivora; family Phocidae; genus Mirounga; species Mirounga angustirostris. Next base: position 23,121,781 of record NW_026991715.1, read on the forward strand.
TTCACAAATGGTCTTGTTTGTTTCTTTTCTTCAACCACCTCAGCGCTTTACATTAAAGGAAGATAAATTATGCAGAAGTAGAGCTTGGGTAATATCATTTTCATAGTCAGAAATACTTCAATAGCTTCCCATTGCCTGTGAAATAAAATTCATTTTTTTAGCTGACATTCAGAGCCCTCCATAAACTGGGTTCACCTTATCTTCCTAGATTTATTTCTTAAAACTTCCTTTTACACACTCATATTCCATCTCTCCATCCCTTACCGGACAAAACCTCTGATGGAAGCCCTCTATCTCTGTTCTCTACTCCTGCCGACAAAGTAACAAAACCTGTCTGATTGGTTTTACTTTGCATGATTATAGACCTCAGATGAGCGTTTAACTTTGCCCAGCCAAACAGCTGAGATTTTTTTTCCAGGAGTCTGCTTTCTCACTCTCCAAGACAACTATTCTCTACCCTCTTATCTCTTCTCAAACTTCGCTCCCCTCCTCCACACTTACACCTAGCTGATGACCTCACCTATAAGTTACTGAGAATACACAGGCCATCAAACGGGGACTCTCTCATCTTTTCACTGCCAAATCTAAATTCTTGCTTCATTTTGTCACATGTGTTCTCCTGATTGCTTTTTGTTATCAGTGGAAAAAGTTCCTCCTCCCGTTCAAGGTTCTTTCCTCCTACTAGCGCTCCTGACCCCGTGGTTTTCACCTTCCTATGTATGTCACTTATTTACCCTACTTCACACTTGCATCACATACTCCTCTTTTCCAGCTCATTCCTATAGGAACGTGTTGGTATCTCACATCTCTGCAAAAACTGTCTCTGATTTCTCATCACTCAGTACGTTTTTCCCATTCTTATTCTAAGATAAACAACTCCACACAGTCTTCACTTCCTCACATCCTTCCAATTTGCTGTTTAATCCACCAGTCTTAATCTCTCCACCCCATTTAGATGATGGCATTCCACTGAAAGTGCTCTAATCAAGGTTCCCGACAATCTTCATGATGCCATACCCAGGATAAACCTTGCTATGTTCACCTTACTTGAATTTATAGTGTTGTACAATACAAATGACCACCCCTTTCCTCTTGACACACGTCCATTCTTGGCCTATGTCAAACCACAGAGTCCTGGTTTGTCTTCTTCCTTATTAGTTACTTCTTTGTCTAATTTGTTGAATTCTACTTTATAGTATTGCTAAAGATCTTCAAGACCTAGTTCAAGGCCCCTTCTTCCTCTGAATCTTCAATTTTTCCCTGAATTATTTTGTTCATTCCCATGACCTTAAATATCACTGATAGCCTAATAATTCTTAGATTTGTAACTCGGGTTCTCTTTCACTCTTTGACTCCAGATTCAGATGCTTGCAGGTGACCTTTATATTTCCTCTTGTTTATCTAACCTTCCAACTTAACTTTGCTTCAAACATGGCCTTTCCCTATCTTCTCCCATACTAGGCAATGCCATCACAACCTACCCAATTGCTCTATCAAAATACATTGGCAAGAAGAAAAGCTACGGATTGAGATCATTGCAATAAATAAGTGGAACTCTATGATATAAAGTAAAGGTTGGAATAGAAGGGAAGAAGACGTTGATGAGGTAGGTCAGCAAAAAACTGTTTAAGAAGGAGAGGACATTTCAACTGAAACATGAATTATAAGAGAAAGTCAAGCAAGCAGAGAGGCAGAAGAAAACACATTCCAAAAGGAAATCACAAGGTTTTCTTTCTTTCTTCTTTTATTATTATGTTCAATTAGCCAAGATATAGTACATCATTAGTTTTTGATGTAGTGTTCAACAATTCATTAGTTGTGTATAACACCCAGTGCCCATCACCACCCGTGTCCTCCTTAATACCCATCACCTGGTTACCCCATCCCCCCCAACCCCTCTTTTCTGTAACCCTCGGTTTGCTTCCTGGAGTCCAGAGTCTCTCATAGTTTTTCTCCCTCTCTGATTTCTTCCCATTCAGTTTTCCCTCCCTTCCCCTGCAGTCCTCTGCACTATTCCTTATGTTCCTCATATGAGTGAAATCATATGATAATTGTCTTTTTCTGCTTGACTTAGCCTAATCCCCTCCAGTTCCATCCATGTTGCTGCAAATGGTGGGTATTTGCAAATGGTGGGCTTTTAGCAGAATATCATTATTAGGAATGGGAATAAAAAATGTTATGTCAGGGCACCTGGGTGGCTCAGTCAGTTAAGCATCCAGCTCTTGATTTCTTCTCAGGTCATGATCTCATGGTCTTGAGATCAGTCCAGTGTCAGGCTCTGTGCTGAGTGTGGAGCCTGCTTAGGATTCTCTCTCTCCCTTTCCCTCTACCCCTCCACCCCCCACTTGCGCACACGCACACTCTCTAAAAAAAAAAAAAAAAAAAAAAAAGTGTTATGCTAATTACTAAGTGTAAAACAAGCCAAGTGGCTATGAAGAATGGGTTTCAAAAATTATTTGAAGACGTTTAAGTTCTTTTTTTCCAAAGATTGATTTATTTTAGAGAGAGAGAGAGCACACAAAGGGCGAGGGAGAGAATCTCAGGCAGACTCCCCTCTGAGTGCAGAGCCCGACCCCAAGAACCCAAGATCATGACCTGAGCCGAAACCAAGAAGTTTCGGACACTTAATGGACTGAGCCACCCAGGTGCCCAACTTAAGTTCTTTTTTTTTTTTTTTTTAAGATTTTGTTTATTTATTTGAGAGAGAGAATGAGGTAGAGAGAAAGAGCACATGAGAGGGGGGGAGGGTCAGGAGGGTCAGAGGGAGAAGCAGACTCCCTGCCGAGCAGGGAGCCCTATGCGGGACTCGATCCCGGGACTCCAGGATCATGACCTGAGCCGAAGGCAGTGGCTCAACCAACTGAGCCACCCAGGCGCCCCCAACTTAAGTTCTTTATTATCAGAATTAAGTTGTACAATTATCTGATGTCATTACAGTTTTGGAGCAGTGGAGAAAGCCCCCAAGTTACAAAGTAAACATCATAGAACCTTGTTATCTCAAGAGAAAAGGTAGACAATCCTGAGATAATTAAGGGGCTGTGTTTTGCTCTTGTCATTGTTTAGTTTTGTTACCATGTAAATCTAATCATCAGAAAGATCAAGTCCTGGATGGACTGAGCAGTAGAGAAAATACAGATGTAGTCATTTCTAATTTATATCAAAATTGGTTTAGTATCTAAGTTTCTCACCTTAGTTGAGAAGCAGCTTAGATTTCCAAATGCCTTAGAATAATCTATGTGGGGGCGCCTGGGTGGCTCAGTCGTTAAGCGACTACCTTCAGCTCAGGTCATGATCCCAGGGTCCTGGGATCGAGCCCTGCATCGGGCTCCCTCCTCGGTGGGAAGCCTGCTTCTCCCTCTCCCACTCCCCCTGCTTGTGTTCCCTCTCTCGCTGTGTCTCTCTCTGTCAAATAAATAAATAAAATCTTTAAAAAAAAAAAAAAGAATCTATGTGAGCTCAATATGAATTCATATTATAATTAGAAGTACTTTCAAGTGCGTACATAGATTTCAGATACATCGGTGATACAGAGAGAAATTAATCTCCATCAATCTAACAGTTCACTTGGCAACTTGCAGTGGTTCTCCAAATCACATTATCATTGTTATCCAGTCTTATGAAGATGTAGCACTGTTTCACGTGATGTTCTAAAAGAACCTAGATAATTATGGATTTTTAAAAAAAACTTAGAAATCTGTATGAGAGTTGGTCAAATGTGCAAATAAAGATTTAAAAAAAAGTCAAGAGTCTGGTTAAATATAAACCCATGGCTCAGGGTTAGGAAAAGAAACAGTAGAGAAGTACGTTTATGTGAAAATAAAAGAACAGAGAAAATAATGCTCTCCATTGTTCAGAGTGACAAAGAACCGGCAGGCACCCAAATGCCATGGGAGACAAGATTAATACTAAGTATATCTGTCAACATCCTGTTTGAAAATCTTAGCCAGGATCAGAGGTATCTGAAAACATCCAAAGGGGGTTTTGCCTAAGAATGAATCATATTCTCTGCAGCACAGAGCCCTAAAATATCAGTATAGGATGTTAGAAGTCAAACAGAACTTAGTGATCATCTTGTCCAACTCCTATGTTTTACAGATGAGAAAAATGGGGCCTAGAAAACCCTCTCTCCACTCTGCAGTGCTGGGAGGCACCAGCAAATTACGTACAGAATATGGACTTTTAGAGCCATACAGAATTAGGTCTGAAACCCAGCTTAGTCACTCAGACAGTCCCTTACTATCTCTGACCCTAATTTCCTCAGCTACAACATAGGAGTAACTATTCTGGAGAGTGGCTGTGATATCAGAAATAAAGTGCACAAAGCATCTGGCGCCTAGAGAATCAACAAATGCTAAGTCTTATTCTCCCTAATCCTGGGATTAGTGGCAGAACAAGGAAACCCACCTCAATCCAAGTGTATCCTCAATATACCCTCAGAGATCCCCAGTGACACTTCCTCCCAACTCCCCCACCGAAAAAAGAATGAGTGCGGTAAGGGCAATACACCATTCTATAAATACTTAGGCTTTTAATAATCTGGAAATATTTAATGAGTCACTACTGTGTAAAATGTCAAATGGAACTTTCAGATTTTTCCAGTGCTTAAACATAGCAAAGGACTGTTGAACACAAGGGGCAGAAATCTAATAACTTGGTGCAAACATTCTAAATACTACTGAGGGAATCTTTTTGAACTGAATCTTTCACACATAAATATGTATGGAGATGGGGTGTCAATGTTGCATATATGGATGCCAAACTTGTTTTCTTTTTTTTAAGATTTATTTATTTATTTTAGCGGGGGAGGGGCAGAAGGAGAGGGAGAAAGAGAGAATCTCAAGCAGCCTCCACGCTGAGGGAGCCTGACACGGGGCTCGATCCCACGACCCTGAGATTATGACCTGAGCCGAAATCAAGAGACAGACACTTAATCAAATGAGCCACCCAGGCCCCCCAGGATGCCAAACTAGGTTTGCTAAGTACAACTGCCTTTTTTTTTTTTAATTCAACAAGATTGTGTTAGATTTATCTAACCTCTAAGACAGAAAAAAGAAAATTCAAAACTTCAAAGACTGAATGAATTTATAGGAAGGTAAAGGAAGATTTCTGAAGACTTAATGATTTGCCAAAGAATGAGACACAGCTAAAACGTGTATCTGTCCTAAATAGCTATCTCCATTGTGAATGTACATAACATGGAAATACAGGCCCACCACTGAGACGATAGACTTAATGAATCACAGGCAATCTGATTGCTGAGACCTTTTGGTCCCATCTAATTCTAACCTATCTGTATAGACACAGTCATTAGTCATGACATATTAAATGAAGAGGGACAATTAAAGTTTCTACAACCAGGCATGTGCTCTGTTGAACACCCTCTTAGGCTCGCCCTTTTAAAAATGAATATGAGTCTTTTAAAATGAGTCAGGATTATGTCTTTAGGGAAATATCCCATAACTAGTTTCTGCTAGTTACCATTTAGGTAGTCACCTGGTGCCTAGAGTTGCCAATATGGTAATTTAGATCTGGGTAGCTGAGAAAGGTAGGAGATATAAAGGATTTCATAACTAGAAAGGATCCTAAGGAGGCCTACAGGCTAAATCTCATTAACCAAAGTGCTCTATTTACTCCTTAAAGTATGGACCTGTGCTATATGTTAGATATTTTGCATTAGCTTCAATCATTTAACAATCAGGAGATTTCCCATTATAAGCAGGACTTCCAGCTCCCCTGGAAAAGCAGGACACTGTGGCAATTCTGGGTCTTGAATTCTTGCCTGCCAACCTTCTGTTAGAACTGAACAGTCATGTTCCCCTTAAATGCAGTGAGTTCGCTCCAGTGGCCCATCTCCCATCACTCCTGATGGGCTTACCCAGGTCAGTTCCACTCACTGGCCTTCCCTTCACAGCTCCTGATAGAGTCCAAACCATATCTGAGAGGTGAGAAAAACCAAAGCCCAGAGAGATCAAAAGACTGATACTGGCTCCAGGACCTAGTTCTCACAGACAGCTATATCTTTTCCCATTTAGGAAAGTCTTTGATGGGTAGTAGAGTGTTGGTTACTTCCTAAGAGATCAAGTAAACCAAAAAATACAATCCAGAGCAATATCTATAAGGAACAAAAGACCTAGGTAAAAAGTAATGGCACCACAGACAAAATGTTACTAATTATAATCTTAGGTTACAAATGTATTCTTAAAAGGAGGCCTAATTATTATCAGGCAATTGGCTCAAATAATTTTTAATTTCTAAACTGGCTTTAGTTGGGTTTCAAATGTTAACATACACTAAGAGTCACATGGAGTCTTAGGGGAATTTAAATTTCTAGGCCCTTTTTTGAGGAAGTCCTGATTTAGTAAATCTAGGTGAAATGCAGGAATTTGCATTTTTGATGAGTATCATAGGTGATTTATTATACTTACTTGTCATAGTAAGAGGTCACTTTCAGATACTCAGTTCTGATCTCAAGCTCCAGACCTTAAGCATAGGACTCCGTCCTCTTCACACAGAGGAAGTTTACCATGGTCCCTGCATTATTTTCCTTCTTTCTCTGTGTTCTCTGTGTTGTGGTTTATGAAAGAAAAACCCAAAGAAGATATGACTGACAGAGTATGGGGGCTCTGAGTGTAATTACCTAAATATAATTGCTCAACTGAATGTTTTTTCCATGGTGACTAGGTTAATAATTACAGTATCTCCTACCCACTCTATGGACTCAGCTCCTCTTCCTAAAGAAAACTTCCTTTGAATTGAAAAAAATTCAACTCGAATTGAAAAAAAAAATGTCCTTTATGAACCAAGTCTACCATGAATTTTTAAAAATCTAGTTTGAAACACGAAGTCAACTTGTTTTGTGTTTCTTCCCTAAAATTTGTATCTTTTACAGGTTTTATACTTTGTCTCCTATGCCTGTTAAACAGACTTTTAATATAACCAAAGAAGCAAAATAAATATTGTTACACAGTAGTTCCCTCCCATGTAACCATCATTTGATTCCACCTAGTTGAACTAGATCTCATATGCTATATTAGAGCAGAATCCACTTAAGCTTAACTTACTTAAAGCAGTTTTAAAGAGAAAATTTCTTTAAAAAAAAAAAGATTTTATTTATTTATTTGAGAGAGGGAAAGAGAGAGAGAACAAGAGTGCAGGGGGGAGCAGCAGAGGGAGAGGGAGAGGCAGACTCCCCCCAAGCAGGGAGTCCGACATGGGGCTCAATCCCAGGACCCTGGGATCATGACCTGAGCCGAAGGCAGATGCTTAACGACTGAGCCACCCAGGCACCCCGTAAAGTAAGGAAAATTCTATATTCAGTCTAAAAAGGTAAAAAAAAAAAAAAAAAAAAGTGAGATAAAAAATTAGTTTCTTAGAGAGGAGAGGTTGCCAAAAAGGAATATAATATCTGTCTCCAATTAATCCATACTGAAAGTCTGCAGAAGTAATACCACATTACAGAAGATAACAAGAAGGAAAAAGAATTTCATAGAAGCAGAGCTGAATTCCCAGTAAGGTAGTTTTGAATGTGTAAGTTCAGGTTCTCAGGTTGTAAGTGCAAACAATAAAGCAATTCTTGACATAAAAGCAGGCATATCTAATCAGGCCACTCTTATAAGAAGAGATAAAGGCCTTGGAGGACTTTTGATATCATTTAATGGAAACCAACCTCATGTATATATGGAATAATACGGTTTTAAGAGAAGGGCATGTATAATGTTTTCTCTTCTCAGTTTTTCTCCTAAGAATTAACTTTAGAGGATTTTCTCATTCCTTTGTTATCTTTCAAAATTTTGCTTTAGAATAGATGTTTTACTTTAGGAAAACCCTTTTAAAAATTACTTGAGAATGTGAAAATATTTAAGAGTCTTTCAGCTTCTAATGTGTTTTACTTCAAAAGTAACTTTTATAATACTAAAACATAGGTTAATGTGCTTCAGAGGTAATTAACTGACACGATTCTATCCAGTAATTTAACCCCTCCCTGATATCAAAGAAGTTTAAGGTACTGTGTAGTAACTGGGTTAGTTACTAGAATCAGAGTTCCCTATGTAATAGAGGGCTTGTTTATAGGTGCAGAATTTATGAAAAGAAAAGAAAAAAAATACGCCCTACTTTAGGCAACATTAAGTAGCCCTGTTTTGCAGGAATGATGAAGTGGGGGAAGAAGGGCCAAGTAGGATAGACTGGGAGGAGATGGGCATTAACACAGCACAGCAAGCAGGAAAGGTTGCTGGATCCCATGAAATATCCAGGATATGGAAGGACCAGCCTTACAGGGGAGCCCATTTCCAGATGTGCATCCTCAGCACTGTCCTACCAGCTGACAGGCTTGGGGTGGGGTAGGGGGAGGGGGTAGAAGGATGGAAGCTGTTGTGGCCAAAAAAGGTTCCAGGGTAAATCGTAGCAATTCAGTATTTAGGACAGAATTATGGTTTCTAAACAAGACTTGGGGCTCTGGGGCACATGGGTCACATCCGAGAAGGACAGACTTGCTCTGTGAGCAGGGGTCCCTGACCTCAGTTTTGCCTTCTCTGTGGTGCCTGCTCTGGATTCCAGGGCAGTGATAACATCCAGAGAGTGGGTTTCATAGAATCAGCTAGCTTTTTAGGAAGAAAATAAAAATTTAATAAATGACTCATGAGTCACGGATGTGTTTTGAAATTGAGTCCCAAATGTTATAGAATGCTGATAATTTTAAACTCTAGATTAAAAGTTAGAATTATGTCTTTATTTTTCTGTGCTGCTTTTTTTTTTTTTAAGAGGGTAGAGGTGGGATAGGGGAGACTTCTTTCCAATAAAACAAAAGAAATGGTATAAGACAGGTTGAAAGAGGGCTAAAAAGCAACCATTCTAAATTGACATTTGCCTGAGGAGAAAAGATGTACAAGACAAGCAGTGGAAAGATGAAGACACCCAGAAGCAGAGACACAGGCCCTGCTCTGAGGCTGCTGCCTGAGCCTCCATCAGCTCACACAACATTTGCAGAAGAGGAAATGTTGAGAGAGAGTTTCTGGAACAACAGGGGGCTGGCTTAGTCATAAAGCTCCTGTGTCAGCAAGCAGAAGGCCTGCTTCTGAATTTACAAGGCATATATACAACTTCTCCAATGCCAGCCATAAATATGAAAGGTGGTTATACACGACCTCCCACCAAAGATAGAGAAATAAACAAGAAAAAGGATCAATGAGAAAAAGGAGACCTCAGCTATTGTCCATTCAAACCCAGTCACCCAGCAGAGACCCTGCAGATTCAGAGCTCATCTGTGAGCTTGCAATAGCCCCGCTGGAAGATTTGGGCCTGATCGTGATCTTGCAGGACCAGGCTCATTATGTGCAGTGTCTTCAAAAATATAATGAGTTCTCAAAAGAACCCGCAAGTTTATCTTTGAGTATTTACCCAAATATCATGGATGTGTGTATGTTCCAAAGGAAATGGAATGGACATAATAAGGAGGAATGGGCTCTAAATTCCATGTGGGATGGCAGGTGTCCTTAGTGGTTAACCTCAGTCAAGTTCATGTTTCCACTGATGCTCAAGTAGTAGCTTCAGATCCCCAAAGAGAAGTGTCCAGCCAGATCCAAGAAGCACCTGCATTCACAGGTGTTTAGTTGAAGTTTATTCATTATTTGTTAGAGACATTTTAACATTTGTCTTGTATATCTAATTCTCAGGAGAGAGAACAGAAAATGAAACACAGGGATCTGAATCCCAGCTCTGCTAATCCTAATAGTTTGGCTGTGCCTCAGTATCCTCATTGCTCTAAAACCGAAATAGCGTTGTAAGAGTTTGTTGGAAAAAACATACAGAAACTTTCACGCCACTTCCTTTTCCTGGACTTGTCTCTTCCTCTTAGAGATGCTACACCTATAAAGCAGGGTTGCTTATTTCAGCTCATCCTAAAGTCAGATGTACAGGTAAAATGGAATTGTGTTTATTCTACTAGTTACCGGAGAGTCCCTAAGGCTGGTCCAGTTTTGAGGGGAGGGAAATTAGATTCCACCTCTTGATAGGGGGTAGCCAGTTCACAGTTCAGCACAGTATGTGAGACAGGATCTTTGGAAAATATGGTCATCCACACGTGGCTGGCTGCATAACATAATTTTGAAGGTCAAAAGCGGAGTATAGTCTGCTGGTATTTTCTTTGTAACAAATTCCAATTATTCCTCAGGCAGATACATACTTAGAGTGGATGAGTACAAAGGATTTTGGGGTCAGGAAGACAAAAGAGAAAAGCACATTAAATATTGTAAAACATTCTCACAAGTGCACCTAAGACTCAGATAAATTGATAAGGATCCTGAGCTTCAACCTCTTGGACATATTTGATCGGCCTCCTCCAGGCTTAGCTACCAAGTAAGAGAAGCAGAGCAAGCTCTTTTATTTAATTGGGTTTTCTTTCAAATTATTTTTTATTAAAGCAGTATTCTGTATAAAAGATGATACTGCTGTGTGGATCAAGTCTTACTAAATAGCTGGTGTCTCGTTTGCAAAAGACTGATTTGAGAAAAAAAACTTCTGGATTCAGGATAAAACTTTTTTCCCAGACAACATATAATTTGGTTAAAAAGTATGTTTAAGTCTTGAACAGGTTATTTTTTAAGGAGAAATATGAATTAATCTAAACAATGAGACATGATTATCAATTTTATTTCACACAATAAAAGCAAGCATCTACTTGCAAACAAAAAACACACATTCCTTGCTTTCATGAAGCTTATTATGTAGTGGAACTCATTCCATGTTGTTTCACTGAAATATTCCTCAAGAAATTAAACTGTTTTGTTAAATTATAGCATTGCAAGATAATGGCATGAAAAATCACTCCATTCCACGGGCGCCTGGGTGGCTCAGTCAGTTAAGCATCTGCCTTCGGCTCAGGTCGTGATCCCAGGGTCCTGGGATTGAGACCCGTGTCCATCTCTGTACTCAGTGGGGAGTCTGCTTCTCCCTCTACGGCTCCCCCCAGTGTTCCTGCTCTCTTTCTTTGTCTCTCCCAAATAAATAAACAAAATCTTAAAAAAAAAAATCGTTCCATTCCAAATGGCAAAAAATCAATCATTCCAAAAACCTAAATGGCATGAACAATCATCAGTAATTCGCAGTTCTTCTGGATAGACCTAGGCCAAAGGAGGAGGGCCTAGGAGGCTGGTGCCAAACCTGTGGATCATTTGCCTTTTCATGAATGATTAGTAAAAGATTTTGCTAATGAGAAAAATATATACGTGAGGTGCCAGACACCTTATAAAAGTATATTCACGTCCCTACTGAATTTAATTGATTAGAAAAGTAAACAAATATAAACAGTCCGGAAATTAATAGAGAAATCAGAGACATTAGTTTAGATATGATATGCAAACACAATTAAAAATAAAACCAAAAATAATTAAAAGGTGATGGAAGGATTGAGAAAAGAGAAGGAGGTTGTTTTTACACCAGCTTTGAAGAAAGCTAAGGGAAGCCAAGAATCTTCCTTACACTCTGAATCAGGCCTTTTTTACCTTTTGTATATCCCCATCACACACAATTTTGATGGTTCATCTCAAACCCCACCACCGAAGCAATTGCAACATTCCAATCCTACTTTAACTTGGTCCTTCCCTGACCTATAGTCCTGATCATACGCTTTGTATTTGACCTGTGTTTCTGCTCTATTCTCTACCGCTTCCTAATTGTCATATTTGTAAGTTTTGTCAAACCAGCCCCAGTGCCCAAAGTACACAGTCTACCTACAGGACTAGTCGGTCAATCACCGAGAGTTAGAGGAGCAGTGAGCAACCTTGTTTTCTCAACGTGGAAATGTGCCAAGTGGAATGAGGTACAGATGAAGAGTATTGGAGTAAACATGAGGATGAAACGTATGAACTTTTCTTCAAGGTATTCTTTTTATAAAGGTCCTTGGAGCATGTTCCTGCACCAAGGCCAAAGTCGCAAGTGGGCAATACTAACCGGGCACCATCCCCAGCCTTAGTCCAGCAAAAATAAATAAAACTCAATTTTTCCTGACCTCCCTGCCCACACACATCTTACTCAGGGAGTTGGAGGCCTGGGGCTGCACCACAGATAGATAACAGTCTTAAATGGTTTAGGCAGGGTGGTCAAGGAGCTGGCAGAGGATTCATCCTTCAACTAGGTGAAGACTAGTTGGGGGGCGGTGGGGAGCTATTCCTCTACCCTCTTGGGTTTTGTAACCGGAGCCTGTAAATTAAACTGAAACAAGATGATTAACAGGAGAAAAGCATACAAATATATTTGATGTTAATATTTTTACATGACACGGGGCTTCGCAGGAAAGAAGTGAAAACCTCAAAGACGTGGTGAGTCCTGAGAGCTTAGACCCCATTTTAACAAAGGGTGATACCCTGGAGACAAAGAACAGAGGGTTTGGGCTTTTAGAAACAGTCAGTTGTGGAAAGGTAAATGTATAGGGAAAATTAATGAAGGATTAGAATCATTTAGTAAGGTTTGTTTGTACAGATTCCGCTCAGATCAACTCCACATTTCTAGTGATAAGGATGGTACAAGGAGGGTACCTTTCTCCTGGGAGATTTTCACTCTGCTCTGGGGGAGAAAGAGGGAAGGGACAAAGCCCTTCCTGAATCTGCTGTTTCTCAACATCCTTCAGCTCTGAATAACCAACATGCCAAAGTGTAGCATATTTTGGGGTAGCATGTTCTGATCTCCTTCACTAGCTACCAGTTAAAACCTGAGAAGTTCTGTTCAATCATTCAGTCTGTATCTTTCAAGAGTGTTTTTCAAAGAAGGATTTTGGGATCCTCGGCATCAAAATTACTTTGGATGAGAGACACAGATGCAGAATCCTGGGCCCACCCCAGACCAGTCAAATTAGACTATCTGGGGTGGGCCTGGAATCCACATGTTTAACAAGCTTCCAAACAATTCTCAGATTTTGTGTTTTTTTTCGTGCACGGGGCTGCTTTCATGCACAGAGAGGAATGGCAAGAGCTGTGTGTCGCCTCCTTTTGAGCTTGCGTGTGTTCCAGAGTCCAACTACAATCCTCACTGGCCCCCTTCACTCACTCACATTTACCTCACTGGCCTGTATAGGAATTTGTATTTTCAGCCCATGGTTGAGAGCCTTCTGGGTTTTGTGATGAGGGAAGACCGGCAGCCTCTGGTAAATCTAAGAGATGTTTCTGAAAACCTCTTCTGCCTAGTTTACTTCAGTTCAGAAAACAAAACAAAACAAAACCCCAAATTAGAAACATAGGGACTCTAATATGGCAGACAGCTACATTTATCCTCCTGGGACTTGAGGAAGGCTTATGGCCCCTCTCTCTACACCAAATTCTTGTCAGGGAGCTAAGAACTGATTCCCAGAGACTTATTCTTGTTTCACGGCTGGAACAAGGGGATCAATACAAAGTATCTTTATGTCACTTCTTCTACAACTGCTCAGAAGTCATGAGGGAATTTAAGAGGCAAACTTAGGACAGTTTCCCAAGACCATGTTCATTCTGACCCTTAGGAAACAGAGGTCAGGGGAAAATGTCATAGGAGTAAGAGAAAGGCAGCACTGCTTGAAAGTTAATGATAGTCCACTTTAAATCAATGACCCGTGGAACTGTTACATACATCCAAACAACCAGAGCATATTTAGATATCATTCTTACATATAAGCTGATTATTCTTATCTCTACCAAAAAATATAGTACTTAACAACTATTTCATTTATAATATTAACCAAATTTTTAAGATAAAAATAACTCATAATCTGATTGTCCCAACAAAATATTATTTTTTTCATATTAGCTCTTTCTAAATAAATATACTTATATACATACACAGTTTTATAATTAAAATACTGTATTATATATTCTGCTATTTTAATAAGATCTTTTAAACTTCAGTACTATGGGGATCCCAAATATAGTGACTAAATTATATATATATAAGAGAATAATCACCAAGGGATATAAATCTTTCTTTTAACAATAACTAAAAAATCTAGCAACAGCAGGAAATAGAAAACTGTATATTCAATTCTTGAATCTGGGTCTTGACATTGACAACATACTTGTTAAAAAAAAAACTTCCTGCCCTCCTTCAAATAGTTTACTAAATGCTCTTCAAATGACTTTCATAAGCATCGCTTACTTGATTATTACCCCATTTCAAAATGCCTCCTATCTCTATGTGTTTGTGGAACACATATCATACTTGGCAATGAAAGTAGTGCTGGACTGGTCGTCAACAGAGCATTCAACACCCCACATGAGTATAAAGAGAGAAGTAGGGGCGCCTGGGTGGCTCAGTCGGTTGGGCGACTGCCTTCGGCTCAGGTCATGATCCTGGAGTCCCGGGATCGAGTCCTGCATCGGGCTCCCGGCTCGGCGGGGAGCCTGCTTCTCCCTCTGACCCTATCCCCTCTCATGCTGTTTCTCTCTCTCTCTCTCTCTCTCAAATAAATAAATAAAAAAATAAAAAAATAATAAAAAAAAAGAGAGAAGTAAATGCCCACAAAGATTGCTGACTGCCACGGCTGTAGACAATTTTCTGGGTCTGTGTGGCATTGCGGAGAGAATTATCAATGATGACACGAGTTATTCTGGGCAGGCAGAACCGAGGAAGTACCCTAATGCCCCAGTGATGATTTTAAATGTGTGAGTCAAAGTTGTTAATTACCTGAAGTTGTTCTGGAGAGTGTGACTTTAACTTGACTAACTATTCAACTCTATTGGCTCATTAGTCAAGGCACATGTGGTTGCAAGTGTCAGGAACCCAAATTAAACTTGTTTAAACAAAAAAAGAGCAAGTGCAGGCTTTTTTTTTTTTTAAGATTTTTTTTTTAATTTCTTTATTTGAGAGAGAGAGAATGAGAGAGAGCAAGCACATGAGAGGGGGGAGGGTCAGAGGGAGAAGCAGGCTCCCCGCCGAGCAGGGAGCCCGATGTGGGACTCGATCCTGGGACTCCAGGATCATGACCTGAGCCGAAGGCAGTCGCTCAACCAACTGAGCCACCCAGGCGCCCTACAATCATCATTTTTAAAGATTTTATTTTTAAGTAATCTTTACACCCAAACATGGGGCTTGAACTTAACAACCCTGAGATCAAGAATCACAAGCTATACTGTTTGAGCCAGCCAGGCACCCCTATAATCACCATTTGTAAAATGTGTTCTAACTCCAAAATTTGAGTCATTCTCAGGATCTCCTTTGATTGTCTGCTTTTTTTTTTTTATTTTTTTATTTTTTTAAAGATTTTATTTATTTATTTGAGACAGAGAGAATGAGAGACAGAGAGCATGAGAGGGAGGAGGGTCAGAGGGAGAAGCAGACTCCCTGCCAAGCAGGGAGCCCGATGCGGGACTCGATCCCGGGACTCCAGGATCATGACCTGAGCCGAAGGCAGTCGCCCAACCAACTGAGCCACCCAGGCGCCCAAGTGTAGGCTTTTGTAATAAAAAAATCTCAAGCATGGCTAGATCCAGATGCTTGGATAATGTCAATGGGATCCGGGACTCTGTGTCTTCCTACCCTGCTTTCCTCTACAGCGGGGTGTAGACTGAGGTGGACACCAGCAGCATCACCTTGACAATGTATATGCTTAGCAACCCCAGTCAGACAAGAACTCCTTTTTTAGAGCTGTCTCACCTAAGTCCTGCAATTCACTCTCTTGGGGGAATTTTTTTAAATAAATCATTGAAATTGGATAATGTAAAGTTTTAGATGGGTATGCTCGGTCTATATGGGCACCAATGGAGCCTCCAGCAAGGTCAGCTGCACCCGAGTTATGTAGCCTGAGAGCAGAAAAGGGGAAATTACCCAAAGTTAAACTGGTTTTACTAATAGTAGTATCACTAAAAGGAACAAACAAAAAATAGCTGTATACTGCAAATAGACATGATAAAACCTTGATCTCAAGTCCTATCTTATGGGACCATATTTAAACCAATAGGTTTTAAAAGAAATAAAATCCAGGGACATGGAAACTTCTACCGAAAATTGTATTGTTCTAAGATGGGAACCAGTTATTAACATTAAATTTAAATGAGTGAATTTCATCATGACAAAAAGTGGCTGTAATAGATAATGACTTGCCCTGCTCCCGACCACCTGCCCATGATATTCTAATCCTAAACCCTGGAACCTGGGAATATGTTACTTTACATGGCAAGAGGGACTTTGCAGATGTGATTAATATTAAGGTCCTTGAGAAGTGGAGATTATCCTGGATGATCCAGGTGGGCACTGAGGACATGACTCCTTAAAAACACGGTACTTTGCTTGGCTGTGGTCAGAGGGAAATGTGATCACAAAGAAGGGTCAGGGAGATGTAACATTAATGGCATTAATGTTAGATAGAGAATGGGAATCAGGAGCCAAGGAATGTGGACAGCCTCTGGAATATGGAACATGTGAGAAAGGGATTCTCTTCTGTAGCTTCTAAGAAGGAACACAGCCCGGCTATCACTGTGATTTTAACTCAATGGCACCTATGTTAGTCTTCTGACTTCCAGAACTGTAAGAGAGTAAATTTGTGTTGTTTAAGCTGCTGTTTGTGGCATTTTGTTAGGCAGCAACAGAAAACTCACACAACTATTTTGGCACTCAGGACGTAGTCAGTTCACACCACTTGGAATAGCTCAGGCTGAAGAACCCCATTTTGGCAGAGACATTTCTTACTCACTGAAGGTGCATGCGTCACCCACCTTTCCCAGGCTCTGTGCAGTCGGGTAGGGTCCTATGATTTTGAGTTTAAGTAACATAGATCACATCTCAGGCTGAGACAAGGAAATGCCCCATGCTCTTCCCCTGCCCAGCTCTTTAGTTCTCTGCCTGGGCAAATTGGAAGGCTCTTGAAGAAATGGTGGTGCCCCAAGACACAAACATCCTGCCCGGACCCCTGAGACTCTGCTTGAAAAGGAGCTGACTGGAGAACTACTTGCAACAGATTGTTCACAAGTGAAAAACAAATTTTTGTATTTTAAGCTACTGACATTTCCAGGTTTATTTGTTCCTATAGACTAATCAAGACTACCCTGACTGGTATACTTACTCAGAATAAGGCTATCTCAGGAGCTGAAGGATCAAACCTATCTAGCTCAACATGGAAACTACTTTGCAATTCCCTCTCTTATTAACCTATTAAGTTGTATCATTTATGCTTCAATTTCTCTGTATGAACGAATGGGAGATAAGTAATTTTATATAGCACTTGGGAAAATATTCAATATTCTATAAATGACTATTCCTTTCCTTTGTGTTGTTTTCATCAGACAATAATGAATTTTAATTTAGAAAATAGAAAGGAATTTTGTGTTTTGTTAAGAAACAATAGTCTTGTTTTTCTGTCATTGGCTGGTAATGATAATGGAGATTCTACACTTTCAATGTTAAGCTTATATGATAAAGATTTATATTTGTGTGATGAAAATCACTGTTTCCTATCAGTATTTTACATTTAAGACATCTGCCAAGATATTAAGGAATTTTAGCAGAACTGCATGCTTATGGCCATCAAAAAGTATAACTGACAAGAAAAAGTAAACTCACAGTCCGAGATGCTTTCCTAAGACAACTGGAATGCAAAAAAATTAAAACTGAAATACAGTCCATTTTAA
Source organism: Mirounga angustirostris (assembly GCF_029215605.1). Classification (NCBI taxonomy): domain Eukaryota; kingdom Metazoa; phylum Chordata; class Mammalia; order Carnivora; family Phocidae; genus Mirounga; species Mirounga angustirostris. The sequence goes on from NW_026991715.1 coordinate 23,139,363, forward strand.
ATAGAGTAATGGCTTAATATTTTCCATTTAATCATCCAGGGTGATAATAACAGCTCAAGGAGAGCCAGAGATTACCGAATTCCTCTCCTTTATTTGACAGAAGACAAAACTGAGGACTATTAATTTATGCCAGTAACCAATAGGGACAGAGATCATACCTGAGGGCAAATCTAAGCGAAGTCAGAAAGTAGCTATGTTGTTAAGGCTAAGCTAGATTTATATGACCAAAATTCACATCTTTCTAATTGTGGTAAAATACATGCAATATAAAAATTCACCATTTCAACCATTTTCATGTGTATAATTTGGTGGCATTACATATATTTGCATTAAGTGTAGCCAGCATTACCACCATCCATCTCCAGAACTTTTCCCTCATCCCAAACCGAAACTCTGTGCCCACTAAATTATTCCCTCCCATGGCCCTTGGTAACTAGATTCTATTTTCTGTCTCTATAAATGTGACACTTTTACATACCTCTTCTAAATGGACTCAATCACTATTTGTCCTCTTGTGACTGGCCTATTTCTCTAAGTACAATGTCTTCAAGGTTCATCCATGTTGGAGCATGTGTTGGTATTTCCTTCCTTTTTAAGGCCAAGTAATCATCTGTCGCAGGCATATACCACATTTCTTCAGCCATTCACCTGTCCACGGAAATTAGCTTGTTTTCACGTTTTGGCTATCATGAGTAATGCTGCTGTGACCAGTGGTGTATAAATATCTGTTGAGTTTTTCCTTTAATTTTTTTTTTTTGGGGGGGGATGTATATCTAAAAGTGCAGTTGCTGGATCATACGGTAATTTTATTTTTTGTTTGTTGAGGAATTGCCATACCGTTTTCGGCAGATGCTGCGCCATCTTACATTCCCACCAACAATGTGCAAGTGTTCAATTTCCCCATATCCTTGCCAACATTTGGTATTCTCTGAGATTTTGGGGGGTGGTTTTCTTTTGTTTCATAGTAGCCATCCTAATGGGTACGAAATGTTATCTTGTTGTGGTTTTGACAAAAATCACATCTTCTTACCACTGAGAAATCCTTCCACTGGCTTTGTATGTGTGTGTCACTTGTTTTTTGAATTTGAAAACGTCTGACTTGCTGCTTACAAGAGGAATCATATCAATGAACAACGTCAAACTAACCCACAAGTTAGCATTTTAATCCTTTTAAAGCAACAGAAGTAAATAATTCATTTATATAGCCTTAGATTTAGATTATAAATTTGTCTCAAGTCATTCACATTGAAAACTTTTTTTGCACATTGTAATTTTTTAGCTAGTATAATTTAGTGTATCACAGAATTTTTAGATACATCCCAAAATCTTTCAATTGTTTTTTTTCTTGAAAGATTTAGATACTTAGATGTTAGTCTAACAACTATTTCAAATTTTTACTTTAAATTGGCTCTATTTTAATCAGCGATTTCAAATAATTAAATATTTAACTTCAATTTTACTTCAAGAGGTTTTGAGTTTCCATTAACTATACTACCAGCAGCTAAAACCTGTAGGCACAACATGAAAAAAAAATAAGTCACCAAAAATCTTTGGTATTGTGGTGACTCTTCACTAAATGGCACAACCAACGAAACCTATAATAATCCTTATCCCCTTTGTAATCAACTGAGTCAATATGAAATGACCGACGAGATACCTGATTCAGTGACCCACAGCATTCTGCCCTTCTAGACACAATAGCAATAGTGTATAAACTCTGCAGATATAGCAGCCAGATTGTAATAAATAGGAAGTATATTTGTGAAGGAATGTAGGTGCTTATTGTCTACTTAGGGTTGGTGCTTTCTAAGAATATGATCACAATTCGGCGTGGCTTAATGTCATCATTTTGTTCTTCTGAAGAAGAGTCACGCCATCTGATGCCTCATCTTATGCACACACTGCTGATACACATCTCATTGCTTGTTCATCTCTAGGACAGCAAACTTTATGGTTCTCTCTCAGGACAGATGATTTTTTTTTAAAGAAGGAAATATTTAAAACATAGTAAAACTCTGGCGCCTGGGTGGCTCAGTTGGTTAAGCGACTGCCTTCGGCTCAGGTCATGATCCTGGTGTCCCGGGATCGAGTCCGCATCAGGCTCCCTGCTCAGCAGGGAGTCTGCTTCTCCCTCTGACCTTCCTCCTTCTCATGCTCTCTGTCTCTCATTCTCTCTCTCTCAAAAAAAAAAAAAAACAAAAAACAAACAAACAAAAAAAAAACATAGTAAAACTCTAAGCTCCGTCATTTCCCCGGGTAATGTAATTTGAGAGCTCTTTGACTTGGACCGGATCCGGTTTTCCCTTAGGAACTTAAAGGTCTAAGGATTTCTACTAAGAACTAAATGAAATAAAGTTTACATGAAGATGTTTTTCTAAATCTGAATTTTTACAGAAGTATAAAGGAATATTACTCATGGACTCACATTATCATTCATTCTTGTCTCATCTTTCACTTTACCAAAACAGAATAAAAACTTCAAATAAATTAGGTCAGAAATAAGTTTTAACAACACTTCTCCCTGATAAAATCTAAGTATATTAGTGCTATCATATGACTTGCTCAAGGAACTTAGAACTGTTGTTACACTGGTTTCTGATTTGAATTTTTGTAGTAGTAGAAAAGTGTTTTGAAATATCCTGATATAGTTTCTAGTCTTAGTAACTTATTTTTATTTTTATTTCTCCTCAAATTTCCATTTGCCATTAAAAGTGGGACCTTGAGACAAAGACTTGCTCCTCAAAAGAGGGCAGAGTAACAACTCTATAGTACAAAGAATAATTGTGTAACTGTGATATTCAAAGCGAGATTTTTAAAGCTCCATAAGAAGATAATAGTTTTGAAAATCAGGCTTTGAAGAGGAAGAGTAATTTTTTCATACTCTCAAAATCATATTCTTTCATAGGTTGAATCACATGAAACTTCTAATATTCAATCATTTTTTACCAATAGGAATGGAAACCTGTTATTATTCATCCTATAACATATTTTAAGAACACAAGCTTGGAGAGCTGGCTCAAGATTGTACCATAGAAAAGGAAAGGAGATTAGGTGATGTGACATAAAGAAAATTCTTACTTTACTGTCCCTGGGAGGAAGAGCCAAAGAGAGAAGAGAAAGAGAAAGTCTGTGAAGACAGACACAAGGTCAAACCTCTAGGAGAAAGCAATAGGCAGTAGTATAAACACCCCGTTAGACTGGGCACTTCTGATCCTCTATGTCTTAGATATTAGTCAAGGAAATACAGGCGTTCTCTTGTGCCCCATCTGGGGCGAGGAGTCAGGGGCAAAAGAGCTGAGAGGGCTAGGGCTGGGGCAAGAAGACAGCTTTGACATTTAGAGAAGAAATCAGGGAATAGATCCAGTGCAATGCCCAGTTCCACTGCAACATCTGAAAAGCAGGCAAAACCAGCTATATCTCAGCAGACAGCAATCAGCAAAGGACACAAGAGAGCAGTGAGACGACAGTGACCACAGCAGGACTATACAAGTATCAGGCACCTTTCTGTCAAACCACAGCAATGGGGTAGTCACTATGGCAAAGTATGAAAGAAGGAGGTGAGAAGACCCCAGAACTGACCTGAATCCTATAGGGACAGAGAGATGACTGTTTTCACCTGCAAAGAAATAGCAGCTCTGAGTGGGCAAGATTAGGTTCACTATTCTTCCCTGGCTTCCAAGTGAGAATGGGAGATCAATAAAAACAAGACATCAATTAAATTTTCAGGCATACCACACTAGACATGGATAAATAGGTTCTTCAAGATTCGTTGCCTTTAGGAAACATTCTTTCTATTTTTATCCTATTTGCAACCTTTTAATTTGCTGCCTTCTTTGTAGTCTTCTGTGCCCTTTGTATTCAATGGTCCCAATCTCAACAGCTATACATGCTGGAAAGTTAAACAATTTGTCCATCGTCATATGGCTGGTTAATGAAAGAACTAGAAACCACAGTGGTGTTTTCTGACACTAGAAAGCCCAAGAGTGCTTTCTAATAAACAGAGAGTTTGGTTGTTTTGTTTTGTTTGTTTTTTAAGTTTTAGTTATAAAGTGCAAAGGTGACGATACACTGAAGTTTACTGAGTCAATGATAAATGGCTTCTTTTGTTTTTTTACTTTTCTGGTGAAGATAGACAAATAGAAAAGTTCAGGACTTGATTAAATGACTTATATATATTGTTTCACTTCTCAAAGACCAGAATCTCAATTCATCTTTAAGATGTCTTTTTATTAGCTCTCCTATGAATAAGCATCAATATAAGGATCAAATTTCAGTATTTTCAAAATGTGCTCATTTTAATTTGGCACAGTTTCCTTACTTCCGCTATGTCTGCCAAGACAAGCACCTGTGTGAGAGACGTGGCAAATAGATCAAACAGAGGGAGTGACTGACCGTAAGAAGATGGAGACGATCAGAATGTGTTACAAAGAGAAGTTGACCTTCCTGAGTCTCCAGAGCCTCAAGGTGATTTCAGGTCTGCAACTTCTCCCTGAAGCTAGAGGCTAGACCCTTCCTGTCTTGTTTGTACATCTGTAAAATGATATATGCCTACATGGCTTTCGAGGTGATGTATTGTAAAGTTCTCTATTTATTTACTTTATTTATTTATTCTTTCTTTCTTTATTATTTATTATTCCAGTTTAAGGATCACTATGTAGTGGGTCCCTAGAAGCCTTTGACATCCTCACGTAATAGAAAATTCAAAAGCTCAACGGACAAGAATGAGTGGCAGCCCTTGATATTGGCTTCCTAAGTAATTACAAAGAATTCATGATCAAATGAACCAATGCTGTACCTTTCTCAGATGTATTGGTTAATGTATCCATCTTCATTAGCAAGTGAGTGGTGCAGAATGACGTAACTTAAAAGCAGACTTCCAGCTGTGCTTCTAAATGGTTGGGTGTGTACTAGGGAAATCCAGACAATAAGCCCCCAGCGTTGAACTAGTAATTATTCAAAACTGAATAAATATACAGGAGTTTAAATAGTTGCATGTAGCACAATTGCCCCAACCATTCCCATTGTTTTCCTGTTGCAGCAAACATAGGGATTTCTGTTCCCATGCAGGAGCCATAAGAAAGGTAGTATCCAGTAGTAAACAGTGGACCACTGACTATCCAGATCACAGTATTTCACATGACCCCATAGACAGGCTAACAGCAGTGTTCTGCCAAAGTATAACCCATGGGGAATAGGCCTTTGAGGTTGTTTAAAAGTGGCAGGCTGTGAGAGAGAAGCCTATTTCCTTTCTTGGAGCCTAATTTAGCTTGAAAATGAAGATAGAATATGAGTTTCCTGTAGCTTCATGCATTGTGTAATTTTATTGGACATAAACTTGCTCGGAATGACTGACGGTAGCCCACTGAGATATTTACTTTTATGTAAAATGTGACCTTCAAGCTACATATAGCACATCATCCAACAAGAACACAAAATAGCTCCCCACAATGCCCCTTTACAACCAGTCGCACCATCAAATCCTAGAACGGAGACTGCTTTCTTAAATTTCACAAGGCGTATAGTGAGTCCGAAAATATTGCGAAGACATCAACCCACATTTGTGGAATACAACTGTGGGCCCCATAAGTGTTCGAGCCCTGGAGGTAAGAAGCCAGGTGACACGCTGTCTCTATCCGCAAGGAGTTTACATGCCAGAGGAGGAACACAGATGTAGATACTCAAATACTAATAATCATCCACCATGTTCTGATGCCTGAAGAAAAACTGGGCGATAAACCTGCTGCCGTTATTTAAACTTGGAAAGTCCTCATGATTCCAGAGATACTGCCATTTATTTGTCATCAAAATGGACATATCCTATACCCTCTCCCATAAAGTGATCCCGGGAGGCTAAATGAGCACACATATATGGTATTCCTCTCAGCACAAGTTGGTATGCTCCATAATTTATACATACTCATTGACAGATGTTCATACAGAGACTTTTTTCTTCTAGGCTCACAGAGAGGATGACCACATAGAGTAAAAGTGAGACAGAGGGAAAGAACTGATACCACAATTCCCTATTTTTGCCTCATTTTAAGCCCTTTACCCATTTATTCTAAGTCCTATACCCACTCATCCCCCAACTCCCACCACCTCGTGCCAAAAAAAGTTTTTGTCAGGAAACAAGGAAACATCAAGCAAGGAAATGCTACTAACGTCTGGTGGTGTCTTCCAACTGCTCTTCCAGTAACGCAGAAGATGAGCATCTTCACTGATAGTGTGTAAAAACGGGTTGTATAGCTGTTTTCCTATTATCGCCAATGAGAACAAGTTCCTGGGGTTAGGGGGAAAAAAAAGGTTGTACTTCACACCTTTTTCTTTTAAATATGGTATTTAAAGGTTATACCAGAGAGACTGTGGAATTTAAAGTATTCCAGGTAGCCAAGGACTTCTGCATTTGCAGAAAGCACAGGAGAAAACTGGCTCCTTGATAATGGGTGCAGCCTCTTATCTTGATTGGATTCCTTTGGGTGATAAGAAGGTGTTTCAAGGGAGCTAATATAGTAGGGACAGCTGGGATTGTTCAGGAAGAGGGACTCTTCACTCTCTGTTCAGATTTTTATAAGCAACTGACATTTCTGCTACAGTTTCTTCTCTTCTGGTCAGCTCTCAGTGAGTTCCGCAATGCTTCCAATAAGACTTTTTAAGGTTTGCTATGTGGTGCCGTTATCACTGGGTTTCTGTCTATCCATTTAAGACCCACAGTCAGCTCCTGCCTGCTTTTCCTGTTACTTAGGACAAGGTTGTCTTTGAAATTTAAGAGTAAATTAAAACCGACTACAGCTATGTTCTGCATGTAGCCCTGATCAACACTGTGTCCTATCACCAAAAGTTACACAGTCCAAAAGCTCTTTTACACTCTATTAATATGTACCCATGGTGTTCAGCAGCAGCAGAAATGTTGTGTTTTATGTGTGAACTTTCCAGAGGTAGCATGATGGGATCAGTGGTTTTGGGGTCAAAGAGATCTAAATTTGAATTCCAGCTGAGCAATTTTCTGCTGTGATATGGGGCAATTCTCTAAAAGCAGTATGAGGATGCCTATTTCACAGACCAAGAAAATGAAGCCCAGAGAAGTACTTTACTCCAGGATACATAATGAGTAAATGGCCCAGGGAGAATGCAAATGCAGACATCACTTTACCATACTTCCTTTAAAACTGGGTCTGTACCTCACTGGGGCTTGAACGCCCCACTCATTTGGATGAATGTTTGTTATAAGCCTACATTTACCTCTTGACTGTTGGCCACCTTGTTAACTACGTAGTTGTACATCTTGAGGCTTCCCTGACCACAAAAGAAAAAGAAAACATCCTGAGCACACTGGAAAAAAGATCTTCAGGTTCAGTTCTACCTAGACTGCTGCTTTCTCCAAGTAATGTGAGTGAGATCAGATTTTGAAACCCAGCTGTAGTTACTGCAGTTAATCTGATGTGAAGATTGTCTATTTTGGAGAGTTGTAAAACATATGACTTTAAATCCCCTGGAGACACAGAGGAAGGAGCTGTAGAATTTTCTCCTAGACATCTCTGAAGATCTTAGGAGTCATTAACAAGAATAGGCCTTTTAGATTGAGATCTACTGTCAACTTCCTAAGATAAAACCAGTTGAATTGCCTGAAGACTAGACAATTCTTCCAACCAATAGCTCACGCATAATAGGACATTTGCTGGAGGGCAAAATGGAGTTCATATGCTTAGTAAGACCCATTCTTCTTGAATCCTTCACTTATCTCAGCTTGAGGAAGGTGGAAAAAGCAATCAAGAATAGGGGTGAGGGAATACGTACCTACCACCACCAATTTGAGGGGTTTTTTTTAATTGAAGTACAGTTGACTAAAATGTTATATTAGTTTCAGGTGTACAACATAGTGATCGGACAACAATTTGAATCTGTTTTGACCTGTGCTTTATGATGTGTTTGTATGAATGTGGACAGAGATTGGAGAAGGTGGTAAGAGAATACAAGTGGAGGGGGTAGAATTATAATTTAATGTACGTTCCCAAACCAAAATAACTGCCCCTTGGAAATCACAGCAGGAAGAACAAATAGGAGGGAAGACTGATCTAGTGATAATGAATGTCATGGAGGAAACAAGTTTCACATTTTTTGGATCTAGAGAGCTGATTGGTTCAGGATGTTTATAACTGGAGAAACTCACATCCTTGCTTAATAAATCTTGCCTTGAGAGCCACAGATGGAAATACCTTCTATACTGTCTGTCCTAATAGTAGCTCTACAATCACTTAACTGAAACTTGGCGGTCAAATATGCTTCAGAATGCAGAGTTTTTCAGATTTGAAAGATAACCCCTATAGGGACAATATTCCATAATCAAATATATTCATACAGTATTTACACCGAATGGGTTATATAAATGCTAGAAATAGCTTCCCATCAGCTCAAATCAGATTTTGTTGCCAAATGAATTCAGATCAGGTCAGGTCAGATTTTGCCACCAGATGAGCTATGAAAAACTTTCCAAAGCTTTTAGGATTTCAAAAATAGAGCTATGGGATTGTGAACCTATACACATAGAGACTTCTGAGCATTCTGCTGGATAGAAACATCAGCTAACGTATAGGAAGATGGAAAACTTTGATTCAGGGAATATGCCTAGAAGATATAAGTAGACAATAATAATAATAATAATAATACAGTTAACATTTCTTTAGCAATTATTATGTGGCAGGCACTATCCTAAGAGCTTAACATGAATTAACCTACCTAAGTCTCTTACAGTTCTATGAGGTACTATATTGATGTATTGATAGGCCTATTGACAGATGAACAAACTGAAGCACAGTTTTAGTAATTCTTCCATGCTCACACAGCAAGTTGATTGGTAGGGCCCTAGTTTGAACACAGATTTCTCCTTTCCGTGAATCCTAATACTCTAGTGTGAGGTTCCGCAGAAAGGAAACAGTTCTTATACATCATTCTACTCACATTCCTCTTGACTATAGGAAACTAAGGTATATATAGTACATGTACAGTTATTTTAATACTTCTCAAGATGCTTGCTTTCATCATAGAATGTTTTTGGTCCTGGAGAACATTGGCAATTCTGTGTCTTGCAACTGAGACGATTAACAGAATGTTGACACAAACAAGCTTATTATGACTAATAGAAGAAGAACTGGGCATTTATATTTTCCCTTTCGGGGTATATTGGTTTCCAATCCCTGTTTTATCCCTAAGGTCTAACTAAGAGGTTCGGGCATAATAGGCACTTTGCGGGATGAATGAATGCATCCATATTTCCAAAACAAATAAGTCCCATTCAGAAATGCTCATTTATATTATTCCATTTGTTTACACTTTTCTCTTAATTGATGTTAATCCATTAGAATTTTGTATGAAATCAAACTTTTACGTTAATTTGGTTTTGTATAAAAGTATAGCCTTGATGGAAGGGTGGTTAACAACTTTCCATTTGGTTGACTGTGATTTTACTGGTCTCTACCAACTCCTAGCCACGCTTATCTGTATGTACATATATAATGTACATATGCACATGGAATGTGTGACACATCCAGATAGGATCAGGACTTATTCAACCAGCACTTGGAAAATGATGCTGCCTATCCAGTTTTACCACTCCAGATGCTTGATTGCTATAGTCACATGCTTCCACCTGGTTCCCATGACTATCTCTAACACTATCTAAAGGGTTCTTTGACTCAGAATGTTGTAACGATGAAAGATCGGGAAGGCCTAAAGCCATACTATGGAACACACTCTACACAGTTTTCTAAAGTTACCTTGAGCAAAGTATGTAGTTCTTATATTAATTTCCAATCCTATTCATTAAGAAATTTGTGGGTAAGGAAATAACTCCTTTCTGGTTCTGTCCATATTTTGCATCATTACCTTTGATCTGCAAGATCCACTGTTTTTTCCTAACCCTTGCACTGTCAGTTTTAGACTGTATATGGTAGAGACGTTCTCTTGTATCAGAGCTTCTGTACACAAAGCATCAAATTCTTAGTCTTTCTATCCACAGTTGTATGGAGTTCTCCCTCAAGGCATAAAGTCTTCGTCACTGGGGTTTTAGAGCAGATTCTACATTGCTACTACCTAAGACAGTGCTGAGACTTTAAAGAATCACTATTTTCCAAAGCATCCTCTGCAAAATTTGCCCAATGACTACTCAGTCCTGTAGCTTTTCCCCCTACTACGGTGCCTTGCTAGATCTCGTGCTCCTTCTCTCCTTTCTGTCTCTTTCTCTATCTCTGTGTCTCTCTGTCCCTCTGTACTTCTATCTGTCTTGTACTACAGGGGTAGGATCAGCTATTTCAACAGAGAGGAAGCAGATAGTGTGACACAGGAAGTAACAGAGGGTAAGTGGCTATTACCCAATGGGGAATCCTTTATCTGGACTTAACCCCCTTGAAAGGGGGTTACTTGCTGTGTCACACTATCTGCTTCCTCTCTGGATATTTTTGGACCATGCAGACAATTGCTTACACATGCACAGATATACACACCTGCACCCTTATGTCACCCTTGCAGAGAGATGTTAATCTGAGGATTTAAGTTGTCCTATAGGTTTTTCAAACATTTATTATAGTAGTTATTACTATAGAGCCAATTTTAAAAGTGTTTTTTGCAATTGTAATTGAAATTCTTACTTGGCAGCACTCTTACTTTCCACACTTGAGAGATTCATGCTCTTACGCAAATATGTAACTTGTGGTTTATCATCAATCGGGCTTATAATTTCCAGGAAGCAGAAAAAGCTAAAGAAGTATTATTTCTGCCCAATTTTGGTCTTTTTGGGTGTTTTCCTATAAGAAAAGACTGACAAGTAGTTTGGGGGCTCATAGTGACATTAAAGGAATACTAAATAAGCTATTCACTCCTACCATTCCATCTATTAAAGAAGACAAGGTCATAATCACCATCATTGCTTCCAATTTAACTCGACAAGAATCTGGCACTTAACGCGTACCCACTACTAGGCAATAAGTATGTAGCATGGGCTGTTATACCAAGCATAAGGAGCTTAAATGCCAACAGGTAAACCAACAATGCAACACACTGTGTTAATGCAAAATAGTTTAGAATGTATGCCTGGAAGTTCCATGTTTTTAATACAATCGTAGGACTCTGTAGTCAAAAAAAAGATTAACATATCTGTTTTATAAATGAAGAGACCCATACACAGAGGGGCTGATTTGTCCACAAGTTTAAGTAATTATTGCAGTGGCAATCCATGTAAGTGCAGGCTCTGAACCCTCCCCTTGCATCTTTTGGGAGCTACCCTCTCTCCCTATACTGAATTACGTAATTCACTGACTGGCTCTTAGACACTATTAATTTGTCCAAGGGTATATTTTAGAATGTATAAATACACACACACACACACACATATATATTTTACTTTGTGGCGTGTATAGTTGTCATTTTAGAAATGTTGACATTTCTTGGATAAAGAAGAGGTGGTATATATATACAATGGAATATTATGCAGCCATCAAAAGGAATGAGATCTTGCCATTTGCAACGACGTGGATGGAACTGGAGGGTATTATGTTGAGTGAAATAAGTCAAACAGAGAAAGACATGTATCATATGATCTCACTGATATGAGGAATTCTTAATCGCAGGAAACAAACTGAGGGTTGCTGGAGTGGGGGGTGGGGTGGGAGGGATGGGGTGACTGGGTGATAGACACTGGGGAGGGTATGTGCTCTGGTAAGCGCTGTGAATTGTGCAAGACTGTTGAATCTCAGATCTGTACCTCTGAAACAAATAATGCAATATATGTTAAGAAAAAAAAAAAGAAGAAGAAGAAGAAGAAGCTAGCGGGAGGGGAAGAATGAAGCGGGGGAAATCGGAGGGGTAGACGAACCATGAGAGACGATGGACTCTGAAAAACAAACAGGGTTCTAGAGGGGAGGGGGGTGGGAGGATGGGTTAGCCTGGTGGTGGGTATTGAGGAGGGCACATTCTGCATGGAGCACTGGGTGTTGTGCACAAACAATGAATCATGGAACACTTCATCTAAAACTAATGTTGTAATGTATGGGGATTAACATAAGAATAAAAAAAGTTAAAAAAAAATGAAGCGGGGGAAATCAGAGGGGTAGACGAACCATGAGAGACGATGGACTCTGAAAAACAAACAGGGTTCTAGAGGGGAGGGGGGTGGGAGGATGGGTTAGCCTGGTGGTGGGTATTTAGGAGGGCACATTCTGCATGGAGCACTAGGTGTTGTGCACAAACAATGAATCATGGAACACTTCATCTAAAACTAATGTTGTAATGTAAGGGGATTAACATAAGAATAAAAAAATTAAAAAAAAAAAAGTTAAAAAAAAAAAGAAATGTTGACATTTCTGGCATTAAACATCATCGTACACTAAAAAGTACATACTACTAAAAGCATTTCTTCTTATTTATTTAGATTTAAAAAGTCTCTTCAAATGATAAACAAATATCAAAGGCAAATTTAACCGTAAACTAATTGAATTCTGTGTGTGTTCTTCAGCCAAGAAATAATTAATCCAATTTCCTCCATATCAAAATGTCACAATGAATAACTTCATCTTTTTCAAAACCAACAATTGCATCCAAAACGACCAGCTTCTTATTCTGCTAGGATTTTGATGCTGATGTGGCTTTTACTAGATGTTTCTTATAAATTCAATGTTTATGATTTGCTTGGTTTTAAGCTATCTTCCAGACAACAATTATTCAATTTATTGAGACTCTTGCTAGGGAAATGGCTACTCGTAATAATTGAAAGAGGTCTTTATTCATCATTCATTCATTTCTTTTGTCTTCCTGATTTTTTTTTCTACTTCTGTCAGAAAATCACTATTATAAATAGCATTGCTTTAAATATATTACAGTCTTATAAGCTTAAACATCAATTGCGTAGTCCATGCACTGGTTCAGAGACGAGCTTATTATAATCTAATATAAGCCAATGGAATGTGAGGGATATTTGTTGAAGATTAAGGGGTAGAAAAGCCTCCTGTTTTTCTATAGTAAATAAGGTAGAGACCCTAGACAGAAAGAAGGAGTCATCCCAGGAAGACAGTGGCAGTCATCTGGCTACCAGAATAGTGCTAGGCTTAGGAAGAAGCTCACCTTGTAAAGAGCAGAAAGACCAAATGATCTTCAATTACATCATTGGGACTAGTAGTTCAATTATTGCCTGAAACTAGCCCTTATCTCTGGAGTTAACACATTCTCTATTACTTAAGCCAGTTAGAGGTGGGTTTTCAGCTTTTCTGCAGCACAAATATTACTGAATGATACACTATTATTGGCTTTTTTTTTTTTTGGTAAGTTCTACACCCAATGTGGGGCTCGAACTCATGACCCTGAGATCAGAAGTCTCATGCTCTACCAACTGAGCCAGCCAGGCAACCCTATTTGCATTTTTAATAAAATATTTTGTTTACTGTAGCAGATGCTATTTGTCACCTACATAAAAGATACTATTCTTCATCCTTCTTAACACAACTCCAACTTTATTCATCATTTGGGTAGACAATGTGTTTCAGGGACCCTCCCCACCCACCCCAGAACATTAATATTTATTAGTCTTAAACAATCATAGTGATTCTGTTTCCTTGTCAAGGGCTTCTTTAGGAATATGATATAACTATGGACAAAAATATATAAGGTAAATTCTGCTGAGAGCATCATGGAGGGCTTAACTCTTAAAAAGGGAAGACAAGGGGCACCTGGGTGGCTCAGTCGGTTAAGTGTCGTCCTTTGGCTCAGGTCATGATCTCGGGGTCCTGGGATTGAGCCCCATGTCGGGTTCCCTGCTCAGCGTGGAATCTACTTCTCCCTCTCCCTCTGCTGCTCTCCCTGCTTGTATACGCACTCTCTTTCTCTCTCTCTCTCAAAAAGAAATAAAAAATCTTTTAAAAAAACAGTGGGCACAGAAATCAGTTGCTCTTCTATACACTAACAATGTAACTGTAGAAAGAGAAATTAAGGAATCAATTCCATTTACAATAGCACCAAAAACCATAAGATACCTAGGAATAAACCTAAATGTTCATCATCATTAGCCATCAGGGAAATCCAAATCAAAACCACACTGAGATACCATCTTACACCAGTTAGAATGGCCAAAATGGACAGGGAAAGAAACAACAAATGTTGGAGAGGTTGTGGAGAAAGGCGAACCCTCTTACACTGTTGGTGGGACTGGAAGCTGGTACAGCTACTCTGGAAAACAGTACGGAGGTTCCTCAAAAGTTAAAAATAGAGCTACCCTATGACCCAGCAATTGCACTACTAGGTATTTACCCCAAAGATACAGATGTAGTAAGAAGAAGGGGCACATGCACCCCAATGTTCATAGCAGCAATATCCACAATAGCCAAACTGTGGAAGGAGCCGAGATGCCCTTCGGCAGATAAATGGATAAAGAAGATGTGGTCCACATATATGATGGAATACTACTCAGCCATCAGAAAGGATGAATACCCACCATTCGCATCAACATAGATGGAACTGGAGGGGATTATGCTAAATGAAATAAGCCAAGCAGAGAAAGACAATTATATGGTTTCACTCATGTGTGGAACATAAGGAATAGCATGGAAGACCATAGGGGAAGGGAGGGAAAACTGAAGGGGGAGGAATCAGAAAGGGAGACAAACCATGAGAGACTATGGACTCCGGGAAACAAACTTAGGGTTTCAGAGGGGAGGGGGGTGGGGAGATGGGGTAGCCAGGTGATGGGTATTAAGGAGGGCATGTGTTGTGTTGAGCACTGGGTGTTATATGCAACTTCTGAATCACTGAACACTACATCGAAAACTCATGATGCACTATATGGTGGCTAACTGAACATAATAAAAAAATTTGCCACCTTTTGCAAATAGGAGAGAAAAACAAGAGAAGCCAACCTGGCTTCCTTGAGTCACAAAAGGAGCTGTCCCTGGAATTCCCCAGACTTCACCTTAGGTGCAATAATAAACTCCCCATTGTCTAGGTTGGCAATAGCCACGTGTTCTCTTATTTGGAGTTGAAATCACCCTGACTAATGTACAGATCTTCCTTGACTTATAATGAGATTATGATAGTTCTGATAAACCCATCATAAATTAAAAACATTGTTAATCAGGAATGTGTTTAATATACCTAACCTACAGAACACCCATGGTAGTTTAGCCTAGACAAATGTAAATGTGCTCAGAATACACTAGCCTACAACTGGGAAACATCATCTAACACAAGGACTACTTTATAATAAAGTGTGGAATATCTCATGTAATATATTGAATACTGCACTGAAAGTAAAAAATAGAATGGCTGTATGGGTAAAGAGTGGTTGTAAGTGTATCAGTTATTTATCTTCAAGGTCATGTGGCTGACTGGGAGCTGTGACTCACTGCTACTTACCCAGCATCAAGAGAGAATATCATACCCCATATCACTAGCCCTGAAAAAGATCAAAATTCAGAATCTGAAGTGTGGTTTCTACTGAATGTATATCACTTTCACACCATCATAAAGTTGAAAAATCATCAAGTTGAGCCATCATAACTTGAGTACCACCTGTATTCATAGACAATAGTAATTCTTTGAGGCTAGCTCCAAGTAAAAATAATCTTACTTAATTGATTAAACCCAATCTGAGTCTTAAAAAGTAACAGATACTTTCACAATTTTAGGTATACTTTATCATTTGAAAGTTCAGTTTAAGTAGTTTGAAGAAAAGACATAACCAATTAATTCACAATGCAGATGAAATTTAACTAATTTAAAAAATAATTAAATGATGTACCTTAAGCCAGAAACAAAAGGAGAACTTACCCTGCTGAAAATTAATGTGTCCCTAAGCTTTTGTTTATCCAGGTGGTTCAAACCAGAAGACGATGGGAGGGTCATCTTGGAAAGTAGCTAGAACAAATGCCCACAAGTCTTAATGGTAATCCAGCTGCCAATTCTTACGATTCCTATTATCTCAGCATTCTTTTAGATCAGAAATTAGTAATAGATGGAAACAAAAAAGAATGAGACACATAGCCTGTTGTTCTCTTGTTTTAAAGCCAGGAATATTCCATAAACAGCTGAGAAATGCTAAGAATATAACCCCCAATGGATAAATTGTGACTCCAGATCAGAAAAGTGGCCTACATACTTCAGACCTGTGTCTATACAAGTATTGTGGTGGTATTATTGGTCATAACAATGGAAACAAGATGTAAGCATTTACTCTGCTTCGTATGCTTGCTGAACAAGTTCTTAGTAAAATAACACAGTAGGTGCTATGGAAATGTTTATTTCTTTTCCCACTTCCATTTTCTCTCTCTTTTCCTCCTGTCTTACAAGTATGGAGGGGGGTTGCATGGAAAGAGGAGAAAGTGAAAGTGTAGTTCTGGGAGTTCTTTGATATCTCTAAAAATTATAAATATTATTTTTCAAATACTATATATAATACATCCAAAATAAACCATGAAACTTCCCAGTATCAGAAGCATATTTCTCAAGAATTTCAATAGTCTCCAGACATTTTTTTGTGCTTCTCTATGGTACCTTCAAATTAAGCCCACCCTGAAAAGAACTCCTTTGCCATTAGCTTTGATAATGTTCTGAAGGCATATAAATTACATGATAAAGGAGGTTAATTAATGGGGAAAACATCTATGAAAGTTAACATTTGTACCAAATATCAGAAGATTTCCTAAATAAAGAAAAGCTTGTTTGAATTCCCTCATGGGGAATTTCTCCATCACTTCTGAATTATCTTTTGTAATTTCTTGAAATTTCAAAAAAATAAAATAAAGCTGATAAAATTGGAATGGCATTCCAATGGGAGGAGGAATTGAAAGAACCGTGTTCCTTGGAAGTCCTAGCCACAGCAATCAGACAACAAAAAGAAATCAAAGGCATCCAAATTGGCAAAGAAGTCAAACTCTCACTCTTTGCAGATGATATGATACTTTATGTGGAAAACCCAAAAGACTCCACCCCAAAACTGCTAGAACTCATACAGGAATTCAGTAAAGTGGCAGGATATAAAATCAATGCACAGAAGTCAGTGGCATTCCTATACACCAACAAGACAGAAGAAAGAGAAATTAAGGAGTCGATCCCATTTACAATTACACCCAAAACCATAAGATACCTAGGAATAAATCTAACCAAAGAGACAAAGGATCTGTACTCAGAAAACTATAAAATACTCATGAAAGAAATTGAGGAAGACACAAAGAAATGGAAAAACGTTCCATGCTCATGGATTGGAAGAACAAATATTGTGAAGATGTCAATGCTACCTAGAGCAATCTACACATTCAATGCAATCCCCATCAAAATACCATCCACTTTTTTCAAAGAAATGGAACAAATAATCCTAAAATTTGTATGGAACCAGAAAAGACCCCGCATAGCCAGAGGAATGTTGAAAAAGAAAAGCAAAGCCGGCGGCATCACAATTCCGGACTTCAAGCTCTATTACAAAGCTGTCATCATCAAGACAGCATGGTACTGGCACAAAAACAGACACATAGATCAATGGAACAGAATAGAGAGCCCAGAAATGGACCCTCTACTCTATGGTCAACTAATCTTCGACAAAGCAGGAAAGAATGTCCAATGGAACAAAGACAGTCTCTTCAACAAATGGTGTTGGGAAAATTGGATAGCCACATGCAGAAGAATGAAACTGGACCATTTCCTTACACCACACACAAAAATAGACTCCAAATGGTTGAAAGACCTCAATGTGAGACAGGAGTCCATCAAAATCCTAAAGGAGAACACAGGCAGCAACCTCTTCGACCTCAGCGGAAGCAACTTCTTCCTAGAAACATCGCCAAAGGCAAGGGAAGCAAGGGCAAAAATGAACTCTTGGGACTTCATCAAGATAAAAAGCTTTTGCAAAGCAAAGGAAACAGTCAACAAAACCAAAAGACAACCGACAGAATGGGAGAAGATATTTGCAAATGACATATCAGATAAAGGGCTAGTATCCAAAATCTATAAAGAACTCATCAAACTCAACACCCAAAGAACAAAGAATCCAATCAAGAAATGGGCAGAAGACATTAACAGACATTTGGCAAAGAAAACATCCAAATGGCCAACAGACACATGAAAAAGTGCTCAATATCGCTCAGCATCAGGGAAATCCAAATCAAAACCTCAATGAGATACCACCTCACACCAGTCAGAATGGCTAAAATTAATAAGTCAGGAAATGACAGATGTTGGCGGGGATGCGGAGAAAGGGGAACCCTCCTACACTGTTGGTGGGAATGCAAGCTGGTGCAGCCACTCTGGAAAACTGTATGGAGGTTCCTCAAAAAGTTGAAAATAGAGCTACCATATGATCCAGCAATTGCACTACTGGGTATTTACCCCAAAGATACAAAAGTAGGGATCCGAAGGGGCACGTGCACCCCGATGTTTATAGCAGCAATGTCCACAATAGCCAAACTGTGGAAAGAGCCAAGATGTCCATCGACAGATGAATGGATAAAGAAGAGGTGGTATATATATACAATGGAATATTATGCAGCCATCAAAAGGAATGAGATCTTGCCATTTGCAACGACGTGGATGGAACTGGAGGGTATTATGTTGAGCGAAATAAGTCAAACAGAGAAAGACATGTATCACATGATCTCACTGATATGAGGAATTCTTAATCTCAGGAAACAAACTGAGTGTTGTTGGAGTGGGGGGTGGGGTGGGAGGGATGGGGTGACTGGGTGATAGACACTGGGGAGGGTATGTGCTCTGGTAAGCGCTGTGAATTGTGCAAGACTGTTGAATCTCAGATCTGTACCTCTGAAACAAATAATGCAATATATGTTAAGAAAAAAAAAAAAAGAAGAAAAAGAAGAAGGTAGCAGGAGGGGAAGAATGAAGGGGGGGAAATCAGAGGGGTAGACGAACCATGAGAGATGATGGACTCTGAAAAACAAACTGAGGGTTCTAGAGGGGAGGGGGGGTGGGAGGACGGGTTGGCCTGGTGGTGGGTATTGAGGAGGGCACGTTCTGCATGGAGCACTGGGTGTTATGCACAAACAACGAATCATGGAACACTTCATCTAGATCTAATGATGTAATGTATGGGGATTAACATAAGAATAAAAAAAAACAACAAAAAAAACAAACAAACAAAAAGAAAGAACCGTGTTCCATAGGCTGTTGTCAAGAACAGGGCATTTTTTTTTTTTTTAAGATTTTATTTATTTATTCATGAGAGAGAGAGAGAGAGAGGCAGAGGGAGAAGCAGGCTCCCCATGGAGCAGGGAGCCCGATGTGGGACTCGATCCGAGGACCCTGGGATCACGACCTGAGCCGAAGGCAGACGCTTAACCGACTGAGCCACCCAGACGTCCCAAGAACAGGGCATTTTTTAAGCTGCCGATTTAAGTTAGCAGAGACATCCCTGGCACTCACCCTTCCCCGAGTCCATTTCTTACTGTTGTCTTCTTACCGTGAAATGTAAACTAACAGCAAGTTGCATAAAAGTAAAAGAAAGTTAATAAAAACGAAGTTAGACTTGTATAGGAGGTGACACTGATAAGCAATGCTTGTTTCTGTGAGCTATTCCTCTCAAGGGTGCACTTTGATATTTCCTACCCACTTCAACTCCGCTGTTGGCTCTCATGCACTTAAAAGAACTTCAGGGCTTCTTCTCTAAAGCCCACATTTCTCTTGGTCTCTTCTGAACTGAACCTTGGAGATTCCAACAATAAATGTCCAAATGCTCGGGGGGTCATTATAAAGCCCATTTGTGTCATCTGAAAAGTAGGTCCCACCAACCTTTAGTTCCTTATGGCCATCTATTATAGTTCCATCAGGTGACTAAAACTGAGGAAGAAATAATGGAGTTTGGGAGAGTCCTTGATAAAATAGTACTCCATGGATTTTAAGAACATAATTTTTGAATAAGAATTACAAGCTGAAAGATGTTACAGGAATACATAGCCTGATCTAATGGGTATGGAGACAGTGAGACAAAGTTAAGAGTTATTTAGATGTTTGAATCAACAGCACTTAGGGATAAGAGAGATGTAAGAGCATGAGAGTAAAGGAGAAATCTAAAGCAATGCTCAGCTTTCTGACTTTAGCAAGGAGAGGCATGGTGATGCCACTTTACTCAGCTAGGGAATACTAAAAAGGAAATCAATTTTGGAGAGTAGGTAATGAGTTTAGTTTAGGATGTACTACATCTGAGATGTTTGTGAGAGATCTCAAAGGAGGGGGTCCCAGGTCCAGGGCTCAGCTCTCATCTAGAGTTGTAAACTGGGGCATCATTCACACAAATAGATTGCCACCAAGGCCACAGAAAAGACCTATAGAGAGAAAGAAGAAAGCTTAAGACCAGGAGTTTAAGGATCTCCATGCAGTAATTACTCTGAGGAGGAGCCCACAAAATGAGACCAAAGGAGCAGTCAGAAAGTTTGAGGGAAAACAGTGTCATATTACAGAGGTCAAGGAAAGAGTGTCTTGTGGGAGGCTGTCAACAACCGCCAATGTTCAGAGGCCCTAGAAGATCAACATTAAGTCCAGTGGATTTAGTGACATCAGTAAGGTCAGCAAGGCGAAGTTGAAAAGTGTAATGGAAAACTAGAGAGCACTGGGTTGACCAGGAGAAAGGGAGTCAGAGTAGAGATAACCCTTTCAAGAGATCTGATAGTAAAGGGGAGAACAGTTATAGAGCAATAGCTGAAGGGGCATTAGGTAGTGAAAGGGTTTTATTTCCTTTTTAAGATGGTACCAAATGAGTACATTTAAATGCTAATGGCTTGGAGTCAGTGGAAAGGTTAACATTTATAAGGAACAGAGAATAACAAAGGCATGAGATTCCAGAGGATGCAGGAGGGCCTGGAATCCAGACCTCTCTGGATGTTTGGAAACCTTTAGTTGCCCTTAGCTGAAATCCAAGTCCATTGGTGACTTTGCACCTAAATGAGCTTTCTGGGAATCCTGTCATGGATAGATTTTCCTCATTACTCAGATGTTCCTTAGTTTTCCCTTCTTTATTTGCTTCCGATTAGTGTGTAACACATTACCACAAATTTAGTGGATGAAAACAGCGCAAATTTATTATCTTAAAGTTCTGGAGGCCAGAAGTCTAAAACAGGTGTCACTGGGTTAAAATCAAGGCATCAACAGACTGTGTTCCTTGTGGCAGCTCTAGAGTAGAATCTGTTTCTTTGCCTTTTCCAGCTTCTATAGGCCACGTGTATTCCTTGGCTTGTGGTTCCTTTCTCCATCTTCAAAGCCAGCAGTATAGCATCTTCAGAAACATATTCACAGGTCTGGGGACATCTTTGGGGGCCCATTATTCTGGATAACTTTGTTGACATCTTTGGGGAGGGGCATTATTTTGCCTACCATACCTCCCTATTTCTAAAGTGCTCTGAGAAGCTTATTGAGAAAATTATGGACGGACCAGAAGAGCAGCCTCTGCTTAATGTTTTACGTAATTAAAAATCTCAGTAATTAATCTCAGCAATGTCATTCTCAAAAGAAGGAGTGTTCACACTTGGAGAACTGTTCTGCATGACGTGAAAACTGACAGTACTAGCAGCAGTTGATATTATCATTTTTAGGATTCCACAGTAAAATACATCAACAATCCGACTAAATTCTGTGTGATCCTTCAGCTGCTATTTTTAAGGGAAGAAAAAAAAAAAACAAACCCAACCATTGTGACACTTGGGAAAACAGTGAGGAAGACTCTATTGAGGGCTACTGATTGCAATTAGTGTCCACAGTAGGAAAGAGAGGGTGGCTCCACTCTACATATGACAAGGAAAAGTGGGAATTTATAGTAAGGGGTGTGGGTGGGGTTTGTTGGTGGGAGATGAGTAAGGGGGCAGGCAGGCCAGGGTGACCAGATGTCACCTGGGGTGTGGTGGAAGATAAGGAATTTCTTCAGATATGGAGGATGATCAGATACCAAGGGTGGGGATTCTTGAAAAGTGATTTAGCAGACTTCTCTCTGCAACTGGGCGCTTGAAGACAGGGTTTAAGGATGAGTTTCAGAGGAGCCTAACTAAAGTTTGGTTAGGAAAAGAGCCTTTGTCACTATAGTATTTTTTTTTTGCAATTTTTTTTTAAAGATTTTATTTATTTATTTGAGAGAGAGAATGAGAGAGAGTGAGCATGAGAGGGGGGAGGGTCAGAGGGAGAAGCAGACTCCCTGCCGAGCAGGGAGCCCGATGTGGGACTCGATCCTGGGACTCCAGGATCATGACCTGAGCCGAAGGCAGTCGCTTAACCAACTGAGCCACCCAGGCGCCCTTTTTTTTTTTTTTTGCAATTTGTTACATCTTATGCATAGATTTCTTATCTTCATCCAAGAAGTACTGGGTCTAGACCTAGCACTGAATCTAGGAGGCTGGTAAAATTCAGTGATGCCATCATTGTCATCCCAGGGCTATGCAAAAGGAAGAAATTTAGGGACGGGCTAAGACTTAAGGAAGAGAAGAAGCCGTATGTGGTGAGGTATAGCTGCCATGTCACTCAAATGACTGCAGCCAAGTGTCCTGTTGTCCAGGACATTAAATAGCATCGTCAAGTCAACTAAATCAAAATGACTTGCACACCCTCTCCACAAAACCCATTCTTCTGCAGAGTTTATACAAGCAAATCCCTAATCCACAAAAATGAAGAATTATTTATCCTATCCTTCTCCATAAAAAAACATTGATTTGCATTGCCCTGTCAAAGAATAACACTGCCAATACTATTCTTACTACAGCATCATATAATTTCTCAAAGCCATGCAACACTAGAAATTATAACAATTATAACAAATAACTGCTTGAAAATTAATGCAAACAACTAAATTGGTGTTCATCATTCTATAGACTTAGCCTCATATAACCCCTGTGCATGGAGAAGAAAAGCAGGAGTCTCACTGTTAGACTCTAGTGCAACATGCAGTCTAAATGATATAAAACCTTATCTTTACTCATATTCCTCCAATTGACTTTGAGTCCATACTGATTCTACTGCAGATAAGCATAGAAATGGTCCTTCATCTACTATCTCTTCTTTTTCTTCTTTTCTCACAGTCTCCTACGTATCTCCCCCTCACCCCACCCCCACCCCAGTGTGATTTTCCTTTTCCCCTACCAGAGTCCATTTTCACCTTTAAGCCTCTGGCCAGGCATCAGTCATTGTGCTTGAACCACTCTTCAATGGAGCCAGATTTACAGGAGGGGACTTCAGGTCCTTCTCACTGGACAAGGTAAAAGTCATTCCAAAAAAAAACCTTTCTTCTGCTTAGATTGATTTCCTCTAGGCATAACTCATGAGCATTGTGATGCTAACAGTGTTTGTGCTGTTTTCCTAATCTGGTTGAAGAACTCCTTCTGTAGAACAATCTGATAAGATCTGAGACCCTGCCCTGAAAGGGAGCAACAGACTAAGTTAACCTACGGTGTCCTACCCTCACCCTGGTAAAACAATTTACAACAAAAACAAAAAAAACAAATTACCCTAGATAGAAGGTGGGACACAGCACTGCACTAGGTCCCCACCTAGTGTCTGGCCACTGGTTGCTTCCCCCATCTCCCATCATGGACCAGCCTATATTCATTTTGTGGCACCGTCTTTGAGATGTCCCCACTTGCTTTTCCACACAAACAAATCTCTCCCACCTCCCAATCTAGTACCAAGGTATTCACACACCTTTCTATTATTATAATGTTCTTAGTCTTTGGGAGGCACATCAGTTGACTTCAGGAAGCTCCAGAAAGAAGATCCTGGATTCAGATCTGCTGAAGGGGATTCACTTGCTCCCTATGTGGTTGTGGTAGCTGTTAAACTCTTATGGAAGCTGAGGAGTCATTGTGCTTGCCCTCAAGGCATCATCTCTCAGGAAATGAGATCTCTCAGAAGAGAGACTTCCTTTCCTTTCCAGACTAGCTTGTGAGGAAATGGATCTATCCATTCACTGAGAAACAGAAACAAAAGCAAAAACAAAACAAACCTCCAAACTCATCATTTTCTCTGGATTCTAGAGATGATTCAGCCAAGTTAGACCTGGCAAGATGTCGCAGAGATTTAAGCTAATTGTGGAGGGAGGGAGGGGAAGACCATGGATACATTCAGTCAGTGGTAACATTCACAGGCAGAGCCATATCTGGTAACAAGGGAGAGGCACTGAGAATATAATAGATGTGATCTCTCTTCTGCTGTGTGTACTGCAGCCTTGTCAAGAAGAGGCATGCCTGGAAGATTTCTGACCTACCTTTAAGGATTTAGCCAGAAATTTAGTTCCCCGTGCCTATTACAGGTCAGAAATTCAACTGCCAAAACCGGGCCAATCATCAGAACCACCTAGGGCACTCTGTAAAACTATAGATTCCCAGACACCCTCCTAGATTCACTCAAGCGGAATTTCAGCAGTGAGACCTTGGATTCTCTGTACTGATTAAACTCCCCAGGTGCCAGTGTGAAGAACCATTTTTACAGCTCATAGAATCTGAATCATGGATCTGGAAGAGAGCTATCCTAACTTTTCCATTTTTCCATTTAACAAAAACTTAAATTCACAGATGTTAAGTGCAACGTTGTACAATCACAATAGTTTATTATCTGGGGTGGGGGAGGGTAGGCGGGGAATGCAGTAGTGGTAAGTTTTGTGTGAAGAAAATATGTGCCTGGGGGCACCTGGGTGGCTCAGTTATTAAGCGTCTGCCTTCAGCTCAGGTCATGATCCCAGGGTCCTGGGGTCGAGCCCCACATCGGGCTCCCTGCTCTGTAGGAAGCCTGCCTCTCCCTCTCCCACTCCCCCTGCTTGTGTTCCCTCTCTCGCTGTGTCTCTCTCTGTCAAATAAATAAAATCTTTAAAAAAAAGAAAAAAAGAAAATATGTGCCTGGGGAGGAAATCTGGGAACCATCCTAACCATGCACCAGTGAAAACCTTTGGACTGGCCATTGCTACCGTGGTTTTGTATCATATATGCACTTGATGTTCATCCATTTATTCACTTAACAAATGACTTAAGACATGTGCCAGGCACTGCTTTAGGTAGAGAAGACACAGTAGTGAACAAAATAGTCAAAGATTTCTGCCCTCATGGAGCTTTCATTCTAGCGGGGTAGGAAGAGACTACCAAGAAGATAAACATAAAATAGTCAGACAAAGAATTTCAGAAAAAAAGCAAAGCAGGGAACAAGGATCTGACTTGTCCAGCAGTGGGGGCTGCATTGAAATTGTAGGCAAGACGACTGGGAGACGCTTCACTGGATGAAGGTGACTTTGGAGAGGAGAGACCTGAAGGAACTGAGGGAGCTAGCCATGTATGCATCAAAGCTACAGTTATCCAGGCAGAGGAAGTAGCAAATATAAAGGCCCTGAGGTGGAAACATGCCTAGTCTGTTAGGAACAAGGAAAGGAAGAATAGATGTGCCCGTGAAGTAAAGGGGGGCCAAATCACATAGTATGTTAGCAGGTGGGTTTTTAGTCTACATGAGATGAAAAATCATTGGAAGATTTCAGACAAAAGACTGTCAAGACCCAACTTAAAGTTCAATGAGACCTCTCTGTGCAGAGTTGAAACCAGACTGAAAGGGCAGGTTGCAGAAGCAGTAGGACCAGACGTGAAGCTATTGCAATACTTCAACTACAGTATTTGTGCTGGGCAAGAGAGAATTAGCCATTTCAATAAACACTAACCATGGGCATCACGGTGCATTTATGCCTCCGAGTCAACAAAGGAAGGAGGGTAGCGATCTGCAGTTCCCGCAATCCCTTTACATCCTAGACGTGTCTCCCGGTGAGAGCATCCTACCACCACAAGAGCAGTACTAACAGTGGGAGGTGCATGTTTTTCATCCTACCTGGTCCTCAAACACTATCCAAGTCCTCGAAGCATCCACATCAGCCAGACCCTTCATGCTGGTTCTGGAGACTGGCATGGGCCCAGCATCTGCGGGAGCCCCCCAAAACTTGAAGCGACAAGTGCTTCCTACAGACTCTCTCTCAGTCCTTGTTTTTCCTGAGGGTTTTCTTCATCAAGTGCTCTATAAGCCCTTTGATCGCTCTCCAGAGCACTCCCCCATGTCATCAGCATGGCATCCCTGCCATCGTTGTTTTAAACCAAGTATTTTGTTCCTTCCAAAGCATTTACTAAAACACATGTGTTCAGGATCTAAGGTGTGGGGCTATTGGACCGTAGCTAGGTGAAAATATAGAGTTGCTCCAGTCTGCCATTGTACCTTAGATTTTTCTGCTAATATAAAATCCTATTGTAACAGTGGTCATCACTAAGATGTGGGAAGTTTTCTGATATACACTGAAAATTTCTAAGCATATATCAAACTACATTTCAGTTCTTTTAACTGACCAAACTTATTTGCCAATTAAATCTATTCTTTTTTTAAAAAAAAAAATATGTATTTCTTCATTTGAGAGGGAGAGAGAGCACGGGAGGGGGGAGTGGGGGGTAGAGGGATAGGGAGAGAGAGAATCGCCAAGCAGATTCCCCACTGAGCTTGGAGCCCAACACGGCACTCGATCCCAGGACCCCAAGAGCATGACCTGAGCTGAAACCAAGAGCCAGACGCCAAATCAACTAAGCCACCCAGGTACCCCAATCAACTCTCTTCTTTTAATGCCGCTCTTATTTCCAAATCAACAAACACATGCCAACTTCAAATGTACTCTAAGCATTCACGGCATTAATGGTAAGTAGTTGAAACCTCTTTGAAGTTGGCCATTTGTCACTAGAGACACTGGTCCCCATATGAATAAAAACACCGAAGGGAGAAAACAGAGAAAACTTCAAGTAGTAAGAATAATCTGGCTTTTAAGATGTAAAATACTTGTGCTATAAGAACCCCCCAAATAAGCAAATCATTTATTTCAGAGAAGTACTATTCTCGGATGGTAATTGTGAAAGTCTAGAAAAGGACAGAAAACTAGGAAGGTTATTATTGAAGTTTTGTTTATTATTCAAATAGTGAGAGAGAGAGATTTACAAGGATGAGCCAATTTTCAAGTCCAAGTATGGCAATAGATGAAACTGGACTCCCTTGCGGTTACTGAGAAATATACACAGCTTCCAAAACCACATGAAGGTGAGTCAGAGTGATGGGCATTTGTACAGAGAAGGAAGCTGACATAGTCTTTTAGGCCAAACAGTAATCCTGGGTAGCTCTGATGAAATAAAGCATTTAATCACCTCACTGGGAAGAGTCTTTCTTATTGAGTAAACACTTGGCAGCCTCGGTCATTAGCTTGAAAAGCAGAGAGAAAAGTAAACATTCATGAGGTAGTACGCAGCTGAGGTGTTTGTTTAGGCTAAATCCGGAATGTTCTTTGGGGCCTAACTCAATGCTTCCTCTCCCCTCCCCAAGCGTGGAACTGTCAATATGGAAGCCAACAGCGCATCTGACTCGTTCTCCATGTGCAGGGTCCCAGTGACTAATTACTGATGAGTTAATTTTAATTTTTATTTTTTTAAAGATTTTATTTATTTATTTGACAGAGAGAGAGAGATAGTGAGAGAGGGAACACAAGCAGGGGGAGTGGGAGAGGGAGAAGCAGGCTTCTGCAGAGCAGGGAGCCCGATGCGGGGCTCTATCCCAGGACCCTGAGATCATGACCTGAGCAGATGCTTAACAACTGAGCCACCCAGGCGCCCCTGATGAGTTAATTTTTAAAATGACCATGGAGACCTGCCTGGGGAGAAGTGTGCTTCCCATCATGAGAGGCATGTGAAGCAGAAACTAGATTAGTGGTTCTTAGCATTCCTGTGTTCATTGAACATTTCCCGGTGGTGGCATCAGTGAAGGGATCAAAAGGGGAAATGCCCATTTTTAGAGACAAATGTTTAGAAAATCTAAAAAAAGCCTCCCGGACACTCACGGGGTCACCCTTCAGCAATGCATCACTTCGGTGGCAGAACTATTAACTTCCCGGATGCGCGAAGCAATGTTTTCAGGTGATTTCGGTCTTTGAACCTAGTATTACACCACGCGTCCTTTCTCTGATTAGCAACAAGCTGTATCCTGCTCTCCTCCAGTCCGTCCATCACAGCTCCCCACCCACCAGGTATCTAACAATGTGTAGCTGTACTGATGGTAAAAAGCAAATTTTATTCATTGATTACAACTGGCAGCTGACCTATTAAGAGCTGGAGGGACACTCATGTCCGGGAGCCGCTTACTCAGAAAAGCAGCAGTTAGGGATGTTGCAGATGTAAATCCTGTGCAGGTGAGATCAGATGGTGCCCAAATACACATTCTAAGTTAAGTCTAAGTCTCTAAGCTACTCAAACTATAATGACCTCTGCTGTTAACTCCTTAGTTACTAGTGTTTTTAATATAACTCACATATGGCACTTTGCTAAGAGCACGAAGGGTTTAAGGCTATTAAGAATGAGAAGCGGGCGCCTGGGTGGCTCAGTTGGTTAAGCGACTGCCTCCTGCTCAGGTCATGACCCCGGAGTCCCAGGATCGAGTCCCGCATCGGGCTCCCTGCTCGGCGGGGGGTCTGCTTCTCCCTCTCCTGCTCCCCCTTCTTGTGCTCTTTCTCTCTCTCACTCTCTCTCAAATAAATAAATAAAATCTTAAAAAAAAAAAGAATGAGAAGCTGGGGGACGCCTGGGTGACTCAGTCGGTTAAGCCTCTGCCTTCGGCTCAGGTCATGATCCCAAGGTCCTGGGATCGAGTCCTGCATCGGGCTCCCTGCTCCGCGGGGAGCCTGCTTCTCACTCTGCCTCTGTCTCTCTCTCTGTCTCTCATGAATAAATAAATAAAATCTTTGAAAAAAAAAAAAAGAAGAAGCTGGAAATGGTCAAAAGCAAATGTCACGATTTCTTCTGGGCCCTTTGTCTTTTCAAGGCTACATAGAAAAGTGAGCCTAGCCGGTCCCAGCTGCAAGCAAAAGAATGCTCCTGTTGTCTGTCTTCTTTCTAAACCTTTTTAAGCATGCACAACTGCCACCTTCTGTCATCTCCTCTTTGCCATGACCCTAAGCCGTCATTCTCATTTGGGCTTCACACCTATTTTAAGTTGAAGCAGAAGGAGGGGAAATCATGAAAAACGGCATGTACTTGTAAAAACCTCTGCTATGGTAGCAATTGGGATTTCATACCCTGACTGTGGCTAATCAGGTTGGCTCCCTCCCTGTGACAGAAGAATTTCTCTTGTCTCTGTGTCTCCTGGAGGTCCCTGGGAATGGGGCTAAACCTAAGATTATGCAATCAGATGACAGAACCCTCCATGCTTCAGGCAGATGTGACCTTGGCAAGACTATTATGAGCTGCTAATGAAAATCTAGGAAGGACCACCAGTGTTTGAGATGTGGGGATGGGTAGAGCTGTCAGGAGCTTCCAGATAAGGGAGCCTGGATTCAAGGAGAATGGTGCACATCAGATCGTGCAGAGCTTAGTGGTAGAGTCTGGACAAATCACTGGGGTGGCCTTGGGCTAATTCCACTACAAGTAGGATATGAGACTCCTGGAGCCCCCAATTTGTTGAAGAGTTTAAAACATTTCTGTGATTTGTAATGTGCTTAGAAATGGAACAAAAATATATATATATTTTTAAAGATTTTATTTATTTATTTATTTATTTGAGAGAGAGAGAGAGAGAGAGAGAGAGAAAGAAACAGCACGAGAGGGGAGAGGGTCAGAGGGAGAAGCAGGCTCCCTGCTGAGCCGGGAGCCCGATGTGGGACTCGATCCCAGGACTCCGGGACCATGACCTGAGCTGAAGGCAGTCGCTTAACCAACTGAGCCACCCAGGCGCCCCCAAAAATATTTTTATTGTATGTGTGAAGAGGTCATTAAATAGTAAAATATAGCTGTATGAGAAATTTCCTTCTTGGTGTATATACTTCTTTTTTTCTCAGTTTTACTGAGATATAATTGACCTATAAGATGGTGTAAGTTTAAAGTGCACCATGTGTTCACTGGATACATGTGTATTTTGCAAAATGATTGCCACCACAACGTTAGCTAAGAATACCATCCCATCACAGAATTACCATGTCTATTTTGTGGAGCGAACATTTAAGATCTACTCTCCCAGTGACTTTCAAGTATGCAATACAGTATTATTAATTATAATCATTACGCTACACATTACTCAGAATTTAAGTTTATAACTAGAAATTTGTACACTTTGACCAATACCTCTCCAATTCCTCCCTCCCCATCCCCCATCCTCTCAGTAAACACCACTCCACTCTTTCTCCATCAATTCAGCTTTTAAGTACATTCTGCTTGGTCAAATGCATCAGACAAAGACAAATATTATATGATATCACTTATATGTGGAATCTAAAAAAGCTGGTATATAGATGCACTTTAGCTTATCTCCTTATCAGCGTTTTCATTTAATACATGAAAACAACACAGTGAGAATCAAGGTCCTTGTACTATCTCTCCTTTTCCAATTGTCTTTTCCCTGTGCTATTGTCTGAATTGTGTCCTCAGTGTAATTCATGTGTTGAAGCCCTAACCCCAGTGTGATAGCATTTGGAGATGGTGCCTTTGGGAGTGATTAAGTTTCAATGAGGTCATAAGGGTTGGGTCCTGAGACGAGTGCCTCGTAGAAGAAAACATCATAGAGCTTGTGGTCTCTGCTGCGCCCTGTAAGGACACAGTGGGAAGGTGGTCCTCTGCAAACCAGGCAGAGTTCTCATCAGAACCCAACTAGGCTGCCACCCAGATCTCAAACTATCAGCCTCCAGAATTGTGAGAAAATAAATCTCTGCTGTTTAAGCCCCCGAGTCAATATTTGGTATTGTGTTATGGCAGCCTGCGCTAACCAAGACTCCCTGTCTCTCTTTCCCTCATTCTCTTTCTACCTTCTCTCTCTCGACTACTCTCTTCTGGGAGGGCAGAGACAGAAAATGTAGACCTAGTAACAGCAATTGCCTAGGTAATGCCATCCTGCTGCATTTTTACCCCTTTATCACTAGAATTAGATGAACAACGTATTCCACCTATATTGCCTTATTAAAAAAACACTTTTTTGACCAGTTTGCCTTCTGTAATGGCACTAAACGCCTTTTTTTAGTTGTGTAAATTGGTAGGAAATAAGTCCTCCTGAAAAAAGAGGAAAAACTGGAGAAAGAAAAGTTGGAAGAAGAGGTCAAAGAGAAAGAGGACAAGCCAGCACAACAAGGAGGGAGGCTCCTGATGCCCTTCTCCAGCCCTGAGCCTCACGGAGGCCCAGCCTTCCCTATCCTGCCCACCATTCCTTTCCTTCCTATCTTCTCGCTGCGTCTGGTTGACACTTTCTGTCTTTTCTTTCCTCTCCTGTGGAAACTCACTTCAACCCACAAGAACCCACTCTCCTAAGCCCAGATTTCCATGCCTCCACCATCGGGAGTAACAGAAAAATGATCTGTGTGCTAACAGTTGAGGGTCAACAATTCTCCCTCCCAAGTAACAACAATACATGTTGACGAGAGCCACCTACGAGGAACCCATCCACTTGGGTGTCAGAGAATGCTCATCCAAACAGAAACTCGAGCCCAGCACCAGCCAACAGAAAAGTGAGAGCCACCAAGGCAGGCCACCTATGATATTTTAAATTTTCTAGGAGCCATGTTTTGAAAACAGGAAGAAATGAATGAGTGAATATTGTCCTAAAATGTATTTTATTTTATACAATAGATCCAAAATTTTACTGTTTTCATACATAACCAAATTTTTAAAATTTAATGAGACAGTTCACGTTTCTTTCACACTAAGTCTTCAAATCAAATGTGTATTTTATACTTAACAGTACATCTCATTTCAGACTAGCCACACTTAATTGCTTAATGTCACACGTGGCTAGTGGCTTCCATATTGGACAGCACAGCTCTGGCCAGATAAAAGGTGAGAAGGCCCTGGTGTATCAGAGATGATGAAAGCCTCCTGCCGAATGGACTGACTCGCCCGGGGCCTAAAATCAATGGCCTATTGCAGAAGCAACAAACTACATGTTCCTTTGAGATGTGGAGATGTTTTTCGTTGCTTGCAAAGAAAGGTAGACAAACTACCATCTCCTTCAATATTAGTGCTAAAATTTCACATATTCAGAACAAAAACTTCTCCATAGATTCTTGAAATGTAGGACATCGCCAAGCACAATTACCAAGAGCAGAGGACATCCTGATCTTTCATCACTTTTCGGAGGCCCAAAGCATCCTGCCCCTCCATGCAAGTCAGTGTTCAAGCTTTCATCCCATGATCCCTGGGGGAAAATTAGGAAAAAACAAAAAACAAAAAAAACGGCAAATGAGTTTTATTTGCTGAGAAGTGGGAGATTCCCTGCCTGCATGGACCATCCCAGCAAAACTGCCCCGTCTTCACACAATAGTAGCAGGCATCCGTCGCCTGGACTGGCAGTTAGGTTTCCCTCAGGTGCAGCTGTGGGGTTTGTGTTCACTGAGGACCGAGTAAATGCCAGACCTTTAATTATAGTAATCGGCTGTCAATACCTTTCATTCCTATGCTATTAGCTCGAGTAATCCTACAATGACACCCAAGCCAACTGACATCACTTATAGCTGATGTCTGCCCTTTGTATAACTCAGAGACATGATTTTAATGGTGGAAATTTCAGGATGAGAGCGGTAAAGGAGGGTGATCCTGCTAAAGTCTAGTAGGATGAGGTTTGCTTTCAGCAGCTACATTTTTTGATGGTCTACTGGGATTTTTTTTTTTTTTTCAAGGTTTCCCTGATGCCAGCCACCAATATTTTATCTCTTTTTTTTATTTTTTTTTTAAAGATTTTATTTATTTGCAAGAGAGAGAATGAGAGACAGAGAGCATGAGAGGGAGGAGGGTCAGAGGGAGAAGCAGACTCCCTGCCGAGCAGGGAGCCCGATGCGGGACTCGATCTCGGGACTCCAGGATCGTGACCTGAGCCGAAGGCAGTCGCTTAATGGACTGAGCCACCCAGGCGCCCTATTTTATCTCTTTATTGGAGCCTCCCTCTCCCTCTTTACTCAGGCTTTTATCCTTATCTGAGGGGTCAGAAATTATAAAGGATAAGCTTTTCTATCCAGGAGATACTAGTGATTTTTTTTTTTTTAAGATTTTTTTTATTTATTCATAAGAGACAGAGAGAGAGAGGCAGAGGGAGAAGCAGGCTCCCAAGGAGCAGGGAGCCCGATGCGGGACTCGATCCCAGGACCCTGGGATCGTGACCTGAGCCGAAGGCAGACGCCCAACCATCTGAGCCACCCAGGCGCCCGATACTAGTGATTTTTATTAAGAAATGCTGAAAAAGCTTCAGACCTTTAAAAAAAGAATCTCTATAACAGATACTATGCTAATAGCTTTCCCGGATCACCTCAAATTATACCCCTGCCAACTGTAAAGCTGACTTGGGTTAAAAAACTAGTCTTTTCTCATCATCTTCCAGAAAGGGCCATAACAACTTTTTTTTTTTCCTAGTTGAGTTAAAATTCAATTCAAAGTATATCTCTACTCGATTGTCGCTCTTGTGAAAGATTCTCGGGCCAAAAGATACCGTGAAACTTGGGATGGCTCTTGTTCATAGATTGGATTTTCAAGGAGGGCTCATTCCCATGGCTAATTAAAAGCTAAATGTGTACAAAAAAGAGTTGGCAAAGACTGATTCTCCTCCCTCTCTGGAGGCTTCCAAGTTCTTTTTTCATGAACACCCAGAAACTTTCCCCTCACCGGATCCAGATTCCATTCTCAGTATATCTGACCAGATGACGCAACATCTGTGTTCCCTTTTAAGAACGTGAGAAATAAAGCTTTTTCATCTTCCCTCTCTTTGAGTTCTGGGAAATCCAATTAAAACTGCTCAGACTTTCTTTTTCTTCTTTGCTCTAGAAGACAACTCTTGGGAAGAGTCCTGTGGGGGTCTCCCGCCTGTCGAAGAAGGTGATCGAAAAATTAACCTGATTATGGAGTTGTCGACGCAGGTTTCCCTTCAGACTGAGAAGATCACCCAGCTGGAAGATGTTTTAGAGGAAAAGGAAAGGAAAATTCAGCAGCTGGAAGCTGAGCGGGGATCCCAGTCCTTCCAAGAGGCTGAGGCCTCTCCAGAATGTTTACAAGAAGCCCCGATTTCCTTTAATAATATTGTCACCCCTGTGGTCTCTGATGGAGATATGTAAAGATTCTCAGTAAGAAAATAATAAATGTTTATTAAGTGTCACCAGTGTAAAGTCCAGAACCCAGCCAGCCTCCCCATTAGCAAACTCAAGTTCAGGATGATGGGTTTGAATATATCCTATAACATTCGTATTGGAAGGAAACAAAACCAAGGGGAGTCTTTAGAAGCAATTCCTGAATATTTCCCCTTCAGACATCAGCAGTCAGGTAACCCACACACTTGAGGAATACCATGTTTTTAGACATCCCAGATAACTATGGGACAGAGAAAAACACCCAACTAGACCGATGGTCAAAGAACGTAGTATCTTTTTCTTATCAGAGGTTTGTCACTCTTCAAGGTGGCACCACACCTGTATCCATAAGCAGCTCATCTGTGCACAGAAAACTGTCGTGGAAGGCAAGCTTTAAACTGGGGAATGTTAGGGTCCTGAAGAGGAGAATCATTGCCAGCAGGGTAAACAGACACGAGGTCTGCTTTTTCATGTCCTCTGGAATATATTTCTTTATGGCATGTATCTTATTTAACGAGGGTAGAAATGAAATAAAATTAAAGCAATAAAAATAAATAAAGAATGGATGAATCAGCACTGTGGTCCTTTGGGAAAAGTGTCCTGGGACAACATCTCCTTGGGA
Organism: Mirounga angustirostris; assembly: GCF_029215605.1. Classification (NCBI taxonomy): domain Eukaryota; kingdom Metazoa; phylum Chordata; class Mammalia; order Carnivora; family Phocidae; genus Mirounga; species Mirounga angustirostris. Next base: position 23,174,066 of record NW_026991715.1, read on the forward strand.
AAACAGACAACACTGATCTTTCCTGTTGGATCAAAACTCAGACCAAAACAAAATATACTCTTCTGTTATTATTGTATCAAGGAGGTGTGGACAGCACAAAATCATGTCGGGAAAAATAAGAGGATGGGCAAAGGAAAGCTACCCCACAATTAATGCGCTAGAAGGAATCATATTATGTTCCTCTCTCATGCATCCCCTTCAAGTAAACTATTCCCCACACAAAGGGAGCAGCTAGGCACTAACTTTGCGGAAGACTTTGGTACTTAATTCTTACTGTCTTAGTACAGAATGACTCGGGCAAACAGCTCTACTCTCCCGTGAATCTGACTACATCACTACTTCTTGATTTAATTAGACCACTTCAACAAATACTCACTGAAACTCTTCTATCTACCAGAGACAAGAACAGATGTCAGAAATATCATAGCAAACATGAGAATCACCACTTGTATCATGCAAGAGTTCATAGACACACATGAGTCTCCTCAAATGGAAGGGAGATAAGAAATGGAAGAGGGAATGTAACACAGAGTAAATCTAATTAACGCCGCTTAATAAAGGTTCTCAAATTTACTGAGCATGAGTAATCAGTAAGAATTCATATTCCTGGTCTTTGGTTTAGGCCCCAGGAACATGCATTTTAACAAACACAGGTGGTATTCCTGATGAAAGTTATTTCAGGACTTACAATTTAAGACACATTGGTTTAGGGCTGGATTCGAGCAGAGCTGTCACACTTTTATTCCCCTACTAAAGACTATTCCTAAAAGGAGAATTGCTCCTTGCAAACCAGTGGGAGATGGCTTCTACAAAATGCAACTAGTGCATAATCTGATTATGGATCCTGACTATCTACAAAACAAAGATTCCAAATCTGACTTAAAAAAAAAAAAAAAGGAAGTTATTGAATTTCGGGCTCATAATAGCTTTACACGGACTCTAGATGTTCATTCCAAAACAAAACAAAACACACAGATTCTACCAGTAAGTACTGCTTCATACAAAGCTAGAATCTTCCTGTATTTGTATATAATCTCAAAGTTTCACATGTAATGCCAGCAAGTATGTACAGGTACAGTCCATGATCTGAAATGAAACCAATTTATAACTCCCTGATCATGAATACACACCTACCCCAGAAGATGACTCAAGGTACTTTTCCATGGTTCCAAAAAGAACTTTTTCCATGGAGTTTGCTTCAGCCCTTACAGAATCCACTTCAGAAATCCCCTTTCTGGTCCCTTCTCCTTCTCACCTCCTCAAGCCCCATGATGTCCTCGGTCTTTCTATTTCTCTGGCCCCAGGTCTCTCAGTTCCAACCTTGAAGTTTTGCCCATTGTTTTGGAGAACATGGCTGAGGGTTGGCATGTCCTCACTGTGTATTTCTGCGAGAAAGCTTTACATCTTTTTGTTTCTGAAGAGTGGATTATCTCCAAGACAAACTACCATCTCCATAATTTTGAGCTGTTATTATGATCATCAAGTTTCCAGCTCTTTATTTTACCAGAGATTGTCTTAATCCCAAGGGATATGGTGGGGGGTGGGGGGGAGTGAGAAAGATGGAAAGTAGGAAGGAGAGAAAAGAAAATCCCATCATATCCCAGAGAGGGGGATGTTAACTTCTAGGTCAGTTTTCCCTGGCTAATGCCCTGGCTAGCCCTCCAAAGGAAAGCAGACTGACAGTGGAGATAAAATGACAGGCGGAACTGGAACTGCAGGTAATAATTAATGGAGACTGTTACCTCAAAATATTCAGGACAAGCCAGTGAAGAAGCAAGCATCAGGGCTCCCATTACCCGGCAAAACCATCCTTACAAGAAGCTCATCTGGGTTACTAGACTCAGGTCCAGGTGATCTTCAGATCAGAAAGGGGAAAAGATTCCACCCAAAGGTGAAAAGACTAATCTCTGCTGGTGAATCTTAGTAACAAGCATTCTTTAAATATCCAGGTTTTATGGGGTGGTGTGGGGATAGTTGTGGGGGGTGGGGTGGAAGAAAGGTAGTGGGAAGAGGTATTGCTGGCCTCTGAGGCTTTTCTAAGTAGAAGATTCACATTCCCAGCTGGATAGTTACACCATTGCATGTCCCCCAAGTTCATTTCCATTTTCCGCCATTCCTCCAAAGAAGTAAATGGTAATCTTCGATTGTGTTCAACATCTGGTTCAGATGAACTAAAAATCCGATTATGCCCCGCACTGTAGCAAAGTCTATTTTCTTACAAGCCAGTTAGGTTGCTGAAGCAGCCTAATAATCTTTCAAACATCTGGTGTAAATATCACAAGACAATTAGCATGCTGAGGACCCTACTTCTAGTGAAAATTTAGCAAATCTTCAGGTAACATATCTGGTTGATAACGAGAAATTCAGAAAATTAAAACACTTAACAAGTAAGTCAAGCCATTCTCTAACATTCTAAACATTTACAGAAATATATGCATAGTTTTAATTCTCTTTTGTCACCAGTCATTAAATTTTCTCAGCAAGAAAGTTTAATTGAATGTGCAATGTGTCTAATTTAAATGAATGTTATTATTATGTCAGTGTTCTTCCGAATACTTTCATGGCAAGCTGAAATCACAGCAAAGGACTTGTTAAAGACTATGAGGAACCCATGTCATTGGAGAAACCAGCTCAGAAATGTGAAGGGGGTGCCCTAGGCTTCCTTGAAGTTCAGCAAAAGCAAAGAAACTATGATATTTTCTGCCTAAATGCATTTCAGGGAAAGAATGAATTGAATCAAGGTTTAATTATCTCCTACACTCCTCCCTGCTTATCCCCAAATCCAACCATTCCCTTCCACATTACACTGAAATAAAGAATTTTGGGTTTAATGCAACAAATGGAGAAGTGTTGATGAATGTTACAGGCCTAAGCCAAAATAATATTTATTTGGCAATTATCAAGTACAGGGACTGCAGAGACAACATTATTCCAAAAGATGTAAGTAAGAAAACATTTTTAAAGGACTTGGTAAATCAAATGCCTGAGATTCAAAAAGTCTAACTCTTATAATTTGAAAAAAAAAGAGAGAAAAAAAAGGAAAAAGGAAATTGTAAAGAGTACATCAGTATGATGATTTTCCCGTGCTATTACAACATCTTTTATTAAGATTTCCCAGACACAAGAGAGCTTTTTTGCTCAACAGAGGAGAATCAAGTTCAAGTAGGAAATAACCTTTTTAAAATAAAAGTACTAGTACACTAGGACAAAGTTCACAGCAAAAGACAGGGCTAGCCATGAGATTTCCCATACCTAATGAAATGAGAACTTTTATGGTAAAACAAAACAAAACCAAAACCAGTTCTTATTCCCAGCTTCCCAAAGAAATTGAACATCTGGAGTCAGATCCTCAATACATTCCCATTAACACGAACCTGTGGCAAGATGCCATTTAACTGACCATTTCCATATATAAGATATACATATATTTATTTGCTTTTTGTTTAACGAAGAAGGACCCTTAGTACTCAAATCCAAAAATGCCCAATTCTTGGGGCGCCTGGGTGGCTCAGTTGGTTAAGCGACTGCCTTCGGCTCAGGTCATGATCCTGGAGTCCCGGGATCGAGTCCCGCGTCGGGCTCTCTGCTCGGCAGGGAGTCTGCTTCGTCCTCTGACCCTATCCCCTCTCATGTGTTCTCTCTCTCTCAAATAAATAAATAAAATCTTAAAAAAAAAAAAAAAGGTGTGCCTTCTTGCCTAGCTGCTAATTTAATCAAATTGGTATGAAAGAAACCACAAATAGTGGAAGCCCTTGTCAGGGACCCATACTTACTAGCCATCAGTTATGTATATAGGAATATAGCTAACAGTTACATTGCAATTTATAAAGTATTTTCAAATCAATGATTTTAGGGCGCCTGGGTGGCTCAGTTGGTTAAGCGACTGCCTTCGGCTCAGGTCATGATCCTGGAGTCCTGGGATCGAGTCCCACATCGGGCTCCCTGCTCGGCAGGGAGTCTGCTTCTCCCTCTGACCCTCCTCCCTCTCGTGCTCTCTCTCATTCTCTCTCTTGCCAAAAAAAAAAAAAAAAAATTATAAAAAAAAATCAATGATTTTATTTAATCCTCATAAGGTAGGTTTTAACCAAATATCTAATCCCAAGTTTACAACTAGGAAATGTCAGAACCAAGACCTGTGCCCCCAGGACTGCATAACTTTTGCAACACTCGCCATCTCTGCGTAGTTACAGAAACAAAGACCTTCAACTGACCAATTTATTGGGTTTAGCCAGGATAGTGTTTTGGGTTTTGTTTCCTCGTTATGTTTTTTGCTTTTATTTTTATTTATTTTTAAAAAGACTTTATTTATTTATTTGTCAGAGAGAGAGAGAGTGAGAACACAAGCAGCGGGAGTGGCAGGGGGAGAGGGAGAAGCAGACTCCCCGCTGAGCAAGGAGCCCCATGCGGGACTTGATCCCAGGACCCCGGGATCATGTCCCCAGCCAAAGGCAGATGCTTAACTGACTGAGCCACCCAGGCGCCCCATGTTTTTTGCTTTTTAAATTGATTTTTAAGTAAATGCTTTTAAGAGGCTGGGGCAGCATTGTACAGTTCTCACTAGACCTTACCATTTCCAGTTGTCTTATTCCTTAAGGCTCCTTAAGATATTTACCTGGCTGGCCCTGTAAATAAATGGGTTTGGAAATCCTGCTGGAAATATTCACAGTGTGTACACCAGATGAATTTGGTATGTTGTGGTTATCACCAAAACATGCCAACACCTTGATCTTTTCATTTAGAATCTAATATATACACTCAAAATTAGTATATTACAGCCTACATTCAAAGTTCATGCATATTCTCATGTGCATAACAGAGACAACACAACAAAGACCTAAAGAAAGTAACTAAGCAAGAATCCTCAACAGGTCAAGACAATTTCTGAATCTTTCTGTTTTGATGTGCTGTGTAGAAAACGGGAATTCTGATAGTAAAAAGTCATCTTGTCCACATCACCAACACAAGTAAGTGAGTAAATGATGACTACCAGAACTGGCATTTTCTAAAAGAAAGAATCCCACACGTAGTCTACTTTTTAAGACCACAAAACTCTCCTTTCGAGTCAGTGGCGTGGATGCTATGCTACACAGGTGGAGAAACAAAGACAATCAGTTAAGTGACATCTGCAAAGATTATCAGTTGTAGCTCTATCTGCCTTTGTCTTCTGCTTACGTGAAAATGCAGGAACTGGGTCTCCTCAGCACACAGAACATAGTTATCAATAATGCCTTAAATTTATCAAGCAAAGTAAAAAATTATGCCTCTATTTATCCTGATGACCCTGTGAGTCATGGGGTTCTCATTTACACATGGGCAAACAGAGCTCTAGATGTTAGAGCGACAATCTTAGAGTCCCCGACAGGAGTTAACAGACTAGAGCCACAGGCCAAATCCAGTTTGCCACCTGTTTTAGCGTGGCCAGTGAGCCCAGAATAGTTTTTGTATTTTTCAGTGATTGAACAACAACAAAGAATAACATTTATGAAACAAAAATTATATGATATTCAAATTTTGCTGTCCCTAAATTAAGTTTTACTGGAAAGCAATCATGTTCATTCATTTAGGTGTTGTCTCGGCTCTGTTCTTGCTACAATGGCAGAATTGAGTAGTTGTGACAGAGATCTATGGCCAGCAAGCCTAAATAGCTGAGCCTTTACAACAAAAGTGAAGTAAAGTTAAGTGAACTACTCAAAGTCATAGAGCTAGTAAGTTTCAGAGCTAGGCTTGCGTCTGATGTTCTTACTCCAATTGGAGTACTCCTTGGGATCAGGGAACTAACACTTTTACACAGATTCTGTCTCAACTTGGCATCCTAAACAATGTATGTTATCCAGGGCTCCTCAAATCCCACTAGACTATGGCTGAAAAAATAGGCTCATGTATCTTTTATCATCCTGTAGCAGAATGCTTTTTCAGATTATTAATACATTTTTCTCCATGTATTGATCTATTTTATTCCCACAATAGAAAGGTAGCTTGCTCTGTGTGATTTTTGCCTAAGACCCAGAAGCTGTGTAAAAGGAGCAGAGTATAAGGAGAAGCTGACCACAAGATATGTCCTTTCTAGATTGTTCTTTCCAAAGCCTAAGCCCACTGAAGTAAGAAGGGATGAAAAAGTGCCTCTGACAGGAGCATGGGAAACATGGAAGGATTCCCACCCCTACTAAAAGGAGAACGAGAGAGGCATGTGTGTCTCAGCTGTAGCAGAAGCCTGTCCCTGCTCTCCGACACTGTTTTAGGGATGTAACACAATCTCAAAAGGACTGGCTACATGGAACACCAGGAAGGTCGGATTCTGGAGGCCCAGGACATTAGGCCCTGCTCAGAGCCCCATACATGTATGCGCCTTGGATGTGACCACACAGCAGACCTGAGGAGACCAAGCTGACTGGGAAGATACGGAACTCAGCATCATCAGGTGACAGAGAAGGATCTCAGAACCAAGAATCCTGGCATAAAGCCAGGGAAATGGAAGACTCAAAATGACTGAGGGTGAATTTCCTGCCTCCCTCACAGGATAAGGGCTTAGAGTTAACATTCAGTTAATTTATAGAAAATAAAGAAAAGGAATTAGTGTGGATGTGAGTTTGCAGATTGAGATTCACATGAGCCATACTATTCAAAGTCCTCATTAAAAATGCAAATCACAAAGCCTCCATACCTCTATCCAAAAATTCTTGTTGGGTCCAACATTTCATTAAGTTCTGCTCCCCTAAAAATTTATGAAGATCCCACTGTTGTTGGTGACTCAACACCTCAGGCCACCATCCTCACTCTGAACCTCTGCAGCTTCAGAGAATGGCTGTCACCTCTTGCCACATTATGACTGTCTTCCCCCCTCCCCATGCCTCTACTCTAGTACTGGGATGGGCTCAGGCCACAAGCAGAAGCATCTCCCTCATCCCCCTAAAACATAGACAAACCAGACTGTGGTATTTAACAAAACTTTATTAAATGTTTGGGAACACCCAAAATATGGTGTAAAATACCACACAGTTAGTTCAAGTGACTCATAGGCCTGAACTTAAGATCTCAAGTTCTTGCTTTGTTCTTTCCATGTGGTAGACATCAGGTTACCTACCACCATTGACATTTCACTACAGACGTTCTGTTCCTTTCTGAGAGAGGAGCCGGTCAACAGTTCACCCAACCCAAAGCTGTTCACTTTGAATCCCAGAATGATTAATGGTAACAATATTCTTCTGGAGATAACTCCATCCCACCCACAAGTTGTAGTCTGACTTCATGGACTCCAAGCATATGTCCTAGAACCTGAGTTATTCAAGCTTAAATAACACTCTCTGTGGGATACTGACAATCTTATAGATATCTGTACTTAGGAGGAAATATTCTCAATATATACTACTTTACAGAATACTAAGTTTCTTAGCCTGCACATCTATATTCATATTTAAAGTGACTTTACCACCAAAAAAGAGAAGTGGGTATTTACTTTACATCCCAGCAATTAAATGACCATTTTTGTGACCCTTCTAATACAAAGGAAGGCTTCTCTGAAGATGAATTAAAACTATAACTCCAGAAATAGAGCTGCTGATAATTTATATGGCAGTTTTTGTGGTAAAACAAAGTCTCTTTCTCTGTCATATCATCCTCTCCTATTTCAAAGACTATACAGAGCACTATAAATTGAAGTCAAAATCTCCTCATCACACTGTCACTTTTGGTAAAATTTCCCATTTTTTGATAGATTAATACCCAGAGCTTATTTTCCCCTCACTCAACAAATACTTACTGAGTACTTGTTATGAGCTTGTACTTACTGTATGCTCTATCAATCATGTCAGATGTGTAGATTTATCCCAAATTTATATAAAGAATCAAAGAGAGTTCACTACCACCTCAGAGGTATTTACTTTACCTTTTAAGTTTATTAAATAATGAGTTCAAGAAATGCCTGGTAGAAAAGAAATCAGGAGGGGGGAGCTTTTCTATGCCACAGTTCCTCTTATAAATACATTTGAAATTGGTGAAAGGGATTTTTTTTGAAAGCCTCCATGGACTTTCTTGAGTGGATGAACGCTACTTTGCAGGGGTGAACGACCTTCCGAGAGGCAGGCCATGTGCAATCTGCAGCAGATTACAGACTCAGAAGCCTGCAGGAACGTCTCAGATGGAGAAGGGCTGTGGTTCCCTTTGTTCACTTTACCTCCAGCCTCACAAAGATGCCAAGAATTTAAATTAATCTGATTATCCTCTGGGAGTTATTCAATCCTACTATTTTACCATAGAAACTTTGACCCGTTCCATGCAGTTGTTTTTCTAGACTGCTTTTTCCTAAGAACTTGAACAAATGGACATCCTAAGTCAGAGAAAAAAAAAATTTTTTTTCCATCTTGTTATTCCCTCCCCAAGTTTGAAACATGGTACTTATCTCCTAAAACGTTAGAATCAGGAGCTCAGGTTGTGGAAGGGGGTATCCATAACAGTGGGAGTCATTTCGAGCCTCAGACCATACTGACAGATCCCTGAGACCTCATCAAATATTGAAACTGAATAGGCCTCTAGAGGGATGTATAACTTCAGGGAACTAATTCCCATCTGTTACTTTTTCAGTAAGACCTGGAGAACTCAGTACATACTGAGAAAACAGAATTAGATTTAAAAAGTGAGCCTGTTGTCTATACTGAAATTTTTTTTTTCTTTAGTAATTAAAATCAGAAAATAAAATACTTAAGTTACAAACCAAAGATGGAAAACCCTTTTGGAGGATGAACCCCTCAAAAAACATCTGTTCTCTCTAGTACTATTGTTAACCTTTAACGGGTTGCAATATTTATGGTATTTCCCCCCCCCCCAGGAAAATGTGTGGCAAATCTGTAAGAGTTTTAAGTCCCAACATACAAATGTTCTATTGTTTTTTTTTTTTTTTTAAAGATTTTATTTATTTATTTGAGAGAGAGAGAATGAGAGAGAGCACATGAGAGGGGGGAGGGTCAGAGGGAGAAGCAGGCTCCCAAGGAGCAGGGAGCCCGATGCGGGACTCGATCCAGGAACTCCAGGATCATGACCTGAGCCGAAGGCAGTTGCTTAACCAACTGAGCCACCCAGGCGTCCTATTCTATTGTTTTAATGAACGTTCTATAGGAGTAATAAGTCCTTAGATGAAATGACAAATTCTTTTTTTTTTTTTATTTTAAAGATTTTATTTATTTGACAGAGAGAGACACAGCGAGAGAGGGAACACAAGCAGGGGGAGTGGGAGAGGGAGAAACAGGCTTCCCAATGAGCAGGGAGCCCAATGAGGGGTTCGATCCCAGGACCCTGGGATCATGACCTGAGCCGAAGGCAGACGCTTAACGACTGAGCCACCCAGGCGCCCCGAAATGACAAATTCTATGTTACTAAAGGGCAAATAGTTTCCCCTCACTCCTCCCTTGGCACTATCATAATTAGCCTTCGATATGTATGATTAAATTTCGGTTCTTTCAGATGTGTCTTGAGTAGGCATAATTAACTATGATAGCTAAAGCCTGGACAGGGAACTGTCAATCTGAACTTCTTAGCACTTCTCCAGGTAAAGGGAAAGAGAGAGTTTAATGTTTTGTGTCATTTCCAGCCAGCATTAGTAACAGTGAGGTTTTTTGGGGTTTTTTTTTTAAAGATTTTCTGTATTCATTTGAGACCCAGAGAGAGAAAGCATGAGCAGGGAGAGAGGCGGAGGGAGAGGGAGAAGCAGGCTCCCCGCTGAGCCAGGAGCCCGATGCCGGGCTCGATCCCAGGACCCTGGGATCATGACCTGAGCTGAAGGCAGACGCTTAACCATCTGAGCCACCCAGGTGCCCCAGTGAGGTTTGTTCTAAGATGAATTTGGTGTAATTTTCCCCCAGAGTAAAGTTAATTAGAATTTGCCATAAAGTGAGACAACTTGAGAAAGCACATGTCTTATATATATTAGATATTCCTAAATGCTTTTTCATTCTTCCTGGTGACCTAAGCTGTAGTGAACTAAAGGGAGTATCATGGAAGCCTTATAAAATTAGCAATTTACCTTTCCTTCCAGTTGGAGAATACCTTGTGAGAGTCTTCATTGTGTTACAATTCTTTGAAAGAATCTTATAGAATCACAGTGGATAAAATTTCTTTGAAAGAATTTTAAAGAATCACAGGGTGCTGGGTAATGAAATGGCACTATCATACTGCTCACCTTGAAAATTATCCACACATGATTAAGAGAACTATCATTTAAAATGCATCCGATAATGTGCAATATTTTCTCGTCTCCAACAACAGAATTTGATAAGTTATGTACGTATAAGGTAATATCTAGAGTAACCATGAAAAAAGCTGTACAAAAAGATATACTCAAAACTGGCATAGATGAATCAAAATGGAATTCTAAAAAATGCTCAAATAACCCAAAGGAAAGCAGGAAAAAGAAAACAGAAGGGCACCTGGCTGGCTCATTTGGAAGAGCACACAACTCTTGATCGCGGGGTCATGAGTTTAAGCCCCACGTTCAGTGTAGAGATTATTTAAATAAATAAACCTAAAAAAACCCCAGAGAAACAGGTAAGCAAACAAACAAAAAACCAAGGAGAACAAACAGAAAATTAAAAAATAAAACAGCAGGATGAAACCTAACATAGCAGCAGTTAAATATAAATGCAAGTGGTCTAAATATACCAATTACAACAGAGAAAGGCAATGTGGATTTAAAACCATGTCTGAACTATCTGCTGCCTCTAAGAGACTCATTTAAATGTAATGGTATAGACAAATGGAAACTTAAAAATGTAAAAAGATATATAAACACTGATCAAACAAAAGCAGTGGTTGCTATATTAATATCAGATAAAGTAGACTTCAGAGCAGGGAAAATTACCAGAGCTGGAGAGGGGCAGTGTATTGTGATAAGAGTTGATCCACCAAGAAAATATAGCAATACTAAATGTATATATGCCAAACAAAAGAGCTGCAAAATATGAGAACAAAACATGATAGAACTAAAAAGAGAATAAAATCATGATTTTAGTTGAAGATTTCAATACTGCTTTTTCAACAACTGGTAGAGCAACTAGGCAAAAAATCAGCAAAGATACAGAAGAACTCAACAACACCAATAACCATCAGGATCTAATCAACACTTCACAGAACACTCCATCAAACAAGAGAACAAACGTTATTCTCAAGTGCCCGTGGAACATATACTAAGACAGACCATATCCTGGACCATAAAACAAATCTCAACACATCTAAAAGAAATGAAATCACATGAAGAGTATTCTCTGACCGCTATGATATCAAATTAGAAATCAATAACAAAATTACAACAGGAAAATCTCCAACTTGAAAACTCAATAAACAATCCATGAGATAAAGAAGTTCCAAAAGAAATTGAAAAATACCCTGAACTGAATGAAAATGAAAATGTAACACATCAAAATTTGTGGGACATTGCTGAAGCAGTGCTAAGATAGAAATGTGTAACATCAAGTGCATCTATTATAAAAAAGGAAAAGTCCCAAATCAGAAATTAAGTTCTCATAGGAAGAGCCTAGAAATAAATAAACCAAAGCAAGTGGAAAAAAATAAAATCATACCATAAGAGCAAAAATCAATGAAATTAAAAACAGAAAAAGAATAGAGATGATCAATGAAATAAGGAGCTGGTTTTTTGTTTCTATTTTTTTTAACAGAACAGTATAATTGACAACCTGTACAAGACTGACAAAAAAATAAAGAAGACACAGCATGGTATTTCAGGAACAAAACTGAGGATATCCATATGGACATCGAAGGGTAATGTAAGAACGTTGCTGACAACTCTGCACACCTAAATTTGACAATGTAGATGAAATGGATCAATTTCTTGAAAAATACAAACCACTACAACTCAGCCAGATTGAAAGAGATAATAAGAATAGCTCTATAAACAGTAAGGAAACTGCATTAATAATTTTGAAATTCAAAAAAAGAAATCTTCAGGCCCAATGGGTTCACCAGCAAATTCTATCAAATATTTAAAGAAGTATTAACACCAGTTCTATGCAATCTCTTCCAGAATATATTGGAGTGCATTAGAATTCTCCAGAGAAATAGAACCGACAGGGTGTGTGTGTGTGTGTGTGTGTGTGTGTGTGTGTGGAGATGGGGAGGGATTTATTCTAAGAAAGTGGATCCTGGGATTGCGGAGGCTGTCAAGTCCAAAATCTACAGGGTGTGCTATGCAGAAGACCCAGGAATAGTTAATGTTGCAGTTTAAGTCCAAAGGCAGTCTACGGATAAAATTCCCCAACCTTTAAGGAAGGTTGACATTCTTCCATTAAGGCCTTTAACTGCTTGAATGAGGGCCACCCATATTATGGAGGGTAATCTCTTTACTCAAAGTCCGGTGATTTAAATGTTAATCTCATTTTTAAAATACTTCCACTGAAACATCTAGAATAATATTTGACCAAATATCTGGGTGCTGTGGACTAGCCAAGTTGACACAGGAAATTAACCATCACAAGGAAGGAACACTTTCCAAATCATTTTATAAAGTTAGTATTTCCCCCAATGTCAAAACCAGACAAAGAAAGCTATGATCAATATCCTTCATAAATAATGACTCAAAAATTCTTTTTTTTTTTTTAAAGATTTTATTTATTTATTTGAGAGAGAGAATGAGATAGAGAGAGCGGAGGCTCAGAGGGAGAAGCAGACTCCCCGCCGAGCAGGGAGCCCGATGTGGGACTCGATCCCAGGACTCCAGGATCATGACCTGAGCCGAAGGCAGTTGCTTAACCAACTGAGCCACCCAGGCGCCCAATGACTCAAAAATTCTTACAAAATATTAGCAATAGAGCATTTGGCAATAAGAATAATGACATGTCGTGACCTAGTGAGATTTATTCCATGGATTCAAGACTGGTACAATAATCAAAACTCAATCAGTATAATCTACCACATTAAAAAGCTAAAGAAGAAAAACCACATGACCATATTAATTGACGTAGAAAAAAACATTTGGCAACATTTAATATGCATTTATGATTAAAGACTCTCAGAGATATAGTGATAGAGGGGAAAATTTTTCAACTTGTGCTCTTATGAAGAACTTATTCTCTTGATTAAGAGCATCTACAAAAAAACGTAAGTATAATATTATACTTAATGATGAGAGATTAAGCATTTTTCCCCTAAGAATGGGAACAAGGCAAGGATGTCTGGTCTCACCACTGTTATTCACCATAGTGCTGGAAGTTATAGCTGGTTCAATAAGGCAAGGAAGGGAAACAGAAGGCATGTAGACTGGAAAGAAAGAAAGAAAACTGTCACTAGTGCAGATGTATGGAGAAGTCCTAGGACTAATACGTGAGTTCAGCGAGGTATCAGGATACAAGATAAAAATACAAAAAATCACTTAAAATTTTTTAAAATTTCTACATGTAAATCTAAGAAAACATGTATAGGACTTGTGCACTGAAAACTAAATACTAGTTAAAGGAATTAAAGAAGACAAATAAATGGAGAGACACATTGTGTTTATGGATTGGAAGACTCAACATAGTAAAGACATCAAATCTCCCCAAAATGATATATAGGTTTACTGCAATTTTGATCAAATCTCAGGAGGACTTTTTGGATACATAGAGAAGATTGTTCTAAAATACATAAATGGAAAGGAACTGGAATAGCTCAATAACTTGTAAATACTTGAGGTAACAATGGCCAAGAACTTTCCAAAATTAATGAAAGACACTGTATCACAAATCCGGGAAGGTCAGAGTATGCCAAGCAAGATAAATGTAACACACACACACACACACACACACACACCCATGCATATGCATATCATATTCAAACAGCAAAAAGCAGACAAAGAAAATCTTGAATGAACCTAGATGGAAAAAAAAACCACCTTACTGAGAGAGGAACAAGAATAAGAATTACACTGGGCTCCTCATCAGAAACCACACAAGCAAGATGAGAGTGGAGTGAAATATTTAAACTATTGAAAGAAAAAAGTCACCAACCTAGCATTTTATATCAGCAACATTATTCTTCAAAGGTGACAGAGAAATACAGACTTCCTCAAAATAGCAAAATTATAGAAGTAAAGAACAGATCAGTGGTGGCCAGATGTTAAGGATTGGGGAGGAAAGTAGGTATGGTTATAAAAGGGCAACATGAAGATCCTTATGGTGATGCAAATGTTCTGCACCTTGGCGGTAACAAGGTCAATGTCCTGCTTGTGACATTATACTGATTTTGCAAGCTGTTACCATTAGAGAGGTTGCATACAGGATATTCAAGATCTCTCTGTATTATTTCTTCCAACAGCATGTGAATCTTCAATTATCTCAAATAAAAAGTCTAATAGGAAACAACCTCAGTCTGTTCTGGATGGTTTCCTCTTTATCCTCCCCCTGGCAGAGATGCTAATAAGTTCTGAGAGGACGGGAGCAGAGGGCACCCCCCCGTGGCAGCGGGCAATAGGCTTCTGCTTCGGTGTCAGGCCCCATCCAGGCTGGCTGCCCACTCCATGGGTGGCTCATCCTATCTTCTTTTTTTTTTTTAAATAAATATTTTTATTTATTTATCTGAGAGAGAGAATGAGAGAGAGAGAGCATGAGAGGGGGGAGGGTCAGAGGGAGAAGCAGACTCCCTGCCGAGCAGGGAGCCCGATGCGGGACTCGATCCCGGGACTCCAGGATCATGACCTGAGCCGAAGGCAGTTGCTTAACCAACCGAGCCACCCAGGCGTCCCCCAATCTTATTTCAATGGTGCTTGGAGGGGCTGCAGATGTTGACCTGGCTTTCACGTAGCATCCTGGTATCTATCTGCTAACATGTGGTAGTGATAGAACCCCTCATTCCAGCCACAGTACCTACAGAGGCCAGAGGCTCCCCTCCACTTACATCAGTGACCTGCTCTAGAGACTTGGGAGAATTTGAGTGCCCTGGCCCACAACTTCAACCGCACATAGAGCTAGCTCTCTCCACCCCCACTCCTGCCTAGAGCCACTGTGCCTCCAGTCCTCATGGATACCTGCCAGTTCTCACATCAAAATGGCATGGTTGCGGGGGGGAGGGGACATTGCCCTGAGATTTGCTGTTTCCTGGTCCAAATCCTGGTTCTCAGTGTCTATTTTCCAAACTGCGCGCTTAAAAGGGGTTCCTTCATGTCTGCATTCACCCGGACCCGGTCTCAAGAGAAACGGGTTGGTTCTACATGGGTGATTGTGAATTTCTCCATTTGCCATCAAGATCAGCAGTTTTCCAACGTAAGAAATAAGAATATGCTACTTGTTATTCAGCTTCTGAAACATCTTCGTTTCCCCAGGGCAATCGGCAACTTCTATCCAACTTATCCAGGCTGAGGGGAAATACGTTCGGGTAAACAAGCGGAGGGATTGAAAGAACCTAGCAAAAAGGACAAAGTACACCAATTAATTCATTGGTGGGTGGGGATTACACCAGTAAAGTACCCGGTATCGGATCAAGGGTACAAATCAGCAATGCTCCCGCCTCACCGTCCCTCAGAGAGCATGCAGGGCTTCAGCTATGAGTGCTGCCTACGGCTTGCCTTTCAAACATAAACCCTGCCAGGGACCTCAAGACTGAAGAGGCTCTTTGGGAATACATACTAATGTGACTGTTTTCATGTTTCTTAAAGAGAGAGGAAGGAATACGTAAGGAAAAAAAAAAAAAGGAAAACCTTGAACACAAAACCTGAGGGAAATGGGCCATTTGCAAGCCCTTGTCTTTTTTATTTTATTTTTTAATTTTTTTTTATTCTTATGTTAATCCCCATACATTACAACACTAGTTCTAGATGAAGTGTTCCATGATTCATCGTCTGTGCACAACACCCAGTGCTCCATTCAATACGTGCCCTCTTTAATACCCACCACCAGGCTAACCCATCCTCCCACCCCCTCCCCTCTAGAACCCTCAGTTTGTTTTTCAGAGTCCATCGTCTCTCATGGTTCGTCTACCCCTCCGATTTCCCCCGCTTCATTCTTCCCCTCCCGCTACCTTCTTCTTCTTCTTCTTCTTTTTTTCTTAACATATATTGCATTATTTGTTTCAGAGGTACAGATCTGAGATTCAACAGTCTTGCACAATTCACAGCTGCAAGCCCTTGTCTTAATTTTATCTTGACAATAAGGCTTTCCTTTTCCTTTCCTCTTTGCTGTCCTCCAACTTCCCGGTATCTTTCACCGCGCACTGAACCTCTGTTTCCACGTAGACGCTTCCTGATGCTTTTGCGCTGCGCACACAAAGGTCCTTTTCAGAAGCTCCGGCAAGATACTTGTTTGGTGCTAACCAGCTGCTTGCTAAGTCACCTCACATCCTGGTGCACAGGGCGCTGTAGAGCGTTCACGTTGCGAATTCCCTATGAAAATCCAAGCCGGTGTCCCCTTGGTCAAAGATTTCAAACACAAGAAAATCCTTTGTGTGAACAGGAAACTGATTTGCGTACTTACTGTTAACTAGACAAACAACTTGTGAGGGAACTGTATTTGTTCTCTTGGCTGCTCTGTTTGTATAAAGAGGCTTAACTGGAAGATTAAAACAAATTCTATCTTAAAATATTGCGCTGTAAAACCCTACACCTGCTCAGAGTTCAAAGGACTGTGATCTTATTACAGGTTGTATAAGCATCAGGAAAATTTTACATGGAAAATGGTTCAGAGTAACAAACCTGGAGGTCCAAGGCAAATCCTCCCCCAAGTCCAAGGTTTCTCGGTCTGGCAAACAGAAAAGAGAAGCCAGTCTTAGCAGCTTCCTGAAGGAAAGCCATCTAGACTGATAGTGTGAGGCATTTTGGAAACTTCCAAAATACCGGTAATGAGAGGAGCTGATGAACTTCAAAGAGTAGGGAAAACATGAAGTCATTTTTGCATTCCGTGTCAGAAGCCAACTTAGGATTTTGCTAATTCCAGCAATAATTGTGGTCAGGAACAGTTGCTGTTTCCTCACCTATGTGGTGATTACCCTTCTTTTCTATCAAAGATGAGTGTAGGCTGAGAAAAATAGAAGATAGGAAACGTAGGAGAGGTTTTAGAGGCACGAGAGGCGGTTCAAGCTGTCACCATGACTGAAACTTTCTGAGAAACCACCCACATGCAAGATAACATTAACATAACCCAGGTGTGCAGCGGGCGATGCAGGGAGAGACCCATTCACCTACGTGTGAAGAAAGTGCTGTTTTTGTTAACGATCTACAGTTTTCGAACTAATGACCTAATGCTGTGCAGGATGAATAGACCACCTCTTAGAGATTGGTTGGGTTTATTTTTTTAACCCAGAGCAGGAAATGCTCTTTCTGTGCTCTGTCCCTCTCCTGAAGCTGCTCTGGGCACTCTGCCAAGGATTGCTCACCAGGGCCCTATTGTTCTTTTTTGATCTTCTCCAATCCTTTTGCCTTATGCTCTCACTTCTTTTCTCACTTTTCTCTTTAAGGTTCCTCCTGCATGTTAGGTAATAGAAGTGACCTGTGTGCCTTGGCTGCCTGCTCAGAGGAGGGAAAGATACCACTTGGGCAGATTTAAAAAAAATAAGTTGTTGGCTTAGTCCTCAAGGTAGAGAAACACATAAAAATCCACTACAAGGCAAGAGTGGATTGGGAATTCATGGGGCTCTGGGCTGACTGTGTTTCTCTTAGATGAAACAACTGGTCTTTGGGAGCTTGAGTTCTTTCTGTGGATCCTTCTTGTGTGGTGAGCAAATAGGTGGGTCTCTCACGGGCCCAATGCCACAGAGTCCCCAGTGGCAGTTTATAAGCTCTGGTCCCTTACATAACAAGGTACTCAAGATCCTGCAAAATTAGGCTCTGGTGTTTTTTCACTGAAGGAGTATTGTCTTCATCACTTTCCAGAGAAATTTTCTTTACAAAAGCTCTGAAGTTTAAGCCTCTTGGCAGTTTCTTGTCAGTTTTAACAGAGGCTTCACATAAGCCAGACTCAGAAACACATTCATTATTCAGTTCTGTCCCTCAAGCTCTCTCGCTCTCTCGGAATACCTGTTCGGCTTCTGAGTAACTAACTGAGTTCACTTTTAAATCCAGTTAAAATCTCCCCAAAATAAAACTCGCAGGGGTTTAGCTCAGGTAGGTGGGATCACGGCTGTTAAGTGGAAAGTCACCTGTCGCAGTCTTCCTCGCTGTTACTACAAAGACACCGCACTGTGTGAGTTGCTCTCCAGAACGCACCCTCCACACATCAGCACGTTGCCCACTCATCCATCGCCTGCTGGTTCAGCAGATGGCGGAGCCCCCAGGTTCAAATTTCGATTGCACCACTTGCTACCTGCGTTACTTTGGGGATGGTTCCTTTTACCTCCCCTAGCCTTGGTTTCTGGCTTAGTGCCATGCCAAACAGTCTTATCTGGTCTTCCTTTCTGGGTTTTCCTTTGGAGTCAGAGGCCATTTCCAGCTAGACTGAGAAAGACAAAGCATTGCCACGCAACTCACAAAGAATTAATGCCTGTTCCTTGACCCTCCCTTTATAAGATTTCCTATTTCCTGCTGCAGCTGCTGAAATTAGGGGTCCACTGACATGAACAGTTATTATTGACTCATTTCTCATCTTCCTGTGATGTCCACAACACTTATTTTATATATTTATACATTTTTATATTTTTATTTGTTACATATATTTATATATGCATATGTGTGTCTATTTTTATCTATATTTACCTATATAGATGTCCATAGGTGGATATAGAGAGAAAATAGTTAATATGTCATGATGAAAACTTAATGCTTGCTCTATGAATAAATGACACTTACTTAATGGAAACCAGACAGCATACACGATTTTTAAAATGAAGATGGACATACCTGGACCCACAAATGCATGACTTAGCAAAATAGTTTGCAATGCCGAAATTGCACACCAAAATAACCAAATGACTTTAATGGAAAGATTTCACGTTTTGAACTGGGATGTTCCCTTGCCCATTACATTTCCCTATCAATACTGTTCAATGATGAACCCAGAGAGGCCTGATACTCCAAGCTGAAGGAAGGTCAAGTTGTCTTTCTGGTTTGTGACACTTATCAGATGTTTCCTTATGTCATGTGTCAAAGGCTATTTTTATGCAGACTCAGAAGTCTTTTGTTCCTAAAGAATAGTACAACAAAATCCGGATACAAAATGACTTAGAAAACATTCAAAGTATAAAAACTGGTAACAGTAGCTCTTTCATATGGTCATAGTGGGTTTTAAATGACATCATATATATTACATACTGAGCACAAAGCCTAGTACATGCTAAGTACTCAGCAAATATTAGCCACTGTCATTTTGCCAAAGCGTAAAAGGGCACTTTGAAATCTCATAGAGACTGCCACTAAACTAAAATATGCAACGTTGCTTATAAATATGTATTGATGATAAGGGTCTGCTGTCTTTTATCATCATATCATCATAAAACATCTGTCATCGAAGGGATCCCTAGATGTAAGGCCTGAGTCAGGGAATTGGGAGTCTGTGAATGACCAGGGGAGTACTCTTCAGGAGGAACATGTAAAGGGATGAGGAAAGTAAGATAGGGAAGGGGTAAAAGCAGAGCACGGATATGGTCTCAGGTCCAGTCTAGTCTGGAAGCTTAAATCACACCACAGAGCGGTTGCCCCCTGGAGCAAAGGGGCTGGCCTTTTGTGTTCCAATATCCATCAGTCATTTGCTGAGGACCACATCTCCTTCCCTCACAGGAAAAAAAGGGCATAATCTGTAGAACAAGGCAGCCCCTTTCAGCTGAGGGCAATTCTCCAGGAAAGGGGAGGCATCTGTGAGCCTTTAGCAGCTGAGGCATGAGTATAATGACCAGGTATGGTAGGTTGTTTGCAAAAATTAGCTTTTCGTGTGCAAAAAATTATTTTCCTCTATGTCCATGCTCCTTTCAATATGACTTTGCAGCTCCCTGCCCTTTTTACCTGGACTGGCTTTATGATTTATTTTGACCAACAATATATAGTGGAAGTGACACTGTGCTGGTTCTAATCCTAGTAAGAAGAAAAAGCCTGGTAAGCCTCCACATGCTCTCTTGGAACTCTGATCCTACCCCATGAATGAGCCTGTGATGGTCTGCTAAATGATAAAAGACAACTGCTCCAGCCAACAGCCTGCCAGCCAATCACGAGACATGTGGGTGGAGCAGCCAGCTCACCGTCAACACTCAAGCTGAAAACAGACACATGAGTGAGCCCAGCTGAGATCAGCCAAGCTTGGACAGATCAGCAGAATTTCCCAGCTGACTGGAAGGCTTTGGAGCAAGAGTAAATGGTGATTGTTTAAAGCCACAGCTTCAGGGCAGGGAGTTTTTTGGTTTTTTTTTTTTAAAGATTTTATTTATTTACTTGACAGAGAGAGATACAGCGAGAGAAGGAACACAGGCAGGGGGAGTGGGAGAGGGAGAAGCAGGCTTCCCGCTGAGCAGGGAGCCTGATGCGGGGCTCGATTCCAGGACCCTGGGATCATGACCTGAGCCGAAGGCAGACGCTTAACGACTGAGCCACCCAGGCGCCCCAGGGCAGGGAGTTTTTAAAACAACAATAAATAACTGATACACTCAACATAATCATGCTCGGAACTGTTCTTCTCAGGGGAGCTTTTTTTTTTTTTTAGAGATTTATTTTTAAAGAGAGAGGTGTGGGGAGGGAGAATCTCAAGCAGACACCCCACTGAGTGTGGAGCTGGACATGGGGCTCAATCTCACAACCCCGAGATCATGACCTGAGCCAAAATCAAGAGTTGGATGCTTAACTGCCTGAACCACCCAGGCACCCCTCAGGGGAACTTTTTAAAGAAATCATTGATTCTGTGACTTTTTAGAATAATATAAAAACCTAATCTGTCATAATCAGGCACATTCTTCTCAATAAACATCGAATTCAACCCTACAGTCTTGTTTAATTCCTGTCTAGCCTGAAGGATACTTATCTAGATTTGAAATCAGCTTTTGTCTAAGGACATGGGTTTCATCTTGGTCATTAAAGAAGTCCACATGAGGTGTACTCAGATAAAGAATTTCGGCATTGGAGGACTGGCTCCCCCATTTTTTATTTGTCTAATTCAGCAAATAACCTGTCTGAATCCATTTTCCTGTGTGCTAAATGAGGATAATATTCCGTACCTATGGAGACAATGTGTCAAGACGCTCAAATGAAGTATCAGTGTGAAAGTCTAGACAAAGTGCAAAGTGTTCCACAAACAGAAGTGAATTCAAGGGGACCTAATCTGTATAACCTCCCCAGAAACTCTGGAATGAAAGGATAAACAACTAGGAGTCCTTGTGGTGTAAAGGTCTTGAAACTTCCTGAGATACATGTGAAGTCAATTTTGAAAGACATTTTCTAAATTTGAGGCTTTGTCATTATATTCCCTACACAGTGATGTATGGTGGGTCTCCAAATTCTCACTCTGAGAAGGAGGACATCTAAGATGTGCCTCAGCAAGGGACTCTGATTGATCATGAGCAGGCAATAGACCAATAGGTGAAGCCCAAAATAATTCTGACCTGACCTTGAAATATTTGTTCTAAATTCTTCAACAGAGGGAACAATAAAATGGAAAATCCTGGTTACATATTGAAGGCCTAAACAAAAGAGTTGGCTTCCCAGTTCCAGTTGGCTAACTAAATACTAGATTTACTCCCATTTAAAAAAAAAAAAATCCCATTAAAATGACAGAATTTTATATATACATATAAAAGATGGGAGTTTATATATAAAAATATATATAAGAGTAAACCTTAGAGTGGCAAATTTGAAAGAGACACCATCAACTGTATCTCTGGAAGATACTCAGCAATTCAGACCAGACTGAAAGTAAAACCTGAAAACTAAGGAAGTCACAATCTCATATAGAAGCAAGAGAAGGTCAAACACAGTGTGTTTTCCCAACTGTGCCCCAGAATACTCCAAAGAGCAGCAACAGTGGGAACTAGGGGGAAGAGCAGGATGAAGGCTGTTGGTGAGGTGACTCATTAAGAATGATAAACATATCAGTATCCACCCACGTCCCTGTTGTCATGAAGGGAGTGGTTACTTCTTAGAGCTACAGACTCTTGATTGGTCTGCAGATTCAAGTTGAGGCATAGGAAATTCCGGAGTAGCGGAGGCTGGAGTAGCAGAGCAATACTACAGGCAGCCTGTGGTTACTGGAGGGACCGGGACTCCTGGCACTATGGTCCCATACATGCTCCCCATCTCCCCATGTAAACTGCTGGAGCCAGGCTCCTGTACCCAACCCTGTTTCAATGTTACATGAGCAGTGACTTTAATTCTGGCAAGGACTCACATCTGCAGCTGGGAACAGACAACTTGAATGTCTACATATTTGAGAAAGACCAACAGAAAAGACATCAAATATAATTTTGTAAAATAATAATAATCACAAAGTTCTAAACTCAACAAGTAGGAGGAAAGAGGCCCTGGGGAAATGATGGAATCACAGCAAATTCAACTATCAAATTAGATAAACATAGGAAATTAAACTGCCAAATAAACATAATGAATTTCTTCAAGTTGGTTGGAAGGGATATTGTGTTCAAAAGGAAAGAATAGATTCCAATGAAAAAACAAGGGATATCACTGAAAATATGATCAAAATACGATGGCCCAAATAGCAAAATGTACATAGCTGGGAGTCAAAAATCATCAGAAGATAGAGACAAGTAATTCCCCTGCCATGTGGTTTGGAAAGATATAGAGGTGGACAATGTGGAGGGAAACTTAAGGAACATGAGAAAGAAGAGATCTGGAAGAAGACTCATCCAGTTAGTAGCAATCCTAAAAACCAGCCAACCCAGAAGTGTGACAATGGAGGGGAAGAAACACACTTATCAGATCTTTAGGTGAAAAGCCCCAAATTAAAACCACAACAACAAAACACCAAGGCTCAACCTGGTCAATTTTCAGATCCCAGACAATAAAGAGACTATCCGTGAACACCTCAGAGAGACAAAGAGTATACCAATAAGAAAAAAGAATCGGATTAACACTGAACTTATCTGAAAATAGGGTTGCTAGAAAACAAAGGAACCATATCGTCACAATTCTGAAAGCCAACTGAACCTAGAATTCCATATCTAGCCCAGCTCTCACGGAAAGATAAAAATAATGGTTCCTCAAGATGTTAAGAATAGAGCTACCCTATGACCCAGCAATTGCACTACTAGGTGTTTACCCCAAAGATACAGATGCAGTGAAAAGAAGGGGCATGTGCACCCCAATGTTCATAGCAGCAATGTCCACAATAGCCAAACTGTGGAAGGAGCTGAGATGCCCTCAACAGAGGAATGCATAAAGAAGATGTGGTCCATATACACAATGGAATGTTATTCAGCCATCAGAAACGATGAATACCCACCATTTGCACTGACATGGATGGAACCAGAGGGGATTATGTTAAGTGAAATAAGTCAAGCAGAGAAAGACAATTATCATATGGTTTCATTCATATGTGGAACATAAGCAATAGCATGGAAGATCATAGGGGAAGGGAGGGAAATCCAAAGGGGGAGAAATCAGAGAAGGAGATGAACCATGAGAGACTATGGACCCTGAGAAACAATCTGGGGGTTTCAAAAGGGAGGAGGTTGGGGGGAGGGGGTAACAGGGTGATGGGTATTGAGGAGGGCACATGCTGTGATGAGCACTGGATGTTATACATAACTAATGAATCATTGAACACTACATCGAAAAGTAATGATGTATTATACAGTGGCTAACCGAACATAATTTAAAAAGAAGATATAGGGCGCCTGGGTGGCTCAGTTGGTTGGGCGACTGCCTTCGGCTCAGGTCATGATCCTGGAGTCCCGGGATCGAGTCCCACATCGGGCTCCCTGCTCGGCGGGGAGTCTGCTTCTCCCTCTGACCCTCCTCCCTCTCATGTTCTCTGTCTCTCATTCTCTCTCACGCAAATAAATAAAATCTTAAAAAAAAAAAAAAAGATATAGTATATACATACAATGGAATATTATTCAACCATAAAAAGGAATGAAATCTTGCCATTTGTAACAATATGGATGAAGCTACAGAGTATAATACTAAGCGAAATAAGTCAGCCAGAGAAAGACAAATACCGTATGATTTCACTCCTATGTGGAATTTAAGAAACAAAACAAATGAACATGGGGGGAGGGGAAGAAAGAGACAAACTAAGAAACAGATTCTTAACTATAGAGACCAAACTGATGGTTACCAGAGGGGAGGTGGTTGGGGGGGGGCCTGGGGATTAAAGAGTACACTTATCATGACGAGCACTGATAATGTATAGAATTGTTGACTCACTATATTGTACATCTGAAACTAATATAACACTGTGTGTTAACTATACTGGAATTAAAATTAACATTAAAAAAAAAGAACAAGGTAAATATTTGGGAAGCACGTACTTGTATCCTTACTCAGAAAAGGTACCATTGAAAAAACCCATTCTAAAAGAATATATGAATATCACAATGAATAAGTTTCATTTCATACATGTAGAGATAACAGTATTATTAACAGTAAGAGAATATACATTCTTTTTAAGTTCCATGAATATTTTCAAAAATTGGTCATGTATTAAGTTGACATAAACGCATATATACAAACACTCTATACATTTCAAAATGGAGAATTTATTTCAGCTACATTTTTCTAACCCTCATGCCTAGTAAATGAATAACAAAAGAAGAGAAAAAAATTAAGTATCTTTCTATAATACATCCTGAGTAAATCCCAAGTAAAAATCAAAAGTATAAACAAATCAGAGTTGAATGACAAGGAGAATGTGACCTATAGGATGTGGCCAAAGCAATATGCATGAGAAATTCAGAGCCTTAAAAAGATTTATGACAACATTAACATTGAAAATAATCTAAGTATCACATTAAGAAACTTATTAGAGGAAAAATACAAATAAATTAGGAATACAAGAAGATAGTATAAAACAGAATACCAACAATTAGGAAATAAAGACTTGATTAGTGACACAAACCAGTGTTGTCTTTTTGAAAGGCAAATTAGTGAAACCTTCAGCAAATATAAAAATGGGTAAGATGTCAACACCTCTGGAAAGATAGGCACAGATGAATGACAAGGATCTTATAAACTGAGCTAAGAGGCTTGAAATGCATTTTGAAAGCCAGGGGAGAGTCATTATAGGGATTCTTAAAGAGAGGAATGACATGGTCAGATTTGCAGTTTCGAAAGAAATCCCTCTTAAGCAATGTGGAAAGAAGACCAGAAAATGAAGTCAGAGATTCCAGCAAGTGGGTTTTGCAGGGATCTGAATAAAACAGTGCCAGTGGGGATAGAAAGTAGCAGAAGGAGTCAAAAAAGATTCAAGAATGAATAAAATATAGGTTTTGATGACTAACTAGATGGTAAGTAAAAGGGAGACAGAGGAGAAACCGGTTTGCAGGCAAAAATGAGGATTTCATGTTTGGACATGTTGAAATTGAGGTCATCCAGGCAGAGATGGGCTGTCAAACATTCAGGTAACACAGCTCGGAGGAGGTCTCAGTTAGATAAATAAGTTTGGTTTAAACTGGGTCCAAGTTTAATTAATTGTAGGTCCAAGAATAGATTTGGTGCCAATTCTGAGCAGTCTGTCTGTAGTGGTAGACTGAAGACATGTGCTTGAAAGGACTCTGAGGCCAAGTCAGGGTTAAGCAGGAACGAGCACCAGGAGAAATCATCCATGTGTGCCATGAGCACAGGAGAAAGGTGTGGTGGCTGCATGTATCAATTGACTTCACTGCTTTATAGCTCCATCCACAAGAATTTCAGCTGGAAGAGTTGTTAGTAACCATGCTGGGGTTAACTGTCCTCATTTTTATTAATAAAGAACACCTATCCACTGCCTTTTGCCTTTTATCCAAGTCTTGAATATTTTAGATCCCATAACTATAGCTCTAAATGAATTTCCAGAACAAATGCTTTCTTTGGCTATCCTCAAAATACTTCATTGATTTTTTTTTTCGCCATCCACTAAAGTCAGAAATAGCCTACTATCCTTATTAAATTTAAATTAGGCTAAAACTTGGTGTGCTAATGTTGAGTTCTTAGGGATGAGATGGCCCAAATCAAAAGTGGGAGAAAACTTTCATACATATCCTAGAACACAAAGTCAAACTGATCATTACAGTATTCCAGAATCTTAATATATTTCTCATGAACGGGGAAATATTTTTATTGCATTATGCTGTCATGGAGAAAACCCTGTACCAGAGGTCAGAAAGCATAGATTCGACTCTGTAGTATATCAATAACTTCTACGAGACTTTGAGTTAGTTAACTGGTTGTTGGGATAACCAACTCATCCCCTTGTGCCTCAGCACTGAAAGCATTGCAGCTCAGGGCAAATCATGATGGTTGGTTGGTCACCATATTAGGTGCTATCTCTGAACCTTAATTTCTTCATTTATAAAAATGTGATGGCTAGAATGAATGATCTATAAAATCTGTTAGGTCTAAAATTCTAAAGACAGGTATATTATATATACAAAAAAGGTGGCTGCTTGCATAATAACAGTCTTCCCTGAACCAGGAGGACAATCTATTCAAATATACTGCCTTTGCTATAAAATACATTTTAGATCATTAAGATTCAATTTAACGAAGTTATACAGATGAGTTACAACTTCACCGTCTAACAGAGCAGGATTAACATTTTTTCCAGAATCTAATGCTTAGGAGAAACTAGGAGATGCAGAAGCAAGGGGCAATGCTTGGGCCGGGAAAGTGCACATTTTGAGACGAAGAGGCTTTCACTTCTCAGTCCTGGCCCAGCCAACGTCAGGTTTCTTTCCTTCATTCTGTGGCCATCAACAGCAAAGGTTCTGAATAGAGATCAGCCTCCAATAAATGAAAGCAGGGCTTTGTGAAGCCATGAGCACAGGATGCAGTGAACTGGTTAGTACAGGGCTGGTCAAATAAAAAGGAAGTTTTCTCTAGCTAAGACCAAGAGGTTGCTTATCTCTACAACTGTCAGTACTGAGTCACTCAGAAAGAGAGCAGGTCCAGAAGAGTGTATGCGGTTGTTTCCCCGACCCCCTCCCATGAACAACCACTTTCAGACAATTCTGTTCTGGGACACAAGCCGTTCTGAGTTGGGCCATCTGAATTTCACTAGCATCATCAATCTGGGAGGATTTCACAGCACCAAAAGAAAACTGACCTCTTCCTTTCTGATAAAGAGCTCACCAAATCCTAAAAAAGCTTTCTATAGAAAAAAATAATAATAAAATAAAACTAAATATCAGGCATTAGGACCCTACGGTTCCTGCCGCACAGCCACTGACTTGTTGAGTCAGCCTAATAATGGACATTGAGTCAGATGTTCTTATGTGAACATCTCCAGCAGCAAAACAAAAACTATAAGGTCTCGTTAAGGCTCTCAATTGTGGTGAAATGTACCCTTCAAAGAATGGGGGTTGGATTCAGAGATGCATCTAATTCCAGGAAGAGATAAACATAATATAATAATTAGGTGGCAGGAAATTAAAATTTTAGTACACAGAAGACAAAAGCTAACAGTAATTTTTTGTCCACTGAGAATGATACAGAAAGTGGGTTTAAGTTTATCATTTTCTCTCCTGCTTATAAAAATAGCCTCCTAAGCGGGGGAAATCGGAGGGGTAGACGAACCATGAGAGACGATGGACTCTGAAAAACAAACTGAGGGTTCTAGAGGGAGGGGGGTGGGAGGATGGGTTAGCCTGGTGGTGGGTATTGAGGAGGGCATATTCTGCATGGAGCACTGGGTGTTATGCACAAACAATGAATCATGGAACACTTCATCTAAAACTAATGATGTAATGTATGGGGATTAACATAAGAATAAAATAAATAAATAAATAAATAAATAAAAATAGCCTCCTACATCCCACACAACAAACTCCAAAGTCCCTGGACTGGTAGTATTCAAGATTCACCACTGCTCATTCCACTTCAGATTTCTCATCTCATCTCCCATTTCTGAGCTCAAATCTTGCTCTCTAGATATTCTGCTTTTTTTTTTTTTTTTAAGATTGTATTTATTTATTTGAGAGAGAGAGAGAGTGAGCACAAGCAGGGGCATAGGGAGAAGCAGACTCCCCGCTGAGCAGGGAGCCCGACAAGGGGCTCGATCCCAGGACCCTGAGATCATGACCTGAGCCGAAGGCAGACACTAACCCAACTGAGCCACCCAGGCGTCCCCTCTAGCTATTCTGTTGTAATCATTTCCCAAGTACTCTTATGCCTTTCCTTCTCTGTTCTTCACTTGTACGATGCCTTCCACCTGGACTGCCTCCCCACCTCCATCTTCCTCTCAGAATCGCATTTATCCTCCAGTGCCTGAGTTTTCACAAAATCTTTCCTGAGTTCTCCAGCCCTCCGTGATTTCTCTTGCTTCTAAATTTCTACAGCACATATTTAAAAGCCAACATTAGGTACTTAATAAACTCATTAGCTGTTTTTTCACACACATGTGCCTTGCCTCCCAACTAGATGCTTGTATCTTTGAGGACTGGGACTTTTATACTTGCATTTTCCCTCACTACTATTAAATGGGGACAGTACAATTTACTGAGCTCCTGGATTAAGTACCAAGACCATGTCCTTCCCCCGAGATGAGGAGACTTGCCCACTGGTCTGAAACAATTTAAAGGAAGAATAATTAAAGCTGGAGGGATAATAATAGACTCCAGAAGGGTAATAATAGATAACAGATAGATAATAATACCAGACTCCAGAAAGATTCTAAAATTCTAAAATTAGATACAAGCCACTTCTCCTAGGCCAAACAAAAAATAGGATGGAAAATCTGGGTTTATATGACAATAACCATTGACTGAGAAATGGAAATATTTAGTCAAGGAATCTATTGGGTTGTTATTATGTCAAACACTGATTCAGAGGTATTATTAATTTTTTGTAGTGAATAAGCATAGTCAACTAGTGTTAGAGGAAAATCAGATTGAGGGCTTTATTGCAAACCAAGCCAGAGCTAAAGTAAGTTCAATTTCCTGCCTTCACTTTTATTCTTAAATTTATCTTCACAAGAGACTGTGTTTTGGCAGAATCATTGAGTGTATTTATTGCAAGATGGAGAGAAAATTAGAAGCTGCAAGCAGATGATGAAATTTGTTCAATGACTGTTAGAAATTTTTACTTAAGACATGAAGAACATTAAAGAGATAGAAACTTTATAAATGAACCTTCTCAACCTTCTGAGAGGGGCTCATTATGAGGTATGTTGTTTCACCTAGAGCCCCATAAAGATCCCATATATCTTCCTTTTTCTCTTGTTTTCCCTTTATTTTTAGTATCTCATTTTCTATAAGACATATGGAGCTGTGCTGCAAAGCAAAAATAAACTTAATATGCAAGCTCAGTAGCACCAAATGTAAAACAGAATTACCAGTGAGAAAGAATTGTTCAAAAGGAAAGGAACAAAATGACCAGCAAGAAAGAATCACTTTCACAAAGGCACACATGACAGAACTTTTTTAAAGACTTTTCTTTTTTTTTTAATTTTTTTTTTAAAGATTTTTAATTTATTTTTTAGAGAGCGAGCGAGAGAGAAACAGCATGAGAGGGGAGAGGGTCAGAGGGAGAAGCAGGCTCCCCGCTGAGCGGGGAGCCCGATGTGGGACTCGATCCCAGGACCCTGGGATCATGACCTGAGCTCAAGGCAGATGCTTAACCATCTGAGCCACCCAGGCACCCAAAGACTTGATTTTTTTTTTTTTAAGATTTTATTTATTTATTTATTTGAGACAGAGAGAATGAGAGAGAGAGCACATGAGAGGGGGGAGGGTCAGAGGGAGAAGCAGACTCCCTGCCGAGCAGGGAGCCCGATGCGGGACTCGATCCCGGGACTCCAGGATCACGACCTGAGCCGAAGGCAGTCGCTTAACCAACTGAGCCACCCAGGCGCCCCAAGACTTGATTTTCTATAGCAGTTATAGGTTCACAACAAAATTGATAAAAGGTACAGAGATTTCCTATACCTCCTGCCCCCACACATGCATAGCCTTTCCCATTATCAACATTATCATTCACTGGAATGATACTTATTTTTTAACCAAGGAAGAACCTACACTGACACTTCACAATCACCGGAGGTCCATAGTTTACTTTAGGGTCCACTCTTGGTGTTGTACATTTTATGGGCTTGGACATATGTATAATGACATGTATCTACCATTCTTGCTGTCCTAAAAATCGTATGTTCTACCTAGTCATCTCTCCCTGCCCCCTCTCCCCACCAGCAGTCATTGACCTTTTACTGTCTGGGTAGTTTCCTCTTTACCAGCATATCATATAGTTGGAATCATAGTATATAGCCTCTTTAGATCAGCATCTTTCACTTAGTAATATACATTTAATTTTCCTCCGTGTCTTTTCATGGCTTGATAGATCATTTCCTTATAAAGCCAAAAATATGCTGTTCTCTGGATATACTGCAGTTTATTTATATATTTGCCAACTGAATGACATCTTGGTTGCTTCCAAGTTTTGGCAATTATAAATAAAGCTGCTATAAACAGCCATGTGCAGGTTATATGCGACCATATGTTTTCAACTTCTTTGAGTAAATTCCAAAGAACATGATTGCTGGGTTGTATGGTAAGAGTATGTTTAGTTTTCTAAGAAACCATTAAACTGTTTTTCAAAGTGGTTGTACCATTTTGCCTTTCCACCAGCAATGTATAAGAGTTCCTGTG
This sequence comes from Mirounga angustirostris, assembly GCF_029215605.1. NCBI lineage: Eukaryota > Metazoa > Chordata > Mammalia > Carnivora > Phocidae > Mirounga > Mirounga angustirostris. Next base: position 23,204,732 of record NW_026991715.1, read on the forward strand.
CCCCACATACTCACCAGCATTTGGTTTTGTCAGTATTCTGGATTTTGGCTATTTAGTAGGCATGTAGTTGTATCTCATTGTTGTTTTGATTTGTATTTCCCTGATGATATATCATATGGAGCATTTTTTCATGTTTATTTGCCATCTGTAAATCTTTTTAGGTGAGGTGTCTATCAAGGTCTTTGGCCCATTATTTAATCAGGTTGTTTGTTTTCTGATTGTTGTGTTTTAAGAGTTCTTTGTATATTAATGGATAACAGTCACTTATCAGATGTATCTTTTACAAATATGTTCTCCCAGTGTATGGCTTGTCTTCTAGTTCCCTCGATATTGTCTTTTGCAGAGCAAAACATTTTAAATTTAATGAAGTCTAGATTATAAATTATTTCTTTCATGGATAGTGTCTTTGGCATTGCATCTAAAAAGGCATTACCATACCCCAGATCATCTAGATTTTTTACTTATATTATCTTACAGGAGTTTTATCGTTTTATGTCTTACATTTAGGTCTATGATCCATTTTCAGTTAATTTTTTTGAAATATGTAAAGTCTGTGTCTAGGTTCATTTCTTTGCATGTGGATGTCCAGCTGTTCCAGCACCATTTGAAGAGATTATCTTTGCTCCATTATATTGCCTTTGCTCTATTGTCAAAGATCAGTTGATTATATTATAGGAGTCTATTTCTGACCTCTCCATTCTATTCTACTGATCTATTTGTCTATTCTTTCACCAATACCACACTGGCTTGATTACTGTAGCTTTATACTAAGTCTGTTTTTTTTTTTTTTTTAAAGATTTTGCTCATTTATTTTAGAGAGAGAGAGAGGAGAAAGAGAGAGAATGAGGGGAGAAGCAAAGGAAGAGGGATAAGCAGACTCCACACTGAGCGCAGAGCCAAGTGTGGGCTCGATCCTATGACTCCGAGATCATGACCTGAGCTGAAATCAAGAGTCAGACGCTCAACCAACTGAGCCACCCAGGTGCCGCTATACTAAGTCTTAAAGTCAGGGAGTATCAGTTCTCTAGCTTCAAAATTGTGTTGGCTGTTCTGGGTCTTTTGCCATTCTGCCTAAAATTTAGAATCAGTTTGCCAATATCTGTTAAAAAAAAACTTGTTAGGGGCGCCTGGGTGGCTCAGTCGTTAAGCGTCTGCCTTCGGCTCGGGTCATGATCCCAGGGTCCTGGGATCGAGTCCCACATCAGGCTCCCTGCTCGGTGGGAGGCCTGCTTCTCCCTCTCTCACTCCCCCTTGCTTGTGTTCCTGCTCTCGCTGTGTCTCTGTCAAATAAATAAAAAATCTTAAAAAAAAAAAAGAAAAGAAAAAAAAACTTGTTAGAATTTTGATTAAGATTGCACTGAATCTGTAGATCAAGTTGAAAAGAATTGATATCTTCACAGTATTAAATCTTCCTATCCATAAACGTGGAATATGTCTCCATTTACTTAGTTCCTCTTTGATTTCAGACATCAGAGTTTAAAGTTTTCCAAATATATATCTTGTACATGTTTCATTAGATTTATACCCAAGTATTTCATATTTTGGGGTGCTAATATAAATGGTATTGTTTTTAATTTTTCAAATTCCAATTTTTTTTGCTGGTATATAGGATTTGCAATTGACTTTTTATATTAAACTTATATCCTGCAACCTTACTATAACCACTTATAAATTCTAGGAATTTTTTTTGGGTCATTTCTTTTAGATTTCCTACATAGACAATCATGTCATCTACAAAGAGTTTTATGTCTTCCTTCCCAATCTGTATACCTTTCATTTCTTTTTCTTGTCTTATTGCATTAGCTATAACTTCCAGCACAAGTTGAAAAGGAGTGATGATAGGAGACATACTTGCCTTGTACCTGATCTTAGTGGCAAAACTTTGAGTTTCTCACCACTAAGTGTGATGTTAACAATAGGTTTTTTGTAGATAGTCTTTATCAGGTTGAGAAAATTGCCCTCTATTCCTAGTTTACTAAGAACTTTTTATCATGATAGGTGTTGGATTTATTGAATGTTTTTTCTGCATCTATTAATATTATTATGTGATTTTTCTTTTTTAGTCTGCTGATGTGATAGATTACATTAATTGATTTTTGAATATTGAATCAGACTTGCATACCTGAGATAAATACCATTTGGTCATGGTATACAATTCTTTTTATCCTTTTCTAGATCGATTTTCAATAACTCTCATGAAAAATAGAATGTCCACAATGCCATAGTAAAGGCTGAATCAGCCATACCTAAATGAAAATTCCCATAAAAAAAGAAATAGGGCTTTAAGACATATGGCTACCCACAATTAAACTAAGTCTGACATCATTTAATACATTTGTTCTCAGGAGCTCTGTATTCTTTGGTGTCTTCCTCTGATCTTAAACTCCTCCTTCCTCAGGATAGAGAAAGACTTTCTGTCTGCCGTTTCAGTGACAGTTTTTTCAACAGCTGATATTCCTCACCATCTTGTCCTACTAATTTGTCTACCTTCTTAAATGCCCATGTCTACACTAACTCTTTTTCCCTTCCTTATCTGAAAAGAGCTATTGCAGATATTCTGGCCAGTGAACCAAGGGGCCACCTTTTAAATCACTGCCCTTAATTTCTGACTGACAGTCCTCTCCCTCGTCTCTTTCAGACTTCCCACAACAATACCTCATCTTCAAGCTCCTAGTCCAATTATGCTTTTCTCAGTCTCTAGAAAGACTTATCCTGTATGTAACATAGATCAAAGCCGTTTGACAGGATATCCTACAAATTCTCTTTTTTCTCTCAACATATGTCCATATTTTCACCTTTCCGTTCCCTACCTCTCTCTCTGTAAAGTGCCAGGTATCTTTCCTAAGTGAACCCCATCTCTGTCTCCTAGGTTGTCTCTTCCCACTTCTTCATCCATCTGGCTCCATCAGTCATTCCCCTCTCTTGCAGCTCACTCAAGTCTTTCTCATCACTCTTTTCTTGTTCTCTGCCTACAACTCAGTATAGGTCTTTCCATTCTTTTATATAAAAATGTTTTCTAATCCTGTGTGATAAGAAAACATTTGAAATTTTAACTCCTAATTGCTTTATACTCACTGGCCTATCCTCCATTTAATTAGCAAAGACATCTTATGTTTATTTCTTCAGAGGAGACATGCTATAAAAATCTTTTAAAAAGAAAATTTGAATTCTTTTTTTAAAAAATATTTTATTTATTTATTTGACAGAGAGAGACACAGTAAGAGAGGGAACACAAGCAGGGGGAGTGGGAGAGGGAGAAGCAGATTTCCCGTGGAGCAGGGAGCCCAATGCGGGGCTGGATCCCAGAACCCTGGGATCATGACCTGAGCTGAAGGCAGATGCTTAACAACTGAGCCACACAGGTGCCCCCAAAATTTGAATTTTCTTTTTTTAAGATTTATTTATTTGACACACAGAGAGAGAGATAGCGAGAGAGAGAGAAAGCACAAGCAGAGGTAATGGCAGGCAGAGGGAGAGGGAAAAGCAGGCCTCCCACTGAGCCTGGAGCCCAATGTGGGGCTCAATCCCAGGACTCTGGGATCATGACCTGAGCTGAAGGCAGATGCTTAACCAACTGAGCCACCCAGACACCCCAATTCTTAACTTTTCTATTTCAAAAGTCTAAACTAATTGAAATAAATAGCACATAGCAAGAGATTTCGGAGAACACTGATGAGAAAAAGCCACAGACTGGGACAAGATATTCACATAAATATTTCTAACTTAGGACTTATGTCATAATATGTAAGTGTTCATAAAATCAACCACAAAAAGAGTGACATACAAATTATTGGTGATGATGTGGAGCAATAAGAATTCTCATACATGGTTAATGGTAATATGAAATAATCTAAGTATTTTGAAAAACTGGCAGTTTCTTATAAAGTTAAACATAAACCTATTCTATTACCCAGATGTCCCATTCTACATCTTTACCCAAGAGAAATTAAAAAAAAGTCCACAAAGAGACTTGTGTAATAAGAAGCATTACTATAATAAGTAAAAACAATACAACTGTCCATCAATAACTGAGTGGGGAAATAAATTGTGGTATATCCAAACAATGGAATACTACTCAGAATTAAAAAAGGAACCAAGTATTGATATACTCAATAATATGGTTGAATCTCAAAAACTTAGTATGTAAGAGAAAAAAACTCAGAAACCAAAAACATACTATCTGATTCTATTTATATCAAGTTGAAGAACAGACAAATCTGATCTATGGTGAGAGAATTTGGAACAGAGGTGGTTTCTGGGATTGGAGAAAGGCAAGGGATTGACTCGACGGGGAAAGTAACTTTCTGGAATGATGGAAATGTTATGTATCTTAATAGAGGTAGGTACTGTATAACCATATGCATTTATCAAAATTCATCCCACTGAAAACTTAAAATCTGTCCATTTTATTGTATGTAAATCAACTCTATTTAAAAAAAAAAACTTTAAAAATAAAACTAACTCAAAAGTAGAAAAAAGTGAAAATATATACATGTATATGACATACATTCCCCAAAGATTGCCTCTGGGTTTTACTTGTGATATATCTTATCACATAATCAGTGATTCACACCCTTTTTGTAGGTACTTTACAAAGCTTGACAAATTATTGATTCCAAAGTACGTTCTTTTTTTTTTTTTTTTAAAGACTTTATTTATTTGACAGAGAGAGAGATGGCAAGAGCAGGAGCACATGCAGGGGGAGTGGGAGAGGGAGAAGCAGGCTTCCCGCCGAGCAGGGAGCCCGATGCGGGGCTCGATCCCAGGACCCTGGGACCATGACCTGAGCCAAAGGCAGATGCTTAATGACTGAGCCACCCAGGCACCCCTCCAAAGTACATTCTTATAAGCCAAACAGTTTTTTCTCCAAATAAGAGTCATCAAATTTGGAAGGCTAGCATTGCTTGTTTGAAAGTTTTTTTTAAAAAATATTAATTTAAATTCAATTAATTAACATATAGTATATTATTAGTTTCAGAGAGAGTTCAGTGATTCATCAGTTTTATATAACACCTAGTGCTCATCACATCATGTACCCTCCTTAATGTCCATCAACCAGTTACCTCAAACCCCCACCCCTCTCTCCTCCAGCAACCCTCAGTTTGTTTCCTATGGTTTGTCTCTTATGGTTTGTCTCTCTGATTTTGTCTTGTTTTATTTTTCCCTCTCTTCCCCTATGATCCTCTGTTTTGTTTCTTAAATTCCACATATCAGTGAGATCATAGGATAATCGTCTTTCTCCGACTTGTTTCACTTAGCATCATACCCTCTAGTTCCATCCACGTCATTGCAAATGACAAGATTTCATTTTTCTGATGGTTGAGTGGTATTCCGTTGTGTGCATATATACCACATCTTCTTTAGTTTTGATAGTCACCCTAAAGAATGAGCTTTTTTTCTTTGAAGTCAGAGAGCGGCTTGTAAGAAACAAAGCACGTAAGGCACACATCAGTGTTAGCCATGTCTGTCTGCTCACCACTGCATTACTAATTCTCAGCCCAAAGCACTATGTGCTTGCAAGCATTCAGCATCTGTGCAATAAATGAACAAGCCAGGATGGGTAGAAAAAAGAAGTGAATGGGATTACTGGGAAAGAGAAAAGGGTATAATCCCCAAAGACAGATACTCAGCCAATAAAATAATTAATATTAGACATGTAGTTGTATTATGTCAACCATATTAAGGATTTTGCAACATCGCCACTTGCCTAAATATGTTATAGAAGAGAGCTCCATAATAGGAGAATGCCAAATGCTTTGGTTTAACTATGCATGAATAATTTAAAGTTTGATTTAGGCACTCAGGGCTGAGACATGAATAAGAAGATCTTTCAAGTTCTTATTAAACTTGATAATAAAAAAAATAAACTTGATAATCATATTATGAAGGTACAGGGTTGATAATTTACTCAACTATCATCCTCACAGAAAACATGTTCAGACACATCTAAATTATACTTCAATATTCTCTAGGGCTATCAGGGTGCTAACTGAAGACAAACTTACTTTACCTTGCTTGGGATCTACCAAGATCTCTAGTATTGGGATGCAGAGGCCCTCCTTTTGCTACACCCCAATCTGTATCAAATTATCTCAAAAGAGATTCCAATTAAAAAAAAAAAGTTTTTAGAGAAGTATTCTTTTAAATTAGCTCTAGAAAATCCCTTGCATTTAATGCTTTGGGAGAGGTGAAAAGGGGATCTAGATCACTAACGCTATCAAGCTTGGAAAGGCTTGCATGGATGTATTAGAAAGAAAACAGAGGACTGGAAATTTAAACAGCTGGGAAGCAGGGGAGGGGTGGAAATAAATAAAGACAAGAATAAAAGAAGATGGCAGGCCAAAGGAAGACACGTGAAGTAGCCATGGTAATGAGATACAAACACGGCTATGTGACGTAGCCCCGCAGGAGACAGGAGACAAATGGGACTTCATGTTTACTTTATCTTTCCCATTCCTAAGTCCCATTCCTAAATCTGGCTTTATTACCCCTCATCTCAAGGGGAGAATATTGCACTACAGGCCTTCTTTCAGCTGTTGGAATCTCCAAGCCAACTTACTGAGATCCAGCAATGATGCTCAGCCCTGTGCAATTCAACAGGCATCCTTTTTCTTCTCTTCTTCCCAACTGATGTCTTCAAAATCACTTCCCAAACTAGCTCCTGCAGCAGGGCTCAGCTCAGGCGACAGGCCCAGGGTGAGGCGACACAGGACCCCACTCTTCAAAGAACTCCCCACTTAGCTCTTTTCCACACAGGATCCCATGTTGTATTCGAGGAAAAAAGTTCAAAGGCATTGCCATTAAATTTAGGAAGCTGCTCCTTTGGTTGGTTGGTTTGTTGTTGCTGCCTTTTTTTTTTTTTTTTTTTTGGTAAGGTATATTTTCAGATAAGTAGTTTTAGCTCCATCAATACATTTTTTTAAAATCCAGGTTCTTAAAATTTGTGATATCTAATTAGAACCTCCTCCTTTTCTTTTCTTTTTTTTTTTTTTTTTTAAAGATTTTATTTATTTATTTGACAGAGAGAGAAAGAGCACAAGAGGGGGGAGCGGGAGAGGGAGAAGCAGACTCCCTGCTGAGCAGGGAGCCCGATGCGGGACTCGATCCCGGGACTCCAGGATCATGACCTGAGCCGAAGGCAGTCGCTTAACCAACTGAGCCACCCAGGCGCCCCTAACCCCCTCCTTTTCTTAATAAAAATTCTGAAAAGGCTGCCTTCCTTAACCTCAAAAACAGTGAGGGCCTTAGCACATAACCTGTAGAGTTTCATAACCTATTTAATTAGGCCCTAATCCAGCTTCCACAACCCCTCAGTCAGCTTGGCCTCTTTTTCCACACAGACAAATGCCAGAATTATCTCAGAGTATTTTACACATGTGCTGAAATATCTGGAAGGGAACATTCATACCTGCAGGAGAACAGTCAGTACAAATTGAGTACATTTGCTCCTCCATACACTCAGGCAATTGTTTGGGCTTTCCCTTCCACATTTTCCTTGGAAAAAAAAAAAAAAGAACAGAGAATGTGGTTTCCCACTCAAAAAAATGGATGACACAGTCTCACATTCGATAGTCCTGAATGCCTGCTATGTGCAGGACATCGGTGCTAGATATTTGGTCTACATTTTGTCCATTTAATCCTTGCAATACTTATATGAGGAAAATATATTTATTTCTATTTTACAGACAATGGAACCGCGACACTGAGATGTTGAGTTCTATCTCATTCTGCCACATCGTGTTGTGTTACCTCTTCAGGTCGCCAGACTATTTATATTAAACTCAAGGAAGTAGCCATGACAGCCCTAAGGACCTAAGTCTGGTCCTGCTTTGGCTGGTGACTTCAGAACTCCTATGTCAATGAGAAGGTAGCCACATTTTCTTCTCCTGAACTGAGCAAGGTCACAAGACAGCCACATTGTCCAAAACCATGTGCTGAGGCTGCAAGGGGCACAGGTGTGGGGTCAGACAGCTGCATCTGGGTCCTAGTTAGCCATGTGACCTTGGGGTAAGTGTGGGACCCTGTTGGCCACGTGACCTTGGGGTTGTTTTTGCATTCATTTGTTCACCTACTTATTCTACAATATTTACTGAACATCTGCTATGAACCAGGCATTGTTCTAGATGTTAAAAAAAAAAAAACCAAAACAGCAGGGAACAAAACAAGTCAGGCTCTCACAGAGCCTACACACTCAAGAAATGTAAAACATGCCTCTACTTTCTCCCTGTGTGAAATGGGAATAACTTCATCTCTCTCACAAGGTTCTGTTAAAGATTAAATAAGTTAATATATACAGTGCTTGCCATAGTAACAGGAATCCAGAAAGCACTCAATTGGTATCAGTCTTTCTTGTCATTTTAAAGTGGAAATTCTGAGGTGCCTGGGTGGTTCAGTTGCTAAGCGTCTGCCTTCGGCTCAGGTCATGATCCTGGGGTCCTGGGATCGAGCCCCGCATCGGGCTCCCTGCTCTGCAGGAAGCCTGCTTCTCCCTCACCCATTCCCCCTGCTTGTGTTCCCTCTCTCGCTGTGTCTCTCTCTGTCAAATAAATAAATAAAAGCTTTAAAAATAAAAATAAAGTGGAAATTCTTATCTCTGGCACAAACTGAACCAAAATCAACACAGGTAACAATAGTGGGACTTTCAGTATATAGAGATGGGGTAGGGGGTAGAGAATAATTGTCCCCAGAAGTCCCAAGAATAATTTCCTGTCACATTTAGTTGAGACTGGAGGGCTCTAATGTGAGCTGCTTGACTATCACTCAGTTGAACACTAATGGAAATGTCAGGCTGAATTGAGAGTCTCGTTTCACTGCAAATTTCAGCATACAAAGTGGACCTGGGATTTATTTTTGCCTAGTACAAAAAATTGAGGTCTCCTTAGGGAAAGCTAAGTGCAGGTGTTACAGTAATTATTTTAAATAATGCAAGCATAAGAGGGAGAGCTTTTCTATAATACCTTTTGAAACTTAGACATTTTTTTCCCTCTATTTTTCAGAAAGCTGGAGCTGTACCTAATCTGCTTTATAAGCTTCAGGAGCTAAAAGGAGTGCACGGAACAATGATTTCATTGGTTAACAGTTTCCTAGCCATTCCAAGGACTCTCTAGTCAAGACAGTACCAGGAGAGTATAGGAGACAATCCAAGTTTCAGATAATCAGCTTCCTAGAGTCAAGTAGGGACACTGGCAAGAAATGAGCCATGGCAACAAAAACTTATTAATCTTCCCCACATCTCAAGTAATATGATGTATCTTTCTGACGGCCGAAGTAGTGATCCCAATCTCTTCCTTTGATTGCAGACCTTGGAATTAAAAATCCCTACCTTTTGTTCAGTTTATTTCTGAGAATATTTTAATGTTCTTGATTTAAAAAAATGTATTTGTTCATTTGAAACCTATTCATTGGAATTTTAAAAAAGAAAAAAGAAAAAATTAAAATAAACCCTTTCATTTAACCTAGATCTTAAACCAATATTGAGTGACTGGTCTATCTTTGGTTCAGGGTTAGCAAGTTTGTTGGTGGTTATGTTTTTTTTTTTTTTTTAAAGATTTTATTTATTTATTTGACAGAGAGAATGAGAGAGAGAGCACATGAGAGGGGGGAGGGTCAGAGGGAGAAGCAGACTCCTTGCCGAGCAGGGAGCCCGATGCGGGACTCGATCCAGAGACTTCAGGATCATGACCTGAGCCGAAGGCAGTCGCTTAACCAACTGAGCCACCCAGGCGCCCCGGTGGTTATGGTTTTTGATACAAGTTGCAGTTTGGTTTAAATGCCTGCCCAAAAGTTCTGAAAAGACTCAGAGATGAAGTGAAATCTAAATACAAACAATGAGGGAAAGACATAAATAAATTCTTCAGAAGACATTTCCTACCAAATATTCATAATAAATAAATAAACATCCTGGTTATAACTTAATAGTGATATGGTATTTCCATTCACAAGAATCCTCTCTCTTCTTACACAAAGTAATGCAACTATGATTTTCCTATCTCCTCAGGAGTCCCCAGGATAGAGCCAAGGGCCTCATGTACTTTTCTGATGTCTGTAGTCCAGACCCTCCAGAGGTAGAAAATATTTGGCTCAGACTTGGGGAAGCTGCAGACCTCCCTCATAAAAGGGACTTGGAAGGATTATTTTAGCTGACTATGCATCTCTTTTGACAATTTGACAGTTATTAGTTTCTTGACTGGAAATCAATCCTGTATTGATTTTCTACCTATCGGTTTTCTGAGTTACAGGGTGGATGTTCATGGGAGTCAGCTAGCTTCTTAGCTAACTCCCAGGAGCACTAACTGCATGTCCTATGCACCTGAATCTGGAAGCCAGCTGGTCTGCTCCTTTGAGGGGGGAACAAAAATCACTGGATTGGGGCACCTGGGTGGCTCAGTTGGTTAGGCGACTGCCTTCGGCTCAGGTCATGATCCTGGAGTCCCGGGATCGAGTCCCGCATCGGGCTCCCTGCTCAGCAGGGGGTCTGCTTCTCCCTCTGACCCTCCCCCTTCTCATGTGCTCTCTCTCTCAAATAAATAAATAAAATCTTTAAAAAAAAAATCACTGGATTGTTCTGTATGGCTGTGTATGACAGCCTCCCTAGCTTCTCTGCCAGTCGTCGCGCCCGCCCCCCCCCCCCCAAATATCCCAGCACTTTAACAACATGTAACAGGAAAGGGAAAGTATTGAACATGAAATCCTAGGAGGTTGGCTTAATTTAAGCCACAACTCTGCCCATAAACGGAAACTGTGAATACACAATAGAAATTAAACACAAAGAATGATTATTTACCCAGGAAAAGTACACTCACATATTTGCCGAGGGAGAAAAATAAAGATGTGATTTTTTTTTCCTACTGAGTAAGAAAGGCGTCACAGGTTTTTCAGGGTGACCTTTAGAGGTCAATATCATGGAGGGCAGCTACCAGGCTCAGCCTCAAAATAGATTTTGAGTCTACTGTCCTAGAGTAAACTCTTCCAAAGTCACAGATGACAAATGGGCTGAGAACAGCTTTGAGGCGGGCAATCTAGCTCCAGAGCCTAATCCAGCCTTGCATATAGAAGAGGCTCTGTGGTGGCGTAAGACCCAAGACTGAGTTCTTACTGTGATCTTAGATGGGTCACTTAGACTTTCTTGGGCTGAAATCAGATAAGGTCTGTGGCAGAATCTGTGTGCCAGGTTTCCCAGGAAGCCCAAATCGGGATTCAGAGTCTGGTTGTGCTTAGGAACTGGGAAGTCTGGTGATTCCCAAGTCTATTTCATGAATTGATTTACCTACAAGTAAAAGGTAATTATGAACTTGAACAAGAAGGTAGATGGGGAAGGAGAAGGAAATTGGATTATGGAGAGGATAGTATGTCTCATCTCCAGCCTGAAGCCTACTGGGGGAGAGGCTGAAGCCGAGGGACTGTTTTATTTTCGATTTCATGAGGTCTGAGACCTACTCATGAACATTTGTAGAAATACCTGGGAAGTTCAAGAAATACCTGGAGCAAAGTGAGAAAAAGGAAGGAGATGACTGGGATACTGAGCACGATGTTTGTAGAGGATCTGATCCAGGGAAGTTGGGGTAAAAATGTTAACATGACTTTGCTTCCCCAAACATTAAGAGGTCATTTAATCCTCACAGTTGGACAAGGAGGTAAATGTTATCTCTGTTTACCCCATTTCTGAGCTTCAAAGAGTTTAGGTAGATAGCTGAAGTTAACACTATTATGTTTGTAATATGATTGGAACTAAGGTCTTGTTCAAAAGTGAATGTCCTTTCCAGTATATCACATCATCTTTAAGCCTCAAATCCTATCCATTTTCCTATTCATGGCTGTAAAATTCCTAAAACAAACCAGCAACCAGCAAGGATGCTCCACTGGTTTTAGAGACAGCACAATTAATACCATCAAAAAGAGGATTAGTAGCATTTGGGCCTGAAAACTACCCAGGCATAAAAATCAGAAAGCTCAAGTCTTCATACTTTGTATAAACACTTCCCTTTCTTAGGTTCACAAGAAAACAAGGTGGACACTGAGAGTGAGATCCCTCTCTCACTGCTCTTCCAAAAGTCAAACACCTTCTTTATCTAACTCTGGTTTCCTTGGGACCATGGCTCAGTCACTCTGGCTCTGGCACTTTGTTGCTGGAGATATGAGCCATTGTGGCCGGTCTTGGGGGGAGCAATGGTAAACAGCTCTCCCAACAAGCAGTGTTCACTGCTTTTAATGTGCTGACCTTAGGTGTAAAGAAAAACCTCAACAAAGGTGTGATTCTCTCTAGCAGTTTTAACTTTAGCTCAGGTCATGTCTGAGATGTCTGGCTTTCTTAAATCCTGAATGGACCCACAACATCTTGACTTTCTTGGAAGAAATTTCAGTCATTTATCGATCAACTACAGAGCCCTTTTCATGTTTTGGAGATAGAGCATGCAGTTGCATCAGTCCAAGATCTCCTATCCCATATTGTTAGGCCAGGGCAAGCATTAAGCCTATTTGATCTTAGAGAAAAGATAGATATAATTGATGCAAGTTAGTTTTTCTATTTATATTTATGCATGTCTTCATATTTATGAAGAGTGCTTTACATTTTCACATCCGTTTTTACAAAGTGGTTTTATGTCATTTTCTCACTTGATTCTCACCAGTTCTCTGTGGTTTTGGAAAGGCAGGTAACACTGTCCCCACTTAACAGATAAGGACACTTGAGTCCAAGAAAGCTTAACTGACATGATGAAGGTCTTAATGCTAACAAATGGTAGAGGTATTATGACTTCTTATTCTATGCACTGATTCAGGAGTGTTTTATTCACCTATTGCTACAAAACAAACAACCCCAAACTTAATGCTCACAGATTCAGAGGATCAGGAATTTGGATACGGTACAGGGGGGATGACCTGTCTCTGTTCCTCAATGTCTGGGGCCCCAACTAGGCAGAATGGCTGGGAGTGAATAAAATCACTGGGGTTGGAATCATCTGGAAGCTTCTTTACTCACATGGCTGGTGCCTGGGCGAGCATAACAACACTCATCTGGGACTGTAAACCAGAATACCTACACACCATGGCCTCGCCGTGTGGCTTAGATTCCTCACAGTATGGCATCTGCGTATTGAGGAGCATCCCAACAAGGAACATCCAGAGGAAGAGTATGGCAAGAGAGTTAAGTAAAAACTGAATGGTTCAGATCCTATACAGCGTTTTCTTTAGTGACAAATGAGTCACCAAGCCCAGATTCAGTAGAAGGGGACTCTTCAGTGGAGTGGCAAGGTCACAATCAGAAGAGCACTTGGGATGGGAGATGTTATTGTAGCCATCTTTGAAAAATACCATCTTCCACAATAAGCACAAATATATTTCCTACACATATAACATGGGGTGAGAGAGAAATATATCTGAGGGGCACCTGGGTGGCTCAGTCGGTTAAGCGTCTGCCTTCGGCTCAGGTCATGATCCCAGAGTCCTGGGATCGAGCCCCACATCGGGCTCTCTGCTCAGCAGGAAGCCTGCTTCTCCCTTTCCCACTCCTCCTGCTTGTTTCTGCTCTCGCTAAGTCTCTCTCTGTCAAATAAATAAATAAAATCTTAAAAAAAAAAAAGAAATGTATCTGAAATAAGGTTCTAAATGATTACAAAATAAATAAGCAAATACAAAAACTTTCCTACATACCAACAATAATAGATAAGGAAATAAAGTGGGAAAAAATGTTGAATTTATATCAGCACAACAAAATATAAAAGACTTTAGAAAAAAGTTAACAAAAAATTATATGGTAGTCATATGAAGAAAATGTTAAATATTCTGAAATATACTTAAAAACTAAAATAAATGAAGAGAGATACATTATGTTTCTTCAGTGTCATTTCTGACCAAACTCAATTTATCGAATGTTCCTCAACAATATTTTTTCTGCTATAAATGTAATTTAATTCCAAGAAAAAGCTCAACATAGAGTTATGTGAATTTAATAATATTAATGTGAAGTTCATAAGGAAGAATGAAAGTATTAGAATAGACAATAGCCTTATTAAATAAAGAATAAAGGAAATAAAAGCATACCAGATATAAAAATGTTATGAAGTCTCAACAATTTCAATAAAATAACTTCTGATAGTTAATTGGGGTAAGCATATGACCAAGATAGCTCCAGGTTACATCTCTTGTCCCAGTATAATTATAATTCCTTTTATTCTCAAAGTGTCCTGGTTTGAATGATGAACTATATGGCCATCCTACAATTAATACTTAGCTTTACTCCCTCCCCAAACCCCACTTAAATGGCAGTAAATACATTTTTTAAATAGTAGTCACATGGTCCAAGAGAAGAGAAGGATGGATAAATGAATGAATGGATAGATGGAAGGATGGATCAGTGGATAAGTACACAGGTAGGTGGACAGATAGGTAAATGGATGGATGGACAGGCAGTTGAGTAGATATATAGATTGTAAGTAAATTGATCATTCAATCAACAACCAACCAGTAACAAGAGATCAAACAGTGATGTGTAGGTTGTGGTGAGAATTAAAGCTGGGTGTGAGGCTCAAGTTACCTTGGCTCTTTGAGGAGAAAAATCTCTTTGGAAGAGATTAAATTTAAGCTGCGATTTGAATGGGAAGAAGCAAATCATTCATAGAGTTGGAAGGGATGCTTTCAGTTCAGGGACAATAATTAGCGCAAAGGCATAAGCTAAGACTAAACTTAGCTTGTTTGAGTAACTTAATGCCTATGTAGATGAAGGGCTATACCCATAAAAAATGAAGTCTGAGAGGTATGCCAGACCACTTATGGCTTTGAAGCAAGATTAAGAAGTATGAATTTCATTCTAAATGTGATGTGAAGCAATTAAAGAATTTTAAGAAGAGGAGTAATATCTAATACACATTTTTGTTTATTTTTATTTTTTTTTTAAAGATTTTATTTATTTATTTAAGAGAGAGATAGCGAGAGAAAGCACAATGGGGAGGAGAGGGAGAAGCAGGCTCCCTGTGAGCAGGGAACCCCATCTGGGGCTCGATCCCAGGACCCTGAGATCATGACCTGAGCTGAAGGCAGACGCTTAACCGACTGGGTCACCCAGGCATCCCATTTTTAAATGGAACGGGTGTGGAGAGTGAGCTGCCAAGAGGCAGGAGTGGAAGCTGGCTACTCAGGACTATTGCACTGGTCTCGGCAAGAGGCAATAGTGTCTTACACAAGAACAGGAGAAAGAAAGATGAAGAAAAGGGTTTGGATTTGAGAGGAAGAGTCAACAGGACCTGGAGAAGGTCAATGGATGTGACTGTATGGGAATGTAAATCTTGTATATCAAAAGGGCCATCAACAAAGTCAAAAGTTAAATGACAAATTAAGAGAAAATATGTGTAACATATATAACAAAGGACTAAGATAAAATATATTTGGTGTGCATAAAAAAGATTAAATCCAAAATATATAAAAAAGGTACAAATCAATAAAAGATAAACTACTCAATAGAAAAGTGTGCTACATTATAAACAGATAATTTATAGAAAAATTACAAAGGGAACTAACATATGCAAAAGTGTTCAACCCCCCCCAATAAATAAAGACTTAAAATATCACTTCAGTTTTTCTGATTAGAAAAAATTGAAAGTTGTGAAATTGAAAATAAAAAATATACAAGTTTAAATATTCTGTAATAATTGAAGTTATGAGGAAATACATGCTCTCATACTCTACTAGTGGGAATAAAAACAAATAGGGAAATTTTGAGGGCAACATATCCACATCTATAAAATTTTTAATTAACAAAATTGAGTAAGTATCTGGAAAATTCCTGAAGATACTCCTTCAAATGGATACATGGAAGTATATAAAGAATATTCATTGAAAGAATATTTGTAATGTGGAAAAGAAGGAAACCATCTACTTGCCCATTTTTAGTGACACATCATACAATATAATGGAAATACTGGGAGCATATAAATAGTGACATTGAAAAATATGTATTTACTTGGACATATCTCTATGACATTGTTTGGATGGGGGAAATCAAGTCACAAAATAATTTGAGGAAGCTGGTTTTATTTATAGGGAGTAGACTAAAACTGTATATGAACATATATAGATACTAGAATGCTATCTGGTAAGCTCCATGTTAAACATGTAACAAGGGATCAACAGTGAGGTAGGGAATTTGTTGGTCTTGGTCATGGGAAAGACGATGGGTGCAGAAACACTTTCACTAACTCCATACATTGTTTGAATGTTTCATAGCATATACCTATGTATTACTTGAGTAATTCCCTTAAAATATTTTTATTAAGGAGGGCACGTGTTGTGATGAGCACTGGGTGTTATATGCAAATAATGAATCGTTGAACACTACATCAAAAACAAATGATGTACTATATGTTGGCTAACTGAACATAATAAAAAAATAAAAACAGGACATAGAGATAAAAAAATATTTTTAAAGATTTGTTCAGTTTTTTTTTTTTATTTTTTTTTAAAGATTTTATTTACTTATTTGACAGAGAAAGACACAGCGAGAGAGGGAACACAAACGGGGAGTGGGAGAGGGAGAAGCAGACTCCCTGCCGAGCAGGGAGCCCGATGCGGGACTCGATCCTGGGACTCCAGGATCATGACCTGAGCCGAAGGCAGTCGCTTAACCAACTGAGCCACCCAGGCGCCCCAGATTTGTTCAGTTTTTGAATGAAACCTAGAGTCTTGGTAATCATCAGTGCCTTTGAAAGAATTATGTCAATATTTTTCTAGGGGCTTTAATGCTAGACAGTTGTGAAACTTTTGAGGGAATTTGAATTTAATAAATCTTGAATGAACAAGGATCACATGAATATAGTTCCACATACAGTCTGGTCAGGTGGCATGAAAGAAGCCCAAAGGAAGAGCTCCAGGGGAAGAGTCCAGTGACTTGGCAAAGTGGATGGAGCATGGCAGTGAGCTCTAGCCTCTCTGGGTCTCCTTTTCTTTACCTATAAAATCAAGTACTGGCCAAAGCAGCTTTGCAAACTCTTTTCTCTTGAACACTTGTAAATCTTCAAAATGCAATCTTATGAAAACCTCGCTATTTGAAACTGATAAACACAGTATTTCTCTGGTCAAAGGAAGTCAAAGACCAGAGCCCCATCCCCTCTACTTCCTGGGCACCCCTGTGGGCTGCTCCCAGGGTACCTGAGGCCCTGAAGAACACTCCTTGAAAACCTGTAGTCTAAAGCCTTTTCATCTCCAGGAAGACATCATTTTCATTTACTAGATGTCATTTATGAGAGCCAAATGAAAACACCAGTGAGGATAGTGTGTTGTGTTGGTAGAACAGGACCGAGGGACATGAGGAAGGAGAAGCAAAAAAGGGTAGCCTCTGTTAGCTGTTAACTCATGCTAGGCATTGCGTAAGGCATTTAATACTTCACTTGGTTTAATTCTCACAACCACCCTTGAATTTTAGCTTTATATAGATGAGGAAACCAGGAGATAAGGAACTTGCCACAGGTCATGCAGTAGGTACTGATCTAACATTTTAACCAGATTTGCCTAATTGTAAAGGTCATACTGGCTAGGCCTGGAGCATCGTGTCCTACTAGAGGAAAGGGGACACAACCAATAATAGCAAGTCTGGGGGCTTCAGGAGGTGGCAGAAGATTCCAGGAGAGAGGAGGTGGAAGGATTGCAACATCAGCTCCCTACACTTCCAAGTTTTGCCTGAGATGGTATTGTCTAACTATCTATCTAGAAACCTAAGATTGTCACATGTGAAACAATGTTAAGGAAAACATAGGAGGCAGCATGTAATTTAGCTCTTCAACCACATGGTATATTCAAGAATTTGGAAAGCTTTGAGTTATTTTTTAGGAGTGATGATAAATTTATACTGCTCTGTTCTACCCACTCCAGAGCTAGCAGAGCAAGGGTTGTGGTCACTGCCTATGGTCAAAGCATCACGATGTGTATCTAGCATGACATGCTCACACACATGCATGCTAACCTAATTCCATAAATCTGCCTCTACAGCAGGACCAATTGACCTAAAGGCCTACCCTAATAAGTAGGGCTTTTTCCTGCATGCTAATGACTTGTTTGCTAGTTGTCCCTACTTGTAACTTACCATTGTAAATGTAATTTACGTTATTTTCCAGGTAACTGATTCACAGAACTACTCAGACAAGAGCTGAGTCATCTTGGAAGAGAGCCCCAAATCTCGCCTGCACAGCAAGCTTTACAAAAGATCATTCTGTGTGGAATGCAAACAAAATGTCCTCCACTGTTGATCAATGTTCACAAGAGTTATTATAAATCCCAACATTTTCATACTCATTTGAATCTAATTATGCCATGTAAACAGGGCATCTGCTCACAAGTTACTCAGAAGCAGCCTGAGGTACAAGTGAAGACTCCAGGTCCTGTCACATAAAACTGGGATCCTTTTGTCTTCTAAGCTGGAAGGTTATGCAACATTTATACTGAATGCATCCACGACAACCAATGATGAGGCTAGCTAGGATGTATGCTTTTCTGAGTCATCACATTCTTCAATTTGAAGGTGAATAAAATATTGGCATATCCCCAATTCAAACCATTCCTTCAATGCTATTTACATGAAAGGAAATTCAAAATAGTAAGAAAAGGGGTGCCTGGGTGGCTCACTCGGTTAAGCATCTGCCTTTGGCTCAGGTCATGATCTCAGGGTCCTGGGATCAAGTTCTATGTCTTTGGGCTCTCTCCTCAGCAGGAAGCCTGCTTCTCCCTCTCCCTTTGCCCCTCCCCCACTCGTGCGTGCTTGCTCTCTCTCTCTCTCTCAAATAAATAAATAAAATCTTTTTAAAAAATAAATAAAATAGCAAGAAAAAAAGAATTTACTAAGGCATCAAACATAATTTTAATTTTCATATAACTTAAGGAACACCAGCAACTTCACAGGACAAACATTTGATGTGGAAGCTGACATGAGTTTTTATTCAAAAAAGCAGACAGGAACTGTATCTATTCATACATGTATCCCCCGTGGCTAGTATGACCTGGCATGCAGTTGTTGCTCAATAAATGTTGATTACGTATATAAAGAAGACTTAGTTATGGGATTTTGTTTGGGTAATATAATATCCACTTCTGTTTGAAGACAAACTTTCATTTTCCTGTCGAGGTTTAAAAGTTAGTACACTCTTGTCCATTGCAATAAATTGCCCACCATAGATTAATTTTATTTCCTTTGCCTCTCTAGTGAAAGAAGTTTAAAGTGACGAAACATCCTGGTTTGCTTTGTCTAGGACTAGAGCCCTGATCTAATGATTAATAGTACCCTTTCAGAAATGTCACAGTTTGGGAAACAAATTGAACAAACTATATAGTCATCTAGAAAAGTGCCATAAAATCAACTTTATATCACTGGAGATTGTGCTCTGGGGACAGTGATCCTCCCCCAACTAAAAGGCTAGTTGTGGACTTCAAGCTCTATTATAAAGCTGTCATCATCAAGACAGCATGGTACTGGCACAAAAACAGACACATAGATCAACGGAACAGAATAGAGAGCCCAGAATTGGACCCTCAACTCTATGGTCAACTCATCTTTGACAAAGCAGGAAAGAATGTCCGATGGAAAAAAGACAGTCTCTTCAACAAATGGTATTGGGAAAATTGGACAGCCACATGCAGAAGAATGAAACTGGACCATTTCCTTACACCACACACAAAAATAGACTCAAAATGGTTGAAAGACCTAAATGTGAGACAAGAGTCCATCAAAATCCTAAAGGAGAACACAGGCAGCAATCTCTTCGACCTCAGCCACAGCAACTTCTTCCTAGAACCATCACCAAAGGCAAGGGAAGCAAGGGCAAAAATGAACTCTTGGGACTTCATCAAGATAAAAAGCTTTTGCACAGCAAAAGAAACAGTCAACAAAACCAAAGACACCCGACAGAATGGGAGAAGATATTTGCAAATGACATATCAGATAAAGGGCTAGGATCCAAAACCTATAAAGAACTTATCAAACTCAATACCCAAAGAACAAATGATCCAATCAAGAAATGGGCAGAAGACATGAACAGACATTTTTCCAAAGAAGACATCCAAATGGCCAACAGACACATGAAAAAGTGCTCAACATCGCTCGGCATCAGGGAAATCCAAATCAAAACCTCAATGAGATACCAACTCACACCAGTTAGAATGGCTAAAATTAACAAGTCAGGAAACGACAGATGTTGGCAGGGATGCGGAGAAAGGGGAACCCTCCTACACTGTTGGTGGGAATGCAAGCTGGTGCAGCCACTCTGGAAAACAGTATGGAGGTTCCTCACAAAGTTGAAAATAGAGCTACCATACGACCCAGCAATTGCACTACTGGGTATTTACCTCAAAGATACAAATGTAGGGATCTGAAGGGGTACATGCACCCCGATGTTTATAGCAGCAATGTCCACAATAGACAAACGGAGCCAAGATGTCCATCGACAGATGAATGGATAAAGAAGATCTGGTATATATATACAATGGAATATTATGCAGCCATCAAAAGGAATGAAATCTTGCCATTTGCAACGATGTGGATGGAACTGGAGAGTATTATGCTGAGCGAAATAAGTCAATCAGAGAAAGACATGTATCATACGATCTCACCAATATGAGGAATTCTTAATCTCAGGAAACAAACTGAGGGTTGCTGGAGTGGTGGGGGGTAGGAGGGATGGGATGGCTAGGTGATAGACATTGGGGAGGGTATGTGCTATGGTGAGCGCTGTGAATTGTGTAAGACTGTTGAATCACAGATCTGTACCTCTGAAACAAATAATACATCATATGTTTAAAAAAAAAAGAAGAAGAAGAGAGCAGGAAGGGAAAAATGAAGGGGGGGAATCGGAAGGGGAGATGAACCATGAGAAGACTATGGACTCTGAGAAACAGACTGAGGGTTCTGGATGGGATGGGTGTGGGGGAATGGGTTGGCCTGGTGATGGGTATTAAGGAGGGCACATACTGAATGGAGCACTGGGTGTTATATGCAGGCGATGAATCATGGAACACTACATCAAAAACTAATGATGTAATGTATGGTGATTAACATAACATAATAAAAAAAAAGGCTAGTTGTGAATACCTTGGAATCACTCTGAAAACTTCTTAGAGGATAAAATACCTTTGAGTTACCAAGGTATCCTCAGAAGAGAGGTTGGACAATTGTTCTTAGTATGAGGAAATCAACTCTCTCAATGATTCCAAAGGAGAGTGGAGAGCTGTAGTTGTGGACCTCTAAGTGGCAAGACATCAACCCAGCACACCTGATGCCTGCTAATACCCTGAGAGGTACCTGTGTGGGAGCTAAACTTAGTGTTCAGAGAGGTATTGGACTCCCTCGAAGGACTCAGAGTCCTAGGCAAGGTCTAGATCAGTCTAGATCAGTCTAGAACCATATGATTAACCCGGGTACAACGGACGCCACCTCTCCTGAGAGCAGGAGCAATCACATGAAGGTCAGAGGCAATAGGAGCTGATCAGACTCATTTTCTTTCCTTGCTGGGATAGGAGAGCCGGGTTCTTGCCTCTTCCTGGCTCCCTAGTGTTTTTGGAGACACAGAAGAGGCAAACAAAGCAGAAAGGGTTCAAGAGATTGCTTGAAAAGAATAAAAGAAAGGTAGCTTTCATTTAATACCCAGTGTGCGGAGGAATTCACCCAAGACGGACAAAAAGAATGGGGCCTAAATGATAACCAATAATTTTAAGTAGTATTTTGAGAAGAGGTCTTGAACACAGACAGAATGTCTATACCTTGAGTTGTTAAAGTCCCATAGAGGCTTGCAGTCAAATAGACACATGATCTATTAGGGTCCCAAAGTCAGGCATGACTAGGATCTTCCACTTCTATATAATTCACTGTTAAGTTAGCTCTAGGCTTGATAACAAAGACCAGAGGGCAGTCTTGTCTTTGTCCAGAAAGAAATCTAGGATGATGGAAAAATATTAATTCTTAGAAGTATGAGGATAGTGACATGGTTTATAGAACTTATAATTATTGGTAGGACCATCTGAAACTGAGGAGTTTTCTCTACATTCAGAAGTGTTTTTAGAATAACTAGCAGAAAAATTAAGACTCTGAATACCAAAAGCCAAACCTAACAGTGCTACTGGACCTAAGTGCTTCCCTTTTTAAATACTTATCATTCCAAGGAGATCACTTTAGAAACACCGGGAAACTCAATGAAAAAGAGTATAAAGAATGGATAGAAACCAAGAGCACCAGAAAATTTATAGAAAAGATACATGTGGGGGGTGCCTGGCTGGCTCAGTCTGTACAGCATGCTACTCTTGATCTCAGGGTTGTGAGTTCGAGCCTCATGTTGGGTGTAGAGATTACATAAAAATAAAATCTTAAAAAAAAAAGAGAAAAATACATGTAAAAAGGATTGCTAAGAACAAAGAGAGGGAAAAAATGAATGAAGAAAGAAATGCAAGGTAAAATTATATAGGAGAATAAGGAGGATGAAACCTACAAGGTACCCCAAACATGGTACATGCTTTGAGAAAACTACTGATATTATACTATTTTAGGGGGGAACTCCTCAATACAAAAAGATAGTCAAGAGATGTGAATGTATTTAGTCTGGAAAAAAGTAAGGAGTGAGAATCTAGAAATAAGATCCTAAATGTAGAGTTGTTTTCCTTTTAGGTACAAGGCCAGTATTTATTTTAAAAAAAAAAATTATTTATTTTAGAGAGAGAGTTGGGGGAGGGGCAAAGGGAGAGGGAAAGAGAGAATCTCAGGCAGACTCCATGCTGAGTGAGCAGCCCGATGTGGGGCTCTATCCCATGACCCTGGGATCATGACCCGAGTGGAAAGCAAGAGTCAGATGCTCAACCAACTAAGCCACTCAGGTGCCCCCAAAGCCCATCTTTATATAGCCCAGTGTTTGCATTCATAATTAGGTAAAATGGGATGTGGCACAGTGAGTCACCCCAGTAAGCAGTCACGGACCTGGTTAGAACGTATATTGAATTCTCTGATCACTAACTGAACAGCTCCACAAGATGGCACCTGGAAGTTTTCCACAGCGTATAATCTGGGCCAGGCCCTTACTTCCATGAATGGTAAATTCGTTTCTTTACAAAGTGCTTGGAGCTTCAAAGGGAAAACTACAGATCGAATCTCAGCTCTCATCTCAATGAAAGTTGGAAAGCGTTAGTGGCTGCCAACTATGAAATACTTCCATTGTTGGCTATTTGGTGGTGAGGTATCATTTTAAAAAACTGATTTCACTGATAATTAAGCAGCACAGGGTTTATGTTCTAACTTCTCTGAGATTTAGTCAGCGGTTTCCCAGGTTTGAAACAGAAGTAGGTTCTTTGCAAAACTATATTCTCCAGTCCCTATTCACTGCATCAAGTTCTGATTTTGGAAATCAAAACTCTCAGTGAGGACACCATGATTGATCTAATTAGTAAATTGGATCCCTTTAAGAATTGTTTTGAGTAACACTTAATATGAAATGAATCATTTCATTAATAGCCAAGGAGAAGAGCTTGTAGCATTTCACTCTCCTTACCACCACCCCCTCCCCAATCCTATGAACTGATTGGGCTATTAAACACAGTTACGAAACATATTTGCGAGAACTAAACAAAGTCAAACACAGAAAGGACATGTTAAGCATCCAGCAGGTACGAAAAAGTAACCCTGTGTTACAGAACAGAACACAAAAAGAATAATTGTGAACTAATTCAGGACGTGCTGTCACAATTAATTTAAAGTCAAACACAAGGATCTGTCGATCTGAATCAGGAAAGAAAACAAGGAAAAACTTCCTTCAGCCAGTACTCAGTCAACAAGAGGGCCAGGGCTGGTGGGTGCATGGCAAGAGAAGTTGGTGGGCTTCATTGTTGCATAGATCCTCATTTGTATTTCTCATCTTGTTAAGGCTTTGCTCTCTCACATGGGCAAGACATTCATTCATTCAGCAAATATGTGTTGATTTGTACGCTGAACCAGGTTCCTAGCACACTGTACTTAATGTTTTCTTTCTTTTCCTATAAACCGAAGAACAATAAATACCCTTGCTTGTCAGTAAAAGAGGTCGAAATAATCTTTGATGTAAAGAAATGACCCAGTTCTAGCTCACATTTGATTAGTTGTTAAATATGTGACCACCAGCAAACTAGATTCTTGGTTTTCTCATTTATAAAATCAGCTTGTAAACAACTGCCTCCATGTACTGCCAAGTAAGTATAAGCTCTTATAAAATTTTAAGCGATGATAAACAGTAGGCAAGTTGCTATGTTTTTCATCCAGAAGGGTGTGTTGGGCTTTTAAGTGTCAGAGAAAGTTTTGTTATAGAAAAGGATGGTTGGTAATTCCATCCTCCCCTTTGCTCTACTCCCCCACAATGGGCACCTGTAATACGCCCTCCCTCCCCTTGACAGTGATGGGCACGCAGTGGAAGCCAGCCCTGTTAGGTCACATAATCAGAAAGCTCTAAGAACCTCAGTCCAGAGCTGTGCTAGCCGTGTCCCTACCATGCAGAGAATGGTGGGTTACAGAATTAAGCCAATACTCTGCTTGTTTAGCAGAGATGAGAGACGAGGAGAATTCTACAGGATGGGAATGACTTTTAGTCTTCTGGAGACCTCTAAAGGCACATTTTCAGTTCTAATACATCTTTTGTGTGTAAGCTAATTTGCATTGGTTTCTGTCACCAATGCAATGGGCTGACCCATAGAAAAAAGGCAGAGAAACTCACATTTCTTTTTGCTTGGATTAAATGCTAGCTATAAGAAGGCATGGGGCTGTGGAAAGTGGTCAGAACTCTTTTCTAAGGGATATTCAAAGCCACGGTATCTGGCTTTGGTGGAGAAGGGATGCATGTTGATTCGTGCACAGGGCAGTGGGCCTGAAGTTCTCTGGCTTAGGTCTGAGCTCAGGCCCCCTGAGCTATGCCATCCTGACTTTAAGCCACAGTTAAGGTATTAGAGGCATAAAAAGGATGTTAATCCTGGCAGTGCAACCAGGTAAGTTTTTGACTTGGAGTCATTCATATAGCCTCTCCAGGGCTGGTTTGCATCAGCAAAATAAGGGTCTCTCATTGCAAAGTGCTGTAATTCTTGAAGCTCTCATGAAAATCTGTTTTAAACATACCAAAAAAAAAAAAAATTGACTATAAGAAATGCTACGAGAACTGTGGATGGGGAGAGATTTAGATGAAAATAGGATTATGTTTCTTTTGAGTAATACTTATAATATCAATAATAACTAAAACCTACAGCATTAGGAGACGACAGGCACTGTTCTAAATGTTAACTCATTTAATCCTGTCAGCTCTATGAAATAGACACTATTATTATCCCCAATTTATAGCTGAAGAAACCAAGGCACAGAGAAGTTGAATAACTTGCCCAAGGCTACATAATTAGCATGTCAGAAATAAAAGCCTAACTCATGCAATTAGCATCCAAAATTCAAGCTCTTAATAACTATGCTATACATCTATTGTTCAGTGCACCCACTTCCCTGCCTGACACAAAGTAAAATTCAACAAGTGCTCATTAACTCTTAGCAGGTGAATCAAGTGACCTTCATAAAGGTCATTTTTTCAAAGTCATTGTGGCTGTAATGGAGGTAGCTGTCCATGAGATAGGATAGCCTTGGACATATTTTGCAGCCATAGTCCCAAGTGAACCCTCCTTCTTGTCATGTTCCCACCAGAGTTCTTAGAGCATTATGTGCAAAGGCTAATTAATTTTTGTTAAAGGTAGGACAATCTCTGTGTGTATTTCCTTGGAAACTGGATTATACTAAACACACTGGCTCTTGACAAGCAGTCCTACCTCATGTCAATGGGTAAAATCAGGAAATAAGCTCTTAGAGACAAAGAAGAGAAGAGAAAAAGAATACGGTCATCAGAAATACGCATTCATTTTCTTTCCCATTTGTTAAATAAAGGCACTATTTTTTCTCGTCAGAGAGCTACATAAAAAAAAAAATCCTTTAAATTATGACTTTCTTAGCTCCCAGTTGGCAGAAACGACTTCTATAACCAGTCTACAATTTGGACAATGTCCTTACAATAAGATTTACTGAAGAAAAAGTATTAAGTAAGTTGGAATTTAGATCAAAGTAAACTTTGGTAAGTGGCCTGACTATCCCTTTAAACTAGAATCAGGTTTTCCTACATTAACTTTACTGTAAAGAATTCTATTGCTAGACTCACACTCAGTGGTTTAGTAAAACCACTTCCTCATCGGAATGCTGAGATAAAGTTTATTAGTCCATACCAGCAGAGCTTATCTAAGCAATGGAAAAGACCGTTGTAATTATTATCTACTATGTGGTTTTACGAAACAGCTGAAGTTTAGCAATTTGTACTTCTGTTGTACAACAGCTTCAAGGATCTAAGGAACAAAATGGCTTAAAGGTTAATTCAAACTCCAACCATGACAATTACCAGGGTTTGGAAAATTTGGATTATCAGGACAACCAATAGCTCTCATGTGATCAGAACAATAGCTGTGGAAAAAAACTATTAGATCACTCCATCTAGTGATCCCCCTGCCAGTTCTAGAGAAGCAATTAGAGCCTCCCTTGCTCTGGTGTGGCTTCACAGAGCGCAGAGGGACAGCTTTAACTCCTTGTGGTGTAGCCAGGTCTGGGATGGGGAGTGTTAGGGCGCTGCCCATCCAGATAGCGGGGACTCGGCAGTGGGGGGGTGGGGTGGGGCGCACTTTGGGAGGGAGGAAACACGACCGAAGCTGAGTCCTGGACTCAGTCTACATCTGTGCTCAAACGTGAATCTTTAAACAGGGTACGCCGGGACTTACTTTGCAGAGCTTTCCCACACGTGGAAACACAAACCGCAGGAGTAACACCTCGCCAAGCCCTGAGAAGACACAACACTCCAGACAAGGGACAGCCTACTGAGTTCAGCCCATGGAAAAAGCCCTGCCTATTGGAGCTCAGAAGTCGCTCCAGCTGCACCAGGATACAGGTGCAAGTCTTTACTTGTCAGATGACTGCTGAATTCTTTGCAGAAGCTGTGCGACTGTTGTAGCCGTAATGCTCTCTGGGTGTAGACACAGCTTTTCTTCAAGGCTGGGCTAGAGGTTCGAGGGAGCCCCTACAGTGACGACAATCCCAACGTCAAAAAGAGGTGGTGCGAGCCAGAAAATGAGAGTTTGGCAGGATCAAAATTATTTACCCTTACTCTCCTGCCCAGAAAATGAACTAATAAAAACGGAATTGAAAAGGTGACTCCCTTCTGCCCGTTCTGACAGTTTGAACAGATAAGAGGGAGCCAGAGATGCTAGACTGGGAATAAATTTCTGACCTTGGGCCCCCAAATTAGATGGTTTCAGAAGCATTCCATTTCAAATACTGTAGCAGAAACATGTGTGGGAGGGATCTTTGGATTTTATTTTGAGGGGTGAGATGAGTGGGGGGCCCTGTGGGGCCACACGCTCTCTGGAAACACTGTTCATAGCTAATACTGTAGCCAGGCTCAAAGATGGCCCCTGACCATCTCTGCCTCCTGGTATTCACACACTAGAATAGTGCTCTGACACTTTCTTCCAAAGCTGCAACAACAGGATATGGCACAAGTAATGGGATGTCATTCCTGAGATTAGGTTTTAAGAGACTGTAGCTTCCCTTGGGGTTTTCCCCACCTGCCAACCCCTGCCTTATCCCTTAGGGAGAGCAGTGAGCCTTATGAAGAGGTTCACATGACCAGAACTTGCTGGCCTACCAACAGCCAGTGAGGAACTGAGATCCACCAACCACCAGGTGCCTGAGCTTGGAAGCAGACTCACTAACTCCAGTCGAGCCGTGACATGATGGCAGCCCCAGTCAACTGCTTGGCAGCATTATCATGAAGGACTTTGAGCCAAAACCACCCAGTTGAGCTACACCTGGATTCCAAAGTAATTTGCCACATTTCAGGGTAACTTTGTTACTCGGCAACAGATAACTAATATAACTACAGGGCCTATACTCCTTCTCATAGTATATATTCTACGAAACTCTCTTGATGATAGGCATGAAAGAGACAACTGGGGACATAGATAGCTAATGAAGAGTCCAGTTGGATTTTCAGTGGCCCTTGATTTAAATATTTCTGTCCAGCTATCCCAGAACCAAAGCTCTCTTCCTTGCCTCCTGGGGAAGACTGCACAGTCCTTTCCTAGTTTGACTACTTCTAATTTTAGTTGAAACTGAGCTGTGCTCATCTAGGTTGCTGCTGCCTGAAATGTTTCCATTCCATGTCCATTTATTCGTTCATTCAACAACAACTTAATGAGTGCCACTACTCTAGATGCTGGGGCTCTAGCAGTGAATAAAACTAATATGCCCCCTAGCCTCAGGAGCTTACACCTAGCATACTCTCCTGATAAGCTCTATCTCCCTGACGACAGAACTGTCTTTCTGACCTTTTCTACCAGCTGCCTGGGCCCTGAATCCCCATCTAAGCTCTTGCTTATGGGGACCCAGGACTTGACAGCCTTTCAGTGGGAGCCTAAAAGACCCATTTCTTCTGTAAGAGGTAGCATTTGTAACAACTCTTAACAGTTACTGGTGGCCATTTAGCCCATAATCGACAAATGCCTAGCACACAGTTATGGGCACATTCATTGGAGGTAGGCATTTGACACACATGCCTGGCTTCCCTGCTCACACTTCACATAAAGTCTTAATAAATCATATTTTATTAGTTGATAGGCATTCTGATGTGACATATCCTGCCCGATATCCAACTGGACTTGGACCATGAAGATCCGTAAGATACAAGCAATTCACTTACATAAAAATTGGATAATAATGTCTCAAATGCATTACATACCTGAGGTGATTTGTCTACCCTCCTTGGCTCATCTTTATTCTCGCACAAAGTCTAAGTGAGAGGAAAACTCATGTTTCCTAGGCCACTGCAGCCAGAAAAATAAATATGTTATAAAAAAAAAAAAAAGATCGCAAAACAGTATTTCCTGACTCTGCCCCAATCAGCATCAGTTCCTCCCAAGAAGTACAAAAATTCTCGAAAACTGCTTTTTCTGTGTTCCAGAAGAAACCTCTCTTCTCCCGGTACTTCTCTTCCCTTGTTCTAGATTCACTCCCGTTGTGGACACGGAAGTTGGTGGCCACAACAGATGCCCACTAAAGGTCCAAGGCCCCGTCCTGAGGCTGCAAAACCCTGAGCCGAGGCCACTATCTTCTGGAGCTGGTAGGCCCCTGTCTGCAAAGCTGCAGAAACTATTACATAGGAACCAGGGATTAGTCTGAGTGTTAGGGATTAATTTGAGGCAGTGGCCACAGGGTCACCCCTCTTCTCTAGTACTGGTTACCTTTTCTTTCTGTAAATGAAATTTTGCTCAGGATACTCATAAACACAGCATATTCCCTACCTCCCTTTTGAAGATTTTTCAGACTTTTTCACGTGGGCCTGAATGATGGGTGAGCTTAGTTTTAGTCTTAAGCTAAGACCCCCGATTTAAGGGTATCCTAGGAAAACTAGTTTGCGGCCCAGATTTACCTGTGTGCTTCCAGGATAACAGTTATTTGTGGAAGACACCAGAAAGCCTGGAAAACCTCAACTGGCAGAAGTTTACAGACCAAAAACTGGATTCATTCATTAATCCCACTTAAACTTATTGACAAAAACCTATTTTCCTGCCTTCAGTATTATAATTTCTGTCATTAAGTTTTTGAATCAAAGATAAAGGGTTTTATCACCTTATTCAGTAGACTAATTTTTAGAAAGCCTCTGAAAAATATGACAAGTTCGGCCCATTATAAAGAGGAGAAACTTTGTTTTAGAGAAACTGGATTTTTTAGTTGCCAGGTATGAAACTATTAAGTTGATGTTTAGCTGTGATTTAAAACAACAATATATAGTTTCTTTTTTTGTGATTCAGAGATTAAAGAGGATTTTTAAAAAGATTTTATTTATTTATTTGAGAGAGAGAAGAAGACTCCCCACTGAGCAGAGAGCCCAACATGGGGCTCTATTCCAGGACCCTGGGACCATGACCTGAGCTGAAGGCAGATGCTTAACCGACTGAGCCACCCAGGTGCCACTGAGATTAAAGAGGGTTTTAATGAAACAGGTAAGACTGCGAATTCAAGTTACATTCATAGCTTTTTCTTTTACCCTGCTTCTCACTACTTACGTGTGTTCTATTTATTTCCCTAAGGTTACATTTTATAAGAAATATTTGTTTTTCATAAAAGATAAATGTTGAATTAAATATACTTCAAGATAAGATAAATTCATTAAGACAGTAAAAATATATAACAGCAATCTATGAAAAAGAAAATAATGGGAGTAGGTAGACTGAAAATCAAAGTGACTGTGGTATTTTAATTAGCCAAGAAAAAAAAAAGCACAAAAACAAAACCCATAAAAACCAGAGATATATATTGGCATTGTATTAAGCAACAAATGGAATAATAGATTGACAATTTTGCATTTTCTTTGCCCACTTTGCCCACTCACTTTGCCAAGTAAGTGAATTCGTAAAAGAACCATTTGTAATTTGCATGCTATATTGACCTAAAAGATGTTTTTTTTGAAATTAGTCCTTATAGGCTCAGAACATTTCCCAACTGGTGAACATACGTGTTCATTTTAGATAATGAATTTATAAATACATCTGGAAGTATCGAAGTAAAAATAATAAATCTTGAAAAGGTTGCAGAATTTATACTGATTATTTCAGACTAGGGAAAGGGTAATTGCTTTCTTCTTTATACTTCTTTTCTTACTCCATGATTTTCTATAAAAAACATATTTTACATTAGAGAAAAGCTTAAAGAGAAGGAGGAGAAGGAGTAGGAAAATACCTGCCCAACCCCACGTGTACCTTTGTGCCTTTCCTTTGGTAGAACACTGCACTAACTAGCCAACTGGAAACTGGTCCACTTAAGCTCTACGTATTCAGGTGTTGATCCTCCATGCTCCATGGGAGTAGGTAGAATGGTACACACCTAGGAGCCAGGCTAACCAGGCAGACTGTTCTCTTGTTTTTGTACACTGACAAACAGCGGGTGATTATTGTCCTTTTTCATTAACAGAGGATGACAGTCACCTTTAGAATGTAGCAAGCAAAGTGTGGCTTTAAGCCTGACTACCGTTAAGGAGAGAAGGTCACAATGCCAGGATGGACCATGGTAAGAGGAGAGCAATATTCAAAGGCATCAAATATCTTTTCTATAATTTTGGACTTTGTGGTAGGCTTTTCTATGCATAAAGATCTATGTATTGCCTTTTAGAACACTTCTATTTTTATATTATATTCTACCTATGAGCTATGAGTTCAGAATACAGCCTCAGGGCTTACGAGTCTTATTTCCCTGCCTCCAAGTAGAAAGGAAAAAATGGAACCATTAAATGCCTACGGAAAAAAAAAAAAAAAAACTCTGTATGTACAGGCATGTTCAATATAAATATAAATAGCAGGATATCAGACTAGAGAAGGTATAAGATTATTTCAGTGGTATCCAGACATTAATGAAAGCCAATTTGCAATTAGGTGATTAACGTAAGAGCCAGTGGTAACAAGCAATGTGTTCTTATTCCAAACATCTTTGCTACAAATTGCTGTTAAAAGCTTCTCCCTACATTTTCTTTGTCTTTTCCAAGGCATGGTGATGATATAAGGTAATTCACAGTAACTGCAGAATGCTGCATGTCATTTCATGCAGGCCGTCTAGCAACTATGTCAGGTAACCACACAGCAAATCCTTTTAATTACAAGATATAACAGCTTTCATTACCCGCTTCAGGCTCTCTAGTTAACCTGGAACTAAAGGTTCATTCTTAAAGTTTTCATTGTCCCCAGGTGTGCTCTGCCGAGCTGCCAGGGCTGCAAGGACTTTGTAGGCTCCTGGAGCTTCAGACACGGGGGGATGCTCCCTCATCTCTCTGTGCTGGGTACCACAGGCTTGGCTGCAAATGCTGCTTCGATCCACCCGGGCCTGCTGATCAACACTCGACAAATTCTGCCACTCGTGGACACCATGAAGCAAGCAAAAATTTAATTGTTGATGACTCAGCCCCCACTGAGGAATAAACTAAACAGAGCTTCCCTAACAGCTAATTTAAGCAAATACATGCATACCTACATATATTCATTGTCAGTAATAACCGAGTTTGGGGTTACTTCCCTCTGGCATTCTTTCGGATTCTTCCTCATTAGAGAATGGTGACTCATTTAGCCATGTGTGGCTAAGAATAAAGCATCTGCTGCATTTAGCTACTGAGAATCGTACACCTCTACAGTCTTACTTGTGCCCTCTTCTTTTCTCATCATCTTAGTTACATGTTATCTGCTGAGAGTCCTCTCTTTTGGGTCTGTTCCATTTCCTACCTTTTTTTTTTTTTTTAAGATTTTATTTATTTATTTGAGAGAGAGAGCACGAGAGGGAGGAGGGTCAGAGGGAGAAGCAGACTCCCTGCCGAGCAGGGAGCCCGATGTGGGACTCGATCCAGGGACTCC
This sequence comes from Mirounga angustirostris, assembly GCF_029215605.1. Taxonomy (NCBI): domain Eukaryota; kingdom Metazoa; phylum Chordata; class Mammalia; order Carnivora; family Phocidae; genus Mirounga; species Mirounga angustirostris. Next base: position 23,237,168 of record NW_026991715.1, read on the forward strand.
AGGATCGTGACCTGAGCCAAAGGCAGTCCGCTTAACCAACTGAGCCACCCAGGAGCCCCATTTCCTACCTTAATATGTGCCAAGGCTGTTATTTCCTTCAGCAAGGTTGAAATGCTCATTCGCAGTGCATATTCAGTATCTTTGATGGTAACTATTCAAAATTCAATTTCCAAACACACATAATGAATTGTATTTATAGCTCTTGCTATTGCTCTTTCTAATTTGCTAGGGAACACATACTGAGACTTAAAGAGAGATACTCTCCAGGGCCCTCTGTAAAATATCTGCCTCTGTGAATGACTGCCCTCAGGCACTCTGGCTTTTGACAGTGTGAGAATGACCGCCTTTGGGGCTGGACTGTACTATGGGGGAGAAACTAGATCCTATTGTGCAGAAATGGATCACCTCATTGAGAGCTTTCTGTAGCTACAACTATCAGAGGCCTGTTGCTTAACTATTTCATGACCATACACATGTAGGCCACCACGGTTATGAGGAAAAGAAACCATCTTTTTTTTCCCCCCATGGGGCTTAGGGGTATGGGCAGTGACAGAGAGGTATAAGTGGAACATTTTGATCCACATTAGTAAAGTTTTATTTTATCTAAAAACTGCATTCGAGAAGTTAAAATATGTCACGTGGCAGAGAAATAACAATGTGGTTTTCTTGACTCTAAAAAGTCTCAATATTTCTCGTTTTCATAAAGGCTGATAGGTAACAATATCCTGCCTCGGATTCCTGAGTTAAAGAGACATCCCAACACATATGAACTAATCTACTCTATCCTTCAGCACCAAATTCTTCCCAATGGGGCCCTTCTCCCAACTTCCTGTATTGTTTTAATACTCCCCTGGCCTGAACTTAGAAAGTCTTCCTTGACTCTTATACACAGTCAACCCCCACCCCTCCTTATCAGGTAGCAAAATGCTGTATTTTTCAGTGTCCAGAGTGCTCACCATTAAATGCTGTATTTTTCAAACCATAAAACAGGAAAAGATATATTCAGTTTTTTTAATACCTAGTGTAAATTATATATTTACCCACAAAACCACAGGGATTTCTTTGTTTTTGGTGGAATTATTTTATATCAGCAAAGTAACTTACTATCTCAGGATTATTAAAACATTCCACTGGCTTTTGATGGCATCAGAAGAATTCCTGAAACATGCACTGTAGATCAGACTTAAATTTAAAACGTCCATCACATAACTGACCTTGGATATGGGTACAGTGACAAAGACCTGCAACTGAAAGCAGTAAAATTTTATAGATCTGCTCATTTGCTCATTTGGTGCTTCTTATCACAACCACGACAATAATGTAACTTTGAGCCCTAGATGATTATCAACTGTTTGTTACAATCTGAATGCGTTATAGTGGGAAAAATAATAACCTCAGGGCGCCTGGGTGGCTCAGTTGGTTAAGCAACTGCCTTCGGCTCAGGTCATGATCCTGGAGTCCCGGGATCGAGTCCCGCATCGGGCTCCCTGCTCAGCGGGGAGTCTGCTTCTCCCTCTGACCCTCCTCCCTCTCATGCTCTCTCTCATTCTCTCTCTCTCAAATAAAAAAAAAAAAAAAAAAAGATTTCATTCTTTCTAAAAATAAAATAATAATAATAATAACCTCAGATGGAACATTTTTTTCTTTGTTTAGTTAAATCCAGTTTGCTTCATTAATGAAATCTTTGGAATGATGGAATCATAGTTGGTAGAAAGACTGGGAATCACCAGTATTGTTGACCTACAAAATAGCTCTTGTGTCCATCACAAGTCCAACTACCATTGCCCTTGTTGACTTCCTTTCCTTTTACTTGGCTGTTATGGAAGACTTCTAACTAGGCTTCCATTCTTTTGCCCTTCTTGGTTCTTTTTTTTTTTTTTTTTTTTTTATTTATTTGAGACAGAGCGAATGAGAGAGACAGAGAGCACATGAGAGGGGGGAGGGTCAGAGGGAGAAGCAGACTCCCCGCCGAGCAGGGAGCCCGATGCGGGACTCGATCCAGGGACTCCAGGATCATGACCCGAGCCAAAGGCAGTCGCTCCACCAACTGAGCCACTCAGGCGCCCCTGCCCTTCTTGGTTCTATACACTTCTCAATCTGGATCAAAAATTTTCAACACATCTCTGTTAAACATCCTAAGTATAAAGTTCCTTGCCCTGGCATTTAAGCCCTCTAACTGCAACCTGCATGCTAAGCTTTAACTCCCATTACTGTCTAACAAAATGTGTCAGTGAAGATGTACTGCTTCCTATTATTAATCACAGAGGTTAGGCGTCATCTTCTGGGTTGACAACTCCATGGGTTCAAATCCTGACTCTGCTGTTTATTGGCTATGATGATAAGCGAGTTCTTTAACCTCTCTGAACCTCATTGGCAAAATTAAGAAAGCTCAAAACATTAGGAATCTTTATTATTATTTAAAGTGCCCTTCCGTTCTTGCCTCTCCGGTACGCTCATCTCTTTCTCTGGGGGAAAGGTTCTCTATTCTTCTTCAAACTTTGTAGGACAATGGTTCTTCAAGCACTGTATCTGAAAAAGCACTGTGAGAATCACCTAGAAACTTGTTAGAAATACAAATTTTCAGGCCCCACCTCAGACCTACTGAATGGAAAATGTTGAGTGTGGTGCCTAGCACTCTGGATTTTAACACATCCTTCAGATCATCTCGATGCACAGTAAACTTTGAGAATCCAGATCTACATCAAATGCTACCACCTAAGTTTTTCCTTAACCCTCCCAGGGAGCCTGACCTCTTCTGCCATCCAAACCCTGAGAAAACTTTGTATTCTCTCTTAGCATTTACTTTCTTTGCATTGTATTAACTAAATGTGTATGTTCACCTCATTTTCCCCCTTAACCTTGCCAAGTTGTGAACTTTTTACCAGGAGGAATTTTGCTCCCTAATCTTCAAATAGGAAGCAGGGCTTAACAAAGTTTCTTTCAAATATTTGTTTGGCTGAATTGAATCAAATTATCTTAGGGCTCAAGGTATTAGAGACTGAATGAAGAACTGGAAATAGAAGGAAAACTTTCTTTTTAATAACTATTAAGAAGGTCCCTGCTGGGGCGCCTGGGTGGCTCGGTTGGTTGAGCGACTGCCTTCGGCTCAGGTCATGATCCTGGAGTCCCTGGATCGAGTCCCATATTGGGCTCCCTGCTCAGCAGGGAGTCTGCTTCTCCCTCTGACCCTCCCCCCTCTCATGTGCTCTCTCTCAAATAAATAAATAAAATCTTAAAAAAAAAAAAAGTCTTGGGCGCCTGGGTGGCTCAGTTGGTTAAGCAACTGCCTTCGGCTCAGGTCATGATCCTGGAGTCCCGGGATCGAGTCCTGCATCGGGCTCCCTGCTCGGCGGGGAGTCTGCTTCTCCTTCTGACCCTCCCCCCTCTCATGTGCTCTCTCTCTCAAATAAATAAATAAAATATTAAAAAAAAAAAAAAGAAGGTCCCTGCTGGAAAACAGAGCAGCAACACGGATTAAATGCTTCAAGTTCTTACTGGAAGCAGAGTTTCAAGATAGGCAGAGGAGTAAAACTTCTAACCTTGCAATCACCTCCTTATTCCTTGATTCTGTAGTGTGAGCCATTTTTTAAACATAATTTTCTAGACGCATGATGATGAGTGGGCGAATGTAATATCAAGGGTTGAGGCAAAATGAATGCACAAGACTGATGTTTCTAGGCAAGCGCTTTCTATTTTATCTGCTTATAAAAGGCATGTATAGTATTATTGGTGTTTCCCATTTTGCTTAAGTAACTTTGAACTTGGGAATGAAGCCAAGCTTGGCCTACTAAATTACAAATCCAGTTAAAACAACGTATAGTCTCTATACTTTCTGAGTGCATGGAGTTTGTCATATACATAAGGAAGGAAAGAGTCCTATTTGTTATAACATCACTCACTCATTAGTACCAATAAGCAATTTTTAAAAAGAAGAAGAAACTAGTAGCTACCTAGACTTTTTCAAATTATGTGTACAGAGTTGTGTGTATCTATCTATCTATATATGAGATAATTATGAACAAAAACACTCTTTGATTGGATACTAGATATCCTCTAACTGATAGTTGGGCAGTCATTGAGCACAGCCTAATTTTCAAGCAGTTTATAAGTTAGTGTGACTTTTATTTTTTTATTTTTATTTTTATTTTTTTTAAAGATTTTATTCATTTATTTGAGAGAGAGAGAATGAGAGAGAGAGAGCACATGAGAGGGGGGAGGGTCAGAGGGAGAAGCAGACTCCCCGCCGAGCAGGGAGCCTGTTGTGGGACTCGATCCCGGGACTCCAGGATCATGACCTGAGCCGAAGGCAGTCGCTCAACCAACTGAGCCACCCAGGCGCCCAGTTAGTGTGACTTTTAAAGACTGTAAAGGAACCCAGTGCTATTGGTGAAAACTTGATTTCTTTTGATCTAGTGCTTTTAGCTGTACTAGTCACTTTCCGTGGAGGCAGCCTTAAATTCTCCACAACTTGAACAAATTGATACACAGCCTGAACTCATATGTAATCAAAAGCAGCGGTAATCTCCAGTCCTAACTGGATCTAGGAGATTGTAGGTTTTCTCCCCTTGACAGAGATTCGTGGGGAGCTGCCCTGTCGCACGGGAGGCACAGCCCATCTGAGACGAAATGCAGGTCTCTCCCATCTTTTAAACTTCTCCACCACCTTAGCACCTAACTTTCTTCACTCATTATTTGAGAAAAAAACAGTAGCCACTTTAAAGGCTAAAGAGGTGGTTGAGTTGCAGATAAGGCCTACGCAATATGACTTTTAACAGGTATCTCTCTCTCTCTCTTTTTTTTTTACAGTTATTTATTTATTTTACAGAAACAGACTGCGAGTGTGAGTGGGGGGAGGGAGAGAGGGAGAGAATCTTCAAGCAGACTCCCCGATGAGTACGGAGTCCATACGTGGGCCTCCATCCCATGACCCATGGGATCAGGACCTGAGCTGAAACCGAGATTTGGACACTCAATCAACTGAGCCAGATACCCCTACTTTTCCTTTTTTTCCCCTATTTCTGAGGTCCTCAGCTTTAGAGATTATTCTAAAAGGGTCTAGAAAGAGCTCTTGGAAAACTTCTCAGAGACACCTAAAATGTTCTGGGACTTGCTGTGGCTGGCTAGGCATCAAGATGAGAGCAGAGATTTCAGAGAAACCCAGCTCCTGAGTTGCAAAATAAATAATCAGCACACAAAACTCTATTCACCTGCTAGTAAAAGCTGAACAAAATTAATGATTCCATTAATTATACCTTCGGTATAAGTAGACTCAATTTTCTCAAAAAAAAAAAAAGTGGGGAGTGGGGCAAGGAGGGGAAGAAGCAAGGTGGATCATGAAATAACAAAAGCTTTCTTGTGAGAAAGAACACGACAGAAAATGCAAACTCTATTGGAGAGATCTAAGAAGAAATACAGATTATAAAAGCAGAGACAAACCTTGAAAACATCGTGGTAAGTGAAATGAGCCAGACACAACAGGGGAAATATTGTAGGATTCCACTGACTATCTGGAGGTACCTAGAATTGGCAGATCCACAGAGACGGAAAGTAGAATAGGTGTTACTGGGGACTGGTGGGAGAGGAGAATGAAAAGTTAATGTTTAATGGGCACAGGGTTTCTTTGGAATGACAAAAAGGTTTGGGACAAAGATATTGGTGATAGTAACACATTGTAAATGTACTTAACGCCACCTAATTATACATTTGAAATTGGTTACAAGGGTAAGCTTTGCTATGTACATTTTACCACAGTAAAAAAATATATATATCATGAAAATAAGCAAATGCAAAATGCAAGCTGGGACACCGTGTGACACAAAAATGACTGATGCTAACATGTCATGAACCTGGAGAAAAGAAAAAAGAATTTTCAGAATAAAAGGAATTAAACTAGATTCTCATCTGTAAGGATGATATCATATTTTCCATAGAGGAAAAAACAATAGAAGATCAAATAATAGAAAAACAGCTAGGATGGAGTAGTGCTATTTCTGAGATGGAGGTGAGATAAGTAGAACAGATTATAGTATCTTGTCTATTTACGATGATTTTACTAAAGTTAATGTATTCTTAGACTATCATCCTTACTTGTGAAGAGGAAAAACAAGGAAGAAAGAGCCCGTCCCTGATAAACAGATGGCTGGAGAGGAAGAGAGTCTTTTCCCCAAAGTCCAGGGATGCAGGGTTGGAGCACAAATGGTGAAATTGTATTTAAAGTCCAAAAAAGAAAGGTGATAAAGGACAAAATTAGAAAATCTGGCCCTGTAAGTTTTGTCCAACACATTATCATTTGATAATGCACACATTTTAGACACATTTTAAGCACTCAGCATCAAGCAAGAAAAAGTGATTGGTAGGCATGCTCCAGGATCACAGAAAAGGATTCACTTTGGTAATAAATATAATTTGCTATAAAAGTACTTCTACTGTATATATGAACACAGCATTTCTTCAAGGGTGACTGCCCGACCGGCAGCAACGGCATCTCCAGGGGACCTGTTGGAGAGGACAGTTCCAGACCTCCACCCCAGAACGACTACACCAGAAACTCTGGGAGTGGGGCTAGCACATTATAGCTGTGCTATAATAAACTGGACAGGTGATTCCAATGCTAGATCTTGCAAACCACCGCTTTAGGAAAGAATTGGAGCCGAGGTAGTTAGGAAGCCTGCAGGTGATTAACCAGACTGAGCTGACCTGAGGGAGGACCACAGGCAGGTCTCTGGCAGGAGGCAGCTACTCTGGAAAGTGGGAGAAGCACTACAGCCCGTAAGGGGGAGGGGGGAGTATTTTCTTCTCCTTTTCCTGGAGGTGTTCTTATTTGCCTCAGGGGAACTAGGTGTCCACTGTGAGTAAAGCAAAGCTAGCGTCGTTCTGGACGGTGATTCTACTGATAAGACATCACAAAGACTTCGTAATTTCAGAATACCTGCCTCTTCTTTTCCTCTGCATTTCTCCCTATTAGAAATGTATCTGCAATTTATTATGTAGATTTCTTCAAATCCTTCTGAATGTATATTCATAGCTCATGATTGTCCAGAAGAGTTTTTAAGTTAGACCCACTTGTTACAACTATCCAAGAATTTCTACATCAGAATGGCTCATTTGGAGATTTAAGGAGTCTCAGTAGATGTGTGGGAATTTTTTTGCTTGGTTTGTGTGTGTGTTTTTCTGTTTCTGTCTTTGCTCTTTTTTCTGTCATGGAATGTCTGGCACCAAAGACCATATTAATATGGTTAAGTATATAATATATACTTAATATATATATTATATAATATATAATATATACTTAATATAATAAAGCCCTCTGTCTATATTTAGCCTAAAGTTATGAAACCCACCTGAACCTCAAATGCAGTCAAGTGATACTACTTTTTAAGTCCATGCACAGATATTTCTTTTATAACATCTTTAATGAACATTAGCACTTTTCCTACGTGTCAAAAGAATTCTCTCTTTTCTCAAACTGGGCTGAGAGTCTAAGTTAATTCCATATCCTTAAGCCTGCAGCCTGGCCCTCAGCCCTGCTGCCTGTCTGCCACCTTCCCAGGTGTGCTGGCAGCATTCAGAAAGAACGAGATCCAGCTGTCTTAGTTGGTTCAGGGCCTATATCCCAAAGCATTTACGTCCCGCCTCACTTTCTAATCTCCTGACCTGTGGAATTGCCTCTCCTCTGGAGCCTGACATGAATTTCCAAATTGACATTACTTTGGTTATATAGGGGAGGAAAAATGCTCCTCTACCCCCTTAGGGTCTCTGGCTGGGCTTAAGAATTAATGGATATAAGGCAGATTAATAGGAGAAAAGCATGCAAGTTTTTTGTTTTTGTTTCCTTTTATGTTCATTTAGCCAGCATACACTACATCATTAATTTTTGGTGTAGTGTTCCGTGATTCATTAATTGCATATAACACACAGTGCTCATCACATCACGTGCCCTCCTTAATACCCATCCCCCGGCTACCCCACCCCGCTCCCCCTCCCTTCTGTAACCCTTAGTTTGGTTCCCGGAATCCAGAGTCTCTCATGGTTTGTCTCCCTCTCTGATTTCTTCCCATTCAGTTTTCCCTCCCTTCCCCTATGTGCATGCAGGGGCAGGGGGTGCAATGGACTCCACAAGAGAATGAAAACCTGAAGAAGTGACTGGAGCAGAAAGCATTTATACCTTTTGGACAAAGAAATGATAAATTGTGAAAAATAATAAGACGAAGAGGTCTGAGCTGGAGGCAGTACAAGGAGATGCAGGGAGAGGCAGAACTAGTAGAAGATGAGGTTATCTGAGTACATTTGTTTGCACAGCTCCATTTCAGCCTCAGTTCCCACTCTCTGTCCATAAGAATAAGTTCTTCTCTTCCTGGTACAGGGAGGGCATCTTGTTCATGGCCTGTTTTTAGGTAGAAAAGGCTAAGTCAGGGGCCCTGGGGTAGCTCAGTCAGTTGGGCGTCTGCTTTCAGCTCAGGTCGTGATCCCAGGGTCCTGGGATCGAGCCCTGCATCTGGCTCCCTGCTCAGCGGGAAGCCTGCTTCTCCTTCTCCCCTGCCTCTCCCCCCTGCTCATGGGCTCTCTCCCTCCGTCTCAAATAGATTTTTAAAAATCTTAAAAAGAAAGAAAGAACGAAAGAAAGAAAAGGCTAAGTCAGAGAGCTCTTCCTGCATCTGCTGTTTACAGGTGCCTTCAGCTCAAAATAATCAAGATTCCAAAATGGCATATTTGGGGGTAGCATGTCCTAACTCAGGTACTAACGCCTTGGCACAGTTCGCACTGGTCTCTTGCATTATGTCTATTTCTGGAAGCTCTTGGTAACAACTGCAAAGGATCAAAGGAACAGCCCATCAAGCTAGCATTTCTACCAGTCTTCCCAAAGAGAACTGGCATCTGGAATCATTTTTTGAGTCACACCATCAAAAAAAAGTGGTTAAATGGAGGTTTTCAATGTAGTTTAAGCGATGGCCCCTCCAAAAATAAAAACACAGATATTGACTTTTTTTAATAAGTCATGAAAATATGCATTGACTCTTAGAGTCAGGGTTTCAAGGAAATAACCTGAATAAAGAGGATTAGCTGGTGAGCCCAGTGGAAAATTTAATGCACTGTTTTCTCCTTCCTATTTTATTTTAGTTTGACCTCCTTGGAATCCATGTTTGTGGAAGAACCAGGGGTTTTATGTGCAACGGGAACATTTTTATGTCCCCATTACCGAGTACAGGAGCCAGTATTCCAGCTCCATGTATCAGTAAAAGCACCAATGTTTGTGAATTGTTCAATTCAAAAGTAATACCAATAAAAACAAGAACAACAGTAATAATCATATATAATGCTAGGCTAAGCTACAGTAATAAAAAAAAAAAAAAAAAAAACCCCAAACCATAATGCCTTAACACAATCAACTTTTATTTCATGTTCTCACAAAGTCCAATACAGTCCAGAAGTCCTCCCGTTGAAGTTGTCCTTTGATAGTGACTCCGGGATCCAGGCTCCTTGTATAGTCTAGCTACGCCATCATCAAGGGTGCTGCTATGGACGTAGAAGGAGTTGCAGAAAATACATTATTGGCTTTGAACTGTCTTGGCCCAGAAATGCCACTTCTCCCTTCACATTTCATTGGTCAGACGTAGTCACGTGATGCCAGCCCTCCCAGCAAGGTAGACTGGGACGCGTAGAAGAACTCAAGAATATTTGGAGAGCTGGGCGCCTGGGTGGCTCAGTCGGTTGAGCGACTGCCTTCGGCTCAGGTCATGATCCTGGAGTCCCGGGATCGAGCCCCGCATCGGGCTCCCTGCTCGGCGGGGAGTCTGCTTCTCCCTCTGACCCTCCCCCCTCTCATTCTCTCTCTCTCAAATAAATAAATAAAATCTTAAAAAAAAAAAAAAGAATTATCTTGTCTAGGGGCGCCTGGGTGGCTCAGTCGGTTAAGCGACTGCCTTCGGCTCAGGTCATGATCCTGGAGTCCCGGGATCGAGTCCCACATCGGGCTCCCTGCTCGGCAGGGAGTCTGCTTCTCCCTCTGACCCTCCCCCCTCTCATGTGCTCTCTCTCATTCTCTCTCTCGCAAATAAATAAAAAATTAAAAAAAAAAAAAAGAATATTTGGTGAGCCTTTCCCACAAGTAGTGATGATTTATTGGCCAATGCTATCTATAGTCCAAGCACTGTGCAGGTCAATTTATATGTATTATGTCAGATCCTCAAATCAACCTTTCAAGATCGGTGTTACTAATCTCATTTTGTAAACGAGTAAACCAAGGCTCACAAAAATGAACTAATTACTTGCATTACCACGGATTCTCACAGAAACTGTTTTTTTAAGATTTTATTTATTTATTTTTCAGAGAGAGAAGGCGAGAGAGCACGAGCAGGGAGGGCGGCAGACAGAGCAGGCAGAAGGAGAAGCAGGCTTCCCGCTGAGCAAGGAACCCCACGCGGGACTCCCAGGACCCTGGGATCATGACCTGAGCCGAAGGTAGATGCTTAATCAACTGAGCCCCCCAGGTGTCCCTCGCAGAAACCTTTAAAGGTATGGATTATTAACTCCAATTTACAAGTGAGACTCATAAACATAAACGAATTTTCCGAAACCCAGATTGTGAAAGGGGGTTTGAACCCTGAAAACGGGCCCATGTCCCTGCTTCTCCACACAATGTGTACGAAGTATAATGCTAGGCTCTGGGAATACGAGAAACAAAAGCACAGGGAAAGAGAGATGTCTACTCCTCCCAGGATGACTGCAGATACTGTTATCCACACTGCGCTCTGGTGCCTCTAAGGGGTATTTATACCTGGACCAGAGATATAAAGAACAGTATTTCCAAAAGCAAAAAGCCCAGGCACTTGGCCAGACTCAGGTTTTCTTTCACATTAATAACATATACAGTTCAGAATCCTCACTTTCATAGGTACCTTCCAAGCTCTGGGAGAGATGCCAGCAATGTGCTCAGAGGATTTTGTATTTCTGTAAAATATAAAAATGTGACATCTTCTAACAGTAATTAGTTAAGACCACTGTCTTTTCCCACTCCTATGTCCCAGCGGTCACTTAACTTGTCATTTTGGTGGTGGGAACTTGCCTGTAGGCATGTTTAACCTCCAATTAAGGAGAAATCGAATAGAGTATAAATACATCTACTTTCAATGAGATATACTGATGTATGTATATGTAGATGTATAAATAACGTCTACAATCAATGAGATACATTCATGGATTCACAATCAATTCCATGTATAAATATTATTGCAAGTCATCCTCGTGTAAGAAATGGCTTTCAGGAATATTTCTGATGCTTCCCATGCTCACTGGCATCACAACGCATATATACAGAGCTAGAGGTTATATTGTGACATAACGTGTGCTCGGTACCCGGCAACAGAAGGATGTGGCTGAAGAAGGAAACAGGGAGTCAGAGCTGGTCTTTAGAAAACTCTCCCAGTCATCGGACTTGTAAAATTGTGAGTGGAAGTTGCAGTTCCTTACGTAAATGACTAGTGAAAGTAGAAGTTTTCTTTCTGTCAGGCATATACTTAGTAAGGCAGCATACACAATTATAAACACACCATATTTTTGTTCCTTTCGATGGCAATTGCATGAAATAAAGTTTATTGCAATTTCTGTGTTTGGAGGAATGCTGCAGAGAGTACATTTTGTGCATGAAACTTTTAGAGGTTTCCTAAATTTGACAACAACCTATAATTTTCGTGACTAAAACTGGGTTGTGGAAATAAAGAAACTTCTGTAAACTAACAATGATAAAAAACAAATTTCAATCAACCATTCGAGTGACAAAATCATTCTATTTTCTCTACAAAAAAGTGATATAAAAATTTTAAATTTGTTGATATGTGAAGAGGTAATCATTTTTTTTTTTAAAGATTTTATTTATTTATTTGACAGAGAGAGATAGCGAGAGCAGGAACACAAGCAGGGGGAGTGGGAGAGGGAGAAGCGGGCTTCTTGCCGAGCAGGGAGCCTCATGTGGGACTCGATCCCAGGACCCTGGGATCATGACCTGAGCCGAAGGCAGACGCTTAACGACTGAGCCACCCAGGCACCCCATGTGAAGAGGTAATCAAAGAGCATACACCCAAAAATATTGGGGAAAGGGAAATTTAATTTCAGGTACTTAATTTAATTTAATTTAAATTGTGGCATTTGTCACCTCTTAAATTTTATGTGTATATGGTTTCTTTTTCTAAATATATATTCACTTTCATATGTACTTCCTGTTCTTTCTTCTTTTGTTGTTTTTTAAAAATTTTTTTAAATTAAAAAAAAAATTTTTTTTCCTGTTTTTTTCTTAAAGAGTCCTCCAATTATGTCCCTGCTATAGACTGAGTATGTCTCCCACCAAATTTGTATGTTGAAATCCAAATTCCCAATTAGGAGAAAGGGCCTTTGGAAGGTGAGTAGGTCTTGAGGGTGGAGCGCTCATGAATGGGATTAGTGTCCTTCTAAAAGAAGCCCAGAGAGCTCCCCTGCTCTGTCCATCATGTGAGGACATAGCGACAACAGACCCATCTAGGAACCAGAAAGAAGGCCTACTGCAAGTGCCTCAGTCTTGAACTTCCCAGCCTCCAGAACTGTGAGAAATAAACTTCTGTTGCTTATAAGGCACTCGGTCAATGGTATTCTGTTATAGCAGTCTCAACAGACCGAGACAGTCCCCACTCAAACCTGGATACACATCAGCAGAGAAAATGCCCATCTTCCTGACCCAGCAGAACTTCAATTTGTTGTAACATTTGAAAACCGTGAAAAAATGAAATAATAAAGGGATCTGGATGACAATAATGTAGTTAGTTCACATACCAGCCACTTCAAAGCAAAGTAAATTTTTGATGTTTTAAATTATTCATCCCAGGAGATAAGTATTTAATCTGCAAAGACATGTGGATTTGAAAATCCCCTGGCAAAGATAAAGAACAGAGTCTCTGGACTGTGACTAGCTATATCTCTATGCAGATTTTATTTATCAATCATCAGTACTATTCATCTTTAAAGGACGCTTATGGCTAAATTAGGCCAGGGAATAAAGGTCCTTGAATAAAAGCGACCTTCACAGAACTAAGAAAGATGTGCTTCTGATCCATTCTACACAAAATAAAGGAATTTATACTCTCTAAGGAGAATTAGAGTTTCTATCTGGCACAAAGTGAAGTCACTCTCTTGTTAGTGGATATAGGATACCTTTAATGACCAAGATATGCAAAGAAATTGGAGAGTTCCCAGGAAAAACGGGGGGGGGGGGGACTTAATACTAATGAGTTGCAGCTTAATAAATAATGTGAATGCTTATACTTAATAAATATCTGATGGATCTTTCTTTTAAAAAGTGTTGCTAATATCATCAACATCCTCAAAAGTTCTGCTTGGAAGGTAGAAATAGTATTTCCCATGTTGAATGTTTTTAATAGCATGAAGAGGAAAGTGAAACTAAAATAAGACATTGTCCTTATCACTTTTTATTGGAATATCTCAAAACATGTTACAGAAATTTATTTAGTAATCCTTAAGTTCTACGTAATTCTGAATTAATGTCACTATTTATTAGCTGGGCATCTGTGGCCTAGAGAGACAAAGTGATTGTTGAAGGCTAAAGTAGTAAATCAAGTACAAAATTAAGGAGGGGAAGGGGTAATAGAAGCTAGAATCCTGAGCACAAATTCCCGGACTAATCTATTCTAGTAAGTTTCTTCCTAACATAAATGATTCCATGTCTTCTTAAGAAGACACTAAGGTCCTGTTTTCAATAAACCAATATAGTTCCAGAGACTATTTAATGGTCAATCTGAAAGTCATTCAAGTGGATCTAATTATATTCCAACAGATCTAAACACATTGTGAACTACAGATAATTTTAAAGAATTTGATTCACAGGGCACCTGGGTGGCTCAGATGGTTAAGCGTCTGCCTTCGGCTCAGGTCATGATCCCAGGGTCCTGGGATCGAGTCCCACATCGGGCTCCTTGCTCCTTGGGAGCCTGCTTCTCCCTCTGCCTCTCTCTCTCTGTCTCTCATGAATAAATAAATAAAATCTTAAAAAAAAAAAAAAGAATTTGATTCACAGAAAATGTACAGAACAACAAATCGATAGAGAATGTGTTTATGGTAGAAAATCCATATTGTATAAAAACAGTCCTATTCATACTTTGTATCTCCTCCAAATTCTATTTTACTCAAATTCTAGGAAACAAAAAAAATCTAAAACTAAATAAATAAAATCCCAGAATCTTTTTTTTTTTTTTTTAATCTGTAAAGGATTTTAGAAGTCATCCAGTTAGGCTTCAACTTTCTTGTTCTACAGACACAAAAGTTTAATAGTCATTTCATCAGAGGCAGAGTTAGGACCAGAAAACAAATCTCCACTTCTACTACCACGGGTTCATCATGTCTTACTGCCTCTTCCCAAACCTCTACCCACTCTCCCCCCAAAAAAAAGGAAAGAAAAAAAATTTTACAGTGGATGATCATTTGAAAAATACTCCTAGGTTACATCAGAATTCCTTAGAGCCTGAATTTCTTAAATTGTGTGAATCAAAATAAAACTCATATTCCTAAGAGACAGACAATGGGAATGGGATTTGGCTTTTAGGATTAGGGACGGTGTCAGCACAGGGGTGAAAGAGAAAACTAAATGACAGGGGAAGTTACACAGAACTATACAGTCAGCAACGCTATTTGAGCCATATGCTAGATGCAGAGGAAAAGGAAATGAAAAGCTTTGAAATGCAGCTGTCCCACTCCCTGCTATTTCCACTCAAACCCAACTATTTTTCCACCAGGATCCAACACATGTGCAGTGACACATGGAAACAGGGTGAGCTCATGAACCCTGGGGAATAGAGTTCAGCATTCCCGATGCAGCACCCTGGAAGCACACGGCCACTCCCAACCTCCCCCCCTCTGAATGGTAATTGTGAAAGAAGACCTAGTGCTGGAAAAACCCACATCACAGCAGAAAAGCCAAGCCAAAAACTAACTCAGACACCTGACTGCCATTTATTAATTACACCAGCGGACAATAGATCATTAGATCGAAAACCAACCTAGTTGTAAAATACCTTTGTTCATTAAAATCAGAGCAACCTACTCCTTTGGGGCACTGGAAGATTTTGGTACCAAAAATTAGTCATCAAGGAAGACTGTACAAACATGGGGAAGAAAGTTTTCCATCAAAGTTCCTTAGGTGGGTCTTATTTAGCAAAAGAAAAGCTCTCGTCTGAACACAGTGCGTGACAAAGCTTAATTGATATGATGAAACGAAGCCTTCTTTTATTCCATCTTCTCTTCACATTTGTACGTTTCTGACACTGCAGTATTAACATTTTAAATTGAATCTTTAAATAATCAATATGATGAGAAGCACATTATTGGGAATGCTAGGCTCACTAGATGACCTTAAGTGAGGTGGTTAGCTGCGCTGTTTCTGATAATTTTGTGATATAGTCTCCTCTTCCTAGGTATTGAGGTCTGGTTTGAATTAAAGTCTGCAGCACGCTCAGAGCTCTGAGAGTAACTGAAAGGACATGTTTACAGCTAGAAATCAAAGGGTTTCCTTGTAGTTTGTAGGATATAGTTTATTCACTTAATTACTTACTCATTTGATGACCACTTATTGGCATCCCCCATGCCCAATGCCAAGCACTGGGCTACGTATACACATAAAACATGACCTACTTTCATCCCTGTTTCTGCCAAGCATTTACCTTACAATGCAGCATGATATTTAGCTGCTCTTTGCCTATTTCCTCTTAGGTTTATTTTAAGAACCAAAAGAGATAACATATATAAAATGCTCAATCAGTAGTAGTTTTACAAAAGCAGCCTCTACCTTTGAGCAGCTCAACTTGAAAACATGACATGTACATAAACAATTAAAAATGTAATTTGAGGGGCGCCTGAGTGGCTCAGTCGGTTAAGCACCCAACTCTTGATCTCAGCTCAGGTCTTGATCTCAGGGTCATGAGTTCAAGCCCCGCATTGGCGTGGAGGCTACTTAAAAAAAATCGTCATCCGCTATTTGCTACAACAGAGGGTGTGTATACCAAGTAATGTGAAACAACAGAGAAAAGGAGTGGCGAATTCTGTCTGGACTGGGGATGGGAAGAAGTCATCAGTGAAGCAGCAGAGAGCAGGGGACCTTCAAGTATGAGTACCAAGGGGCGGAAAGAGACATTCGGAAGACCTAAGATTGACTCCACCAGGTCCCTGTAAGTGAGGAAATCCCTCCCAGCAGAAGCAGAAGAGTTCATCCCCTCAGGCTAGCATTACTTCCCTTCTTCAGAATTGGAAGTTGCTCATTGTAGGCCATTCCTAGCCTTACCCACACCACCTGATGCCATTTCTTCCTCCTCCCACAGAGGAACCTGACCCTTCTGAGGCAGCAATTCCAGAAAAAGATAGGGCAAAATCAGCAGACGAGTCGTAGAGGAAGCAGGGTGGGTACTACTGGATAAGCCTAGAGTTTAAAAAAAAAATAGTTAAAATAACAACATAGTATGCTTGGGGTACTTAGGACTTAGTATGCATCCTACTAGTAGAAAACGTTTTCAGCCACTAAAATGTTGGAGAAGCTGTTTCTTCTAACATGTAAGAATAGTGGTCTACAGTCACAAAGCAATAAGTTTATCACTAATGAAGCAATGAAGTATGGAGATGGCAAATAAAAGGTACCGTTGCCCTCTCCCCATCCCTGGGTGGACATTATTAATCAATGTTGACCTGCTTTTCCATTGATCCTGAACACAACCTCAGAATCTTGGCCCTTGCTGTCATGTCTGAACTAGTAGTTCTGTGGAGAATATGCTAATAACAAAGAAACATCGATGTTGTGCCTATAGAAAGATCAGGGCTGCAGTCCCATTGGTCTGATTAAGAGAGTTGTACAAACTAAAGGTGCAACTTGACAACAGGTATTCACTATAAAACAAAGCTGAAACACTATGTTAAATTTTGTGGATTGGCTTTCTCAACATTTATGCCAAATCCCTTCTAGTATGTAAAAGCTGGAAAACTTAGAAACAAAATGCCCTGGTCCTTTTAAATTTCTGGTTTGGGATTATGGTTCAGAAAGACCTTCAGAGAGAGAGGCAGGGTTCCATGAGCATTTTCCTCTCATGGTCTGTGGCAGACCCAACATTGTCCTGTGGTCAGCAGCAGTGACAGGGGCCCCCTGATCCAGGGTCTTCCTGGCCCCAGGGGAGGGAGGCTGCAGCAGCTCATCTGGATGCCCAGTTCTGTAATGAGGTTTGGAGAGTCGTTCCTAGAAGCTCAGCCTACAGTCTGTTTCTTCATCTCTCTCCTCCACAATGATTTCACAAACCTCTGAACAGCCAACGACTTTCTGCTTAGACTCTGTTGTCTACAACTGAACCTTGACTGATAAAGGCATGAAAACCATATTTGCTGGAGGAAAAGTATTTGGCAAAAAAACAGTTCTAACAGTATGAATGTTTTTGTTAAAATTTACGTTCTTAGGGTGCCTGGGTGGCTCAGTCAGTTAAATGCCTGCCTTCAGCTCAGGTCATGATGCTGGGGTTGAGCCCCCCCATCGAGCCCCACATCTGGCTCCCTGCTCAGCAGGGAGTCTGCTTCTCCCTCTCCCTCTGCTCCTCCCCCCCCCAAACTTGTGTGCTCTATCTCTCAAATAAATCAATAAAATCTTTAAAAAAACACAAAACTTACATACTTGTAGCTTCAGCAATTCGCTCTGTGAAAATGAATTCAAAATCTGTATTTCTACCTTGAACTTTGGACCTTTTCTGCTTTCTCTCATCTCACACTGTTTCCTGGACTCCTACCCTTGGATTTCCTGCTATCACCAAGAAGTCATATATCTATAATTTCATTCTTCATCTTCTCTTTCATTACCCTGGTCACCTGAACTCAAAATTTCAGCATAGTCTGGCCTCCCTCTTTCTCACGTACCAAACCCTGACAATTCTTCTTTTACATCATCTTTGTTCCATCTCTTTTCCGTTGCCCCTATCCTGCCAGCCTCTTCCAGCTCGGGCTTGCACTGTTAAACTCTTCTCCTATCTGATTTCCCTATGTTCAGTATCTTTCTAAAGCCCTTAGTCCTCAAATTTACCCTAGCAATGGCAACCCAATTAATATTCCTAAAGGTCATTCTCAACTTGACATTTCCCACTCATACATTTCCGGAGTTCCAATACTTTGAACATAAAACTCCAACAACTTGGTTTGGCACTCATGACTTTCACAAACTGACTGCCAACTACCTATCCAAGGTCAATTCCCACCACTTCCCTCCTCGAATCAACACTACAGCCAGCTATAGTCACGCTGGTCTCTTTACTTCATCTAATTAGCACACTATTTTGAAGACCGATGTCCAGTCCACCATTTTCCCTTCTTGCAGTGCTCTTACACCCTTCTCTGCATGTCATGTAATGTTGAGTGGAAAATCAAAACCTGTCCTCCATTAGAATGGAAAAGGAGGGCGCCTGGGTGGCTCAGTTGGTTAAGCGACTGCCTTCGGCTCAGGTCATGATTCCGGCGTCCTGGGATCGAGTCCCACATTGGGCTCCCTGCTCGGCGGGGAGTCTGCTTCTCCCTCTGACTCTATCCCCTCTCATGCTGTTTCTCTCTCTCTCTCAAATAAATAAATAAAAAATTAAAAAAAAAAAAAGAATGGAAAAGGAAGGGGGCAGACACCACATACTATCTGAATGATAAATAGAAGAGACTTTCTTCTTTAAATTGGGAAGATAAAATTTTAGATTATTTTGATTGTTTTAGTCAGTTGACTCTTGAGCCCAAGTTTCATTTACATTCTGTGAGAGCTGCAACCTGGTGTTAGTTGCAGTTCTCCAGGTATAAAAACCGGTGCACGTGAGATGAAGCCATCAAATGACTCACATTGCATAAGAAAGGGTACCACTGACTTACAGAAATGACTTTTCTGGTCAATGTGCTTGTCCTTATTGACAGACCAGAACTTGATCAACTTTAACCATGTGAGACACCTAGGCAGATGACTAGCTATCTGAAACCCTCCACCACTACCATATATTTTCTCTGTGAATATTTTAGGATCAGGATCAGAAATGCATTATTCATTTTATCTAACTCA